>NC_086383.1:4948241-5649153 GCF_036588685.1 Mytilus trossulus | reverse complement strand
ATCAAACACACATAGTTCACATAACAGTTTTACAACACAGTACAATTGTTACAGTTCCACATGATACACACACGCATATAGTTATTTACAGTTAAAAATATATATACACACAAAGATACGCTATTCAAACTTATATAGCTGCTGAGCATTTCGGGTGGTGATGTCAGCAATTTCCCTTCCTGGAATATTAAACATGATAGACAATTTCTGTATAATAGATCTAATCAATATTGGAGAACTGACCTCATAGTTCTTGGGGTGGAGGTATGGTGCATCACTTTCCAGAATAATGTCCTCTAGGCTCATCTCGCAAACCTGTGAGCGGAGTTGTGGATAGGTATCCTCCATTAACAGTAATGGAGAAATACCAAATTTTGTATTAGGAAAACACCGCTTTATATTTTCATATGTTGTCTTGTCCTGGGAGAAACAGTGCCAGTGGACACCATGATCCCTGTCCAGTATCTCTGACATGATATCTAAGCACCTGGCAGTTATGTTTTTACCTCTGCAGTGAATTACGACAGGTAACTTGTAATCTCTGGCCAACTCTAATTGTACTCGTAGTACCTTAACTTGCTCTCTTATATCTTTCTCCCCCTGACTTACGTCCAATCCACATTCCCCTATTGCTAAAAAATTACCTGGGATTCTTCTTTTCAACTCATTAAAGTTCCGACCCACCTGGTTCCCTGCTACCTTCGGATGGATTCCAATAGTGTGGAGAATTCTCTTATCCTCCCTTAACAAATCCCCATCTAGGCAAGCTGTCCATCGACTTGGAAAAACAAAATTTGATATTAATTTTCTAATCTGAAATTTTTCATTATCTTGTTCTTCCCAAATGTATGAAGGCAAGCCAGAAAATCTGGCTTGTAGGAAGAATTTGTCCCAATGAAAATGTGTGTCAATAACTGTGTGTATCGGATGTGAAGTAATTTTACATAGAGACAATTTACAATTATATGAAAGTAAATTTTCGGAATCCTCGGATGATTTAATTAATAAAGCTAAGACTTTCCAGTGTAAGAGAGAATGTATGTTTGATGGTGGAAAGACCGTGTAAGCTGATGATGAGTGAAAATGGTTTATCCTGTTGAAATTTAGCAGAAACGGCAGGTCTGTTTGATGAAAGGTTGCTTTGTCACACTGTTCTAGAGTGGACATCTCCCTGGCGAATGTTACCAATTTGTCCAGTGTGGAAACCGCGAACTGACGACAAAGTTCTATGAGTAAGCCATTCATCAATTCAACCCAGTCAACCAAAAATTCCTCTTTATACCCATGTGTCTGCTCTGAGTTGTGATAGTCGTTGCAATGTATAGTAAATGCACCCTGTTGGCCAAATTGAAGTTGACAGGTCCAACATGCCAACAGAGGTGCAGTATACCAGGGTACATGAGCCCGAAGTACATGTCTTCTTACATTCACAAACCTACCAGAGCATATACAGCATGGTCTTGATCTTTTTTTATTATTACTGCTACCTTTAATTCTTTGTTCTTTCAGCAAACACCCTTCCTTTTCTATCTGTTCTTTCAGCACACCCACTTCCTCTTCTTCTGGCTCATAGTCTAGCTCTTCCTCTTCCATTCTTTAAAAATAAGATAAAGAAAAAACAAATTAAACATTTAACCTATATACACTATTTATACACAAACTGCATCATCATTAGTCCATTACAAAATCTCTAAAGTGGGCAGGGGCCTTCCTGTCCCTCCCTCTGCTCCTATCAGACAGTTTAACTTGTGCTTCCACAGTATCGGCTACATTATAGATTATTGTCTGATCCCCAAAATTATCATCAAGGTTCATTAGGGTTTCCCAATCCTGTAGTGTAAACTGATCAGCTTCTTGTGAGCTCCTTTTATTAGTCAGAAAATCTGACTGCCCAATTCCAGTATTGCCTCCACCAGTCAGAGAGTCTGACTGTGCAAGGCCACTGTCCATCATGTTCCACAACATTGGCTCATTATTACTGAAAAGCCAATCTAGCCCTAAGTCACAGTGTTCTTCCTTGTCAGTTAAATCTTCCAACATTTTCCTCTCCACCTGTTCTAGTATTCTTTTCTTAAGCCTTTGTGTCCAGACAGGTAAGTCACGAATTTGACTGAGTTTGAGCCTATCATGATGAACAACTTCAGATGTTTTTTTGTTCCTAATTTTGTATAGGACCGGTGATTTAACCTCAGCTACCACAAAGGGCCATTTCCATGGTGCCTTCAGTTTTGGACATACCCCAACTTTCCTGGCTGAATCTATCTTAAAAACAATATCTCCTACCTTATATACCTTACAATTGACATTCAGGTCATAATCTCTCTTCTGTCTCCACTGAGCCATTTTAATGTTTTCCCTGGCAAGGACATGTACCTCTGTCAGCGTCTCTCTAAGAATCTTGATATAATCTGTTAGCTCTTTTTGTTCTTTAGTCCTGTTAGGTGCATCAAGACCCAAAACTAGGTCAATAGGTTGACTATTTTCCTTGCCAAAAACCATGAAATTTGGTGTGAACCCAGTTTGTCTGTTTTCTGTAGCTCTAATGGCACCAGTAAGTTGCTGTAGGTGTACATCCCAGCTATCTTGTCGTCTCTTAGTAAAACACCTTATCATCTGCGCAAGAGTGCGATTATAACGTTCAACTTGACCGTTTGAAGCTGGATGATATGCTGTCGTCCTTGTTTTCGTTATCTCTAAGAGTTCACAGAGCTGTCGTATCACGTTGCCATCAACATTTTTCCCCTGATCTGTATGAATCTCCAAGGGACACCCAAATCTTGATATTGTACTGTCCATAAAAGCTTTGGCAATTGTTTCTGCATGTTGGTTCGGCAAAGCACAACACTCAATCCATTTGGTAAATTGATCAAGGATCACAAGAATATATTTATTACCCATATTAGTTACAGGTAGAGGGCCTAAAATGTCCATGTGTATCCTTTCAAAAGGAACCCCAGAGTGATATTGCCCCAGATCTGCTCTTGCTTTCCTGCATGCCTTCTTCTGCCTATTACAAACATGACATGAACTTACATAGATTTTGCAATCTGTTGACATCTTGTACCAGTATGCCGTCTTCCTTAGTTTTGAAAGTGTCTTGTCCTGCCCTAAATGTCCAGAAGATCTTAGATCATGACAACACCTGAGCAATTCATCTTTCAGACTGTCTGGAGTCACAAAAAGAATCCTAGAACCAATAGGGTCCTCCCAGATATAAGACAGTATACCGTCTTGATATCTAAGTTGTGACTTACATTGCCAAAGATGTCTAACCCCTGGACTCTGCATCTGTAATTCCTGCTTAGAGGGAGTATGATTCAGTGTTAACCATGCAATAATAGTACTTAGATGTTTATCCTGACTTTGCAATTGCCCCAAGTCATCATTTGAATAACTGGTAGGCATTCCCATTATACCTATATTATTGTCTGATGTTACATTCCTTATTGACCTTATGGTTAATCCTATGATGCCAACTGGTGAAGTACAGCTGACAGATCTCGCTGTCAAAGGTACCACAAAGTCTACATCTTCTTCAAATGTTTGCCACTGGCTCCTTGCTCGAGTGCAGTACTTACAACCTCCACAAGGAAGCAAATTAAGGGGTATCTCCGAGCTGTAGTGTGAGCAAAGATCTTGGTGATTAGGTATCCTGGAAAGTCCATCTGCATTTGAATGTTTCTTACCTGGTCTATGTTGAATGTTCAGGTTATATTGTGATAACTCTTCTAGCCAGCGAGCTAACTGTCCCTCTATGTTTTTGAAGTTCATGAGCCACTTCAAACTGTTATGGTCTGTGCGTATAGTGAACTGGTTACCAAGAAGATAATGACGGTATTGTCTGGTAAAGGCTACTATTGCTAGAAGTTCCTTCCGTGTAGTGCAATATTTTCTCTGAGCTGGTGTCAATACCCTACTTGCATAGCTTACCGTAACACACTTGCCGTTTTGAATTTGACTCAATTCTGCTCCGATAGTATTTTCAGAGGCATCAGTATCCAAAATGAATGGAAAGTTCGGATCAGGATATCCCAATACAGGTGGTGTAGTTAAAGCCTTCTTAATACTATTAAATGCATCTTGATGTTCTGATTCCCATTTAAACTCCTTTCCTCCTGTAAGGACATGTAAAGGTGCGGCCAGAGCAGCGTAGTGAGACACATGCTCCCTGTGGTAATTAGCAAATCCCAAAAATGATTCTAGCTCTTTTTTACTTTTTGGAACTGGCCATTTCTGTACAGTATCAATGTTCTTACGATCTATTGAGATCCCATCCTTGCTGACAATCTTGCCTAAAAATTTTACCTCTTGTTGGAACAGATTGCATTTTGATGGTTTCAACTTGAGATTATACTGCTGGAATCGCTCTAATACATGTCTCAGCTTCTGTAGGTGGTCCTCAAAACTATAACCCAGTGGCAAACATTTGAAGAAGATGTAGACTTTGTGGTACCTTTGACAGCGAGATCTGTCAGCTGTACTTCACCAGTTGGCATCATAGGATTAACCATAAGGTCAATAAGGAATGTAACATCAGACAATAATATAGGTATAATGGGAATGCCTACCAGTTATTCAAATGATGACTTGGGGCAATTGCAAAGTCAGGATAAACATCTAAGTACTATTATTGCATGGTTAACACTGAATCATACTCCCTCTAAGCAGGAATTACAGATGCAGAGTCCAGGGGTTAGACATCTTTGGCAATGTAAGTCACAACTTAGATATCAAGACGGTATACTGTCTTATATCTGGGAGGACCCTATTGGTTCTAGGATTCTTTTTGTGACTCCAGACAGTCTGAAAGATGAATTGCTCAGGTGTTGTCATGATCTAAGATCTTCTGGACATTTAGGGCAGGACAAGACACTTTCAAAACTAAGGAAGACGGCATACTGGTACAAGATGTCAACAGATTGCAAAATCTATGTAAGTTCATGTCATGTTTGTAATAGGCAGAAGAAGGCATGCAGGAAAGCAAGAGCAGATCTGGGGCAATATCACTCTGGGGTTCCTTTTGAAAGGATACACATGGACATTTTAGGCCCTCTACCTGTAACTAATATGGGTAATAAATATATTCTTGTGATCCTTGATCAATTTACCAAATGGATTGAGTGTTGTGCTTTGCCGAACCAACATGCAGAAACAATTGCCAAAGCTTTTATGGACAGTACAATATCAAGATTTGGGTGTCCCTTGGAGATTCATACAGATCAGGGGAAAAATGTTGATGGCAACGTGATACGACAGCTCTGTGAACTCTTAGAGATAACGAAAACAAGGACGACAGCATATCATCCAGCTTCAAACGGTCAAGTTGAACGTTATAATCGCACTCTTGCGCAGATGATAAGGTGTTTTACTAAGAGACGACAAGATAGCTGGGATGTACACCTACAGCAACTTACTGGTGCCATTAGAGCTACAGAAAACAGACAAACTGGGTTCACACCAAATTTCATGGTTTTTGGCAAGGAAAATAGTCAACCTATTGACCTAGTTTTGGGTCTTGATGCACCTAACAGGACTAAAGAACAAAAAGAGCTAACAGATTATATCAAGATTCTTAGAGAGACGCTGACAGAGGTACATGTCCTTGCCAGGGAAAACATTAAAATGGCTCAGTGGAGACAGAAGAGAGATTATGACCTGAATGTCAATTGTAAGGTATATAAGGTAGGAGATATTGTTTTTAAGATAGATTCAGCCAGGAAAGTTGGGGTATGTCCAAAACTGAAGGCACCATGGAAAGGGCCCTTTGTGGTAGCTGAGGTTAAATCACCGGTCCTATACAAAATTAGGAACAAAAAAACATCTGAAGTTGTTCATCATGATAGGCTCAAACTCAGTCAAATTCGTGACTTACCTGTCTGGACACAAAGGCTTAAGAAAAGAATACTAGAACAGGTGGAGAGGAAAATGTTGGAAGATTTAACTGACAAGGAAGAACACTGTGACTTAGGGCTAGATTGGCTTTTCAGTAATAATGAGCCAATGTTGTGGAACATGATGGACAGTGGCCTTGCACAGTCAGACTCTCTGACTGGTGGAGGCAATACTGGAATTGGGCAGTCAGATTTTCTGACTAATAAAAGGAGCTCACAAGAAGCTGATCAGTTTACACTACAGGATTGGGAAACCCTAATGAACCTTGATGATAATTTTGGGGATCAGACAATAATCTATAATGTAGCCGATACTGTGGAAGCACAAGTTAAACTGTCTGATAGGAGCAGAGGGAGGGACAGGAAGGCCCCTGCCCACTTTAGAGATTTTGTAATGGACTAATGATGATGCAGTTTGTGTATAAATAGTGTATATAGGTTAAATGTTTAATTTGTTTTTTCTTTATCTTATTTTTAAAGAATGGAAGAGGAAGAGCTAGACTATGAGCCAGAAGAAGAGGAAGTGGGTGTGCTGAAAGAACAGATAGAAAAGGAAGGGTGTTTGCTGAAAGAACAAAGAATTAAAGGTAGCAGTAATAATAAAAAAAGATCAAGACCATGCTGTATATGCTCTGGTAGGTTTGTGAATGTAAGAAGACATGTACTTCGGGCTCATGTACCCTGGTATACTGCACCTCTGTTGGCATGTTGGACCTGTCAACTTCAATTTGGCCAACAGGGTGCATTTACTATACATTGCAACGACTATCACAACTCAGAGCAGACACATGGGTATAAAGAGGAATTTTTGGTTGACTGGGTTGAATTGATGAATGGCTTACTCATAGAACTTTGTCGTCAGTTCGCGGTTTCCACACTGGACAAATTGGTAACATTCGCCAGGGAGATGTCCACTCTAGAACAGTGTGACAAAGCAACCTTTCATCAAACAGACCTGCCGTTTCTGCTAAATTTCAACAGGATAAACCATTTTCACTCATCATCAGCTTACACGGTCTTTCCACCATCAAACATACATTCTCTCTTACACTGGAAAGTCTTAGCTTTATTAATTAAATCATCCGAGGATTCCGAAAATTTACTTTCATATAATTGTAAATTGTCTCTATGTAAAATTACTTCACATCCGATACACACAGTTATTGACACACATTTTCATTGGGACAAATTCTTCCTACAAGCCAGATTTTCTGGCTTGCCTTCATACATTTGGGAAGAACAAGATAATGAAAAATTTCAGATTAGAAAATTAATATCAAATTTTGTTTTTCCAAGTCGATGGACAGCTTGCCTAGATGGGGATTTGTTAAGGGAGGATAAGAGAATTCTCCACACTATTGGAATCCATCCGAAGGTAGCAGGGAACCAGGTGGGTCGGAACTTTAATGAGTTGAAAAGAAGAATCCCAGGTAATTTTTTAGCAATAGGGGAATGTGGATTGGACGTAAGTCAGGGGGAGAAAGATATAAGAGAGCAAGTTAAGGTACTACGAGTACAATTAGAGTTGGCCAGAGATTACAAGTTACCTGTCGTAATTCACTGCAGAGGTAAAAACATAACTGCCAGGTGCTTAGATATCATGTCAGAGATACTGGACAGGGATCATGGTGTCCACTGGCACTGTTTCTCCCAGGACAAGACAACATATGAAAATATAAAGCGGTGTTTTCCTAATACAAAATTTGGTATTTCTCCATTACTGTTAATGGAGGATACCTATCCACAACTCCGCTCACAGGTTTGCGAGATGAGCCTAGAGGACATTATTCTGGAAAGTGATGCACCATACCTCCACCCCAAGAACTATGAGGTCAGTTCTCCAATATTGATTAGATCTATTATACAGAAATTGTCTATCATGTTTAATATTCCAGGAAGGGAAATTGCTGACATCACCACCCGAAATGCTCAGCAGCTATATAAGTTTGAATAGCGTATCTTTGTGTGTATATATATTTTTAACTGTAAATAACTATATGCGTGTGTGTATCATGTGGAACTGTAACAATTGTACTGTGTTGTAAAACTGTTATGTGAACTATGTGTGTTTGATGTGTAACTGTAAATATTGTGCCATTCTATTGAATGACTTTCGTTTCAAAGGACCACTGGAAATATTAGGACAAAGGGGGGTTATTACTGACATGGTTAAATGACAGTAACACCTCAAGTTATAAGTAAATCAATGGAGATATCATGATATCTGCGGGACAATTTCTGACATGATTAAATGACAGTAACTTCATTCAC
Organism: Mytilus trossulus; assembly: GCF_036588685.1. NCBI lineage: Eukaryota > Metazoa > Mollusca > Bivalvia > Mytilida > Mytilidae > Mytilus > Mytilus trossulus. The sequence goes on along the minus strand of NC_086383.1, from coordinate 5,640,991 downwards.
CGTTTAAGGAAATCATAGTGGGACAAAAAGGACTTCAGAATAGAGAACTATCACTAATCATTCTTTATATGAATTTATATTATACCAACAATCTTTTCAGAGAGAAGGGGGAAGAATGTTGTAATCGACTTGTCCGGATCTGATATCACCGAAACCGGACATTGACTTATAGTGCGACTGTCAACTTCCTGTGGTGAGTACTTTGATCATTGCAGAATAACCAGAGAGCTTGATGAAGACAGACGTCTAACCCTCAACTCGTATCTGCCATTTGCCATACACGTACTTGGATAACTCAAGGTAACCTTACTTATTATATCAGTCTAGTTGCAAATACTATAGGGCTATTCATATCATGTCTAAATGACAAGCAATGTCGAGTTCTTATTTACAAACAGTTACCAGTATATCAATGTGGTAAACCTCTTTGTTTGTGAGTTACATAATGTTTCTTTGTCTGTTTGTTGACAAAATATTTCTAACTTCCAATATTAAATCTGTTCGACTTTACAAATCTTATTTCAATAAATAAGATACACATTTATCAATCAATAATGCATAAAAAATACATATATTCTTTTAATTCAATCTAATATTAAATATGCTTAAAAATTCACGTTAAAAGGAACATCAATATAGGTATTTTTTTTGTGTGCAAAATTCTTATAACTAATCGAACAGACAGTAGCCGGAAGTGAGAAATACATACTAAAAGTGCGTTCCCGGACTGAAATCCGCCTTCATCTTTCCATTCATACTTTTAATTGTTTCTACCATTTTCTCCATTCTTTCCTTATTTTGCACGTTGTTATCTCTACTTAATATTTCATTTACCAGTTATTCTTATTCTGTATTTTGTGACCTTTATTTCATCTTGGCTTCAAGTGCTCTTAATTCTACCCCAATAAATTATCATCAATGTAGTATTTGAGGTTTTCGATGTGCATGCTAAAAAAACTATAAGTGTAGTCTAATGTCAAATAAAATTGAGAATGGAAATGGGGAATGTGCCAAAGAGACAACAACCCGACCATAGAGTAGACATCAGCAGAAGGTCACCAACAGGTCTTCGATGCGAGGAGGATTGTTAGAGCTTTAACGCTCATATCCTAGCCTGAGCATCGTCGTGCATGTCTGTTGCAGCTAAAAAAATCATTTATATTTATACATTTCCAGCAAAATATTATACTATCAAGTGAGAAAAAAAGAAGAAAAAAAGTTTGCCTCATCTCTGGAGTAGCAACTCTTAAATACTTATTTATTTTTAAAGCATAATATAATAGCTTGTATGACTTTATTTCAATATACTATTATAGTTAAAGTTTATTATATGAATATCATGTAAAGTACTGTATGTATCAAATGTGTATATGTTATGTGTATATGTAAAGCAAAATTATATCCGGGTGAAATTTGATCCGGAGGAAAAAATGTCACAGTAGTTGTAATTATTTTCTTATCCGGAGGAGAATATTTCCCTGGGATATGTTTTCATTTACCGTGAAATTCTATCTGGGTATACCAGTTAACTTATTGAATAGTTCTTAGTAAAAGCTTATCCTTTTCAAATACTATGAAATAATAATAGTGTATTTGAATTAAACCTATATTGTCAAAAAAATGTATTATAATGGGATTCATTTTACAAATTATCATTGAAAAAAATTCCTGAAATATTAAATTTAAAATCATTCTTTTAAAAAGAAAATTACCATTAAACCATAGATGGGTATTAAGAAAGAAATCCAGAAATTATTTCAAATATCGTTATTGTGAAATAATATCATGATTAAATACGGTAAGTGAAATACATGTAAAAGACTCAGAGTTGTTTTCAGATCTCAGTACAATTATGAATTAAAAAGTAAAGGTAGAAATATAGTTGCATTACTACTGTTAACAGTAATTGAAGAATTTGATTATCATGATAATATTTTTAACTATATAAATAGTTTTGTCTTGGGACAAAGATGTAGTTGCATATGGAAATCAGATAAATTATAGCATAACAATATATTGGAACAAAAGCAATTTTAACAGCTGGATAGTATTTACTTGTGAAATGTTATCTCCTGTCTTATTAAAAACATCATGTTATAAGTCATATTTTTATTTAAATGAAAATATAAAAAATAAGTTTCAAGGACAAATTTCACTATGAAATAGATTCAGGAATATTATTATATTAATATCTCTAAAATATAAATTGCTCATAATTACCTCCCTTTGATAAATTATGCAAATTTGTTCTACCTTTGTGAAACATTTTATAATTACAGTCAGGTATATATTGATTGTGAGTAATTTACTTACTAGTTAATGGGACTATATTTCACAAGGTTCTGTGAAATAGTGTACGACAAATATATACCGGTATATACTATGCGCATAACACAGATAGATTTTCACCCCTCTGGAAAAAATCTACCTGTGAAATACCTTGCCTGGAAAAAAAATACCGTGACAAATTATCCTCAGGATAAAATATCACAGAGGAAGAAATAAACCGTTACATATATGTAAAGCAAAATTATATCCGGGTGAAATTTGTCTTGTGAATATATATGGTGTATTAATTGCAGTCGTGTTACGATATTTGAGATCTAGAGCTTCTTAAAACATCGTAGATATATCGGAATGGCCCAAGACCTCGGTATCACTGTACGCAGCTGCAAAAAGGCTAACTTTTCATTTGTAAACAAAAGATGTAAATGAAAAGGATCGTGCACAACAAGGACTAGTAAATGCAAAAAAGCTATGATACCGTGTAGAAGTAACTGCCACCGCAAGCCTACAAGCAAGAATGTAATTATCGATGAAAACTAACTACGGCATCAATATCTACTTTTTACGTTGTCTTTGAATTGTAAAATTAATACATTTTATGTAACCATCATTGCTTTTTTAGATAGTTTTTGAATTGATACGTTTATAATGTAATTTGAAAACAAATACCTATATGGTCCAAATACTCATATGGTCCGGCCCGTTAATAACCAAACGAGTATTACACTCATATAGTCCGACCATACGCGTACGGTCCAAATACTCATATGGTCCGGAACATCGATATAAAGGTGCTTGAACTCAATTGGATAAAATGGACTACTAGATAAAAGCCATAGCCTTACTTATATTTTGCAAAATACTGTCTTTATAATAATGTCAATATTTCAATACAGGATATTTTGTAATAAAAAATGCAATAAGTTGACGAAAATAAGTACAATTATATATTTTAACAACTTGATTACAAACCCATTGAAGAAAAAACCACCAGCAATTATGTTTCTGTATATAGGTATACTATTTGTAATTGTCAATACAAATGGCCATACCACAACTGAACAATAAGATTAGCATACGAATGAAAATAAACAAAATGACAATAATACATTTATAACAACAGACTACTAGCAGTTACTGACATGGCAGCTCTAAACCTCAATTTAACTCATTGAAAGATAATGTCTTCATCATATGAATATCAGGCACAATCCCTCCAGTTAGGGGTTCAGTATTATACAATCATAAAATATATGAGACGAACATAACCCGTGTCATGCCAACAACTGGTTTTAAATAAATGTTTTTAATTCCGATGCAAAGACCCTATAAGTAAATCTATATTAAAGCCAAAATATGCAATCTTTGATGACCTGACAACAGTATCGTAACTATATCCCTTCTAATTACCTGATTTGTATAGTTCGTTCTTATGTTGTACTGCTATACCACTGTCACAGGTTAGGAGAGGGTTGGGATCCCACTAACATGTTTCACCCCGCCACATTATTTAAGTATGTGCCTGTCCCAAGTCAGGAGCATGTAATTTTGTGGTTGACGTTTGTTTATGTATTACATATTTGTTTTTCGTTCATTTATGATTTTACATAAATAAGGCCGTTAGTTTTCTCGTTTGAATTGTTTTACATTGTCATATCGGGGCATTTTATAGCTGACTATGCAGTATGGGCTTTGTTTTTTGTTGAAGGCCGTACGGTGACATATAGTTGTTAAAGTGTCATTTTGGTCTCTTGTGGACAGTTGTCTCATTTGCAATCATACCACCTCTTTTTTTTTAATATTGAAAAGTCTCGACTTATCAGATCGACACAAGACAATTAAGAAAAGAATAACTTACTAAAAGATTTCACACAAATCATATAATATTTTATCTTACCTCCCATAGATGTATCGAGATATATGGAATTTAATGACCCATATATATCGAATTAGGACACTAAAACACCATGTAACTTATAATTTATCCACCACTAAAAATGCCATATTATTTTGAATCCAAAAGAAAGAAAAAGAAAACACGTCCACTTGTATTTGTATTTGTAGTATATGTAGTGTTTATACATCTGATGAGTTAAGCCTTTATCAACTGATTTGTATAGTTCGTTCTTATGTTGTATTGGTACACCACTGTTCCAGGTTAAGGTAGGGTTGGGATCCCGCTTGCATGTTAAGCCCGCCATATTCTGTATGTATGTGCCTGTCCCAATCCAATAGCATGTAATTCAGAGGTTGTCGTTTGTTTATGTATTACATGTTTGTTTTTCGCTCATTTTCTATACATAATTAGGCCGCTGGCATTCTCGTTTTGATTAATATTGTTATTTATGGGCCTTTTACAGCTGGCTATGTGGTATCTGTTTAGCTCAGATTGAATGCTGTACGATGACATATAGTTATTAATTTCTGTGTCATTTGGTCTCTTGTGGAGAGTTGTCTCATTGGCAGCATGCCACATCCTATTTTGTATATGACTTAATAGAGATGTTTATGTACCTAGATTGCTTTCCTTTTGAACGAATATTATGATACCAAATAAAGTTTCATAATTACTTTTATTAAGTTTCATAATTTCTTTTATTGTATTGATAAAACAGAAGAGGAGAAGGACAACAGGCAAACACATAAACCCTTCTGTAGAAGTTGTGAGCAGACGGACATAGAGTTTACACAATTGGAGAAGATTGAAGAGGGTCGATTGTATACATTAGAGCGATTTATAGACGGTATCATATCTTTTTAGATATATAAGTGCTATAAAAAATCTTGATACTCTATATATGCACATACTTCTAATTATTTAGCAGTTGATTGGTCTTAGTATAAGCAGTAACATTGTGCAATTGGTACGATATAAGGCAATAATTACACATTTTGAACATATCAATTTCTCATTAAGATTTTATTATACTTTTGTTTGTTAGAAACAGTTTGTTCATATTGCAATATATTTCACGATTTTTCATCTTTTATTTTAATTATTTTGTTTTTTATATGTTCAGTTATCCTCACAGTCCCTAACATTTTGTAAAGGGGTAAGAATATATTAAAATTTATTATCTATCTATTTTCCATAAAACAAACGAAAAAGAATAAACGCAATGTTTCACATATTACTCACTGACTTGACTATACATTAATGAACACTATGGTTTTACCTCCTGTCAATACTGATATTTAAATATTGCAATAAGTGATGTTTTTTTCTCCTCACTCTAATTATGACGTCATTACACTTAAACTTATTGTATATTGATTCATAAATGGGTTTAGGAATACAGGATGTATGCTTTAATTTTCAATAACATTGAAGTAGTTTTCTGTTACTTAAAGTACTTTTTGAATGTTACTTTGTGTCTATGTTGTACTGTTAAGCACGGTCATAGGAATCGGGGTAGATGGAGCGCTCATAGAGGGTTGTTGTTGGTTCGTTTACCGTATTTGAATTACGTTGATGTTTTTACATTACTCAGGCTGTTGGTGTTCTATTTTGAATTGATATGTTTTTTGTCTTAATAAAGCTTACTTTGCCTTTATGACTTTGAACATTGCTGAAGGCTATTAATTTTTTTTTTTTTACTTAAATTTATAATATTAGAATACAGTCCGCCAAAAGTTAAGCGTCACCGAAATATAACTGACAACATTTTTTCAACTATTACGAAAAAAATATTTATGTTTGGTGTTATGAATTGCCCTGAACATTCACTAAGAAAATTCATTACGACCAAAAAAATTGAGCTCCGATAAACCAGCCAGCTGGTAACTTTGTATTAAAGGCCATCTGCGCGTTTTCGTTTCTGTGTGTGTGTTGCATTTTAACGTTGAGTCGTTTCTGTTTTCTCTTATTTTTGAGATAAGACGTGGCACGGTACTTGTCTATCCCATATTCATGTATTTGGTTTTTATGTTATATTTGTTATTCTCGTGGTGTATTGTCTGTTGCTTGGTCCGTTTCTGTGTGCTGTTGTGTCGTTGTTCTCCTCTTATATTTAATGCGTTTCCCTCGGTTTTGGTTTGTTGCCCCGATTTTGTTTTTTGTCCATGGATTTATGAGTTTTGAACAGCGGTATACTACTGTTGCCTTTATTTACAAAAACACAGTTTCTGCAGGTGGTCTTGTTGTCAAGAGGCCTGCCCTAATAGACAGGTACTGTGCAGTCAGGTTTCAATGTGATAATGACTATCGATGTTTGAACATGAGACACTGACAAAACACTCATTGGTCAGATGAGAGTCGCATTATGTTACGACCAATAGACGCCATAATACGAAAAGCGCAGGTAAATATGACGGCATATGATCAAAACAACACTTTCTGTTCCTCAATGACTGCATTTGGTGCTGATGGTGTTACAGTATGGAGTTGCTCGTTAAACCGTTGTAATCTCGGTATGCATATTCTGCAGAGAAACAAAAACGGACAGACAAACAGAGATGTGGTGCCTAAAAACATTGTAGTCGCCCATTTTGGTAGTCCCCGACTTGCGTCAACATGATTAAGACCCTTGTATATAGACGACAACACTGGATCACACGGGACAAGGATAGTAACTGAGTCAGAAGAGCATAAGATATTTACATTATCTTTTGGACTTCCATGTCTCCTAACTTAAACCCTATTGAACATGTCTTGGATGCCGTTATCAGAAATCTCAATCCACCTTCACAAAATCTTGTCGATTTAAAACTGGCAATTGTTGATGAATGGAATAAATTTCCTCAAATAAAGTTTTGAAGACTTGTACCGGGTATGAAACATTGGGTTATGGAACTTACCGGAAGAGAGGTTATTGACTCAAATATTGACATTAAATGTGCCGAACATTTTTCAACAATTTGAACAACTTTCGATCCAATAAAAATAGGTGGTGCTTAACTTTTGAAAGATATATGGTTTCCTGATTTTATAAATCATTAGTTGTCTTCCATTCATTTTATGTGTTTGAGCTTTAAATTTGCCATTTTTGAATTAACTTTCCTTGGAGTTTGTAATTTTTACTTTTTTTCTAATGGCAAAAACTCACTGATGCACCGGTATCGGTTTAAGGGATCAATAAAGTAATATTGTATTTAGAATAGGTCTATGTAACCTTCTTTTCTATTTTGAAATCATTGCGATATGTATTTCATAATAGTTTTATCTAAATTTGTATACGCCTGATGATATCATAAAACAATGTTTACCGATTTTTAATTAAAGCCTTCTTCAATTTGTTCTTGCAACAATTTTTAATAACATACGCTCCTTCTACGGCTGTTCATTCCAATTGTTTTAATTATTTTGTTACGGGTGTTTATTTGTGGTAATCTCGTATAATATACAGGTGTGTGCATTTTCTGTATTTTTTGTATTGCACGACCTTATAATGGTTTACTAGGGTTCTTGATTTTTTTAGGAAACAACCGTGTTCTTGTACTTGGTCACGTATTTGATTTCACAGTTTAAGAATATGATACAATGACTATTAGTTTAGTGTGAATAAATTTTCGATTCATTTACAGACACGGAATTTGTAGATGGATCCGAAGGTGCAGACAGTGACTACATGACTTATCACTCGTCAGGTATGTGCAAAGATTGCAGCAAATTATTGAACAGATAAAAACCTCAATGAATTGTACATATCAAAGTGTGTCATTTTTGTTTTATAGAAAAATAATCAATTGAGAGAAAAAACAAAGCCGGGTTACAAACTAAAACTCAGGTAAACGCATCAAATATAAGAGGAATACTACGACACAACATATGTCAGATGTTTCATATACTCTTCTTAAAAAATGTATATATTCAACATTTGTAAAAACCTTTGAAACCACTGGCAATGCTTCACCTATTAGATCGTGTCATTCAGTATACATGGTATATTTAAACCACTTACCGTTTTACTTTAAAATAAAATCTGAAATTCGCGGTATCCCTTTTTTTAAATAGAAAAGTAAGTTGATCACAGTTATACTCAATAATATACAAATTGATAAGATCAGCAGAAAAAGGTGCTCTTTTCTGTTGTACGTCATTTTATACTACTACTACACGTTACGCGGTAACCACAGCGCTCATTGTTGTTATCATTCTTCGAAGTGTTTATGTCATATATAAAGTATAAAATACCGCTATTTTGTGTACCTAATAAGGTTCTTTTTCCTGTCTATATCACCTGCCCAGTATCGCATACCCCGTATCGCATTGTCAAATCCATATCGCATACCTGGCAGACGTCATAATTCGAATGACGTCAACGTTTGACCTATGATGTCAGGTTGCTGTATTTTCTTGCATAGGAAAAAAGTGAGTTCCCACTAAAACAAATGTCATGTCATTTCAACTAAAATCGATACTTTTCCCAAAATTATTACCCTGTAACTTTATGAGCGATTTTTTATATAACAAAAACACAATAAAATGTAGAAACATCTGAAGTGTTATTGTTTGTTTCGTCATAGTTTCCGTGAAGTTTTGTATCCATGTATGATGGATTAAACAAAAATGCAAATTTTATTTCAATTTGGTTACAATAGATAGCAAACGTTTCAAGGAATATTTTTCTTGCTGTTTAATTAGAATTAAAATTAAGATTAAAATGATCATGAATAATATCATCGCCAAATAAACAATAAAACTTTAAACATTTCTACATCTTACGATATGCATTATTATATATGTATTGCATTTTCATACTTTTGTCTGTGTAAACAATGCCATTCGATGTAACTTTGTCAGTCATATTCTTCATTTCTACATTTTGCAACTATGATAAACAAACATTGGTCTTAACCTGAAATGAAAAACATAAATCTTCTTTTAACAGCTTAAACACAGAATATATTATGATGCACATAATTATACCGACCTTTTTTCTTTATCACATTTTTAGTTATTCGAAAGGCATTAACCACTTTGATGAATATGTGAAGTATACTTATTACAATATATTTTATAGTGTCAGATATGGAAGATGATCTATCATATGGTAGTGATCAGAAAGAATTGTTTTCTAAATTAATCCTTATAGTAATTGATGTTTTTGAAGACATTCTAAGAAACATGGTTCAGTCAACATGTCCAATAGACCGTTTATCAAAGCTGCGTTATAAAAATTTCATTACACACAAACAGAGAGGATATATGTTGAACGAACAGTGGTCAAATTTTTTCAACTCTCTCGGATTCACTGAATTGTTTAACATTGTGAGGATGTTAGGACCTTTCAAATATGGTCATATGTATGGTAATCATGAGCTTGGTTATAACATAGCTGATGATTTAAAACGTATTCCTATGTACAGATATGAATTAGTACAGTGTTCCAATGTTAATATTGAGAAAAGTCAACTCGATTATTATGCATCAGAATTTCCTGCAATTGGACAACGAGTTGATAAGTACTTTAATCAGAAGACCAATTATGCTGACAGAATAACTGAATATCTGTCACAAAGTTCGGATATTGAAATGCAGATCAAATATAATAATGCCCTGAGTGAGATGAAAAAAATTAAACGTAAGGAAACATTTAGTTTAGGTTTCTGCAATTGCAACATTTGAAAAGATTTACTTTTAGACAAATACAATAGTTTATCGACAATGAGAGTTTTTCGAACTGGTAGAATTATCATATTCAAGCTTAATTATCAATGAAGAATAGTTTTCTTATCCAATTTTTGATTACTGAGAAAAATTTAAATAAATGGGAATGTAAGTATTCTTCATTGAGTCAGAAACTAAATGAGTTCAATATGAAAAAGAAGATGTGGTATGATTTCCAATGAGATAACTATCCACAGAAGACCAAAATGACACAAACATTAACAACTATAGGTCACCGTAAGGCCTTCAACAATGAGCAAAGCCCATATTGCATAGTCAGCTATAAAAGGCCCCGATAAGACAATGTAAAACAATTTAAGTCAACATGTAATTAAACGTTAAAACACGCTGTCATTTAATGAACAACACCTATTGTGTATAAGTATTCAATTTGTTGGGTTTATAAAGTTAAACATGTTAACTAATTCAGTCGAAAATAGAAAACACTTATCAAATAATTAAACTTACAAAAACGAAAAAAAAAATTACGGAAAAGATTTAACATATACTGTTGTTTAATTTTTAAGATTATATAATGCGTTGTGAATTTGTAGTTTTTTTTGTGTTTGTTGTGTGGTTTTACGATATTTGTACGACATTGAACTATTTAGAAAATACTGTTAAAAATAAATTCAAAGTAATTATTCGTTTATTTTGTTTTTTCACAGTGAAAATTCAAAACCCATTAGTCCTTTTTTACTGGGGAGACTCTTTTGAATCAAATATGAGAAATATTAAATGGTTGTTGAAGGATGGAAAAATGAAAGGTAATATATTAAAAATAACTCATAATCATCATTGCGTTTCCGTAAAATAACTTGCATATATACCCACATGGTGTTATTTTCGTTCGGAACATTAAGCATTCTTTTGAATAGTCAACCCGAACGATACCAAAGTTCACTGCAATAATGTCCTTCATAAGGTCATTATTTGTCCTGGTAAACATGCAACCATGCATGTACCCGAAAATTGAAATAATTTGATTGATAGCTGTCACGTATTATTGCCAGTTGATGTTTTACCATTTAATTTTTCTATTCGTTGGTTTCAGGCATAATCACGTTCCTCCGTCTATATGACTTATATATCAGAGAAATCGTCATGGACGCACATTTTAACTTCAAAAACAAAAATATATGAAAAGTAAAATCACAAAACTTGATTTTACTGTCCCAAATATCCGTTTACCTATCTCCGCTCCGCGTCGCTAGGTAAACTCAATTTGCGACAGTAAAATCTACGTTTTACGAAGGCCAAGCTTAAAATACAATACAGTTATCTCCTAAATCAAATGGCAAAATCAAAAGCTCAAACACACCAAACAAATGGATAACAACTGTCATATTCCTTGCTTGGTGAGTGCATTTTCATATATACAAAATGGTAGATTGAACCTATTTTTATAGCTAGCGAAACCTTTCACTTGTATTGTGGTCGCATCAAATTACTTTATATTGTGTGTGAACAAAACAGACACATAATATAGGTATTTCTTGTTCATTTATTGCTCGATAAAGGGACATTATCTCTCTGTATTATCGCCTCCGGAAATTGGGTAATAACGAAGCGGGGAGAAAAAAACATAAATAAACAAGGTCAGAATTCCTCTAATTTTGTCTATTTCTACCGTTTCGATGAGGTGAATGTTTTTGAAATGATTTTCTCATATATTTTCTAAAAACGCGCGTCTGGCGTACTAAATTACAATGCTTGGACCTTTGAAAACTATTTTTATGCGAACAAGCAGTAAACAAAGACTAGATTTTGTGTTAATCTCAAACACAGCGCACTAGGTACCTGAAATTATGGAGGTTGATCTCTCTCTGTCGCCTGTTGTACAGATATGCAACTGTTTGCCATTATTTTTCGTGATAAAATTTAAGATTATTACAGTGGGAATTCATAATTACAAAAGTAAGTTCTTAAAAAGGTTTTTATAAAGAATATAATTTAAAACACATTCAATCTAGAGTACGTCAACTTGCTCCTGACGACAAATTTGCCATACGGCAACTAGTTTTATTCTGTGGATTCATTTATTTTCGTGGATATCAATTTTCATGGATTGCTGAAAACTTGCATATTCGTGGATATTTGATTTCGTGGTTTTATCAATCACTGTATACAAAGCTTATTCAAAATATGCTATTCGTTGTACATTTAAATTCGTGATTTACCAGTACCCACGAATTCCACTAAAATTAGTATCCAACGAATATTAATGAATCCACAGTAATATTAATACGCCTTAATGTCGAAAACACAGTTTAAATTTTCCTAATCACATATCTGATAGAAATGCATTACGCTAGAGTGACGGTATTGTAGATTATGGTTTAAGAAATTAGATCTCAAGAATTATGCCAAAAATGCATGTTTGTTCGAGACATATTGTCTTTTGAAACTGTCTACTAACTACAACATTCATTTCTACAACCTGTTAGAAATCCCAAATTTATCAATTTACACGAATTATCATTGATTCATTCACATTCATAAAAGTAAGTGTTTTTCACAAATGAACATGGTCAATTTATAATTTTACTGCTTACAAAACGAAATGTTCAATATAGAAAGGATTCTCGCTGGAACATATTTCCTTAGCTGTATTTGACATAAATTTTCGGAAATTGGATTCTTAATATTCTCCAACTTCGTACTATTTTTTTCACCTGTTCAACCTTTTATATTTCTCTCCCTCAAGAGTTTAAAAATAATTGCTATCAATATGTGCAATGCAAGCAACTTTCCTTTAATCATGAAAAGGGTGACTAAGTATATTCTAGAGAATTCCTCTTTTTTTAAGATCAGCTTATTTTCATACAAATTAAACCTATCATATATACTGCGATATAGTGTAAAAGGATCTTAATATTTGCTGTATCTGAAGCCTGTACTCGACTCCTTTTTGCACAGTTTCCCTAATTCATAAATAATTCGGCTTGTCATCCTATACCCGGCCGCTTACCTGACCTATTTGCATTTCCGTAAATTGAATTTTATCTTGAATATGACGAACGAAATTAATAAAGTGATATTTTCATTTATTCGGTCAACGATTGTACTAGAAGATGCAAAGAATGAAAAATATAGGGATATATAATCTTTCAAAATGAGTACATGCAAAACAGCAAACTTTGAATTGGTATTTAAACACTTATGCAACACATACAGAATACAAGATTACACATTAAAAATATAATGATTTTTCGAACAGACAAACTTTCAATTTTTTAATCATATTACCTCTTTGATAAGGGAAAGTAGTATCAATCATTCGATTTGGTGACAAAATGTGAATAGTGAAAAGGATTTTTTTATTTAATATCCTTGATATGATCGTATTTATAAATCAACTGTTTATAAAACTCTGAATAGATATTTCGATAAACGGATGATTTTTAACCCCTGGAATAGATTATCTCAGCTGAGATTGACACACCCTTTCCGGATTTGAGGTCCTAAATGCTTTATCGATTTGAAATTTAATTTGCATATTAAATATTTGATTCGAGTCTCCCTAATGATTTTTTTTGTAGAAGAAACCCACGTCTGGAGTATTTAACTCTTTATCCTTAAAACTTTGATGAGTTTATGTGTTAGAATTTCAAAGATGCAGAATTTAATTCAAGTCTCTGCACAAGATACATTTTTTTTTATATATAATTCATATTATGTAATTCGAATTTATATTAAAACGGCTTGCCATAGATATCACAAGCAGTATCAAATCTATTTGTTTATAATGTATTAATTTACGTTTTTAGCTCACCTGGCCCACAGGGCCAAGTGAGCTTTTCCCATCATTTTTTGCGTCCGTCGTCCTTTGTCGTCTGTCGTTTGTCGTCCGTCGTCGTTAACTTTTACAAAAATTTCCTCCTCTGAATTACTGGGCCAAATTAAACCAAACTTGGCCATAATCATCATTAGGTATCTAGTTTAAAAATGTGTTCGGTGACCCAGCCAACCAAACAAGATGGCCGCCATGGCTTAAAATAGAACATAGGGGTGAAATGCAGTTTTCGGCTTGTAACTCAAAAACCAAAGCATTTTAAGAGCAAATCTGACATGGAGTTAGATTGTTTATCAGCCCTGAATTTTTCAGATCAATCAGATTACCCGTTAATGGGTTGCTGCCCCTGAATTGGTAATTTTTAAGAAATTTTACTGTTTTTTGTTAGTATTTTAAATATTATTATAGACAGAGATAGACTGTAAACAGCGATAATGTTCAGCAAAGTAAGATTAACAAATAAGTCAAATGACCAACATTGGCAAATGACCCCCTAAGGATTTATTGTCCTCTATAGTCAATTTTCAACAATTTTCATAAAATTTGTAAATTTTTACGAACATTTTCCACTGAAACCACTGGGCCAAGTCCATTATAGATAGAAATAATTGTAAGCAGCAAGAATGTTCAGTAAAGTAAGACAGTCGGAAAGCAAGCCCTTAGAAACGACCGTTGTTGCTACTTTCTTAAGACAACAATGGAACTGATATTAAAACCCGCCATTCTGAAATTGCGTTAATTTCGCGGATTTTTTTTTGGCGCCAATTTGGAAGTTTATCCTTTTTTCAGTTTCCGACTGGCCATTAGGGTCTGAAATAGATTTATTTCGATTTGTTAAGCATGGATTTTATTATCAAAAGGGAAAAAAATTCTCAAACATGTCAAATTGGCCGTCTTTTAACGATCCCGCAATGCCGTTGAACGTCGTTTAAAATTATTTTCTTCTTTTTTTAATATATTTTATAACAAAGACTTTATGTACTATACAAACAATTAATAATACGTATTTCAAATTAAAAAAAAAAGCATCAAGTATAACGTTCTATCACCCCTTGGGAAACCCCGTTGGAACTAAATTCCAAAATAAAGACATTTTTTGACATTGTAGTTTTTCGGTCTTACACATTGATGTCACCTTGCATCTAACGTTAAACACAGTCAATGTACACATATTTAGTATGTTTGTTTGAAAAAGTAATGGCGAGATCAGCTGTGAATATTTGACTGGATTAATTATTCTCTTTAAGTCAGTGAAATGTATGACTTTCATAAACAAGGTAAGGAAATCTACTGTCTTTGCACAACACTAACTGCTTTAGATGACCGACATAAAACTCATGTTGTGATATTCAGGAATCCTGCAAAAGTAAATGAAAAAGTATTGTCCTAAATTTGAACTTAGGCAGCCAACAACCATTTCATTTTCTGGTGGGGGTAGGGGTGGTGGCTATTGAGTATTGATTGTTTTGAAGAAAAAAAGTTTGTTATTAATACCAATTTTTGGATGAAAAAATATTTGTTTTTGACCCTGTGAAAAAAAATGTTTGTTTTACCTCAGCTGCCATTTAATGAAATGCTAAAATTGAAAAGAGAAGAATTGTTTTCATCTTGTCAGGAGAAAAATTCATAGTTCCCCCTCCCTGAAAACAAATGGTTGCTGCTCAAACAATCTCTTTCAGAGTATCATTCTAATCAATCTTATTCAAAGCATTATCATACTGACATGAAGTGTGGCTTAATTTTGACTAGTGATCTAAAACATAATTGTTGACTTAGCCCCCAGAAACTGCTCTGAAATACTATCATATAAATATAAAAATGCATAGATTGTTATAATGGTGCTAATCATGAACTTGAAAATAAATAAGACTTTATTAAAAGATTAAAATAGACTCAGTAAATATTTTTCTTTTTCTAGTTTTTTTAATGTTTTTATTATTTTTTTCAAATAGAAAAAGAAAAATATTACTGAGTCTATTTTAATCTTATTTATTTTCAAGTTCATGATTAGCACCATTTATTTATTGGTAAAGTGTGTTATTTTTATAATTTGAGTCCATTCATTAGAACTATAACTTGCATGAAATCAATGAGACATTATTTATTGTTATATTTAGTTTGTTCATACTAGGATTGCAAACTAATTTTCCTTTTATTTAAAACAATGAAGATTTTATATTCAGAATGCTTTCATTATGATCTCTTTTTTAAAGTATAAATGAAAAAGGTAGGACCTACTTGCAAGTGTCAGTAATGAAAAGGAACTCCTGTTTTTTTTTATCATTTTGATACTGTCTTGATCCATTACTCATGAATATTTAGACTACCCCTTGAATAAATTGAGTAGACATTTATTTTTGTGTTAAAATAATTTGGTTGCAGCAGTAAAAATACCTACCAAAACATGAATATTAAATTAACTCTTGGAATTTTAAATTAATATTGAATTATTAACCCTATTAGTATTATGGCACATAGGGACACATCAAGGAGGGGGAGGACAGGAGAAAGGGGGTAGGAGAAAGGAGAGGAAGGCTGGGAGAAAGGAGAAAAAGTTGGAGAAAAAATTGAAATATGAAAAAATAAAATATCTCTCTTTTTTCCGGTAAATTAAAAAAAATCAAATAAGGAGAAGAGGGGTATGAGAAAGGAGAAGAGGGGTAGGAGAAAGGAGAAGATGGGTGGGAGAAGGGAGAAGGGTACCCCTGTCCTCCCCCTCATCTAGGGCCTATTTCACTGGGACTGAGTTCTGAAAAGTGATAAAATGTGTTTTTCTATTTTTTGGCACATGATTTAATACAGCATCAAAATGTATTTAAGAGATTATTTTTAATAATATCCACTTGTAAATAACAGCATATGGTGTTTGATATAACAAAAGTTTGTTCATGATAGTTGTCAAACAAAGGGACGTAACTCGTGAATTACCGTCGGCCCCGCTTCGTCAGAAATATCGACACATCTAACTGGCACATTTGCATATCTGTGCATATCAACTGGCACAAATTTGACATATCATAGTCAAAGTTATGTTACATAACATAATTTAAATTCAGCATAGCTTCCCGAGAAGTTAAGAAAGAAAATTACGATTTAAATTTCTTTTGACCACATTTTTTGGTCAACACCTACACTTTGAAGACATATTTTGAAGGAAAAAAATGAGTCAAATCCATAATTGAGTTAATGAAAATATTCCTTATATACTCAAGAATGTTCACTTAAAAGCAAATTAGTTTTAATTCATTGTAACAGCTACAAATTCAAAAAAACGGGCTTCACTTTTTTTGGTAAAAAAATGCCCATATATGGTAATCACATGACGTCCATTGTTGCTTTAAGAAATGGGGTCAAACCGGGGTCAGCTTTCCGACTGAAGATGTGCAAACACATCACCATCACCAAAACACACTTTTGTCACGAATCCATCCGATTCCTTTGTTTGGTATTCACATAGACCAAGGTGAGCGACACATGCTCTAGTTTGATTGATATTTATCATGTGGTTTTCTTTGTTGTGATGGTATGCTATTTTTTCAGAAAAAAGGAGAAGGTTTGGATCCATTAAAAAGTTTAATCCCGCTGCAAATGTTTGCACCTGTCCTAAGTCAGGAATCTGATGTACAGTAGTTGTCGTTTGTTTATGTAATTTATACGTGTTTCTCGTTTCTCATTTTTTTTTATAGATTAGACCGTTGTTTTTCCCGTTTGAATGGTTTTAAACTTGTATTTTTGGGCCCTTTACAGCTAATTGTTCGGTGTGATTTTAGGCTCCGTGTTGAAGGCCGTACATTGACCTATAATGATTTACTTTTTAAAATTGTTATTTGGATGGAGAGCTGTTTCATTGGGCACTCACACCACATCTTCCTATATCTATTAAACTACTTTGTCTGTCCATGAATGTTAAAAACGATTTGCGAATCATTAATTCTGTTTTGACCCACCATCTTCCTCGGAAAATGCCTGTACAGAGTCTTGACTAGAACAGCTTTTTCCCTCACTTTTTATGTAAGGATGGAAGGCGTTCCATTTTTTTTTCAAATTTGATGAATTTTCCATTGTTGGATTTGATTTAGAGTATTTTTGTTATAGGTTTCCATATTTCGGGGAGGGTCTGATTACCCACCGTGAACACCTGGTGGGGTTTGTGTTGCTCAGTATCTAGTTTTATGTGTTGTGTTTTGCATTCTGGTTATATTATTCTGGTCGGTTTTTTAATGTTCGTGAATATTGGATTTCATTGTTTTGTCAATCTCTACTTACAAAGCCTATAGAAATTTGTAATTCCTAGCAGATTTGAATTCGTGGTTCACCTGTTCCCACGCAACCCACGATAATTGGTATCCAACGAAAAATAATGAATCCACTGTATACTGTATCTTGAGTGATTGATTTAACGATATTTGTGTGTTAAACGCCACCGTCAGCACCATTCGCTATGCAATGACGACCCTGTTTTTCATGGAGTAAGCTGGATTGAATAACCGACCTACGGCAAAGAAACTGACTATTTATTCTCACAACCTCATTTTTTGTTGATCATTGTTGATTAACTAGATTAACTATTTAGACCACTTGGCCACGGTGACCCCTCTTATTTTATTTTATTGTATGATTCTAAAAATATGTGTTCTCGAAAACTTACTTTATGAACTTGGTGTTCTTTTTAAAGGAATATTGTTACTTTACGTCCTTTGCGAACAGCTATAGTTTTATACTATATAGAATACATTCGATACAATTATTGAAAAGATTTGTTATGTTGACTTACATCTAGAAATTGGAAGTAAAGCTTACAAACATACCTTGAAAAGGACCTACAACGCAGAATTGGAACGCCAAGAAAGTTTAACAACTTCAAAACCAGAATAAAAAAAAGTCTGAATAACACCGTTATATTTATTTCATGTTCAACTTTGGAAATTTGTTTTATAATGAATTTTGAATTGATTAAAGGAAAGTTAAGAAGACGTTTTTTTCAACATTGTGTTCGTACAGTACTGACAAGAGAAATGTTCATACCCTACAGACTAATCGTCCATCTGTAGCGATATAGACCAAGTACAATTGAAGAACTGATTTACTCTTGATTTACTCTTGAGCTCCTTAAAGTGAGCAGTTCTTGTCTTACTTGTGTCATTCGCCATATTTGTCATGTTGAATTATATTGAAAAGTCATATTACGAATGAATATGAATTCGTCAATGCATTTTATGTTGACTTAGATTCAAGTTATAAAACATGCTAGCTCTGGACATACATTTCGCAAATAGAACCCTATATGTAGTTGATTAAATGTAGTGTGGCATTTTTAAATAAGTTTACCATATCACAATGAAAAAGGGGAATTAATTATAAGGGTATACAAGAGTTTAACTAAATTAGATTTTGACATTGAAAAATTTAAGTTTATCTAACTACACCTATATCCACCCATATTCAACTATATAAGTCATCACAATGTTTGTGACATTTTATGTCTGTTTGTTTTGTTTATCCATCGTTATCAATATAATGAATTTTTATGAGTCTCTGATACAATTGAGATTTTCACAGGTGAAACTGCCCGTACCAAGTCAGCAAATGACTGATGAGTGATACCCATTTGTTTGGTGTATTTGAGCTTTTGGTTTTGCCATTTGATGATAGAGACTTTCTGTGTTGAATTTTCCTCTGAGTACAGTTTTTATTGTGATTTTACTTTTTTCTATGTATTGTTATTTGATTGTATTGTCAATAGTTCATCAATATATATATTGTGCACACAAAAATAACACATCTTGATTATTTTTCAGAGACCGAGAAAGTACATCTTAAGATACATTTTGAGAAAAAAGATGATCATACAACAGCTGATATCCTTAAGTACCTTCATGAAGAAATTGACAGTGGTTTCATTGATATAGAATTCATTGTTTAGGTTTTGAAGTCTGTCTTGAGTTATAAGGTCTTTCTACTTTTCTATGGAAAGACCTTTTGGTTTTGTATCTATTTTTATAATGTGTTTTTTTATTCTGCCATACCCTTTTCTAACGATGTAAAGTTCCTTGTTGCTTCGACATTTATTGCGCATTAAAGACTCACCCGGTTTTGATTGGAAAGGTTGTTCCTCTTGACACTGTATTTCTGCCAAGTTTTTCTTCCGTAACCACAAAAAGATAACATCACATCAACATTGTTTTTTCCGATTTGTTCGATACATCTCCAGAAATGCATGGCCGATTAAGGTCAAAACTATTTATATCATCTTACAGGCGTTATCTACCTTTACTTTTAATGGATAAAATTGATAAGCGAAATGGTGATTGTGTCAAAGCGACATCAACCAGACCATAGTAGGCGAGTGACTTATTTCAAAAAGACGCTTAGTTAACGACTTTAGTGCACCCACCTAACACACGGCTGTATCATATATCATTCGAAAGCTGATAATCTGTACTTTCTGTTTTGCCCGGTCGTAAAAAAATCGTACGGTGCATTTTCTGTTTAATCAAGGTCAAAGGTCATGAATTTTTTTTTTCAATTTTTGCGATTATTTAATAAAACGCTATTTTCTAATTATTGTACCCTAAAATTTTTCAAAAGATCAAATGAACTTTATGAAACATGATATATAATTTCCAAATCATACTAAAAATAAGAAATTTGATGCGCAAAATTTCCCGAAAATTGAAATTTATCACAAATCCTAAAAAAATGAAAAAAAATGAAAAAAAGCAAATGATAGCTTGGGGAATCGATATTTGTATGCTAAAAAATAGATAAACGTATATATCTTAGGTCAAGGAATATTTGTTTTGTAATTTTAAGATGTTATTATTTATTTTTGTTCATGGAACAGCCTTCTATTGAAGTGTTTGCAGTTGCCCAAAAATCTACCATCTTCAAATAGCGATCATTTTGTTAATTTATGTTAAAATAGCACATCGCTAATTGTGATTATCAGCAAGGAGAATGAGATTTCATAATAAAAAAAGGGATATTCAAAGTTAGAACATACTATATGCGAGGTAATTGAGGTTAAACTGTTTTTTACTAAGTCAAACGTTTTTACCTTTTGTAATTATGTTTAAATGCAAACATGACTTTGCTACTAAATCGTAGGCAAAATTGAAATAAGTAACCTTGGTTAGACACACTTGGTTGTCTAGAGCGGGATGTAAACGAACTAAAAAAAATGCGGCTGTTTCTTATTCAGTTTAAAATCGTGTTATTTTAAATAATATTAAATGTGTTTAGAAGTTTGATCGCTTTAATTATTTGAATAAAAGATGCTTTGAGAAATTTCTACATAAGCTTTTGAAATACAAAAGCATGTCATTGTGGATGTAAAACACTATAAGCAGTGTATAATAACAAAATGACAAAGTCAAATACCCTTCTTTACCTTATAAGATCATTCGCTGTTTTAGGAGTGATTGTTTTTCATGGTATGCTGTGTTTTGTGGACTGTTGTTTGTCTCTTGGACTTTAATTTAATTTTGTTTTGTTTTAATTAACTTGTTTTGATTCATGGTTTTAGATGTTGATTGTCCCTTTGGTATTTTTTTTACTTGAAAGACATTAGATTGCAGTATATTTTTATAATGAAGCTACAAATCAAACAATTAGAAAAGTCAAAATTTCTGTATTTCAGACTGGTAGTTACAATGCAGATTGCAATCTCTAAGTTCCACCCCCTTTATTTCAAGCATTAATACGATTCGCGCACATATTTTTTTACTCTAAATTTTTCAGATTCTTAAGAATTTGTTTATTAAATCTAACATGAACCACATACAATGTTTAAATAGGAAGACATTCTTAAAAGCAGTGATTTCGCAGATGGCGGTATTTTGGGCAACTGTATGAGTTGTCATGATTTGCTGTTTGATTAGAAGTAAGCATACTTTTAGGAAATTTTATGATGTCAAAAACTTCTTTGATAGTCATTACAGGGTATTACTTAGTTTAAAGTGATTAGCAGTTGCACCAGAAAGAAAAATTTGGGTTTTCACACATTTTGTTAACTTTTACTCGAATTTCAGGAAACATGTGCTCTCTGTCAAAAACACGCTTTAAATATTAAAAAATGCATTTGAATAATAACTGTTATTCGCTCTGCTAAAAGTTTAAATTGTTCGCATATGTGAATTAAGTATATAAAAGTCATATAATGCAATCAGGCTGAAATCTTCAAAAATATGCACTTATTCGTCCTTGGCCTTTGATCTCGATTTGACGGACATTGCACCGTACGATATTTTTACGACCGGGCAAAACAGATAGTACAGATGTTTAGCTTTAAATGATATATAATTTAGCCGTGTGTTAGGTAGGTGCATTAAAAATTTAATTTTATGGGTAAAGTCACTCGCCTATAGAGCAGACACCAGCTATATTTTTCAAATTATCCCTTATTTCATATAAAGGAATAATAGTTGTTTTATAAATTGTATACGATTACTTTTCAATTCTTTGCCTCTCTTTGGCAAACTAAAATAAATAAAAGAAAAAGAAATATTTTGTGACGAAAAAGTTTAAATATGGGGACTAAAACTAAAGTGTGTATTCTTGTGTTTGTGCTTAGTTGTTTGGTGTCTTGATTGTACACGGAAGACAAATGCCAAGTATAAAAAGGGCAATCGAGGCTCCAGCTTATTAACCTGATTGATTTGACATTTAACAAGTACAATCTGATAGAAGGCGATAAACATAGATTATTTGGAATTACTTTATAACGGTTAATGAGAATAAGTTATTTAATTATACCATGATAATAAAAGCCAATGATGCATGTAATAATGTTACACAGCTCCCTCTTAGCCCTGAACTTTCACTGTTCAGTTTATGCACCTTAAAAAACCAATGAATCTATAACAATTACTCATCTCGTAGTGATATCCTAACTATATGTTTATGGTATCGTGCACCAATTTGTACTTTTAAAGGGCTCCGTGACACCATAACAATATGTTTAGGTTATCATGCACCAATTAAAATTTAGATTTCGACTTAAACAGTCACAGAAAAAAAATCTGCATAAAACAACATACCTGACACAATAGATAAAAAATTGTTCATAAAGTCACTTGGTTTATTCACTATCTTCTTCCGTTGTTTCATTGTGGTTTTTATCCTTTTCATTAGGCCGTCCATGAACGGGTGATCGATACCTGGCCTCTCGAGGATTTCTACGGTCCCTTTTTCAGTTGTGGGAATTCTGGTGGACGATTTTTAAACATCGGGGATCTGCCTCTTCCACGCCACCTATCACGGTTATAGAATCGCACCCGGGACTCTAAATCGTAATTCCGTGGGTATTTATTTCTGTCGACATATTCTCCTCGTGTTCCTCCTGCTTCTGTAGTAAAATCTTCATCAATATCCTATCCCTTCAAGTCAAATATCGGCCGCTGAAGGGTTTGAAATGCTTGCTAACGATACCCTTCTCTCCAATTCTTAAGCATTCTTCCTGCATTGCATTAATAACCGCCTCCTGCACGGTATTAGGTCTGGTTCGCCTGACAGCAGGTAGAAAATCTTCTGACTGTCCGCACTTGTCAAGGAACGCTTAAATAGAGTTCTCCTCTACAATCCCAGGATTGCGTGGATAAGCTCTACGGTACAAATCCTCTATACCTTGACCGATGTCTCTCAAAGATGTTTCCTGTTTCTTTTTCTCAGTGTTGCCTATGTCACATACCTTTCTTTCATCGTCGTATGTCAAAATCTCTCTTTCCTTTTCCGTTTCAGGTGTTCAAAATCTCTATGAATAATTATAGCATCCCGTATGCAAAAGTCTCAGCTTGTCCTATTAAAGTACTAATAAGTACCCTACGTGCCTTTTCATTATTCTAAACACTTAGCTCGGATACATTCTCAAAGTATTGGATAAATTCATAGTTATTTATCAATATCTGATTTTTTATACTTTTTTATTTTATTTTAAATATTAAACTGCAGTTAGGAAATTAATTTGATATTTTACAAATAAATAAGAGAGCTTTTTGTTTGTAAAATGATTTGTAATATAAAGCTTGTTCAAACTTCTTTATGTGTTTAAACATGAATGTTGACAGATTTTTTTTAACTTTTAATTTGCCATGTCAAAGTTTTGATTAAGGTATGTGCTAATTGATTAAAAGTTTTAGTGAATATTGTTTTATATCCAAACATTTCTTTTTAGAGAAATAATTTTTGTAACTATTTTGAAAGAGTGCCATTTTCAAGAAAAAGTACTAGGGTGATTGGAAAAACTGTTTCTCAAGAATTTTTTATATAATAATGATTTCCTAGTTTTGCTCTCCTGCCTCACCATTTTTACTTATAAAAATTAATAGATACAATTAATAAATGGGGTTTCAGTCATGGATAATGTTCTAAATCAACATGCATAAACATTTGTATATAATCTCTTAGATCTATTAAATTGGTTGTTTGAGACTGACAATAAAACATATACACATCAAAATCTGATTTTTCATCTCATAATATCTATTTATAGAACAAGTCACATGGTGTATATTTGTTACTGGATATTTATTTGTTTACATATGAGATTATTTGTTGTGTTCTAATTATTTTTAGCTTAAAACACCAAGTTATATTTGTATACACTAAGTATTATAATATATTTTTATATCATTCATTGGAGCCATATTTCATGTTTCTTATAGATGAAAATGATAACTTGCATTGTTCAAGAGCTTTTTCCTGTTCTAAACAACATTTTTACCGATCTCCTAGTAAATCCCAGTATGTATGTATGCCATAATTCTGTGTTGAAGCTAATGTTTTACCATTTGCTTTATTAAGGTCTTTCCCCTACGTGAGGAAAGACCTTATTGTTTTTCTAATGCTTTTTTAAGGTCTTTCCTCTCCGCGAGGAAAGACCTTATTGTTTTTCGCATGTTTTTTTTTTTTTTTTTTTTTTTTCATCCAGCATTTGTTTGACATGGCCTCCCCTCGTTTTTATTGGAGTTATCAAACCCAAATATGGACCATCGGTAGACCTCATTATGAAGTATTACCAGATGAGGCTGTGTAGGATTTCATCATCCCCTTTAGAAGTTATCTCCCTTTTATTGATTTTTTTCAACATGGCCCCCCCTCGTTGTTTTTGAAGATATCATGATCTTATTTGGACAATAGGTACATCTCATCATGATGTATTACCATATGAGGCTGCATAGAATTTCATCATCCCCTATGAGAGTTATTTCCCCTTGAAACAATTTCTTTCCTTTGCTCATTTCTCAAAAAATGTTAGAGATAGAATCGATTTGAAAACGGCAACATGTACAGGAAGAGATGGCAATGTTAATGAACATATACAATCATTTTGTTATTAACCCTTATAAGGAGTTATTCCCCTTGAAAAATTGTATACAATTTTAGAAAAAATCTATTTCGAGAACTGGAAGTCGTAGAGACTTGGGACCTTCACCAATAATCTTTAATTTATGTGACCTTCAATATGCACCCAAAGTCAAAGGTCAAAGAGTGCAAAACAAAAATTACGCTGCAATTTCAAGCTTACATATTAGGAAAATGATAAGACTTTGCTGCCTACATACAGGTATAAAATGTTCCTCTCGACGAACTCTACATTTTATATAATAAGCCCAAAAATGTCCGACCGTCTGTTCAAAAGTTACAACGGGATGATTCTTAAAAGTATAGTCTTTTGTGTATATCTTTTTAAAGGTAACAGATATCAACCTACTATAAACTGAAAAGATGATCAGTAATTCAAGACCTTCAATTTGAGGTCAATGTCAGGTCATGATGAAATTTCACCTTGACCTTCACATTATACTATGACCTTGACCTTGTGATATTTGAAAGGTCAAGTGGTCTTGAGTTGAATGGTGATAGTCCCATGTATCTACGACTTCCGGTTCTCAAGTTTGGTATTGCATCATATATTTGATGATTAATTGTGACCTTGGTGAACATTGAAATTGTCCCAATTCTTTTTCTATAATGTTGTCCTTCAACTGTAGATCATTTATCATTTAACAGATTTGAGATATCTATTGTCGATTTAGAGGTAATGCAGTTTGAAGTTTTTCGAGCGGAGGCATGTATTTCTAAATCATCAAGAGCTTACCACTTAAAATGTATTAGAAATTGAAGAGGTTGACATAGTTATATGTTTGACCAAATACCAAAAACATTCCATGGAAAAAAACACCAAAAAGTCAATTTGAAATTTTCAAGTTTTGCATTGACTTTGTAAGTTTCATAACTTCTATTTATATAGTTGATATTGCATCATTATTTGCACTTTGTCAAATGGGGTCATCTGATATATCAAATTGAAGGTCTTAATAAACTCTACTTAAAAATGAAATTTTAAACCCCCTTTTCATCCCAGAGGGAAGGGTGGGGTCATTTAGTGCAAACATTCAAATTTCTCAGATGGTAAGGTTGTCGCATATCAAATGAAAGAACATAAAGCGTACATTTCAAATTTCAAATTGACGTCTCCCAAAAATGGGTTAGATGGGGTCATTGAGTGCAAAAAATAAATGTTCTTTTAAGGTAGGGTTGTTGTATATCAAATGAAAAGTCATGATGTGTACATTTGAAATATCAAATTCCCGACCTCCAAAAGTAAGTTGGATACGGTTATTTAGTGCAAAAATCAAACTTTCTATAACATGGCGTTGTCGCATATCAAATGAAAGCTCATCTACTCTATATTATATATATTATCATAATTCCGATCTCAAAAATGTAGGGGGATGAGGTCAGTAAGTGTTAAAAGCGGAAAGGTATGCTTGTCGTATATCAAACGAAAGGTCGTACAAGCTACATAACGAAAACATCACTTTTACAGGAAAGACCTTTCAATTGTTTTACAAACAATTGAGATACTAGTTTTATATATATTTTTTCGACATGAGCATTTGTTTAATAATATTGAAAAAATATAACACAATAAGATAAGATTACTCAGGTTGATAAAGTGATTTATGCTTTTGTTATGTTATACAATAAATATTTCGATACATTAACATTTATTGAAATTAATGGAATGTTTATGCTATATCAAGCTATTTAAATGACTATGGATTCTTTAAAAATTTTCTCATACAACTGTCAAGGTTTAAATTCTAGAGAGAAGCGGAGAGATGTATTCGAATACCTATAATCAAAGCTCTGTCATATTTACTGTCTGCAAGACACACACTTTACTGAAAAAGATGAATCATTCATAAGAAACGAATGGGGAGGAGAATGCATTTTTAATTCTTTTGCTTCAAATCAAAAAGGAGTTGCCATTTTTTTTGCAAATAATCTTGAATATTAAATAAATAAGATAAGGAAAGATGATAATGGAAATTTTCTTGGTGTAGATATTTCAATTGAAGGTAAAAATATAACACTTGTTAATTTATATGAACCAAATACTGACTCACCATCTTTTTATAATAAAGTAAATGAAATAATAGAAAACTTTAATTACCAACAAATTATTCTGACAGGGGATTTTAACTTAGTTCAAAATCAGGCATTAGATACATACAACTATCTTAATATAAATAATCCAAGAGCAAGAGAAAAAATCTTTGAACTTATTGAAACTTATGATCTAATTGATCCCTTTCGAGAATACTACCCAGACAAGAAACGATTTACATGGAGAAAAACTCATCCTCTGAGGCAAGCTAGGCTTGATTTGTTTCTTATATCTCGAAGTTTCTATCAAAATGTAAAAGAAGTAGAAATTCAACACAGCTATAGATCTGACCATTCACCAATAGTTTTACACTTTAAAATAAGTGATTTCAATATTGGGAAGGGTTTGTGGAAATTTAATAATAGTTTATTGTACGATATGGAATATGTTAAATCTATTAAAGAAAAAATAAAACAAGTAAAAGATCAATATGCAACTTTAGTATACAATAGAGACTCACTGTACCAGATTGATTGATATTCAATTTACAATAAATGATCAGCTGTTCTTAGAAACATTAATGACAGAAATTAGGGGCAAAACAATTTCCTATGCATCATGTAAAAATAAAGAAAAAAATAAATTGGAAAATGCTTTAGTAAATGAATTTCAAAAATTAGAAGAAAATATACAAACCACAGAAGCTCCTGAAGATCTCAACCGAAATAAATCTGAATTACAAATGGTCACTATGTTTGCTCAAAAATGCAATGGGTAGAAGAAGGAGAAAGATCCTCAAAATATTTTCTCAACTTAGAAACTAAGAACTTTGTTAATAAAACAATTCCAAGACTAGTCAATAATGAAGGCTGTTTAATAAACAAACAAGAACATATTTTATTGGAAGCTAAAAACTTCTATAAGAATTTATATTCAAAGAAAGACACAATAAATAATGTTGATCTCAATAAGGAAATTCCATTTTTAGACATTCCCAAGTTAAATTAAATTAGGGATACCCTTGAGGGAAAAATCTCCTATTCGGAATTAACATCTGCTATTAAAAGAATGAAAAGTATCAAAAGCCCAGGATCTGATGGATACACCAGTGAGTTTTTTAAATTCTTTTGGATAGATTAAGGTAAATTTGTTCTTAGATCAATCAACTATGGGTATTATATGGGTGAAATGTCAGTATCCCAAAAAAGAGGGATAATTACTTGTATACCAAAGGGAGATAAACCAAGACAATATATGAAAAACTGGTGACCAATAAGTCTTTTAAGCACAATATATAAACTAGGGTCTAGCTGTATCGCAGAGTGTTTGAAGTCTATTTTATCACTTCTCATAAATAATGATCAAACCGGGTTCATTCCTGGTAGATATATTGGTGAAAATACTAGACTAATTTATGATATTTTATTGTATACAGAAGAACATGATATACCTGGTATTCTCCTCCTTATTGATTTTGAAAAGGCGTTTGATTCAATTTCTTGGAGTTTTATTGAAAGTGTATTAGACTTTTTTAATTTTGGACCTTCTATTAAACATTGGATCACTACTTTTTATACCAAAATTCAATCTGCAGTAACTCAAAATTGCCATCTCTCAGATTTTTTTGAGATTCAGAGGGGCTGCCGACAAGGGGCAGTTTCTTGGTCCTTATAAAAAGTTGAATAATCCATTTTGGAAAGAGGTATTTGATGCTTGGCAAGATCTAAAAAATGTACAAAATAACTGTCAAATTAAAACATGCCCTTTATGGAAGAATGATAGAATAAAGATTGGTAACAATCCAGTTCTATATAAAGATTGGACGAAAAAAGGGGTTTGGCTGATCAATGACTTGTTACAGGAAGATGGAAATTTTATGACTTTTGATCACTTTAATAAAGATACAAAATTAAAACTAATTTTCTCACATATCAAGGCCTAATCTCGTCAATAAAAAAGTATTTAAAAGAATATCAAATATGTCCAAATGACTTAAAGAGAGAAAACGGTCCTGTTTTGCCCTCAGTGTTAAAGGTTTTTTTTCAATCCCAGAAAGGTTCAAAAGATATGTATAACATTTTGAATGGTAACAAGTCAAATCCTTAACAAAAATGTGAACAAAAATGGTCATTAAATCTCAATGCAAACTTCAATTGGAAAAATATTCATGTACTGCCCATTCATATAACAAAAAAATCAAAACTGCAGTGGTTTCAATACAGAATAATACATCGAATCTTAGGCACAAATGAATTTCTCCTTAAAATAAAAAATGAAAGATACAAATGTTTGTAGTTTTGGGTGCGGAGGGGTCGAAACAATAGAACATATATTCTGGACGTGCCCATATATATCAAAATTATGGGAAGACTCTAACTTCTGGATATTTGAGAAGACAGAAATAGAACTAACTTTAAATATTGATTTGGTTTTATTTGGTATTTTAACAAAAACAGATAAAAATGATATAAGAAACATAATACTTCTGTTAACAAAATTCTACATCTATAGAAGCAAACTAGCTATGGAACAAACCAATATAATAGCACTTAAAAATTATTTAAAGGAAAACTTATTAATAGAAAAAAATATATTCCATAAAAATAAATTACTCAGTAGGGCAGAAAACTGCTGGAACCCCTGGACTCCTTTACTATCATAAAAAAAAAAAAAAAAATAAAAAAAAAAAATAGACTCCACATATATTGTATATATTTCATATCCAAACAGCCTCTGTCTTAAAATCATTATCTGCAATGTATCAAACTAAAACAGCTATGTCTATTAAATATATTATAGTATGTCTTCTTTTTAGTGTATATAACTATTATGCATACAAATGTGTGTAACCTATTATGTTCATGTGCAAATAAGGAAAAAAGAAATTTAATATAGAAAACCTGTGCATTTATTATACAGATGATTATATTTGAAAATCTCAATAGTAAACTTCGTTCTGTTTTTTTTTCTTTTAAATATTGAAAATTAGAGGTATAATACTAACAAATAATAACAACTGTATAAATATTATATTTACTAATGTTAACGAGGCCGGGATAAGGATGTTTTAAACTAACAAATGTACAGATTTCATTAAAATATGATAAATTTAAAAAAAAAAAAAAACATTTATTGAAACAACAAAAATTAATCTGCAAGTAACCTAATATCAAAGAGATTGTTTAAAAATCTTCATATTACAATGTTGTAATGTTAACTAACTCATTTTATCTTACCTGAAACTATCACTCATATATGAGGTAGGATGTTGAGCGTGTGTTATGCAAGTGTAGGTATATATATGACTTTGATTGGTTTTGGAATATTCAAGTACGTATAAAAGATGAATTATGGTCTGTTAAGAAGGGTTCTCATATAGATATAGGAAGATGTGGTGTGAGTGCCAATGAGACAACTCTCCATCCAAAAAACAATTTAAAAATTAAGCCATTATAGGTTAAAGTACGGCCTTCAACACGGAGCCTTGGCTCACACCGAACAACAAGCTATAAAGGGCCCCAAAATTACTAGTGTAAAACCATTCAAACGGGAAAACCAACGGTCTAATCTATATAAACAAAACGAGAAACGAGAAACACGTATATATTACATAAACAAACGACAACTACTGTACATCAGATTCCTGACTTAGGACAGGTGCAAACATTTGCAGCCGGATTAAACGTTTTAATGGGCCCAAACCTTCTCCCTTTTTCTGAAACAATAGCATAACATCACAACATAGAAAAACATACGATAAAATATCAATTGGCAGACTTAACTCAATCAAAAAACGTATGATTACACAATGAACGAATAAATTTGATCTGCGATATCTGAATACACATGCACAGTTAATTAAATATTAGAGACAAACATTCATGACCAAAAGGCTAACAAACAAATTCAAACACACTGAGAAATATTTAACCAATCAATGTGCACTTTAGAAAAAAAACGGTTTTTTATAATCTTGAAGTTTATACAAATGTTGTAAGAATAAGTGAAAAATTGAAGATATTACAAATAATCCAAGCTGGTATACAGACAAGATCCATATAAATAAAAAATGACAAAAAAGCATTATAAACAGTATCAACAGGTCGAATTAACAAGAAAATACGATTTGAGAGTACTCGCAGTTACTGACAGCTAGTTAAAAGCCAAAACCAATTAATAGTAAAAAATCATGCATCAGAGACTAAAATCGACTAAAACACATCACAGGGATTTAGTATTTTAACGTCATTAATAGTCAATGAAGACATGACTTGTGCAATGCCAAAAATAAATGTATCGACAGGTAGTAGTATAGTGAAGAGCGACTTCTATAGAAATAAAAGTTAACGTGGCTGTGTCCCCTATACATCTCGCCTCAAAAGAGAATGAAATTTAGTTATGTTTTAATTTGCTAATGACAAAATCAATATTAGTGCCAATGTGAACTATATTCAGAGATCTAATTACAATATTGGTACGATAACCCTTACTTATAAGTTTGTTTAAAGGTTCGATGAGTTTACAAGGATCACATAGTGATTTCCTCGCTTTAAGTACAATATTACCATAAAATTTAGGATGAGAAATACCATTTTTAATAAGCTTTCTACAGGTATAGCCAAATTTACTAATCAAATCTTTGTATCTATGAAAGAATTTAGTAAAAGTTTTAAGTAATTTATGGTATCGAAATCCCTGACACAACAATTTACCAGTGATGCATTGATTACGTTCGTTAAAATCTATGACATCAGAACACACACGGGCAAACCGGACGAGTTGCGATATATAAACACCGTATGATGGAGCCAAAGGCACATCGCCGTCTAAAAAAGGAAAATTAACCATAGGAAATGAAAAATCGTCTCTTTTGTCGTAAATTTTAGTGTGAAGTTTCCCGTTTGAAATTGAAATGTCTAAATCTAGAAAAGGACAACTGCTGCTGTTTATGTTAGATTTAGTTAAAGTAAGTTCGTTTGGGTAAATTTCTGAAGTATCTTTAGAGAACTCTGGATTATTCAACGAAAAAATATCATCCAGATAACGGTAGGTATTGTTGAATGTATCAACCAAATGTAACAATGATGGGTCTTTACTGAGTTTGGTCATAAACTGAGATTCATAGCAATATAGAAATAAATCTGCTATTAAAGGGGCACAGTTGGTGCCCATAGGAATACCTACTACCTGACGATACACTTTATCGCCGAAACGTACATAAATGTTATCAAGCAGAAAGTTTAAAGCTTCAATCATATCCTCACATTTCCAGTAAGTGTATCTAGCATACTTTCCTTTTTCGTTACAGAAAAAGGCCTTAAACGAGTTACAGCAAATAAAATTACAATGAGATTTTTCGAAAGACCATTTTATCAAATACAAAAACTTTTTCTTTATAAGATTGTGTGGAAGTGTAGTGTACAGAGAAGAAAAATCATAACTGTCAACAGAATTGTAAGGACCATTGAAAGCATGTATTTTATCTAAAACCTCTAAAGAATTTTTAACACTCCAAAAATAATTAATACCATTATTTTCATAATCTTTATTACAAAAGTTAATAACCAGTTCTTTGATAGTAGTAAGGGAGGTGGTTAGAAGCACTGATAGATTAGTAGTAGAACACTTACTCGAAGCGGAGATAAAACGGAATTTAAATGTTTTTTTGTGTAATTTCGGTAACCAGTACATGGTAGGGACTTTCAAATGTTCGGAAGATGCTTTAAGCTGGGTAGTGGCAGTGGTATGCTTGTTAACGATTTGACTCTCTGTGGTGCGCACTGACCTGAATGTAGAGGAATTGATAATTTCGTTTTGAAGAACTTTCGTGTAGTATATGCGTCACACCACCACTACATTATTTGCTGCCTTGTCTGCCGGTACGAACACAAACCGCTCTGCGAGTACCTTGAGTTTGTTTTTTATTCTAGAAATGGGTATATCATGGTTCCTATTATTAATTTCAGAATTGTTTTCTAAATGAGATATTCGAATATCAACAGTATTCATAATTTTATTCAAATAACTGTCTAAAGATTTTTTATCGGATTTTCACGTTTGCACCAATTTTTACAATAGGCAGACAGAGCGTCTTTAATGACATGACGACACTGTTTCCAATCTATTGTAGATGGAGGACGGTATTTCGGTCCTTTCTTTAGAAAAGTTATGACTTCACGGTCATCGACTATGTTGAGGTCTCCTGTGATAACATGACCATAGGGAACATACTTAAAACTAGATGTTTCGCAATCTCAAGTGGAAGGAACATTATTTTCTATATTGACGTCTGTTGTAATGGACGTATAATTGAAAATCAAATTTCTGCTCGGTTTTTTATAAGAATACGAAATAATGGGTTGTTCTATATTATCAAAATATGGAGGTATTAAGCTATAGACAGAAGAGTCATTGAATATGCTAGACAAATTAATAAAATCAATACCTCTATTTATATATTTTAATATGAGAAAATGTCGTTTACGATTTTCAGGTTTATCAATAATAGGAAAAAGCCTGTGATGACAAAAGGCTGTAATAATACGGGTGTATTCATAAAATGGGCTAAAAAAAGAAATTTTATCACACTCAAGAAAAATAGCATATAATTTACTTATAGGTATCTGACCCAGTTTGCATAATACTTGATGTCTGCCATTATTCTTTATTATAGATAACAGATCAGCAAGTGTATAATGTATACGATGTTTAATACGTTGATTGCGGTTCTTGCGTTTATCATGAGACCTATTATTTCTAAGTCGTTTATCAACAATATTAATGACATCGATATCAGTTTTAGATATGTTCCCCTGCCCTAATATTCATGTCAACTCAATTTCGAAGCAGCTACAGTCTGTGCATAAAGATTTAAGTCCACCCTAAATAACAGATGCATTGATAATGGCAGATATTTATTTGCATAAGGTTAATTTCTATATGTTGCAGCTCAAATGATAACGAAATGCTTTTAAATTGTTATACATCTGATAGGAAATCACATTATTTATACGTATGGTATTTTTTTATTTAGTTAATAAAACATGTTATTGATAATTTCATAGTAAAAATTCCTTGTCTCCATGAATGAAAATTTATTTACATGATTATATATTTTTTCCAGGTTTTCTAAGCATTAACAATTGATAATAACTAGTTCACATTTTTATGCCCAAAGAGGGGCGTTATGTTTCTAGTCTGTGCCTAAGTTCGTTCATCTGTTCTTTTGTCCGTTAATCCCTACGTGTTATCATGCATCCGTCTCTTCCGCTTCAGGTGAACGTTTTTGTTCAAGGTAGTTTTTGATGTGGTTGAAGTCCAATAAACTTGAAACTTTTTAACTAGTTGTTTATTTTAAGAGAAGGAGATGTTTCAGACTGAGGAATGATTTTGCTATCTTTATTGTTGCTTTATTTATAACGTTTGAGAAGCTTAACAAATTGATTTGTATTAGATCTAAAGTACATACTATATATGTGTTTTTTGTTTCTGTATACTTCATAACCCAGCTTCAATGTGTTAGACAACAACACCTTTAGAAATATATACATATATATTCTCATCACTCAGTCAATGAAGACACTGATGATAGAAATAAAACAAGAGAATGCCAAACAAAATTAGTTCTTTGGTACTAGCATGATATGGTTCACACAAATTGACATCTAGCTTTCAGGCAAAAAACTGATTTAATATTATAAATTAAAGTAATATTGCCAAATCTTCTATTGTTTCTGTATACATCAAAGTACAATATTACGGTCAGCTACAAAAATTCTCACTTACAAGTCTTTGTTGTATGATAATTAATGTAATTTACTGTGGGTCTAAATGCAGTTGTGAATATGATTGTATTCTACATTGTTGTTTATGGAATAATCGTCAAAACACGATAGAGTGTTAACCAAAAGCATGGACCAATATGACATAGACATTAAAAACAATAGGTCACCGTACGGCCTTCAACGATGAGCAAGGCCAATAGTGTTTGTTTCCGATCCAAAGTTATTCATATGTTGGAGTCGAAGTCACGTTTATCTCGAATCAAAGAAGCAATAATTTGTTTCTGTTTCTGACTCACAAGGCAGTACTTTTCCTGAGAAAGTTTTTTTAAAAATTGCAAATGGAGAGTGGAACATATCTAGGATAGTTTGTGAGATATAACTTTTTAACGGTCAACCAAATCATCCGTAAATTTGGGCAAGGATGAATTGAATGTTATGATTAAAAAATCAAACTATAATTTAATACGCCATACGCGCATTTCGTCTACAAATTAAGACTCATCGGTGACGCTTAGATCAAAATTGTTAGAACTTTGAAATGCTTAAGCTCCATTAAAATGTATAGAGGGTAAGAATTATTGTACTACAGTGATATTTATCTATGAATATCTCATGTCAGTTTTGTTGAACTTTCTACTTGGCCAAAAATAATGATTGCAAAACAGTTAAGTTTAACAACCAACAAATAACATGAAATCATGGACCGGCCTTTACAGTTATATTATTGCTTGATGTAAAAGGGTAACCACATAAAAAATTAATTTATACTAGCCCTGATAGAGAACTTACGAAACGCCTAAGAGTTAAACGCATTTTTTATTTGTCGCTGTCTTTCAACTGAATGAAAAATTATTCACGTCAATGAGTATGACACTGTTGACTTATTTTTTGCAGATATTAAGAGAGTCTCGAATGTAAAGACACAGCTGCATGTTTAAAAAGTTGAACTATTCATTAACATAGTTGTTGCCTTCAGACTGTTCAACTATAATGTCAACAGTAGTATACCGCTGTTCGAAATTCATAAATCAATTGAGAAAAAAAATCTAAATCCGGGTTACAAACTAAAACTTAGATAATCGAATCTAATATTTTCAGCCATCTTGTTTATTTACTTTTTCCGGGTTTCTCTGACTTTACCAATTAGAAAATACTCGGAATTCACCTTGAACTCGTAAAGAATTTAACAGAAAATCAATAATCAACTGATCGCTTTTATAGCTATGGTCAGCTATCGACATCAAAGGACTAATTAATAAAGGTGTTGATTGTATGGTATGGTTAAATAGCTTCTATCACATGTCACAAAAGAGATTTATTAACCACTTTGCGACACACGTGTTCGGAGCAAACATTTTTACGCTTCCTCTCCTTCTTTAAATGATAGTCCAGAAAAGAAAACTTTTGTTATGACGAAAAATGTTCTAAAGCAAGGAATGTCTCTGATTTAAAACTTTATCATTCAACTTTCATATAGATCATTAATTTGTGTGAGTACTTTCAAGTCGTTTTAGTGACACACTTATTTCAAGCATATATATTTACGATATTATTTACGATGGTCTAGAAGTAAGAAAAAACCTCTCGGTATGAATAACTATAATCAAAAGGTTGGCATGAAAGTTACCCTTCAATGTTATGACTACACCTTGCACGAGGGATCAATTCGAAGTGATAAGATGTTTTGTTTTGTTGTAAAAAACACTTCTTATTTAGGGAGTTGGACTGGAAAAAAAAGTAAAAATTTAGAAGAAAAATATATTTGTATTACTTGGCGAAAAAAATAATAAAGTGGCGAAAAATATATTGTTTTGGCAAAAGAGGTGGCGAAAAAAATAATTGACCCATAGGAAACCTTGTACTAGGATTGTTTTTATTTCCATTAAGATAATTACTCATAAATATAAAATTAAAAAACCCATTGATAATCATTGAGAGGGAAAAGGGGAATATGTGTTATACAACCAGCTAATTTACATAGGTTGTCTCCCTTTAATATAAGTTGCAGGGGCACTAGCTGTCAAATTCATGTTCATCGCTTTTACTCAAATTCTCATATTTTATTTATAAAAATGTAAAACATTTTACTAAACTATCAAAAGTATCAAAACCACCATTTACAGGACATGGTCTCAATAAGATGAAGCTTAGTTTTGTGTGAATCATAACCAAGACGCCATTTAATTAACTGTCGAGTTGACCTTCCAAGACCATATTAGCGATGTTACTATAAACATAGATATAAATAGATAAAGCAACTCGTGCAATTGAATTTTTATAAATTTGTTGAATTTTATAATATAGATTAAAGATTTATTTTCATGGTCCTTTTTTTCTATATAAGAATGCCTGTTTGTGGATCGAATCAGTTAATCAAATTATTTACCTCTGTTTCACTTTCAATGTTGACATTCTTTTTCTTGAAATAACCGTACACGGACAATGCATGCGTTATCCTATCTCTTTCTACGGGGTTAAATTGGAGTTCACATGAAATTGGATTTAATGAGGTTGATTTATTCACTTGCATTTTAACTATTCATAATCAATGTTTATTAGCTTAATTTGACAAAATTAAACCCTTTTACCTGATAAAAGCAAAAAATGTTTTCACTATTTACTTTCACTAATGATTGAAGAATAAAAATTTAATACCTTTTGATTTTTTATATATCTCGTAGCTATTGCCCCTTTAAAGTCTTCATAAAAATGACTTTTAACTATATAAATCATTTCATCACGCATGAATTAAAGAATAGTTTACCTGTCCAACTATTAAATTTCCTGATATGCGCGTTAGACATTTCCGATATATGGCCATAACTTGTTCCTGTTGTTGACATATTGAAATAATAACAACCTAATTGCAACAGATGTGTATAGAACATGAGTGGTTGAAAAAACAAATAGGTAATGTTTCAATATTAATATACGAAAACTACAAAATAAGCATTAATCAAAACCCGATTTCATATTATTCAACTTTCATTTTCAGATTTTCACTGCAGAGCACTTGATAACATATTTGATTTCATAATGTCAAGCGGATGAATATATTTTTTTGATATAGGGCATACGTTGCGAATTGGTAAAAAAACAAAACAAAAGTTATGTTTCAATCAATTATTTATGATGACATTTGTATTTTTTTTTTATATCAACAGTCAAATTGATAAATATTTTAAACTGAATTATATCCGTATTTATGCTACTTTACTTTTATAATTTTTTTAACTTTTTATTGATGGAGACAAATTGTATGTTAAGATTTCTATTTGAAAAAAAGAAAATCTATTATATTCTCTTTTTTTCAACTTTATACTTGAATGAATTGTTTAAAAATTTTATTTTGGCAAGCTTGTATTTATTGGGGCACAAGCACCAAAATGATAAAATAACATATTTTTGAAAAGCAGCATTCAATGACGAAACAAGCTATTTCAATCAATTTTAGTTTTTAATTAAATGAAATTACCATGTGTCTGTATCATATGATTATGTAGCTGATTCAAATAAGATATAGTTTTGTAATCGAACAATGAAAATCTTGTAGAATTGGGGCATATGGCCCAAAATATTTTTAAAAAGAAACGATTTAAGTTCATCATACTTTCCGATAGGTGCAAGGTCAAAGAAAATATCAGTTTGCCAGAAGTCTCTGAATATTAGGACAAAAACAAATATCGTAAATTATATGTTTTCTATTATCTTTAATTGAAAACAACATTCTTACTTTAGTCACAATGCCGTTTTGTCATAAATCAAACATTTTTTTTCGTTTGTAGTGATTCACATTTTTTTTTTGTCGTGGCCTTGTAAATAAACTCATTCTAGATACCAGGAATAACTTTAGTATATACGCCAGACGCGCGTTTCGTCTACAGAAGACTAAGTCGACTATACGGTATGGATTTTGTTCATTATTGAAGGCTTGACATTTATCTAATGTGTAAATGATTTAATTTAATTCATATGGACTATGCTAGATACTAGCAGTTGTCGCACTGTCTGGCAATCCTACTTTATCTCCTGATACACTTCCTTTCATACATTGTTTTAATCAGTTATTTAAATCAGTCTAAATATAGCATACATGACAATATATGGTGCATGTGACATAAGGCCAAAATGTGTCAGTTACTTCTTTGAAATGGCTTTTGTTAGATAAATTTCACAAGCATGACACGGAGTCATTTTTGTTTTTTAAATATTCTATATAAAAAGAGTTAAAAATGTACCTTTTAATTTTTCATGGATACCATCGTTTTAAAATATCGAAAGAATTTTTCTCTCCATTTTATATTTCTAAATCTTGAAATTGTTGATTTTCTTCAATAAATACATCATACGCATCCCTGTCGTTCAAGTACATGATAACAGATTTGTGTAGGTCAACGAAATATTTAAAATGTAATACTTATGTTTGTCAGAGTAGTAACTTTCTCTGCTGAATTTAACACCAACACATTTATTGTGTCACTGATGCCACTTTGAACGTACAGCATGATAAATGCTACTATAAAGATATCGTATTACATTTTGTATTTGTCTTCTGTTTGAAAATTCGTGTTGCAAAAGAAGGTCACCACTTGAATACATTTAAAGGGAAAAAAAGGAAAAAGAAGAGACAAAGACAAGTAATAAAGAGGTATGGATACATTCAGTGTTTACACAAACATGTACGTGTGTTGTTGCATTAAATTTGTTTAAAAGGTTATTTACACAGTCAGACTTATCACAAAAGAATCATATCTCGTAAACACATTTGTGCAATATTTTAATTAAATTGCATGTAGTTTAACGTATTCAGAGATCAATATATTAATTAGATTACACATTTTTGAAATCTGAATTATAGAATTTTTAATAAGAGTCTATCAAGATACGGATTTTATTTTTAAACCATTCAATTTCGGTATAATGAATTTCTTTCATTAAAAATTCTTTATAAAACAAAATTTTTAATGAATTTCAAAGTATTGAGTCAATTGTTATTATCCGAAAATGTTGTTATATTAAATCAACAATCACTAGAAAAAACGAACTTAAGTCTGTAAGAACTAATACAAACTCGTAATTTGTACTCCCGTTTATGGATGTATTATGGTAAATCTTTGTCAGTCCGTCCGTCTGTCGTCAACACATCGGAAATGCTTTAAAAAAATGGAAACCGCAACCATATTTAGATTTAAGGAAGCCTTCATAGTGCCGAATTATCAATGTCTTGTAATTATATATTAATACGTTTCTTTTTATAGATAAAATTTGGCAACAAGAGTAAGAACCAATTATTTAAGGGACTATGCAATCAGGCACATCTTACCGTGTATGGATTATGCTTAAAGCCAAATATAATATAAATGGGTGAGTCAACAAGTGTGTATGGTTAACATATATTTGAAAGAAACGTGTCATAGACAGTCTGTCAATAGCATGTAACGTAAAAGTATTCGTTCCAATTGTCATCATGCAAGTATTTCATACAATATACAATAACTAGCCAAATAAACTCCGAAAGAGATGTCTCATTGGCAATCATACCACTTTTTATTTTTTTATTTTTATGGGTTCGTATATGCTATAATGTCGTCGTTGGCGTCGTCGTTCGAAGCCACATGGCACATTTTCGGAAAATAACCGTAGTTTAAGTGAATGGTTATATATGAAATTTTACAAGAACGTTCAAATCCACAAAAGGAAAATTAGGATTGCTTATGGGGTTATGGTACCAACAGTTTATGAATAAGGGGTCAAAAAGGGCAAACAACAAGCATTTGTGTAGTTACCGGGCTATAATTTGTGTGTAAAGATCTCTCTAAAATCGTACTAAAAGTTTCCATACAATAACAGGAAGGCAGGGATTGAGTTTGGGTATAAGGGGGAGGGGACAATAAGTTTTTGGTTTATTTTTCAAGTTTTTTAAGGGGTTCATATATTTTTTTTCTAAATGTTACAATTTTATCACATTTATTTTTTTGTGTCAGAAACCAATATTTTGTCAAAAATGTTATCACAATCCAAATTCAGACCCTATCAAGACCTAACTGCTAAGGTCGGACCTCTTCCGTCGTATCAGGCTGCGTTCAGGGAAGCATTTCATTCAATTTAGTACATTTTAAATTTAATATGCTAAATATGATAAAACAGCAGTGAGCTTGTTGCAATTTAATCGATATCTCTTTTTGGGCATTATTTTTGTTACTTTTTCAAGTAAGATATCATATGTCTGCTCATTTGTTTCAGATGTAATGCAGGTTAAGAAAAAAAAAGAAGGATTGCTGACTGTTACACGTCCAGCAACAAATATAATACAAATTCAGGACGAGAACATGATAATGTGACATGCATATAATCACTGTTTTGTACTTGACCTACACACTGAGCGCTAATTCACTAGATGCACAGAGCGCTAGTTCGTTCACAAGAAACTAGTCCACAGGAAGATCCGTGCACATTCTTTCACTACTAAATACTATGTGTTAAGCGGTAAAAACAGCAAATACTAGTTTTCAAGTCATGTGGTTTGACTCTGCCGGATATCGAGTCAAAAACCTCCTAAACTCGAGCCAAATATGGGACAACCGAAGCCATTATGTTAAAACGAAGTGTAGCAAACAATATTGTTTGGAATACCATTAAAATATATTATAAAACACCTTTATACAGATATATACTTGTTCCTGATGGCAAGTTTTAACCTAGCTTGATGGTAACAAGTATTCGTAAAAAATATTGAGTAATCTCAGGCAAGGTGTGTTATTTGTCAAATTTTACTTGTAGCCATTACAAAGCAGTAACTGGCACATTTTGGCATAATGTAACATGCACCATATATTGTCATGCATGCTATATTTAGACTGATAAACTGATTAAAACAATGTGGGAAAGGAAGTGCATCAGGAGATAGAGTAGGATTGCCAATGCGACAACTACTAGTATATTGTATAGTCCATATGAATCGGATTAAATAATGTACACGTTAGGTAAATGTAAAACCTTTAATAATGAGCAGAATCCATACCGCATAGTTGAGTTTACAAGGCCACGACATCAAAAAAATTGTGAATCAATACAAACGGAAAAAAACCTGTTTGATTTATGACAAAACGGCATTGTGACTGAAGGAAGAATGTTGTTTATAATTAAAGATAACAGAACACGTATATTTTACGATATTTGCTTTTGTTTTGTCTTGTTATTCTACAGTATGATAAACTTAAATCTTTTCTTTCAAAAAATATTTTGGGACATATGCCCAAATTCTACAAGATTTTCATTGTTCGATTACAAAACACTATATCTCATTTGAATCAGCTACATAATCATATGGTACAGACACATTGTATGTTGTAACTTCATTTTGGGGATTTTGCACCAAAATGAAAATGATGGAGATAGCTCGATAAAATGTTACTTTTCAAAAAATATGTTATTTTATCATTTTTGGGCTTGTGCCACAAAATATACAAACTTGCCAATAAATAATCTTTACATATTTCATTCAAGTATAAAGTGGAAAAAAAAGAATAAAATAGATTTTCTCGTTTTCAAATAGAAACCGTTATGTGTAAATGATGAACATCTTGATTTATATTACCCACAAAACAAGTCTGTATAGAGGCTTTGAGAATATTATTTGCTTTGACTTGTACATGTTGTATGGTATTTTCTTTGACATTTTTGAAAAGAAAACTAAGAAAATTGCCCCGATATTGTTAAACGCCATGACCTGTAAAATTTATATTGCATGTGTTCATACAGTCGATACCTAATTAGATGACGATAAGTAAGGACTAAAGACGAAATGTTGATACTATATAACGACGTACTCCACTTGAGTAGTTCTAAATGATGTTCATGTATATCTATTGAAAATGACGAAAATGTCTTTGGCATAAATAAGGTAGAATTTGTGTTTTGACAGTTAGAATAAGGGAAGTTTATGTAGTATCTTATTTGTTCCGTTGATTGATAACGTCTTCCGTTTGATTTTATCACTATTTACTGACTTCGCTCTTTTTAAAATAACCCATTTTCATTGGAAGGTCAGTAGTAACAGTAAAAGACGTAAACAATCATTATTGAACATAACTCATAATAAACATGTACTATTTTTTACACTAAGGTATGCGCACTTAACTGGAAACATTAATTGCATCTAATTTTCATGTGAAATGAAATATACACGTGTATTGCTAGTTCACTAACATAGTACATTATCCAGATGGATAGCCGATGACAGATGGAATGAAAAATCGTTACTCCAAAATAGATGTGAGGTGTAAACATTAATCATCTTGCTATGATCATGGAAGATGTTGAATCTGACGAACATCTACGAATTTTCAAATGTCTTATTGATACAGGATCCCTTGTTCTCCGGAATGCCATAGGGAATAAAGTTTTAAAAAATAACTCGATAGGATTTGTTCAGTATCTAGAACATTATAAGCATCAGTTCTATCACCAGTTTGAGAAAAACATCAGTAGGAAATGCTGTCAGGGTAACCCACATGGCTGTACTTTTAACGGAATCATGGATAAGAAAATTTTCTATAAAATGTACAATAAGACGGCAGAACAGAATTCTAGAGATTGTCTTGATCGATTTGAAACTAATGCTGGGATTTCACTCGATTCTTTAGATCTAAGCGATCTTAATTTTTTCTTATGGAACAGCAGTTCGTTATCACCACAGGAAGAGCATTCACTCAAGAAAATAATGTCTATCAGAAGTGCAATTTGTCATCCGTCATCATCACACAGCTACTCAATAGATGAATTAAAAATCTATTGGAGTGATTTGAAGAGTGCAGTTTTGTTGTTTGCAGAACCAAAATGCTACAAAGATATTGTTGAAATACAAGTTAAAACATTACAGAATTGCAAATTAAATGTAATAGAATCTGCAAAAGTGATTGAAAAAATGAAAATAGAATCAAATAAGATCCTTCATGCCATTAAGCAGGTAGGTTTT
This sequence comes from Mytilus trossulus, assembly GCF_036588685.1. Classification (NCBI taxonomy): domain Eukaryota; kingdom Metazoa; phylum Mollusca; class Bivalvia; order Mytilida; family Mytilidae; genus Mytilus; species Mytilus trossulus. Next base: position 5,597,146 of record NC_086383.1, on the reverse strand, counting down.
CCCTTATTTATTCGTCTTACATCTTGAACACTATATGATGTTTCATTTATGATTGGTTTTTTTTTAGTGGCGCATAATTTGGTGGCAACATACCTATTGTAAAAAGTAACAATTGTATCGGCAGACTAATATCTTTTACATTTAAGTTTTTCTTGTATACAATTAAAAGCATTACAATCTTAATTTCTTTCGTAATTTACGATATGATTGTGTATTGTTATATGTGTTGGATGATTTCAAACGATATCAGGAATATCGCCGTCAATGTTTGTTTATATCTGAGTAAATTGCCAAAACCTTATATATTCATATGACACATGGATATAAGTACATTGCATTCATAAGTGTGAGCAATATGTGCTACAGTGAACCTGTACGTGTTTACAAAATATTTCTTAAAATGAAACGCCTTAAAATATTTTTGTCGAAAAAAATGATTCCACAAATTAAGTGCTGTTTAATAGTGCAAAACACAACTATTTCTGTTCCTTATATTCATTGGAAAATACATCTTATTTACATTGTTGACATTTATAGAATTATAAGCACTATAAATCATATTGTGAATACACTTATTACATATTTCAGGATTTTCTTACGCCCAGGAGTAGATTACCTTAGCCGTATTTGGCACAACTTTTTGGAATTTTGGGTCCTCAATGCTCCTCAACTTTGTATTTGTTTTGGCTTTTTAACTATTTTGATCTGAGCGTCACTGATGAGTCTTATAGACGAAACGCGCTTCTGGCGTATACAATTATAATCCTGGTACTTTTGATAACTATTTACACCACTGGGTCGATGCCACTGCTGGTGGACGTTTCGTCCCCGAGGGTATCACCAACCCAGTAGTCAGCACCTCGCTGTTGACATGAATATCAATTATATGGTCATTTTTATAAATTTTCTGTTTACAAAACTTTGAATTTTTCGAAAAACTAAGGATTTTCTTACGCCCAGGAGTAGATTACCTTAGCCGTATTTGGCACAACTTTTTGGAATTTTGGGTCCTCAATGCTCCTCAACTTTGTATTTGTTTTGGCTTTTTAACTATTTTGATCTGAGCGTCACTGATGAGTCTTATAGACGAAACGCGCGTCTTGCGTATAAAATTATAATCCTGGTACTTTTGATAACTATCATTATTAATTTAAGGAAAACCCTCTTAAAATTGTTGATATTGAAAAACTTATGAAGGATGGAACTCGTGGATTTGAGAACTGCGTCAAGAGTGAAAATAACAAGACACAATCGTGTATCAAGGACACTTTGCAGAAGTTTAAAGGTAAGCAGAATAATTACGCACTATTACCTGACAGTTACAATCTAAATCATAGCAATATAATTCCAACCGGTCATCTTTTACCATTCTGTTATTTTTCTAGAACAATAAGGATTGTTAAAAGAAAATGCTGCCTTTTGATGTCTTCTATGCCAGAATATCTGTGTTGGCATGAGCTTGTATTGATAACTTTCAATTTGTTGTTTACAAAGCACCGAGTTCTCGAAATAATAATGATTTTTTTCTTAGCGGCATTTCACAAATCATTTTTAAAATTTAGGGTCCTCGATGCACTTCAGCTTGGGACTTTATATGTTTGATTCGAGTGTCATTGATGCGTCTGTTGAGATTAAATACGCGTCTGGCGCGCAAACTTTTAATCCTGGTATCTTTGACGAGTTTGTCTACTCATCTAAAATAAATGCAAACTTCAAATAAATATCCTTTTGTAACACTCATCTTACCTTCAAATTACATTCGTATACGTAAGGTTGTTATAAGAATAGGTAAAAATAGTTATCAAAGGTACCTGGGTATACAAAATCTTTTACTCAGCTCCCCCGGTATGTCAATTTAAGTACACCAACAGACGAGAGAGATAAAAGTTAAGAAAATATTTTAAACAATTTAACGACTTTTTAATCTCATTATCTGTCAAAAGTAAACTCACAAAAATACTGAAAAGGAAATCCCTAATCAAATGGCAAATTCAACTGATAAAACACATCAAACGAATCGACAACAACTGTCATTTTCTAACTTGGTACAGGTATTTTCAAATGTAGAAAATGTTAAATTGAACCAGGTGTAACACCACTAAACCTCTCAAGTATATGTGTCACAATCTCGAAACAAACAATTATTTGACAAAAGAGTACAAAAATCATCTATCACATTTAAAAACCACATGCATTGCTTCACGTCTTTGACGCCATAAAATGTAAACGTCACAGATGAAGAAATATCAAAATAATTTGCCGTTCAATGGTTTTTAAAATATTCCAATTTCATATGGAGAATGGTGGTATAAAGGATTAACAAATCAAAAAGTATGTTAGAACTCATTTCAGAAACAGACAGAGATTGAAATTATCCAGAAGATCTTTAGAATTTTTTTAGAATCCACATATGGTTAATACCCCTACGCGTGTAAAATAATTTTGTCGTTTTTTAAAACTTTATAATAGAACTATAACATAATGACTTATAGTAGTACAATAACACGTTAGAGGGATTTTTAAAATTGCAAAGTCGTGTCCTATTAAAAGAAGAAGCAAAAACTGTCACACATACAAAACACACCAGCAAAAATAAAAGATAATATAATCACATTGACGGTAATACTAATAATAAAACAAGAACAAATGAAAGAACAATATAGCACGTTGTTAGGATGATAAACAACGTCAGTATGCAGAATCTATACAACAAGACCATCATGAATTATTAGTGAAATTAACTATAACTTCAAGAGTAGCCTATTCGAACTTCATGAATATGAAAATCAAATTTTGGTATTATTTAATGAAAATCGATTCAAATACTAAATAGGAAATGTATATAGTATTGACTACAGACGGAATGAGAACAATTTGGCTTTTTAACCTTTTTTTTATCTTAGCGTCACTAGTGAGTCTTATGTATAAAATTATACGATATATTCCTGTTGGAATGTTGATGATTTCAGAACTAAAACAAATGTACGTAGACCCTCTATTAGATACCGCTTTACCAATACTGTTCAATGGAATGAACCTTTCATACACCGGATGACGCGTACGCCTGTGTAAAGAATTTAACATCATCATTTAATCTTTCTAAATAGGGTTAAAAATTGGCCGATGGACGTTATTCGTCAATTTTAATCATATCAGAACTTCATTGAAGATCCAACAACACACTTTTATAGATAGTTCTAGTATTTTCGTGATTAATTTTTTAGTAATTTGAATTTAGTAATTCCGTTGAGGGAAGAGCAAATTCGCAGATTTAACAATGACGTATTGATATTAAGAGTAGTTGTGAATATAAATTGTGTGTACAGACGTGTATACAGGCAATTTTTGTTTATTTGAATTTAACGTGAAAATTTAACGTGAATTTTATATGAAATTAACGTGAAGTTAACGTGAAATTAATGTGAAAATGTGAAATTCAGGTGAAATTCAGGTGAAATCGACGTGAGCAAAATTTGGCTGTGTATAACTTTTGTTAAATCAAAAGTTCAAAATGGTGAAGTTGAAATCATCCCATCGTAAACTTTACGGATGCCATCACGAGTTGGTTGACGGTTATAAAACAACCGTTTCACATATGATATCGGGTATGTTCCTTATGTCGTAACTACAATACCCTTCCCTTTTCACGAATGTGACCTGCCAAATTAGACTATTTACCAGGTTTGTAATAACATAAGCAACACAACGGGTGCCACATTTGGAGCAGGATCTGTTTACCCTTCGTGAGCACCTGAGATCACCTCCAGGTTTTGGTGGGGTTCGTGTTGCTTAGTCTTGAATTTGTTATTGGTTACTATGTCTGTTTAAATCATCGATATATAACTGACATGAATACCGCTCAATTTATGTTGCATATTTTAGGAAGTCTAAATAAAAAAAAATATTGTTATTCTTATAGAAAACATTGAGAAACATCACGAAGTACTATCGACTAGCTGCAGAGAAAAAATTCAGACAACAGTGACACAAGAAAGTAGCAATATAAGGCTTCACAGCGAAGATCAGAGCCATGCAATTGATACAAAGCTGACAGGTATTGTCTTGGTTATGGTTACATATTTTTAAATAATACCAATATGAAGACTACTTTCGTAATAATTTGACTTCAAGGGACGTCTTCGTATGTTGACGAGAAAAGTCTATATAAAATGGTAAAATAACTGAAAGATATTATACTTTGTCTAGATGTTGTTGTAAAAGATCATACACATATTTCAAGCATGTCTGAATGTCAATAAATTTTAAAATTTAAAAAAATAACATTAACGGTATCAATTTACTTGCACCAGATGCGCACTTCGACAATACATGTCTCTTCAGTGATGCTCGTGGCCAAAATATTTGAAATCCAAAGCTTATATAAAAGATGAAGAGCTATAATCCAAAAGTTCCAAAAAGTAGCCACATCCGTGAAAGGAATCAGAGCTCTGCATGAGGAAGATACATTCATTAATTTATAATAATTTCTAACATTTTGTAACAGCAAATTTGTAAAACAGGAAACAATTCGTATTTTCATGACAGTACCTAAGTTCTTAGGTACTGGCTAATGGGCTGATGATACCATCGGGGACTAACAATCCACCAGCAGAGGCATCGACCCAGTGATAGCAATAACATTAACGATACCGATTTTCCTGCACCAGATGCGCATTTCGACAATACATGTCTCTTCAGTGATGCTCGTTGCCAAAATATTTGTAATCCAACGCTTATATAAACATGATAAAAGCTGAAGACCTATAATCCATAAGGTCTAAAAAGTATAGCCAAATCCGTGAAAGGAATTAGAGCTTTGCATGAGGGGAATACATTCCTTAATTTATAATCATTTCTAATATTTTGTAACAGCAAATTTTAATAACACAAAAAATATTTAATAACAAAAAAAAGTAACACCATGGTTGACTCCTTTTTTAAATCATTAAAAAATTTTAATAACTAAAGTATTTATTTGATACATGAACACCAGGGCTCCTATTTATTATTATGATTTGTTTAATTTGATTTCGTCAGAAGGATTGGGGTAAATTTTGGATTTTATTGGTGAAACCGAAGTCATAGTACAAAAATTCATATATACACATACAATCAAGTACTGTAAAATACAGGTACCTAAACTTTTCAATAACTTTAAAGTAAAGAAATAGAACGAATATTAAAAGTAAATTTCGAGTACTACAGATTTTTTAGTACAGAAATATATAGTACCTATTCAAAAATAGCAGTGAATGCTTACATATAAAAAACAGTCCTTTTCATCGGTCATGAGTTTATTTTAATAAATGTGGAAATAACCACAACAACGTGTTTTCGAAGGTACAAACATGTCCATTGCATAACTTTTTATGTTATTTGTCTGCAGATAGTAATACCACCACGAACACGATGATAAACAATGTTTGAAACGCCACAAAATGTAACATAAAGTATAGAAATTGTGTTATATTACTAAAATGAAAATCATTCTTATCTATATGAATTGTTGTTGATGAATACATTGTCCTTACATCTCCCTTCTTTTACATGTCCCAGATCTAATGGAAGAGAATAGACAACTGAAAGGTAAATATGAAAAGAAATATACGAAATCGCTCCAATTTGTGGTCTTTAAATCGTTAAATAAGTCTGAATACAGTATAAGGACACAGTATACATCAATCATTTAAAGGTTTACTACCTATTTAATTAGTGATCTCGTATCCGAGTTATAGCATACTAACATTCATATACAAATAAAAAACTTCTTTAATAAACAATTGATGATGCATAAACTTATCTCAACACTTCGTGAGAATTTTAGTGTAGACGCAATCGGTTTAACCATCGATGTGACCTTCCGAAGACTACCTACGATTATATAACTCGAGATAAACATAAAAATATATATCAAACATGAGCAATGAAATTTATCTAGGTCTGTTTGATTTCACATAGTAGATTGAAAAAATATGTTGATATTTTTTTTTACCTGTATTAGAATGAGCTCTTGTAAATCGAATCAGAAAACCAATTGGTTTACCATTGTTTCGCTTTCAATATTGACATTCTTTCCTTTTATGAAATGAACATGCCGAGTTCATACGTAACCCATCTATAACTATGAAGTTCAATTACAGTTCACCTGAATACGGATTTAATGAGGCCCAATTATTTACTTTATTCGCTTTCAATGTTTGCATTCTTTCCTTTAACGAGACGAACATACCAAGTTCATTCGTAATACATTCGTAATTACATATTCATTAATTTCGGCTCCAATTTCATTAACACTGTTGCACACAAAAAACACAGATTTTGTTAAAAATTTCTATTTTTCTGAAAATTCCTAAAAATTGGTCCAATGATTTTTTTTTTTTAATTTGACACATGATGGTCATAACAATGAGCTTTTAAAAAAATATGGGTCACCAGACTATGTTTTGACTGAAATTTGTTTTTGTGACCCCTAACGACAGAGTGATCAACAGCTTTTATTTATATATCTTACACAATCAGTGTAAAAAGTGTGACACATGTTGTCATGTCCTTTGTTAAATAAAATAAAATTAACGGTACCAATTTTCTTGCACCAGATGCGCATTTCAACAATACATGTCTCTTCAGTGATGCTCGTGGCCAAAATAGTTGAAATCCAAAGCTTATAAAAAAGATGAAGAGCTATAATCTAAAAGGACCAAACGGTAAAGCCAAATCCGTGAAATGAATCTTATATAGAATAATACAGTTTCAAAAGACAATGAAATGAAAGCATTTTTGTGTCTCTTCGAACAATGGTTACCATAACAATAGGACAATAGGAAAATTCAAGTTTTTGCATTGTTCTGACGTGCAAGAGTTACTACAACACAGACAAAAGGAGATCGAATACCATTATTTCAGAGCTACAACACAAAGCTTCTATATAAATGTAAACAAATTTATATTATGTTACACTGTAATGAGCTTATATATTAAGCATTACTGTTGTAAAAAATGAGCAGACTAGATAAGTCAGAAGTTAGTGAAATTCTCTCTACTTATTTTCAATTATCGATTCATAGACAACAGTTATGCAAGTAAATGGATAAAAAAAGTGTCAAGACTTTGTCACCCTATCCTATATAAATGATTAAAGTTTGATGGAGCAAAAAAGATTAAATACCTGACTAACAAAGACACTCATTTAGCGTTTAGCACAGCCGCGCCTTCTACCTACCTGTTTCTAAGTCTTGTACAAATAAAATTGATATTTCGGGTCAATGTATGATTATTCTATATATATAGCCAGGTTTGAAGTGATTGAAAATAATTAGGTCACCTGATGGGTATGCAATTGTATATTGCGTCTGCATATGATGTGTTGCTTTTTTGTTAATGTATTTTGACAATGACAATTTGGGATGAAATATAAGTGACAATATAGGGAGCATTATAGCGTCCAATACAAGTGCAAATTCGAAGTATATATTTTATAGATGTGACCTTGACCATTTACCTAACCGTAAATCAATACAGTTGAACTGTTCTTTTTGGTATAAAGTTACATATACACTAAGTCACCAAGTTTGTGATTAACATAAGAAATACATCACATAGTTATCTTCATTGTGGCACATAGGAACCAGTGGCAGTATATTTAAATAGTTGAATAAAGTACAACAATAGTGTAAAATGTGGATCACAGTGACCTTCCTTTTGCCTTGAAGCTGAGTTACTAACTGAGACTCTGAGAGTCATCTGTGTACATCAATTTGCATGATCTGAAAAGAGCATTGCAAAGTATGGCATCCTCTCAACATTGAAGACTGTTGCTTCTACAGATAATGATTCCACAAGGGTGTATAGCATCTACAATATCCACTTTGACCTTGGTTTTTGGAAATATCTTTTCTAGTAATAAATTCTTTAAATTTACCTCTATTACTTTCATAGGTCCAACCAGTACCAAAAATATGCCATTCTGCAACAAAACTAGCCGCAACCTAATGAAAAAAGTAGTACCAAATGTAAAATGAAAGAACATGCAGTGTTCAAATACTGTAGCTAAGACGTATTACATTTAAAATTAACTGGAAACTTAGGGTGTTAACAATTGAATTTGAAATAATAATAAAAGACTTTCAAAACTAATCTGGTGCAAGAAAATTGGTACCGTTAATTTTATTGATTTCATTAAATTTGTTGAAATTATCCATAAATATAGATTTCATTTAAAAAAATACAAATGTAAATAAATCTAGTTCAATATTTTTGTTGAAACAATTTCTGTCATGATTTACATGTATACATGAAGGACTTTAAGTATATATATACATATATATATATATACGAGTCTAAATTGAAAACTACGTTCAAACCTATGACTGCGTTGGATAAAAACCGCAATTTTTATACGTGTGCATGTCAAACAAATTTCGTTGTAGAAGGGTCTAAAAACAGCACAAACAACATTTTCCAAAAGACCAAAAGAGTGAAAAAGTATATTTATATAACACTGCTTTACCACAAAAATATTATTTTTAATTACCTTTCAACTTCTCATTATATTAACCATGTTTTTAACTGTTTCTTCTCCTGAATATTTTACAGGATTCTTTTGCAACTGCAAATATTTTCTTTCTTGTTTCATTCACCTTTTTGTTTATAAATGGTTGATGAATTCACAGAAAGTACATTAAAACCATTAAGGAAATTAGTAAAATGTGTGGCACCAACTCCTGCATGTATCATTCCTGAAACATGATATGACATGTCAGCCTGCATATTGGTTAATAAGATAAACTATAAACTATTTATACTTGAGTTCATAATTCTATTTGGAATATATGCAATTGTTTTTTTAATTTATATTTATATAAAAGAGAGACGAAAGATACCAAAGGGACAGTCAAACTCATAAATCTAAAACAAACTGACAACGCCATGGCTAAAAATGAAAAAGACAAACAGAAAAACAATAGTACACATGACACAACATAGAAAACTAAAGAATAAACAACACGAACCCCACCAAAAACTAGGGGTAACATATATAATATGATTGTAAGTCCATGTTTACCTTTATTCTTATAGATCACAGACTCATAAATAAATTTCTAATAATGTGGAATGAGGGAATGGAGGGTGGGTGCCCCTTCCTCATTTTTGTTGTGTGCCTTCATACATTATCCTGCATTCTGAAATTCATTCTATGTGTGTTTAAAATGACTAAATCTGCAAGGCATCAGACCACAAGTTTGGTCTATGATCACATAGATGAATTAATATGAAAATTCTGATTATAAAATAAAGACAACTAACATTTAGAGTTTGTTAAACTCTGTGAATGAATCATTGTCATGATTGTGACTGTATTTGTATTCTTTTTTCAATTCTCATTTTATTTATGATAAATTGCTACCAAATAATTATATACAAAATAATCCTCCCCTTTTGGATGCAAAACTAATAAGCCCCTTATTCATAGATGTCTTTCTGTTCATTGCAAAAATGATAAATAACTTTAAGGGGTATTCAAGAAAAATTACTAAGTCCAACTTCAAAAAAAAATTGGGCAGCACTTCCCCTCAAAATAATGCATTTACCCTTAAACCACATAAACCCCAGACCATAATAGAGGGGAATTGAAGAAAGAAAAAGACAGGTGTGGGGCAGGTTTATTTATACAAGGCATGAAACCATACACCTTCTCCACCCAATAAAATGTGTCAAGAGATTCTAAAAGAGAAAATTTAAATCTCTTACTATTTGCAGTTTTTGAATTGATAACAAATCCACCAGTTTCTTTTCTTTTCCTGGTTTCTACGTTGTTACATGTACATGACCTGATGGTATCGCAAACGGTCCAGACAAAATACCAACTAGAGTCTTCAAAGAAGCACACTGTGCAATTGCACCATTCCTCACAACAATCTTTGAACAGTCCTATAAAAGAGGAGAGGTTCCTGAATATTGGCGCCAAGCAAACATCACAGCCATCTACAAAAAGGGGGACAACAGTCAAGCAGTAAACTACCGCCCTGTATCGTTAACATTATCTACAAACACATCATGGAACATCTTGAAGAACATCTAGTCCTATCCGACTTCCAACACGGATTCAGACGTAACCGATCATGGGAAACACAACCCATTAACACCATAAAAAGAGTTGCGAGAGAACTAGACATTCGAGGACAAATATACATGTTTATCCTTTATTTTTTCGAAAGCGCTCGATACAGTTCCCCACCAAAGACTTCTTAAGAAAATGGTACACTATGGGAAAACATACAACACTTTACTATGGATTTATGCATGGCTCACTCAGCGACACCAGAGAGTATGTCTATTTGCTGACGACTCGCTACTATATCTATCCATCAAGGGTAGAGAGGACAGCTTACAACTACAAAAAAGATCTAACAGAACTGACTAAATGGGCAGAGAGGTGGCAAATGACATTCCACCCAGATAAATGCTACCCACTGAGGGTAAAAAGAAAGAAAATATCCAACAATACGAGAGTATGAAATGATGGGACAACAACTTACCACAATACACCAATATCCATACCTCGGAGTCGAAATGTCAGAAGATCTCAGTTGGGATCCACACATCAAGAAAGTCATCACAAAATCCAACCATGTACTATGATTTCTAAGACGTACTTTCTCGAAGTGCCCACAAGACATTAAAGCGCAGGCGTATACATCGCTAGTGCGCCCATATCTCGAGTACGACTCTGCAGTATGGGATCCGTATCGAAAATATCACATCGACTCCATAGAAATGGTCCAAAGAAGAGCTGCCAGATTTGCGACATCAATATACAGTCGAGAACCAGGGACAGTTACCAACATCATGAAAAACTTAGAATGGCAAACGTTAGAAACTATATGGAAATCCAGTAGACTAAGCATGTTCTACAAAGCAACACACGGAAAGGCGGCAGTCAACATATCTTCATACGTGAGAAGACCATCTACCTCAACAAGACAATACCACCCAGAAAAATTCACTCAAATCCGTACCACCACAGATGCCTACAAATACAGCTACATACCACGCACCATCACCGACTGGAACAGCCTGCCTCTTGGCGCCTTCTAAGCTACATCTCTGGAATGCTTCAAGGAGTAACTTCGGAGACTACAGCTGTAAACAGAAACCATATGTTTTTATCCAATATTAATTGTTCTTGTAAAAACTGAGCACCCAGGTTGACGTTTGCACAGCAGTATCTGCGTTATAGATTTCCACTGTAGATCAATAGTATAGATGGAGATGTAGATGTATGCAGGTTACAACTGCAGCTACTACGATATGGTATGAACAAAATGCTCCACAGCCTCCAGCTCCTGGTCCAAGGTCGTATTTCCGTTCACAGACAGCATACGTAGGGGACAGTCATACATCTTAACGAATGCGCTAGGAGCTGAGCCAGAACTAGCCGTCGACCTTTTTTCCAGGTTAATTTCGTCAATCGAAAGGTCACTGTGATCAAACGCTGAATTTCTCCAACTAACAAAGATCTTATAAATTGAGAATCATTTAAGACTGTGTGACACTTTCAGGCTGAAGCTATTCATATTCTTTATTATAAAAGAACGCATGAATCTTTCCTGTGTGATAAACTTTTATCTCTTCCGTCCTGTCAGCTGTAAGTTGTTCACACACGTTATCACCAGACAACAACAAAACTGTAACCGTGACTCAGATATATAGGCGATATAATGCTACGAATAAAACAGGGAACCAGTTTTACATCAGTAAAACGTTGTTATCTCCCTAAGTGTCGGAAGCTACCTTAAACCACATCTTCTCTTTATTTGAACACTACAAAACAACAGTAACGTTATCAGGATCATTAACATTTTTGTTTGATTGGGCATGTATGCATAATGATCCATCACATTGGACAAAGACCAGTGGAACATTTGGCTGTTGTAGACCTGTCCATTACAAGCTTCAAAAGTCAAAGTTTGAAAGACAAAATAAAGAACTACGTTAAAATCCATGTGGTTGATACAATATGTGTCGACGTGTTCGATATATTTTGCTAAGCATAATAAGTCATACTATTTAAGACCAATATAATATAATTTAACCAAGACATAGATCAACTAAATAATGTGTAAATAAATGCATATTGCTACAGCTAAAGTATATTAGCAAAAACGAGATGATTACGGCGTTAAACGTCAGTAGCTAATAATTACATAATTGAACAAACTCAAAGGCAAAGACAACCATTTTTGTTTATCTAATACAATTTTTCATTTATTTCTAACCTAGCTGAAGTTATTAATGTGCAGACAGATATAAAAGAATTGAGGACAATTATGATAGGTTACATCGGTAAACAAAAGGTGGATCTAATCATACGCATGGAGCAAATAGAAAAGTCTACAAAAACGCCAGGTGAGAAACTACTAGAAAACATGAGGTATCATGTTCGAAAACCACAATGGGTACTACAGATAATCATGAACCGGGATATCATAAAACTTAAGTCAAAGAGTATTTTATATATCGACCAATTGTGTTTACTACGAAGCTAACGCAAAATAGCTAAAAGTTCTTTATTCCCAAATTAAAGGTTATAACATCAAAAGTAATATTACAAATATACCGAACTCCGATGAAAATTCAAAACGGAAAGTCTCTAATCAAATGGCAAAAATCAAATGATAAAACACATCAAATAAATGGACAACAACTGTTATATTTCTGACTTGTACCAGGCATTTTCAAAAGTAGCAAATGGTGGATTGAACCTGGTTTTAAAGCCTTTAACCTCTCACTTGTATGACAGTCGCATTAAATTGCGCCATATTTACAACGATGCGTGAATAAAACAGACAGGATATGTAAAATAGTCAAAATATAGCTACAAAGAAAGACAAAAAGTCGAATATACAAAATACACCAGCAAAAATGACAGATGATACAAACACATTGAGAGGATTTATACGTACCAAGCCATGTCAAATAAATATCACATAAAACAGACCAAACAGTCAACGTAATATTATTAATAAAACCAAGACAAATAAAAAAAACAATATAACACGTTGTTAAGATGATTAACAATTTCAGTACCCAGAAGACATACATCATGTATTATTTGTGTAGATGATACGGACAATTTATCAACAATGTCTTTGTACCTTATAATGTACTTTTTTAGAAAAAGAACGATATCTTCTTTGACATACCCCTGGTTTATCTGCTTTCTGATCAAGCACTGAGAACGCTTTACAAAGTCTGGAATATCGTTTATGTTCGGAAATGCATATCTCATATGCAGAGGAAGTTGGTATATTGGTACTAAAAGAGGGACGAAAGATACCAAAGGGACAGTCAAACTCTTAGATCTAAAACAAACTGACAACGCCATGGCTAAAAATGAAAAAGACAAACAGAAAAACAATAGTACACATGACACAACATAGAAAACTAAAGAATAAACAAACCTAACCCCACCAAAAACTAGAGGTGATCTCAGGTGCTCCGGAAGGGTAAGCAGATCCTGCTCCACATGCGGCACCCGTCGTTTATCTTATGTGATTACAAATCCGGTAAAAAGTCTAATTCGGTAGGTCAAATTCATGAAAGGGAAGGGTATTGTAGTAACGATGTAAGGAACATATCCGATATCATTTGTGAAACGGTTATTCCATAACGGTCAACCAACTCGTGATGGCGTCCGTAAAATTTACGAAGGGATGATTTCAACTTCACCATTTGGAACTCTTGGTTTAATAGCTTCCTTGTGAGCAGTAACCCTCTATCAAGAAAATCATGATAGGAAATGCAAGCACGGGAATATCGTATCAATTGGGAGATATATACCCCGTATGCAGGTGCTGCTGGAATGTTGCTACTTAGAAATGGAAAGTTCACAATTGGAAAGCTGAAATCATCTCTTTTGTCGTAAAGTTTTGTCTTCATTGTCAATTTCTAGATGTAAGTCAAGATATGAAGCCGACTTAACTGTATCTGTAGTACTAAGGTGGGGAAAATTATCATTTTAAAATTAAAATCGAATCGTTTTTCACAGATTCTTAAAGCTAAATAGCACATACTATATATTTTCAATTCAGATAATGGAAAAGTAGAGATGACTGTTAAAGTTAATCAAACACACGTCACAGAAGACAAGGAAAACGAAATCATTGAAAATCTTCCGCCAGAAATAGAAATTCCAACTTACAATGACAGCTCACCAGCAGCAGTAGTGACAGAAACAATCGAAATTACTGGGAAAAAAGTCAACAGCATAATTTTAGAATTGAAAGCGACACCTGGCATTTTACATAGTGTCGAAAATTTTAGAGCAGCCATTCTTAAATTAGTTCAAGTTATGCAAACTGCACGTGGAATTGACGTAGAGATTGAAGACACTATTACTGTCAATTTGAAGTTTGAAAGTCCTCTCACAGAAGGTATGTATCCCCGTCATTCAGGTAAGGGTAAGTACTGGTTATAATATATACAAAATACATAGGTGTATTATACTAAGCGTCTGATGAAATCGTCATTACAAGAAGAAAAAAACCAGGCAGCTTTCATTTGTCAGTAAAACATGTATAGCCTAAGTATACACAAAGACATATAAAAAATTATACTACAATATATGTCTGGTATAAGCCACAACTTTTTGGAATGTTTGGGTCGTCAATGCTCTTTAAATTTGACTATCAAAATATGGTTACATAATAAAAAAGAAAGAATACGACAAGTTTAAGTCGGCCTTAATACAGGTTTGAGCGGAATTTAGGTATTATATCTAACCGGCAGCCCGTTCTGGTTGTTCTTGATGTAAGGGTACGTAGCCACGACCGATCAGGATGTGGAAACCAAATTAGATATATCTTGAAGGTAGAGAGTCCCTCCCTCTGCAAGTTGATTACCCTTGCAACACTAATTGTAGTGTCCGTCAGTGGCATGTTGGAAGCAATATATTCTTATTCTACAGTGGCAGTCAAAATTTCTAAAATTGCATTTCGAACAGCCCGTATCATGTGAGGGGTTATGAAGGGATATTATCAAGAATTCCCAAATTTTTTTCAAAAAAATTACTCATTTTCTGGGGTTGTCATCTCTGTCTACGGTAGTTAAAGGCCATAAAAAAATTATCGAAGAATAGAGCAGTAGGGTAGCAAATTATTAGCCGAATGTCTTTTGATTTGAAGATGTTGCAGCCATAACACATGCATTTGTCTTAAAATAAAATATGGCATTTTTAATGCACTATTTCGACTAAATGTATACTGATAATTTGCCGTGTTTACTTGTCATTTACGGACACACTATGTATGATCAAAATATAACTACGTTGCTCGTGACTAAATAAAACTAATCATCAACATATACGCTACGCGTTTTGGTGGATTAACGTGTTATTCTGTCACTCCTTGAATGTCTTTTAATATTTGAATCATTCGATTAGTTAATTATTCTATGCATATACTAGTTTTTTCTTGTATATGTAACGTTTCTTTTGTCTATTGCATGAGTATATTTTGGTTTCTTCTTGTCGGGGTTTTAAAGAAAAAAACATGTGCAGAACTATTCATAATTCATTCTTGATGAGAAGACAAATCGAAAAATGCATAATGATGATTCTTTATCTATTGATTTTTTTTTTTTTTTATTTTTTTTTAACTTTATTCATTATCTTACTACACATTAAAATGTGTATTTCTTACATGTAAAAAAAAATGCAATACAACATTTTGATGTGTACAATTTGTTGCTATAGTAAAAGTACAATTTTATTTTTGTATGTTTCAAAATACATCATGTACATGTCACAATGACATATATGTATACGTGATGTTCACAATTTACGTAGTGGTTATTTTTCTTTTAATGTTACGACCAGCCGTTCTAAATTAAACTTTAACGTTACGAACGACTTTTTTTAAAGTTACGTACGACTTATATCACATGAATTCAAAAAAAAAGATTCAACATACAAAGTCATTTGAGTTTACTAATGGAACTGGTTTTCCAATTATAGGATTTACTAATTATTTATTCATTATTAATTTATTATTTACAACACACATATAGGTATAGAATCATATCTTGGGGCACATTTGTTTTGTTTTAATTTCTTATGTAGGATACACAGTTTACCTACTTGCGGTATGGGCTTTGCTCATTGTTGAAATCAGTACGATCACCTATAGTTGTTAATTTCTGTGTCATTTGGGCTCTTGTAGAGAAATGTTTCATTGATAATCATACCACATCTTCTTTTTTATTTATAAAAATGGTATTGTGTAATTTCTGATTGTGTTTTGTAGATCAGTTTGCTGTTGTAAAATGTTTATTCCCAAAAGAATGGAATGAAGACAATGATACAACACTACTTCCCGGTGAGTATTAATCTATATATATATATATGAGTATTTATCAGCATGAATACTATGCAGTATGGACTTGCTCATTGTTGAAGGTCGTACAACGACCTATAATTGGTGATTTCATGTTGGTCTTTTGGGGAGAGTTGTCTCATTGGCAATCATATACCAAGCCTTTTTTCCATAATTAGTTGATATTCAAAATGTATTACCTGTCAAAGAAGGGGTACAAATAGACCAACTTAAGTGAAAAAAAAGGTCCAGACGTGAATATTATAAAATTATAGCTGTTTTTGATATATCTATATGACAACAATATAAGCACACATTAAATGAAATTGTAACACCTCTCAACTGGTTGTTTCATAAGAGATACTTCCAGTATTACAATCAGATATGAGACAACTTAACAAAAGTTTTTCGCTTATCCGTAAGCGAAACAATTTATTCACAATTATTTACTTTTGTTTCATGTGATTCAAAATATCTCTCAGGTGGTATCAAATGCAATGTATTTTCTATAAAAAAAACATTTTATTAATCGAAATGTAGGATTTCCAAAATATTAAGATGAAGGATTCGTCTTTTAAAAAAAATAAAAAAGGGGAAAGGTGATGGATACTAGTGGAATAGTCTTCTTACCTTTACTTCCATCCAATAATGTTTTGGAATACTTATTATTATCATTATTTTTTAAAGAAACATCGGAAGTTTTCCAGCTTGAAACAACAAAGCCTATAACTAAAACATTTTGTCAGTTGTGTGACAATAAGGACAAGATAATCAAGGCCCTAGAGGAACAGAACGAAAAACATGAAATCGTTATCAAGAGAAATATGCTAGGTATGTACAATAAACATAATACAGATTTAAATTGCTTAATTTTAACATGACCCTATAAACATCATCACTACCATTGTTTCTTCAGTCATGTCAGACACCTAACCATTTGGCTAATTGTATAGATGCTCAACAAAATGGATAAACGCTTTAACTAGATTCGACTGAAAAACAAGTGCTTTAGATGACGAATATTATTCTTTAAATAAGAAAAATTTTCACATTGTGAAACAGCAAATTGTCAATAACGCGACACTCGTGTGTTCATTTCAGTACCAATGTAATGACTGCTAGTTGTTTAAAGGTGACATCAAAATCTTTGCAGTACGTTCGGATGCCTACCAGCACAAACTGTCATATAAATAAAGGCAAGAATGCATTTGAGTTCGGGTATCGCAGATCAAAATTATTTGTTCATAGTGTGTTAATTTACGTTTTTTTATTAAGTTAAGCCTTCCAATTGATGTTTTGTCGTGTGTTTTTCTATGTTGTGATGCTATTGTTTCAGAAAAAGGGATAAGGTTATATCTATTTAATTACACAGAATGTTATTGTTAAAAAACGCATTGATGATCGTGACGTTACAAGCGTCCAGTCGGATAGAATATTGTTTGGCAAATACCACGGCAGAGAGGGTAAAAAAGGCACATCCTTTTGGCAAATACCCCGGCGGCGTGAAAAAATGAACAATATTCGTTTGATAACAGTGAATTGGTGAAAAATACACTGGCTATCAACCAATCAAAATCCAGGATTCTTACATAAGGTGTGATGTTTGCACCTGTCTTAAGTCAGGAATCTGATGATTGAAGTTGTCGTTTGTTTATGTAATTCATACGTGTTTCTCGTTTCTCGTTTCTCGTTTTTTTATATAAATTAGACCCCTTTTGGTTTCACGATTGAATGGGTTTACACTCGTCATTTTGGGGACCTTTATAGCTTGTTATTCGGTGTGAGCCAAGGCTCCGTGTTGAATGCCGTACATTGACCTATAATGGTTTACTTTTATAAATTGTTATTTGGATGGAGAGTTATCTCATTGGCATTCACACCTGATCTTTCTATATCTAAGATATAACCTATAAATAGATCAAGTTTAATATTTTCCGATATATAAAACGTATCAATATTACTAAAGGGTCTTTAGTTAGTCATTTATATTTTATAGATCTACAGGCGGAAAAAAGAAAGCAGGAAGGTAAAAAAATCATTAAGATAAAAATAACCGTTTTTAATTGTATGTGCAAGAAACATAATAAAGAGTATAATTGCTTAACGTAAACATGTTCTTATATACAATAAATGTACTAGAGTTGCAGCTCATTTAACAGCGCTTCCATTCTTACAATAAATGTTTATTCAGATTAAGATACCTGAGGCCAACATATTCAACAATTCATATCATCTTAAATCAAATTTAAGAGTTTCACAACAAAATGGACAAAAGCTATATCCAGATCCAGACAAAGAAAATAAGCTTTAGATGAGTAAGCAGTATTCTTTAAATAAAAGTTATTTCCAAAATTGTAAAACAGTAAATTGTCATTAACGCGACACTCGTATGTTCATGCCAGTAATGAAGTTATGACTGCTGATAGTTATGTGGCAACATCAAATGTACACAGCAAAATGGATGGGTATCAGCACCTACGATCATATGAACCCATGTACACAGTACTGAACTCATCCCCAAACAGTTTGATACAATAAAAATACCTAACATCTAAAAATTGACAATGAGGGTCGGTTGAAAATAAAACTTTACGACACAAGAGTTGATTTCAGCTTTCCAATTGTGAACTTCCCATTTCTAAGTAGCAACATTCCAGCAGCACCTGCATTATTGGTATATATCTCCCAAATGATACGATATTCCCGTGCTGTCATTTCCTATCATGATTTTCTTGATAGAGGGTTGCTGCTCACAAGGAAGCTATTAAACCAAGAGTTCCAAATTGTGAAATTGAAATCTTCCATTCGTTAATTCATAAAAGTAAAGATTTTCTTATCCCAGGAATAAATTCCTTAGCCGTATTTGGCACGACTTTTGAAAATCTTGGACCCTCAATGCTTCTCAACTTTGTACTTGTTTGGCTTTTCAACTATTTTGATCTGAGCGTCACTGATGAGTCTTATGAAGACGAAACGCGAGTCTGGCATTCTAAATTGTAATTCTGGTACCTTTGAGAACTTTTAACGGACACAATCACGAGTTGTTTGACCGTTATGGAATAACCGTTTCACAAATGATATCGGATATGTTCCGTACGTCGTAACTATAATCCCCTTCCCTTTCATGAATGTGACCTAACGAATAAGACTTTTTACCGGATTTGTTATCACGTAAGTAACACGACGGGCACCACATGTGGAGCAGGATCTGCTTACCCTTCCGGGGCACCTGAGATCACCCCTAGTTTTTGGTGGGATTCGTGTTATTTATTCTTTAGTTTTCTATGTTGTGTCATGTGTACTATTGGTTGTCTGTTTGTCTTTTTTCATTTTTAGCCATGGCGTTGTCAGTTTGTATTAGACTTATGAGTTTGACTGTCCTTTGTATCTTTCGTCCCTCTTTTTTAATAAACTCTCATATTCGCTACATTTATCCCTATACGTCCATGAAGCACGGAAGGTATAAAATTGACCAAATATCGTCTAACCGCAATGACAGACGTTTCAAAATACCGTAAGGCAATGCAATAAAAAGTACGATAAAATTACACTTTGTAAATGCAGTGTGTCAGAAGCGCTCTTTCAATAGTTTGAGCTGCTTGCGTAAAAGAAACATACAAATCAATAAGCTATAAATAGATTCTAATTTTATATTTTTTATAATATAACATTGATCACTACTACTAATACGGATCTTTAATAAGTGATTTATATATTATAGATCTACAGGCGAAGCATAACGGTAAATAATCATAGAGACATAAAATGAACGTTTTAATATGACACCAAGCGGGTCATTTTATAGGTCGCCATATCTTGCATACAAAATCATAACATAAGGACGAAATACATTTACGAATTATATATACTTTTGACAAGGTCAACATATTATATATGCGTCTATTCAGATTATATTGACCGAGGACGAAGATATTTTCTCGCCACCTCTTATCTTATATATTTTCTTAATAAGCAGGAAGTTTTTGCAAAACTTAGTCACGAGTCCCCTCTTAATCCAACTGATTATAGAACCAATAAACGCTGCTCCATCATTTTCAAAAATTCTGGTTCCGCGACTGGTCATTGAATGAGATATCATATAAAAAATATGTCCGTGTGTATGTTTATCTAATGATATCTTAATGAACAACTTCTCAGTTCTTTTTAAATCGGACGACCGTGAGGGCATTCATTTGTATTGCTGTCGCCTAAATTTCCATTAAGTAACCTTCGTTTTGAGATTGTAACCGATCTATAAATATGATAATAATAAATACGCGGATATTATCGAGTGCAAAAATACATTCCTGATCACTTGTTCTTAATTCATTTCAAATGAATACTAATAAAAATACATTTTTTTAACATAAATTAATAATATGAAAATGAGGGTGAACTCGTTAGAAACATAAGTAGAGTAAAAAACCTTTAATACTTAAACACGTACAGAAAAGTGTGTCACAGTATGCGGAAGAATATCTTAAGAACGTTTGCAATCTCCCATGCAGATTTATCTGTCTTTGCTCTCTCTCTCTCTCTGCGTGGGACATTGAATGTTTTGCTGGAAAATTTGAATGCCCCCTCAAATTATTAAAGAATTTTAGAAAAAAATCAAATTATTACAGAAGAGTGTCCGCCATGCACTTGCACAGCACTTTAAGTAATATATTGCAATAGAATGATATACAAATGCATGAAACTTATATATAAATGTAAATGTAATTTACAAATATTAGAATAATGTATAAAAAAAGTCTACTAATTTGTATTACTTCTACGATGAGGTTGAGCTTATCAACCACGCACAGAACAAATATATATATATATATATATATCTACTTTAACTTCATTTTCCGGTAAAGAGACGCGATTTGTTTTTCTGAGACAGGTGCTTGTGACTGTCCACAATAACTTGCGGTCATCCGATGTTCAGTACTTCAGTACTTTGATTCATATTTTTCACATAAAGATGTTCTCAAAAACTAATAACACCATAACAAGGGTTTTATATAATTTAACAAATGTCTTATTATCCTTATTTTATCTTGATGGATTTTGAGAACTCAAATCATATCAATGACATACTGCACATTTAAAGATTTTTGAAAACTGGGAGTTAACTGGCAATTGTTTCATGGTGCTTAAAACGGGTGAACAAGAGGGTTCCGAAATTCCATCAATATAAAGCATGAGAGGTGAAATTTCTTAATTTATAATCAGTAGCCGGAAAATTACAGAAGACTTTAAGCCTTCCCTTTCGTGCTAAAGTCTGTCACAGTTTTCTTTTCGTTGTATAGGTGATTTTTTTAAAAAGAATTTTGACTAAATATATTACGTCGATTTCAAGGCGAACAAGATTGCATCAATTCAAGATTGTTTCGTGGGAATCATTAAGATTGAAGCATATGAACTTCATGCCTCGCTACCTATTAAGAAAAAAACGTCTCGCTTTAACAGTAGCCGACAAAAGGGGGACTGATATAACTAAAAATGGCAAGATTTAACTGAAACTGTCAAAACATATTTAAGAATGATAACATTTAGACCCAATATATAATACAATGCAAATTCTTATTTTTTTTAAATAAGATTTCGCAGAATAAAGATGAGCAGCAAATCATTTTTATGAACATTTGGCTTAATTGTGTATTAAGCTATATTTATCGAACCATTTAACTAAAAGATTCGAAGCTTACCGTCTATACCGTATATCCTGCAATAATATTTATTGAATTTATGACTCTCCGTTCGTTGATGTTTCTAATTTATACGACGCTATTTGTTGAAATATTGAACAAAAAGATAAATTCATAACAACAACTGTGGAATAATGTATTGATTATAAATGTACTTTGTCGATAAACGTGAAATTTGTTTGTACAAGCTTTAGAAACAGGACAAAATGCGAGGCTTGCCGAATTTTCTCCTGTTTCGCAGCGAGAACTTATACATCTTATATTTCTGACAATGTACATATATTGTTTACAATTTACACCTGATATTTGAGCATGAGTTGTTTAAATCTTTTCATAAATGTCCTGGTACCTTTGATAACTATTTACATCACTGGGTCGATGCCACTGCTGGTGGACGTTTCGTCCCCGAGGGTATCACCAGCCCAGTAGTCAGCACTTCGGTGTTGACATGTATATCAATTATGTGGTCATTTTTATAAATTGTCTGTTTACAAAACTTTGAATTTTTCAAAAAACTAAGGATTTTCTTATCCAAGGCATAGATTACCTTAGCCGTATTTGGCACAACTTTTTGGAATTTTGGATCCTTAATGCTCTTCAACTTTGTATTTGTTTGGTTTGTAACTATTTCGATATGATTTTGGAATTTTGGATCCTTAATGCTCTTCAACTTTGTATTTGTTTGGTTTGTAACTATTTCGATATGAGCGTCACTGATGAGTCTTATGTAGACGAAACGCGCGTCTGGCGTACTAAATTATAATCCTGGTACGTTTGATAACTATTTACACCACTGGGTCGAATCCTCTGCTGGTGGACGTTTTGTCCCCGAGGGTATCACCAGCCCAGTAGTCAGCACTTCGGTGTTGGCATGTATATCAATTATGCGGTATTTTTTTTAATTTTCTGTTTACAAAACGTTGAAGTTTTCAAAATCTAAGGATTTTCTTATCCCAGGCATAAATTACCTTAGCCGTATTTGGCACAACTTTTTGGAATTTTGGATCCTTAATGCTCTTCAACTTTGTATTTGTTTGGTTTATAACTATTTCGATATGAGCTTCACTGATGAGTCTTATGTAGACGAAACGCACGTCTGGCGTACTAAATTATAATCCTGGTACCTTTAATAACTACTTACACCACTGGGTCGATGCCTCTGCTGGTCGACGTTTCGTCCCCGAGGGTATCACCAGTCCAGTAGTCAGCACTTCGGTGTTGACATGTATATCAATTATGTGGTCATTTTTATAAATTTCCTGTTTACAAAACTTTGAATTTTTCGAAAAACTATGGATTTTGTTATCCCAGGCATAAATTACCTTAGCCGTATTTGGCACAACTGTTTGGAATTCTGGATCCTCAATGCTCTTCAACTTTGTATTTGTTTGGTTTATAACTATTTCGATATGAGCGTCACTGATGAGTCTTATGTAGACGAAACGCACGTCTGGCGTACTAAATTATAATCCTGGTACCTTTAATAACTACTTACACCACTGGGTCGATGCCTCTGCTGGTGGACGTTTCGTCCCCGAGGGTATCACCAGTCCAGTAGTCAGCACTTCGGTGTTGACATGTATATCAATTATGTGGTCATTTTTATAAATTTCCTGTTTACAAAACTTTGAATTTTTCGAAAAACTATGGATTTTGTTATCCCAGGCATAAATTACCTTAGCCGTATTTGGCACAACTTTTTGGAATTCTGGATCCTCAATGCTCTTCAACTTTGTATTTGTTTGGTTTATAACTATTTCGATATGAGCGTCACTGATGAGTCTTATGTAGACGAAACGCGAGTCTGGCGTACTAAATTATAATCCTGGTACCTTTAATAACTACTTACACCACTGGGTCGATGCCTCTGCTGGTGGACGTTTCGTCCCCGAGGGTATCACCAGTCCAGTAGTCAGCACTTCGGTGTTGACATGTATATCAATTATGTGGTCATTTTTATAAATTTCCTGTTTACAAAACTTTGAATTTTTCGAAAAACTAAGGATTTTGTTATCCCAGGCATAAATTACCTTAGCCGTATTTGGCACAACTGTTTGGAATTCTGGATCCTCAATGCTCATCAACTTTGTATTTGTTTGGTTTATAACTATTTCGATATGAGCGTCACTGATGAGTCTTATGTAGACGAAACGCGCGTCTGGCGTACTAAATTATAATCCTGGTACCTTTAATAACTATTTACAGCACTGGGTCGATGCCTCTGCTGGTGGACGTTTCGTCCCCGAGGGTATCACCAGCCAAGTAGTCAGCACTTCGCTGTTGACGTGTATATCAATTATGTGGTCATTTTTATAAATTTCCTGGTTACAAAACTTTGAATTTTTGAAAAACTAAGGATTTTCTTATCCCAGGCATAGATTACCTTAGCCGTATTTGGCACAACTTTTTTGAATTTTGGATTCTCAATGCTCTTCAACTTTGTATTTGTTTGGTTTATAACTATTTCGATATGAGCGTAACTGATGATTCTTATGTAGACGAAACGCGCATCTGGCGTACTAAATTATAATCCTGGTACCTTTGATAACTATTTACACCACTGGGTCGAATCCTCTGCTGGTGGACGTTTTGTCCCCGAGGGTATCACCAGCCCAGTAGTCAGCACTTCGGTGTTGGCATGTATATCAATTATGCGGTATTTTTTTTAATTTTCTGTTTACAAAACGTTGAAGTTTTCAAAATCTAAGGATTTTCTTATCCCAGGCATAAATTACCTTAGCCGTATTTGGCACAACTTTTTGGAATTTTGGATCCTTAATGCTCTTCAACTTTGTATTTGTTTGGTTTATAACTATTTCGATATGAGCGTCACTGATGAGTCTTATGTAGACGAAACGCACGTCTGGCGTACTAAATTATAATCCTGGTACCTTTAATAACTACTTACACCACTGGGTCGATGCCTCTGCTGGTGGACGTTTCGTCCCCGAGGGTATCACCAGTCCAGTAGTCAGCACTTCGGTGTTGACATGTATATCAATTATGTGGTCATTTTTATAAATTTCCTGTTTACAAAACTTTGAATTTTTCGAATAACTAAGGATTTTGTTATCCCAGGCATAAATTACCTTAGCCGTATTTGGCACAACTGTTTGGAATTCTGGATCCTCAATGCTCATCAACTTTGTATTTGTTTGGTTTATAACTATTTCGATATGAGCGTCACTGATGAGTCTTATGTAGACGAAACGCGCGTCTGGCGTACTAAATTATAATCCTGGTACCTTTAATAACTATTTACAGCACTGGGTCGATGCCTCTGCTGGTGGACGTTTCGTCCCCGTGGGTATCACCAGCCAAGTAGTCAGCACTTCGCTGTTGACGTGTATATCAATTATGTGGTCATTTTTATAAATTTCCTGTTTACAAAACTTTGAATTTTTGAAAAACTAAGGATTTTCTTATCCCAGGCATAGATTACCTTAGCCGTATTTGGCACAACTTTTTCGAATTTTGGATTCTCAATGCTCTTCAACTTTGTATTTGTTTGGTTTATAACTATTTCGATATGAGCGTCACTGATGATTCTTATGTAGACCTAACGCGCATCTGGCGTACTAAATTATAATCCTGGTACCTTTGATAACTATTTACACCACTGGGTCGATGCCTCTGCTGGTGGACGTTTCGTCCCCGAGGGTATCACCAGCCCAGTAGTCAGCACTTCGGTGTTGACGTGTATATCAATTATGTGATCATTTTTATAAATTTCCCGTTTACAAAACTTTGATTTTTTCGAAAAACTAACAATTTTCTAACCCAGGCATAGAATACCTTAGCCGTATTTGGCAGAACTTTTTGGAATTTTGGATCCTCAATGCTCTTCAACTTTGTATTTGTTTGGTTTATAACTATTTCGATATGAGCGTCACTGATGAGTCTTATGTAAACGAAACGCGCGTCTGGCGTACTAAATGATAATCCTGGAACCTTTGATAACTATTTATCGTTGTCTCTGATTTTTACAATTATTGAAACGCGGACTCGAAGAATACCCCAAAATCAACTTTTACAATGTATTACCAAGGAAGAAATATCCATATTACCGATTGCTCAACATAGAAGCCGGTAGCAGGAAAATTTATTTGTACATGTAACAGGCTAATTGTAGGGTAAAAGCGAATTACTTTACTGTAACCATTTTTTTTAACTGGTGAAAAATTAAATGGGGTAAAAAAATAAATAGATTAGCTGACTTTACGGTATTGGTTTTTTGGTTAAGGCCATAAGGGGATCTATTGTTATCTATTTCTTTGTCATGGTGTCTCTCGGTGAGAATTGTCTCATTGGCATTTATACCACATCTTTTTTTACAGATGGTCAATCTTTTTCTGAAATTCAAAGGGAAAATTCTGTTATGATGACCATTTTAGCAACGAAATTATTTATTTATTCTTATAGACAACAAAAGAAACAATATGCAAATCACTTATTCAAAAAATGATAGAGGAAAAGAATAACAATTTACTAGAATGAGTATTGTTTTGAATCGTTTGTGATGACGCGGTTCGAAAAGTTACCAGACCAAATACGGATAAATTAAAGTCATTATCTAGAGTTTCAAGTTGAGGGATATAATTTCGAGTATGGTAAGTAAAGGTGAATATGGTGAAACATTGCTGATAACCCTTTCATTCAGAAGAAATATGTGTATGCGTCATTTTTGTGGATTACAGGATAAGGCAGTTTTTTAATACAAAAAAAAAAGTTTTTTTTCATAGAAAGTGCAGCTTTTTGTTACACCCACCTGTCTGATGCAAATTCGGATCAAATTTTTTCCAACATCCCTGTTAGTTTAAAAAATATGTCAGATAAGAGGGGAGGGTCACCTGACCACCCTTTTTCAGGACACCCACCGATCTTAACACTCCTTGTCAGAGAAGGAGGAACTATTTAGTCTTATGAAGGTTATTAAGAATAATATTCACAACTGTTACAGGAAATGAACGAAAATAAAATCTTAAACATTGTGTAGGATTCCTTGGCTGCGAAATGATTCATGACAGACGTCATAACATTTGTAGCATTAACCAAGTACACGTTTCTTGCTAATAAAAAA
The DNA here is from genome assembly GCF_036588685.1 of Mytilus trossulus. Classification (NCBI taxonomy): domain Eukaryota; kingdom Metazoa; phylum Mollusca; class Bivalvia; order Mytilida; family Mytilidae; genus Mytilus; species Mytilus trossulus. The sequence continues at coordinate 5,570,000 of NC_086383.1, read as the reverse complement.
TCAACCTGGTCTCTTGTAAAAAGGTGTCACATTGGCATTCGTACCACACCTTCTTTTTGATGTCGTATTGTTCCTTTCGGTTGAACCTCTACAAAAGTAGAGTTGTGTCTGTTTATTTGTTAAAATTTTCAACAAGTAAAGTGAACAAATTTCCAAAACATGGATGCATAACAAACACTCTTAAAGTAGAGAAAAAAAAATTCCCATAAAACTAGATACATTGTATGTATACAGCAGTTCAAACTTTTGATTTTCTTTATTTTAAAAGTGCATATCATTGATGCGTTTGTTTTAATCTGTGTCAAACAAAGCGTTAACCAGAACGTAATAGGCGTTTGTACATAACGTTTTAGGTGTTTGCACATAACGTAATAGATGTTTGGACATAATGTCATTAGCGCATAACTATCATGGTGTTTGCACATAATGTGAGCGGTATTTGCACATAACGTAATAGTGTTTCCACATAATGATGTAGTTTTTATATACAAATTAATAGGTATTTGCACATAACGTAATAGGTGTTTGCACAAAAGGTAAACGATGTTTGCACATAAGGTGATCGATGTTTGTACATAAGGTAAACGATGTTTGCACATAGGGTGAACGATGTTTGACCATATTGTAAACGAGGTTTGCAAAAAAACGTATTAGTTGTTTGCACATAATTTTAAAGGCATTTGCATATGACGTACTGAATGCTCACACAGAGTATCAACTGTACGGCAAAACGCAATTACGCAAGACAGGACGCAATTATTAGCTGACTTACGTAAAAGAAGAATAGACACATCATAGATAAAATATGAGAGAATGTTAAGGTGGTTGATCATAAAGTTTCGAAGTATTCACAGAATATATAGTAGTTACAGCATGATATAATGCCTATTAAACACAACAAAACCTTCTATCATTTATGGATAGACTTTACATAGATAAATTCAGCCGTTTAAGAAAAGCAAAATGAGAATGTTAAATTGATGTATGCCTTTTTGTGCTTCTTTGTTACATTTGTTGTTTATGTAGTGATATTAAGATGATAACACAATATTGACTGTTGTACCCCTATTTTTGACATTTTTACTCTTTGAGTATGTTTGTTTTGTTCATACATCGTTGACAATGTAATGGAATTTGATGCGACTGTCATACAAGTGAGAGGTTTAGCTAGCTATAAAACCAGGTTCAATCCACCATTTTCTACATTAGAAAATGCATGTACCAAGTCAGGAATATGACAGTTGTTATCCATTCGTTTGATGTGTTTCGACTTTTAATTTTGCCTTTTGATTTTTGATTTTTCTTTTTGAATTTTCCTCGGAGTTCAGTATTTTTGTGTTTTTACTTTTTCTTTAGCAATGACAAATCATACTACTGTTTGACCAAACAAATAACTAATTTGTCATAACACAGAGATGCCTTGTCATGAAATAGAGACATTTGCACATAACATAAAGAAGAAACGACAGCACGTAAAAATAAAGGGACAGAACACATTAAATATTTACACTATAAGACAGTTCTTTTTGCTTTTACGGCAGTTGTAAAGGTACTCATTATTCAAATGCTTTTATAATTGATTAAAATCCTAACTATAGTTGATTGTACATATGAATAGCAAAGAATGAGATAGATATAAATGAATATAAACGTCAATAAAACTCTTCAAGATTATTGTTGTAATTCAAAATTTATTGTAGACAACACACTTACCTTTTTGATACTAATTCTATAAATGTTAAATCTTTTTAATACTACCACAATGAAATAGAGTTTTTTTAAACAACTTTAATTTGAAACTTCACTATTACTGTTTTTTTTAATAATGCATTTTAAAGAATCTTTACGAAGAACAATATGTTTTATATAGGCATTAACATGTCAGATGCAAATACATAGTTTATTTCCGACTTTTTAAGCTGCTATTAAATGTCAGTTCTATAGTTATGGTATCTGTAATATGTGTATCTATCTTCCCCGTCTCCATCACTTTTGGATTAGGCCTAACAAAGCAGATCCCAATGTTTCGGTATCTCTAAATATACTTGAGCTGACACGTAAGTCTATTCTAATATGACGTTCTTCTTTAGCTTTGGATGCAAAGCCGTATTCTAATTCGAATAGAACAGGGGCTGCACGTGATTGACGTCTCAATTGAAAATGCAAAGTCAGATGAACTTTTAACAACGCCAGAGATCAAAATTGACATTTTTGATGGTGTTGCTGGTTAGGAAATTAAAATAAATACATTTTAAAAGTAAGTTAAAATGTTTCTGTTCTTTTTTTGTAGATAAATTGCTGATTTTCTTTAACGTTTTTGGTTCATCAAATCAAAATGGCAACATTTCGAGCGTCTACTATATGTCCGTTTCGAAGTACAAAAGTTCAAAATAGTCCTTTAAGAATCGACATATTCTATCATGCCATGCTCTATGCTCATTTTAACATGAGTAGGCATTATATTTGATAACATTTAATACCAAGCTATGAAGATATAAACAAATATAATGTCTACCCATGTTATAATGTGCATAGAGCATGGCATGAACGAATTATTTCTTAATTATTAGTGTGTTTCTCTGTTCTATATGTTCTCCTATTTATTTGTATTGTAATCTTGTCATGTAATGTTGTCATTTTAACATGTTTAATGTCATATTTAATATAAAAGCGGGAGGTTTAGCAAACAACACAATAAGGTTCAACCCACCATTTTTTTTTCTTAATAAGTTCCAAGTCAGAAAATGACAATTAATATATTATAGTTAGTTTATGTGTGTTTTATATTTTAATTTAAAATTTCTGTTGTGTCATAGTTCACCTATTATATTTGATGTGTTTCCCTCAGTGTTAGTTGGTTACCCGGATTTGTTTTTTTTCTTCTTAATCGATTTATGAATTTCCAACGGCGGTATACTACTGTTGCCTTTCGTTAACTTCCACTTTTCTTACAACCTATTCGTGCATTGCATTCCAGACGTTTGTGTGCGATGGAATCGCAAAACTTTTAACAGACATTGTCTTGATTCAAAAAACCTGCGCGTTCCACGATTGACTTGTCTCGGAACGCTCAATATTAATATAATGAATGCTTTGTATTGTGCAGAGAAAAAACAACTTGTTTGCTGGCATCTCCCTATTGCAACCCAACTTCTATTGTATGGGCACCATCCATTTAGTCGAAGGCCGAGACCTAGCATCTTTCGTATTTGATGTGACTTTTGTCCCATATATGAACCTAGGATCTTTTTTTATTTAACTTATTTAACTAATGAATGCAGATTAATCTGTGAAAGGCAAAAGGGCAACATCGTAGTTTGATTGATATCCAGGCTTATTTCGACTCATCGTCTGGGATAAATTCGATAATTGAAAAAATAATTTTTAGGAAATAGGTCTATGTATTCCGAGTCAGACACTTATAATTTGTCTATGACGTTTATAAAGCTAGCTAATCAGGTATGGAAGGATTCTGCCCGATTGTATGAGCTTATTAATCGATAGAACAGCAGGTCCCTACGTACGGGAAATCTAGTTGTCTCAGATGTAGGGTTGATTTGTTACTGGTGTGCAACGGGGAACTTTTCTGCAACACCTTGTTTTTGGAGTTCAGCAAGGATCTCCTCTCTCCTTGTTTTTGTATATCGGTTACTTCACCCGGTAATTTCTGGTGACTCTGTATCAGTACGCAAAACAGGAGGTGTCTGTGACGGCAAGTTTTATGCCACGGATGGTACGAAGTCCTTATGCTTCATGACGAAGCCTAACAGGAGTGTTTTTTTCTTTGGCTTGGCTATCGTCATATTCCAGAAATACGAACCTCGGCTTCTACGGCTGCAGCTTCTTTTTTGCGATAGGAGAAGGGGTTAATGTCGGCTTTTTCTCGGCTTACTCGTGCAGCCTCTTGTTGCATTTGAGTCTATGACTTTTGAGTCTAGATATAAATAAACTGTAAACAGCAATAATGTACAGCAAAGTAAGTCAACATGATCAAAATGGCCTATTGACCCCTTACGGAGTTTTGGCCGTTTATAGTCAATATGGAATAATAAGTAAATATTAAGAATAGAACACACTATTGTTAGTTTTATTGAAGTATTTTTGTATTTTAAGATTGTATTTTTTTCATATCTTGGTCACAAAAAGCATATGTGTTACATATTTGCTTATCGTTCATTTTTTTTATAGAAATAAAGGCCGTTAGATTTTTGTTTGAATTGTTTTACATTGTCATATCGGGACCTTTTACAGCTGACTTTGCGGTATGAGCTTTGTTTGTTGTTGAAAGCCGTACGGTGACCTAAAGTTGGTAAAGTATGTGTCACGTTGGTCTCTTGTGGACAGTTGTTTCATTGCCAATCATACCACATCTTCTTTTTTTATACATGCATGTGTTACAGCGTACTTTTAGGTTATCAACAGGACAACAAAAATCACCAACAACACTTTTGATCAAGATTATATGAGTTTCAATGACAGCGAAGAGTAATTTTAACGATCAAGTTCGTACAAAATGATATCCTAGAATGGAAAGTTTACATGAACTACTACATGTACTATTGCATTGCAATTTCAAAACATAGGGCTGTGAAACATTTTTTCAATCTTTATACGCCCGTCAATTTTGCCGGGACGTATTATGGTATACGAACGTCCGGTGTCCCTCCGTCCGTCTGTCTGTCTGTCCGTCTGTCTGTCCGGCGTATACATGTCGCACCATAACTTAAGAACGACTAATCTAAATTTCATGAAACTTAATATGGTTGTTCTTTATGATAGTCAAATGATCTGCATACTTTTTGGTGATAATAAGATTTAAACTTTTTGAGTTACGGCACTTTGTAACTTAAACAGGGGTGTGTTTTTTTCACATGTCGCACCGTCTCTCAAAAACGATTCTTGATTTTTGCTTAAAACTTTACACACTTCTTACTTATATTAATCTTAATATCTGTATTCTTTTTGGTGATGATTCAATATTTGATTTTTGAGTAATTGAGTATTTTGTAAAAAAGGGGGAGGTTTTTTTTACAAGTCGCGCCGTATCTCAAAAGCGATTTATGATTATTGCTTAATAAAGGTAACAGTAGTATACCGCTGTTCAAAACTCATAAATCCATGGACAAAAAACTAAATCGGGGTAACAAACTAAAACCGAGGGAAACGCATTAAATATAAGAGGAGAACAAACTTTACACACTTCTTTGTTATATTAATCTAAATATCTGTATACCTTTTGGTGATGATTCTAAATTTCATTTTTGAGTTATTGAGTATTTTGTAAAAAAAAATAGGGAGGGGGTTTTTACATGTTGTGCCGTATCTCAAAAAACAATTTATGATTATTGCTTAACTTTACACACTTCTTTGTTATATTAATCTAAAGATCTGTATTAAATTTGGTGATGACGCAAAATTTATTTTTGAGTAATTGAGTATTTTGTAAAAAAGGGAAGGTTTTTTTTTACATGTCTTTCTTAAAAACTTTTTATGATTATTGCATAAAACTTCCACACAAGACGTCGGGCGTATCATGCGCTCATGGCGCAGCTGTTTATTATATATCCCGAACTTATAATAGTTCTAACTTATCCTAAAATTCTGTACTACCCATTCCTTTGCTTCTGGTCTTCCTATTAATTCAATTTTTGCCTCTTCCGTATGTTTCTTTACTAGTATCACTCAAAAGTTATGCCTCTATAAGATGATACATCGAGGTCATATCTGGAACGACTACATCAATCTAACTTATCAATGAATAGTATATGTCTCCCCAAAGGAGGTGTGGTTTGTATAACAGCTATATTTACAAAATGAAGCCCAAAAGGACAGAAATCCATCTGTTAATAGGGAAAGAAAAGGTACGTTTTGCGTCATACTTCTTGATTGTAGCAAAATGACATTTACCACATGCATACACTTTTGTATATCAAATGAATATGTATTTTTCAATGTATGATTTAAAAACGAGACTCTCATTGATTTAAAATAGCAACACAAAAAACAAACCTTTACTTTTCTTTACCGTTCTAGATGATACTGACGTTGAAACAGATTTACTCAAGAAAGATGTGTCAGGAATGATGTACCATGTTCAATCATGTGGAAAGAATATTGAAAACCCAGGTAAAATATTTATGCTAGCAATTACATTATATCTTTTTGTATATTTGGTTGATCCTTTTAAAGGGATAATTTATGTCAAGGTCATAGCTTAATTTGACGTTCTAGATTTTTACCTTTGCTATTACCCCATATGTATAAATGATAAAGCTATAAGACTTTTGGCAAAATGTATCAAACCATTTAAGCTTGAAAAAAAAAACGGAAGTGACCTTGTGTAAACCGGAAGTAGCTATGTTTTGTACTTTATTAATATAAAAGTATATACAACCAGACTTTTTTGGAATCAGTGTGGAAAAAAAAATGTCAAGGTCAAAGGTAAAGGTCATATTCTAAATTTAGATTTTGGCTATTTTTTCCTTATTTTCATTAACCTTATAAGATATCGACAAATGATTATTACTAAATTGTTAGTTGCAACAAACTTTTACTTGAAAGGGTGCTGAAACAATAAATGGGAGTTTTCGCCCCTGTCATATCTAAAGTTATGCGTAAAGTGATATAAATAAACTCATCATAGATACCAGGACTAAATTGTGTATTTGTACTTGGCTTGTGATACCCTCGGGGAAGTAAATCTCCACCAGCAGTGGCATCGAGCAAGTGGTTGTAAATTAACTCATCATAGATACCGGGACTAAATTTTGTATATATGCCAGACGCGCGTATCGTCCACAAAAGACTCATCAGTGACGCTCGAATTCAAAACAGTTAGAACGGCCAAAAAAAATTCGAAGTTGAAGAGCATTGAGAACTAAAATTATAACATATTAACCATTCATATTAGAGACCTAGGGTCTTTTGATTTGAGATCCTCAGTTTGTGGCGTTGAAATTGAGGTCAAGGTCATGGTCATAGGTTAATTTGACTTGTAAGATTTTAACCTCTGTTTTAAATTCATGTCTATACATCGTGAAGCCATATGAATTGACATTTTAGACTGATTTTTAATATTTCAATATCAAAATAGATATTAACTGGTGGATATACCTTAAATTGGTCTCCGAAAAGCTGGTTTTTAATTATTAATTTTTTTTCCGCCAATTTTTTTTTCCTTTGTTGTTGGAAGATATCGCTTTTTTGTATTACTTATTTGTTGTAACAGTTCAAGAAAGCGACAAATTTATTTTATTAAATTGCTCGCTATATCCTCCGGTGGAATGGCAAAATTACAATCGAAGCTATCTGGAGACTCCATCATGAGAGTCATTCCCCCTTTTGTATATAATATTAGTAATATGCATTTCTAACTGGTAAACCATAAGTGATAGAGACCTTGGGTCTTTTGATTCAAAATCCTTGTCCCAAAAAATAAACATAAGGTCAAGGTCAAAGGTTAAGGTCATATTCTAAATTTTGATTTTGGCTTATTTTCACTTGTGTTCATTAACCTTAAAAGATATCCACAAATTATTTTTACTGAATTGTTATTTTTGACATGTCCTACCTCATAAATTTTGGTTGAAAGGGTTCATTGACAATAAATAGGAGTTTTCTGGCCCTCTTATATTTAGAATTATGCGTAGAGTGATATTACTCATAAACCATACATAGTAATAAACTAGTGTCTTTTGATTTGAGATCCTTAGTTTATGACCTTGAAATTGAGGTTAAGATAATGGTTAATTGGACGTTCTAGATTTTAACCTTTGCTCCAAATTCATATTTATACATCATAAAGCCATAGTAACTGACATATCAACTGATTTTTTTTTCATATTTTCACAACAAAATGTATTGTTAGTGGCGGAAAGACCCTCGATTATTCTCTGAACACTTGAATTTTTCTTCTTTTTTTCTTCAGCGAATTTGTTTGTTTTACCAAATTGCACGTGACATCCTCAGGATGATTTGATTTATTTCGAATATATCCGGAGACTCCATAAGATAGTAATGCTCCCTTATTTATATGATATAAGTGATATGCGTTTCTAACTGGTAAACCATAAGTGATAGAGACCTAGGGTCTTTTGATTTAAAATCCTTTCCTAGATGAAAACTAGGTCAAGGTCAAAGGTCAAGGTCATATTCTAAAATTTGATTTTGGCTTTTTTTTTTAACTCATTTGCATTAACCTTATAAGATATCGACAAATTGTTTTTACTTAATTTTTAGTTGTGATATGTCATAACTGAAATAATTTTAGTTGAAAGGGTACAAAGACAATGAAAAGGAGTTTTCGCCCCTATAATATCTAAAATTATGGGTTAAATGATATAACTTATTAACCATACATATTAGAGACTTAGGGTATTTTAATTTGAAATCGTTAGTTTGTGACCTTGAAATTGAGGTCAAGGTCTTAGGTTAATTTGACGTTCTAGATTTTGACCTTTGCTTAAATCATATCTATACATCATCAAGCCAGACTGACATTATTAGACTGATTTTTTACATTTTAATATCAAAATAGATTGGTTTTTCTTCTGATTATTATTTTTTTTCTTCCGCCTAATTTTCTATCCTTTGCTGTTTTTTTTTGTTTCACAAGATGTCGTTAAGATACACTGAGTGCCAGTGAAAACGCAACCGTTTTTTTTTTTTTAATCTCATTATTGTTATTTTATTCATATAAGAACTTTGTATTGTTGGTTGAAAGTGACTTTTAAGACAATTGTCGACAACTTTACGGATGAGTGATTTTTAGAACAAATGCGAAGTAAGGGTTTTTTTGAATGAACATAAACCCAGTTCACCGCTTTTCAAAATACGCATCATTTTCACAATTTTGTCATTGAAAGCTTGGTTCGTGTCATGAAATATCCCGCTCTTATTGTTAAGAAACTGCAATAAACATCTGAGTAAATGCCATTACTTTTTGACAACCAGCGAAAAGGTAAAAACACAAAAACACTGAACTCCGAGGAAAATTCAAAAAGGAAAATCCAAAATCAAAAGGCAAAATCAAAAGTCATGCAGTTATGGGCATGATCCAGTGAAGCCTTTTACAGCGTACAATTACGAGAAGACAGAAGTCGTAGCTTTTACAGTCCGATATGCGGTTTAAATAGAACAAAAGAATTCGACCTGTTGTGTTTAGAAGGTAGAAAAATGAAATGAACTTTGTATACGGTTGTCAAGATGTCACAAAAGTTACTTTCCGTAAAGTCATTATAAATATTTGCATTCACGTTGATTAATTTTCATATTGTACAATTGTTAACAATGCAACTTGCAAAAAATTGTTTTTAAAAACGACCATAAGTCAGGTTGTTACGTTATTTAGGAGGGTCTTCTTATAAACTGCTACTTTTTTTTGCCCGACATAGAAAAAATCTGGGGAAAATTACAAAAATTGAAAAATGAATTGTCAATCGTTTAAGACCATTCCCAAAGTGGCACACCTAATTTACGCATCGAACACACCCCGTCCTACATATGTAACATCACATGACTTTTTAGTGATTAAAACGTGTTTTTTTTAATAATACTTGCATATTTGACAAGTTTTCTTCTTGAACAATTACAACTACACTGACGGTTTTAATTTCTGTATTATTTAAAAAGGTTTTGTTACACATTTTGTTACATCTTAGTTATACAGTAACTAGGATTGGTTGACCATTGTGAAGTTGAGTTTTTGGGGTAGCATAGATTTATATCCTTTTGTTTGTGTTAACCAACTGTACTTTCGGAATTATTTTTTTATACATTATGTATTGATCTTGTAATTTAGTTTGCGTCTTATTGCTTTGGTATCATAGTTTGGCTATGTTTGTGTTCGATCATAGAGTATAATAAGTCGGTAGTTGATTTTTTTTTATTTTCTTGTGACTCTTTGCGTGTATTTGTTGATTGCCGTTGGTTTTTGTGTCATGTGGTAACATAAGGTGATTTTGATTATCTTTTGATGTGTTTGCATCTTAAATTGGGATTGCACTTAGTTATTTCTTTGAATTTTTGTGTTATACTTTCGATACATTTTTATTCAATTTTTATCTTATAGCATCTTACAATTGTCCGTCGACATAATACGATATTTTTTTTGTTCGCCAATATTATTCATACGATTGATACGATTTGAATATATTATCTTTATCTTTTTGTATCTTAATAGTTTATCTACAGTCGAAAATTTGCAAGACATTAAGAGTCTACTTATTTAACAGTTTTACATTGGACATAATTTTATTATAGTTCATCACATAAAGACTCGATTGTATTATTATAGAACTTTACTTGAATAACCGTCTCACTGTTAATCCTTCACAACTCAGAAACAGATTCAAGAATATCAAAGTTCCCTTATATTAATTTTTACCGTATATGGTGGCTCTCACTATTTTTCTCATACATGCTCACTATTACAAGTCAAGTACTAGTAGTACACGAGTGTCTTCGTTTATCATGTACTACACATGTGGTTGATCCAGAAATTTTCTTAAGGGGGCCCACTGGCTGCCTAAGAGGGGGCTTATTCCACTCATGCTTCAGTGATTCCACATCAAATCAACCATTGTTCCCCCACAAACGGGCGGGCCTGGGCCCCTGAAAACCCATCTTTATCTGCCTCTGCTTACATGTGTTACTCGAGTGGGAAACATGCAACAATACTTTTCCAAAGCAAGCCAGGAAACAATCACTCAACAAGGAAGTGGGTTAATCATTTGACTTCAAAGGGGGTATGGTTTTCTTGTCAGAGCGATGTTTGTTTTAATGAATCTTACCCTCACTTTATTTCACAATTTGAAGTTAAATTTTCTCTCCTGTTTGTAAATAAACAGCGCAACGACTTTCATTATCTTTATATATATATATATATATATATACAATTGAAGACTCTCTTTGCACTGTGCAAACCAATATTCAGTGATGGATCCAGAACTTTACATGGGGGGGGCTGACTAAGCTAAGGAGTGCCCGCTCCAGTGTTCAGTGATTCCCTATATTTTTCCGAACACCCCACCCCTATCCCCGATGTTCTTGAAAACGTTGTACTCATACATACTTACTTCCATGTTATTGTATCAAGACTTCGGTCTCTGCACTGAACACTTACAATCAACCAACGGCTTGGGTTAAATTGTACTTACTAGACAGTCTTTGATAATCTGTTACAATTTTGTACAAGAGTCAGTCCTTTGTTGTTTTAATAATAAAACCGGAACTATTATGATGTTATGGAAAATATCGAGTTTGCTTGATATTGACAAATCAAAAACTCAAGTCACATGGTAATGTTTTGGATGCTTAAACCTTTGACATATTTTGTAAGTTGAAAACTGAATTATATTAAAGACATTTTTTGGTGTTAACATTTACGGTTGACTGGCATATTTCATGTAGAATGTACAACCTGTTTTATTTTTTTTTTAAATATGGTTTTAAAAAAAAAATCTGAAAATTAAGCATATGTTCTTGAACAGGTTTAGATGTCATGATCAAGTTCTTTGGAAAAAGAGAAGAGTGAAACCAATGGCACTGTTATAGTATATCATCTCAGAAATTATATAAATTATTACCATCAGTATATCAAGACTATGAAGGATGCATTTACATCTCTTATGTTATGGTTTGACAAATTCTGTAAAACAAAAGAGTTCCTATTGTGGCATAATTTTATTCATATAGATTATTTCTCCTACATATCTTTATATATTGCTTTCTTTAGTTCAAATCTGAATCTCAGATTAGCATCTGGTATGTTAAAACCTCTCCTCTCTGTTCCATGCATCTTGGGACATGTTTACTTCAGAATAATTGCTGACTGTCAGATGTATAGCAGAACTTCCACATAACTTCTTGATACAAGTGCTTTCTATCACCCTTTTCGACACTTCAAACAAAAAAACCCAAGCATATGAAATAAAGAAAAACATATATCGAAAATGTCGAATTATCATTTATGAAACCACAAGATCCTACTTAATTGACCATGTTTTCAAATCATATCAAATATGTTTTCATTGGTCTTCACTTGTAAGAAAAATGCACTGAATATATTGTTAGCTAAATTATCAATGTTAGGATATGCAGTTATTGCATATTCTTCAGAGCTGGATCTTTAACTAATGAAATGAAAAAAAGAGGGGATGGATATGCGTACTAAACATTTGTCTGTTTTTACAACATATCTAACAAACATGTGAGAAAAATAAGTTCAAGAATACGAAATATCTCTCTCATTTTGTATACACATAAATCAATGTAGGATTGTTATGGTATTTTGGTGCATTTTAAAGGTACACCCCCCCCCCCCCCCCCCCCGCCCGCATTTGTTTTGTAATATACATCACCATTTTGTTTTAATTAGGATAGAGAACTAATACGCGATAGTACTAAGTATAATGTAAGACTTCAGAGTTTCATATCATTTTCATTCAACATGTTTATCGGATTTTTTTTACTAGCAAAGTTGAACCGTTAATTTTTATCGGATTTTTTATTAACTACCAATGTTGAACCGTTCAACCGTTCAACATTGATAGTAAACAAAAATCCGATAAGAAAATGTTGAATGTAAATGATATAAACCTCCGGTCTTATATTAAAGGACAATATATAAGACTTCTGAGGTTCATATTATTAACATTCAACGGTTTTATCGGATTTTTTTTATACTATGAACCGTTCAACATCAATAGTAAAACAAATCCGATATAAAAACGTTGAATATGAGTGATATATATGAACCTTCATTAAAGTGTTATATTTTAGCTCTTCGGTAAAAAGAATAACTGAAATCCAGTTAATTAAGTGTGGAATGCTATTTTAAACCACTTATGAGTGTGTATTATATAATGTTACAATGTAACAAACCTATCAAACACACCGTGAAAATAACATTATCTCCCTTTGAAATGCTTACAACAAGACACAAAAAACTGCTTCATTTTTTTGCCCTATATCACATAAATATGAAAACACATTACATAGATAGGGAATATTGTGCGTGTGTACATGTTTGAATGTGTAGGTGGCACACTCAGAACGATCGTCTCTAGATTTAAAAAAAAAATCTTCAATCGGTTTCCGTGTTCACGTAGCAACACGTTTCGTTCCCTTCCAGCTATTCCTGATTATGAATTAATCCTAAACATGCATTTATCCCAAAGCAGTAACTATTAAACAACTCACCTATACCAATGGTAATCTAATTCCTAGCTGATTCCCATCGTTATAGCGTCTACCATTGCAGGTAGTGAAATTTCATGATTTGGCAGGAGAGCGAAATAAACAAGGGGAGCAATGTTATCGAACCGCATTCCGGACTGTTACAAGAACCCAAATCATCCACAAATTCAACCAAAATGAATCATTTAAAGATAAGGCACAACCCGGTGTACAAAAAGCAAGATGTGCTCAACAAGACCGATGCATTTGGTCTTCAATATATCCGATATCGACTCTGATGGCTGTCCAAAGGTCACGAGAGTTCAATGCTGGCCACTGAAGAACCTTTGAAGAAATTTCAGTAAAGCACCATTTACGCAGAAACTGTTAAAGACCACCACAGTCTTTCCTTAGTGACATTTAAATGGCCGTCTAGGGTAAACATCGAATTCTGTAGACGAAAACTCATTCATTATGTACCAAAAACCGTCAGTGGTGATAGCGTAGACAATTGGTACCCGCCTTGGCTAAAAGTCAGGCTATTCGCCTGATTTTGGTCTGATCGAGCAAATGTGGCATAAGATTTGAAATGGTTTAGACGATGAAAACCACCACCTATACCATAAAGTCAGCTTGAGTTTGCTTTGCGGGACAAGTGGAATAACAAACCATGGGATCACATTAAACTTCCGGGATGATCAATTCCACGGCACTGTCGAGATTGCGCTGTACCAAGAGGTTTTAACATTTTTTATTAGAACTGTGAGTTGATGATTCGACATTGGATGTTTCGTGTACCTATTGCACTCGAAAGATGACAATGAAACAATTTTGTTTGATATCGATCTATTGTTAAAATTGTTATTTTTCAAGATCAATTTATTTTGAAAGATTATCATTTGTAATATAAATTTTATTTTTGAAAGATTATCATTTGTAATATAAATTTAATTTTTGGAAGATTATTATTTGTAATAAACATTTTATTTTTGAAAAACCAAGTGTTGCGTTTTCATTGGCACTCAGTATTTATTGTATATGATATCGAACAGTAAAAAATACGCTTTTGAAACTGACACAGTGTTACAAAAATATTTTTCATGTAAGAGTTACCTCCCCGAACACTGTTTTTCTTGTTATTAAGTACAGCTATTTGTAAGATCCAGACAGGGGGTGATTCATGTATGTCTCAGAACTGCTTTATTTTTTTATATAATAGGCAGCTAAGATGGAAAGAAAGTTTGAAAGTTTTTTTTTTAAATTTTGTTGAACGGTTGCTATGGAAACATGCAGCCATTTTTTTGGAGGAATTTATGATGAAATCAGGCATGTAAATTGGAAATGTCCACTTTTTGGTTGCAGCAATATCATGATAATGACAATTTCTAGAGAAAAAAAAATTCAACATATAATTAGGCATTATTTGAAGTTTATATTTTGATGTTGAGGTTGTGAAATATTTTTTTGATAATAGGCTAAAATGGTATTCAAAAAAGTTAAAAAATCTGTACTTTGACATTTTCTGAAAATAGCTTAAATATCATACTTTAAATCAAGAAAAATTTACATTGAGCAGACAAGTTCATAATAAACTATGATTGCTTCTTAAAGTTAAAAATATATGTCGCAACCCTATAAGAATTTGAGATTCTTTGTCTATGACCTTGCAATTGAGGTCATTCTCATAGGTTAATTTGACGTTCTAGATTTGGATTTTTGCTCCAAATTTATATTTAGACATCATAATGTCATTGGAACTGACATATCAACTGATTTTTTAATATTTTTACATCAAAATATGTTGTAAGTGGTGGAAAGACCATCAATGGTTCTCTGAACAATGTGTTTTTTTTTTTTTTTTGGTTCCAGTGCTTTTGATACTAAGTCTTTACACTTTTTTATTTTTTTTTATTTAACAAATCTTATTGATAATCACCTGTTACATCAACCCTCAGTTGCCCAGGGAACAACTAAGGGGGCCCCATTTTTACAGACTCATTTGTCGGGCGAAAAGCAAATGAGAAAAAAAAACTTCCACTATAAATTATTAACATCCACCTTTATAAATATTATCTATCCTTGTACAAATGTACCTGTACATGTAATCCTTATTGATCTATATATCTATACCTCTCACCATATATAATTATTTGAATAAAGTATGTTTTTATCATTATTTATTTCTCACATAGGCTACCTGTATTTATTAAGCAGTTTCAATTTTATCGTACATCACGTCCTTTGTTATTTAATTTCAATTACATTAAATTTCTGGTCGAGTGATCATTTACCACGTGCGATTTGTTAAAGGGATGTGTAGTTCATTCATAAATAAAATGGATTAATGATTTTGATTCCCAATAAGGATTAATTTCAAAGACATGGTGAGTAAATATTTGTTTATAATATGATACATCATGTCTTGTTACAATAAGTTGATATATATGAATACATACACAACAGAAATTACATGTAGGGAGTTGAGAGCAGTGTACATATTATTGTTCAATCAGTATCAAAGAGGTCATTGCACTGACCTGACCACGCAAAATATATATTTATATACAAAAAATGACACACATAGTGGAAAATGCTTCTATCTTCGTATTCGTTTTAAGATATTTGTGCAAAAACTGCATTTCATGTTTTATCATATTTAAAATCATCGCTTTACTTATTCCTTTCTTTTGATATTTTGCGATATTTCTAGTTTTCCAGATAACCCATTTCGTGATTAAAAGCACCGTATCTAAAATTTGGGTATAAGATGCATCTGCATTAATGACCCCAAAAATTATACTTATTTCCAATTTTTGTAATTTTGAGATATTTAATTTGAACAAAATTCCCTTATTTTCTCAAAAACTTCCCGCCAAACATGTTCCACCAGTTTACAATAAATACAAAGATGAAATAGTGATTCTTTTTCATTGCAAAAGTGACACTTCCCGTTTGAGCGATTCATTTTTTGTAATTTTTCTTCAGTGTAAATTATATTATGTAGTAACTTCCATTGAAATTGTTTAATTTTCCTGTAAGCTAAATTGTTATTCAAAGTTTCCCTAATGTAATCCCATGGAAGTTCCTTCCCAAAATGTAAATTCCACTTCAACTGACTATTTGGAGCTGTTTTATTCTCATAAAAGTATCTAATATTTTTATAGGTCTATCAGAATGACTTTGTATGCTAGAATCTGTTTTTAAAACGTCAATTTGTTGGGGTGTTAACGAAGATTTAATGCGAATATATTGTGCAATCCAATTCCTTTTATCTTTAAGACTTTTAAAAATATCAAAAGAAGTTTTAAAGGATTTATTGTTTAAGTCCCATATATCTTTATTTTTTTTTATTCCACTGGAGGCAAAAATTGCATAATATAATGCATGTCCCTTGAACTTAAATTTACAATTGCCGAAAATATTTTCTTCAAAAAAGTCCTCTTTCGTGACCGATTTTTGGATTTTCTGTAAGTCGGTCCAGGAACTTAAGAGTTCTTTATAATATTTGGACATTTGTATTTGCCTAAAACATGTAGTGTCCGAATGGTTTGTAATTAATATTTTTTTTTCATCCGTCAACTTTTTTTCCTTTGCTGTTGTTTTTTTTCGCAAGATTTCGCCTATTAGACATATGGTATATGAAATCTAACAGTTAATACTCTTTTTTATCTGACACCGTGTTAAATCTCTTCAATTTATTAGTTATCTCCCCGAACACTGATTTTCTTGTTATTACTTATATGTCTCAACCGTAAAAGAAACCGCATATTTAATTTACCACAATGCTCGTTATATCCTCAAGATGTTCTGTTTTTGTTTTTTCACCGAAGCTGTATATATATTTCATATGAGAGTTTCCCCCTTTTATGTTTGATATAGGTTATATGCATTTCTAACTGGTAAACCGTAAGTGATAGGGTCTTTTGATTTGAGGTCCTTGGTCCAAAAAAATGAAAATAATGTCATGGTCAAGGTTAAATTTTAGACTTTAATTTGTCTTTGATTTCCTTATAATTTTTGAATGGTTAAAGGAACAAAAAGTTTACATAGTGAAAAATGCTTGGTACTTCAAGTGGCAAATTTGCTACATTATAACTGTATTTGTTTTACCATTGTGTAAGGAACATAATCTTCATTGATGGTTTATATAAAGCCATTATTAGGCAAAACTCTTTAAGAGAAGGTCCTTGATCCATATGGTCTTTTGCAATGACATTGTAGAGCAATGACCTTGATAAAGGTCACAAGGTCAGAGGTCAAGGTCATGTACAAAGTGGCAAACTATATGTTTTTGGCACTTTTAAAGAGTTTAATGTGTGTTTGAACGCCAACCAACCAACCAACCAATCAACCAACCGATCAGTCCCTCAATCAGTGCATTCTTGTTTCTGTCTTATGTGTTTAATATAGGGTCCAAGATCTGTTTTGTTTCGCTTGTTTCAATTGTCCATATCTAACGTGTTTAACCAACCAACCAGCCAATCAATCAATCAATCAATCAATGCATTCATGTTTCCGTCTCATTTGTTTAATATAGGGTGCAAGATCTGTTTTTTCTTAACTTGTTTCAATTGACCCTATCCAACGTGTTTAACCAACCAACCAACCAGTCAATCAATCAATCATAAAACATCATGGTGCAGATATCTCTCAAGAATATTCCTAGAGAAAAGAAATGGCAATGCCGTAAAAATCGCTTAATAGCTCCGTAAATTTCAGTGAAATCCTACAATAAAATGTCCGCTCCTAGATTTAATAACCGTTTCACAAATGATATCGGATATGTTTCTTACGTCGTAACTATAATCCCCTTCCCTTTCATGAATGTGACCTACCGAATTAGACTATTTACCGGATTTGTAATCACATAAGAAACACGACGGGTGCCAAATGTGGAGCAGTATCTGCTTACCCTTCCGGAGCACCTGAGATCATCCCTAGTTTTTGGTGGGGTTCGTGTTGTTTATACTTTAGTTTTCTATGTTGTGTCATGTGTACTATTGTTATTCTGTTTGTCTTTTTTCATTTTTAGCCATGGCGTTGTCAGTTTGTTTCTTTGGTATCTTTCGTCCCTCTTTTGAAATACTAATCTGTGTTACAAACTGGTGCTGAAAAATGTACATTATAAGAAAATAATCATTAAACGTGTTTTAATGCGGGGTTCACACATTGCCGATTATTGTTCCCGTTTGAGATCAGACAGCAATACGATATGAAAAGTGAAAAAGTCGGATTGGTATCCCCAATTATCTGGAATGTCCTATCATTGTCTGAACGCATTCGTTTTAGTTCGTAACAGATTCCTACGGATCGGGAAGGGTCCGAATAGTTCGGCAAAGCATCCCGACAGTTAGGTGCGTCCCGTAACATTCGGGGCAACTCAGCCGATTTTGTCTAATCGGATCACAATCGTGGCTATGTCGTGACAGATTCTGCTGTATCGGATCGAATTCCGAACAATGTCTTGTGTATTCTGGACGGTGTCCTGTGAAACGGGAATGATCCGGAGTAATTTTTCATAGCTGTTTTTCTGCCGATTGAGTCCAGATTGCATCCAGATCTTGTCGATTGCGAACCGTTTTTTGCCGAAACCGTTCCGAAACAGTCCCGTTATTAATACGAAATTCGTCAACGATACCCACGTCAGAGTCCCGACAACTACAGAATACAATACGACTGAGACCAGACAAAGCCGTTTGCAATGCGATAGAGCGGACCGTGATAGGATTACGTTCCGACAGTACCTGATCATCCCGAATATGCCGACAGTTTTCGAACAAATAACTTCCGTCAGCGTCGGTTCACAGTCTGGTCACTGTCTGATCTCAGTCAGATTACATTCGGAAGAGTCGGGACGCAGTCGTGACAGACTCGGTCGAATTTTACCTGGCGAAAAATACAAATCGGATTAGAAGCGGATTCAGAACGGGATTATCGGGACTTATTCGCTTAGAAACGGTTGAATATCGGTGCTTCCTGAACACTATCTGATTGTTGTCGTGATCAAATTATTTTTTTTACAAATTTTAATTTAAGTTTGAATTTCCATCCACGATTCACAGGATCTTGATCAGACTTTTATGGAATGGTCCTGTCAAGAACGGTAGTAAAAATCGTGAATGTGTGACCCCAGCTTAAAGTTACACCGGATGAATTAAATTCAAAGCATGCACTGCCCGTGAACTGTGATCAAAATGTCAATTTCCTACAATGACAAAAGACATCACATTGCATTTGTGTGCATGTTGTCTCTATACATGTTGTCTTGTTTAACGTCCTCACCTAAAAAGAAAAAAAAGTTTTCGCTATTATAAAGCCGCTTCACGTGATGTCTCCTAAATCTGGCGCGAGAGTCGTGCGCGGGACCGGAATTAAAACATAAACCTTCCAAACTTAACATGAAACTTTTCCGGTATCACAATAATATAAACCCCTTACAGAAACAAACAAGCAAAATAAAAAAAAACAAACGCAGACTTATCATTCAAACACCGTAACCATAATAGTTAGAAAAAAACCAAAAGGGGGAATTTGTTCAAGAGCGATACATTGGATCGAAACAAATCTACGACTCATTGGTAGAGTTATGCCCCTTTATCAATTCACCGATGTCGGTCGGCCACTTAAACTCAGAAACCGTTAGTTGTGGTCATCTAGGATTTTCACCAATGATCATTGATTCACGTGACAATGAAAAATGACCTAAGGTCAAAGGTCAAGGTCATGACGTAGATTTCCACCTTAGCTTGTTATCGCATTGTTGTCTTGTTGATATCTATATTTGTTATGTTGAATCCAAAATAAGTGAACACACTGTTACAATACCTTACCAACCATTTATGTTTTTAAGTTATTTTTTTTTTAATACTGGAATTGACATTTTGTCCCCAGCAAGGGCAGACATGATGAGTCCTTACCAATCACCTTTTTAAATGTAAAGACTATATATAGTAAATATGACATTTTTAATACTGGAAGTAATATTTTTATCCTAAGGAATAATTGTTGTCCTAAGCAACCCCTTGTTATGAACAAAAAAGTATTTATATATTTTTGAACTAAGAAGGCATCAATAAAAGAAAAAAGGAAAGACCTTTCAATTGTTTCTAAACATCTGAATTTTTAATTTCTTATCACATTTCTTTCATAAATGATGAGAGTTAACACCAAATTATGATTTAAATTTTGAGGCAATGAGAGGTATACACGGACAAAGTGGTTCATTAGTTGCATTCATTATCCTAAAGTCATCTTTTGTATCAAACCTCATGTTCGTATTCAAAGGAGATCAATAATTGTGTTATTGGTCCACACTATATTTTATCAAAATGATTTGGATTTTTCGGAGAAATTTTGCTCGAATCGACGTAATTCTAACAAAATACAAGAATGTTCTCAAACTATTGAACTGTGTATAGCATAAACAAATATAGTAATACTTGAAATAACCAGTATTATAAGGGAAATAAATCAAATTCAGTTTTATCAACAAAAAATCTTCTTTAGGTCATTAAATCACAGAAGGTCATATCTGGTTGCATACAAACAGTGGTTGACAAATATTCCTATATATTTGAGCACCATTCTTTTTTTAATCTAGAATTTCTTTTTAAATTGGAGGTAACATTGTTTCTGAGAGAGGGTAGTAACTCTTTTTACCGTCAGACGTTAGACTGTCGTTTTCGACTACCGTTAGCGGCTAATTGATAAACGATTAACCGTGATTCGTCAATTATCCTTATCGTAAATCGTCATACGTGTCAAATAATTGTCGTTAATGTCATTGTTGGAAGATATTAGACGTGATTCGTCAACATCATTTAATTTCTTTATCATCTACAAAAAAGTGCGTATTTTATCAACACTTCTTATTGATGTTGTTATAACAGCGCCCTGTAAACTGAAATAGTGGTCATTATACTAATTACTTTTTGTTCGATTAGACAGTTGCTTGGATACTATATAGTTGTAATCAGGAGATTAGAAATATTTCTTTTAATGTGTTGAATGGGAAAAAATATTACGAATTGTTTCAGAAAAAAATATTTCAAGGAGCTAAAGCAGTGTTTATAAACAAGGCCTGGTAGTTGATGGGACGTTGATGATGTGATGAAAAAAACCAACACGTTTAATAATTTCATGCGCCCGAAGCATTGTTCTGGATTCACCTTCATCCGAAATGCTGAAAGCCAACATTTAAAATATATATGAATGTCTAAGAACCAATCACAGTTGTAGAGCTATATATGACAAAACCCATAAATGAATAGCCAAATTCGTCTTAAGTCAACTTTGCCTGAGGAAGTTGAAACCCTACTTTTTTAATAATTTCAAAATTTATAAACGGAAAATTGTAGAAAGGTTTGTTAAATCATGTCAGTACTCTCGTGGACTGAGTCCACCAGCAGAGGTATCGACCCGTGGACAAACTGCCACTAAGGTCCAATCAGCGTTTTCGTGTTCAAAGTTTGATGATACTTGAATGCAATACATAAAGCTAAAAGTAGTATACTGCTGATAAATAAAGTTCATAAGTCGATCAAACGAAAACAAATACGGGTTTAAAAAATAAAACTGAGATAATACATCAACTATGAGAGAAAAACAACAACATCAACGTACATAGAAACACACAATTTGATAAGAACAGCCAATTTCCAGACCTGGTATAGGACATTTTCAGAAGAAAACAATATGCGATAATTCTGGTTTTATGGCTATCTAAAGTCATGCTTTTAAAAAGTTATATTATGTTAGAACTTTAACAGGCTCCTAACTTTACTTCTATATAAGGTGCCTCTTTCATTTTGATTTGATTTGCTATATCATTGTTTTGCAATTTTTGATTTAAAGTACAATACTATTGATAAAATAGATAACTGTGTAAAAAGGGTAGACGCGCGGTTCGTCTACATCAGACTCATCAGTCACGCGTATGTCAAAATAATTATAAAGCCAACCATGTACAAAGTGTTAGCGCATTGAGGATCCAAAACTCCAAAAGTTGTGCCAAAAACGGTTTAGGTAATCTATGCCTGGAATAAGAAAATCCTTAGTTATTCGAAAAATTCAAAGTTTTGTAAACAGGAAATTTATACAAATGACCACATTATTGATATTCACGTCCAGACCTAAGTGTTAACTACTGGGCTGGTGATACCCTCGGGAACGAAACGTCCACCAGCAGCGGCGTTGCCCAAATGGTGTAAACAGTTTTCAACGGTTATAATTTAGTACGCCAAATGAGCGTGTCGACTACATAAGACTCATTAGTGACGCTCAAATCAAAATACTTATACAGCCAAACAATTTATGCAACCAACAATTAATCAATCATAATTTGACAAACCTTCTTCTTGAGGATATTTTGAGCAATTAAGTAAAATAAATGAGTTGATTTCTTTAACGGTTATTGAAGAAATGCACTGACAAGTTAAACAGTGTTCGGGGAGATAAAAAGAAAAAGAAGTATTCGGTTAAGAAAGGCCAATAACAAAGGTGCATAAGTTGTGCAATATCATATATCAATTGTACTGGTAAGCCATACTTAACAGTCTGCTCTTGTACTCCACTGTTATTGCGACATTTTTTTTCATACGAGAAGCCTACACAGTTTTCATTTCATTGATATTTCAGTCTTAAATTCATGTTTTTATCAGAAGTTTTTATATGCTTTTAACTCACTGTCATGAACTGCGAGCTACATGTTGGTCAATTATATGTGTTTCACAGTTGTATTAACATTGGTGATTGCTTGTGCCAACGTCAACAATCCAGAGTCTATTGATGTTGTAACATTTATTTAAATTTACATGTTTTAGTTTGTAATTATGTCAATTTATTGGGAACTGCTAGTAGTAGGTCAATGCTATTTGGTATCCAATTGTTTCGGCATTGGAACATCTCATTACCATTGAGATGCTGTGGCCCAGTCAATATCAATTGACTTCGACACTTTTGGTTGGTTTTAATTTAAAAGAATTCAATAATTGTATGCAGTTGTTTTAACATTAGTATTTCCATGGAGCGGCTGTTTGGTACTAATACTTCGATCATGATTCATGAACGTTTTGTATCTATAATACTAAAATTACGAGGTCCAATTTGTCAGCCGTCATCACGTAAAAACGACGAATCACAGAATTCAACTTTATATATAACTAATACAGTACAAAGGTGTAGATTAAAAATTACGCCACTCCAGGCCCTTTTGTTTTCCACGTAATTAATAATGCCAATAATTAAGAAGTTCCGGGTCGAGTCCGATACCGATACCAATAGTATATTCACCTGTTACCTTTACCTTATCTGTGTACGTTCCGCATCTGACAGGCGCACCACCAAACGGGGTATTCAGGATTAATATGCTATATACACGGGTCATAACCACAGGGTTGACACTACTAAATTGTCAAATTGTTACCTATTGTAGCATTTTAATCAGTAAAACTTACTAAGATAACAATACGAATACTAAAAATCTGGACTAAAAATAAGGCGTATAGGTACAGTTTTCAATTTGTTAGTGGGCATGACTCAATTTATTTTATAACTTATATAGGACAATGCTGTTGATTGAAAAAAGCTCCATTACAGGACCTTTTGTTTTCCAAATTATTAATAATACCAATAATTGATAAGTTCCAGTTCGACGGGTTCAAATAGAAACTCTTGAAAGCAGAGAAAAACTATGTATCTTATAATCGGCATGACTTTATCAGATGACAATACTAATACTAAAATAAGGCTTGCGCATAGTTATATACTTTAATTCAGTCACGGACCCATGATATCACGGGTGTGTTCTAGTACATTCTATTTTTAAGTCCTTAGTAAATCATAGGGCTGTACAGTTAGAATTGTAAGATATATCTCTGTGAATTATGATACATTTGATTTTTTTTAAATGTGCTTCCACCAGTCCACCATTGAAATTTGAGGGAGCGAACAATTCAATAGTAGCGACAACCAAGTCTGTTGAAATTATATTAAATGCCGAATTCAAAAGCTTGTCCAGAACTTTAAATGCAATTTTGTTTTGAAACTGCGTTATCTGTAATGAATATACCTATCCTTTCTTAATCCATTAACGTGTGATCCAAAGGCATCGTTTGCCTGTGAGTTTTGGTATGGGTTTTCATTTACTGAATTAACAATGTTGGAACGTTCTCAACAAACGAAGACATTGATACATGTAATAAACGATTGACATAAATTTATAAAAACAAATTTTAATGCTTAAAAATTGTTATTGTTTTCTGTATAGACAAATGAAAGAAGAACCTTACTTTTGAGTATTGAATACTTGATCACTTTGATTGGTCGCTAGTAAAAAAAACATATGAAGATAGTCGGTAAGATGAATTAAATCGCGCAGTGCAATGAACTATTTGTGGGTTCTGATAAATTCTATATAACATTTGGACTATTTTAGATAACGGTATAATTCTGAAATTAATTCTTACATACTTTTGATTTTTTAACCCTGTATGCCAATATTGCCCATGTGAAATTTCAAAATTGTGTGTATATATACATTGAACGACAAATATATGTGACATTTTCTGACGTCAGACACGCGAATCAATAAATTTGTTTGTAGATAGGTGTTGTTATGTTCTGTTTCATTGTTCCTTTAAAAAAAATTACACGATGATGACTGATGTGTCTATATTTTGACTATTTTATTTATTATGCCTGTTTAGTTCACGCATCATTGTAAATATAACGCAATTTAATAAGACTGTCATAAAAGTGAGAGGGTTAGCGCTATAAAACCAGGGTTAATCGACCATGTTTTACATTTGAAAATGTCTGTACCAAGTCAGGAATCTGACAGTTCTTGTCCATTTGTTTTTGATGCGTTTTGTCATTTGATTTTGCCATGTGATTATGGACTTTCCGATTAGATTTTCCTCTGAGATCAGAACGGTGTGCTTGTGACCTTATACGATATATATTGGGTTAGTAAATTCCCATATATATCGTATTAGGTCACTTACACACCATGTAAATAATAATATCCACACTAAAATGCCATATTATTTAGAATCCAAAATAAAAAGAAAAGCAAATATACAAAAAAGAAGATGTGGTATTATTATAGTATTTGCAACTAGACTGATATAATAAGTAAGGCTACCTTGAGTTATCCAAGTAAGTGTATGGCAAATGGCAGATACGAGTTGAGGATTAGACGTCTGTTTTCATCAAGCTCTCTGGTTATTCTGCAATGTTGGTTAGTACTCACCACAGGAAGTTGACAGTCACACTATAGGTCAATGTCCGGGTTCGGTGATAATCAAATCCCGACAAGTCGATTACAACATTATTGCCAATGAGACAACGATCCACAAGAGACCAAAATGATACAAACATTACCAACTATAGGTCACCGTACGGCCTTCAACAATGAACAAAGCCCATACCAAATACTCAACTTTAAAAGTCCCCGATAAGACAATGTAAAACAATTCAAACGAGCAAACTAACAGCCTCATTTATGTAAAAAATTTTAGCAAAAAAACAAATATGTCACACATAAACGAACGACAACTCCTGAATTACAGGCTCCTGACTTGGGACAGGCACAATCATAAAGAATGTGGCTGGGTTAAACATGTTAGCGAGATCGCAACCATCCCCCTAACCTGGGACAGTGGTATAACAGTACAACATAAGAACGAACTATAAAAATATGTTGAAAAAGGCTTAACTCATCAGATAGACAAAAATTACAAGTGGACGTGGCAGGGTACTTATACATCCCGACACAAAAAGACCCAATGAACAGATCTGAGAGTACTCGTAGTTATCTGACAGCTAGTTCAAAGCAACTAACAAATAAAAACAATCATGCATTTAAGGCTAAAACGCGTATTTGTTGTATATATAGTATTTATGCACCTAGATTACTTCCAATTTAACGAATATTTTGATAACAGATAAAGTGTCATGATTTATTGTATCGTTGTAGATACAACAGAAAAGGAAAAAGACAACAGGCAAAAACATATACCCTTCTGTAGAGGTTGTGAGCAGAAAGACATAGAGATTACACAATTGGAGAAGAGTATCAGAGAGGGTCGATGGTATACATTGGAGCGATTCATAGACGGTATTATATCTTTGTCAATATATAAGAAGCAGAATTTTGTGTTTATCTTATAACTTATACAATTTTAAAAAAATTACATATTCAATTAATGAAAATAAAACGTTTTGAATACGTGCTATAAAAAAATTGTTGATTTTAAAGATATGCACATACTTCTAATTACTTTGCAGTATATTGGGGTTAATCTATGCAGTAACATTATGCAGTTAGTACGACATATGGCAAAGGTTACACATTTTGAACATATCAATTGGTCAATAAGATTTTATCACACTTTTGTTCATAGAAACAGTTTGTACATATTGTAATATATTTCATGTTTTTTTCATCTAAACTTCCGATTTAATTTGTGTTTAACTGTTCAAAGACAGTAATCCTGACAGTCTCTGACATTTTGTGAAGAGGTAAGAACAGATCAAAATTTATCGATTTTCCAAAAAACAAACGAAATAAGATAAACGCAATGTTTCACATATTAATCACTGACTTGATTATGCATTAATGAACAGTATGGGTTTACCTCCTTCAAATACTGATATCTAAAAACTTGCAATAAAGGCAACAGCAGTATACCGATGTTTAAAGCTCAATAAGTTATGGTAATTCTCCTCAAACTATCTATGACGTCATTACACTGAATCTTTTGAATTTATATTGACTCATAAATTGGTTTAGGAACACAAGATTTGTTCATTAATTATCTCGTACATTGAAGTAGTTTTCTGTTACTTCTTGAAAGTTACTGTATGTCTATTATGTCTATGTTGTACTGTTAAGCACTGTCGCAGGATCGGGGTAGACGGAGCGCTCGTTGGTTCGTCTGTCATATTTGAATTACGTTTATGTTTTTACATTACTTTGGCCGTTGGTGTTCTTTTTTGAATTGATATTTATTGTGTCTTGATAAAGCTTACTTTACCTTTATGACTTTGCACATTGGTGAAGGCTGTACAGTTGGTTTTTATTTGTCCGCCAAAAGTTAAGCAGCACCGAAATATAATTGACAATATTGTTTAAACTATTGCGAAACAAATATTTATGTTTGGTGTTATAAATTTCCTTCTAGATTCACTACGAAAACTCATTACGACCAAAAAGACTAAAATCTGATGAACCAGTCAAGCAACTTTTTATTAAAGGGAATCTGCGCGTTAAAAAATACACTGTTTCTCCAGGTGGTCGTGTTTGTGAACGAATATTGGTCCTTCGACATCATAGAGGTAACCGAATAGCAAGTCTTGTTGTCAAGATACCTACTCCAAAAGGCAGGCAATGTACAGTCAGGTTTCAATGTGATAAGACTATCGTTGCTGGAACAAATATAGAACATGAGATGCTGGTCAGATGAGAGTCGGTTTCTGTTACGACCAGTAGACGCCATAATACAATATTCGCGGGAAAATAAAACGGCCTATGACTAAAACATAATTTGCCCAATGGCTGCATTCGGTGCTGGGGGTATTACAGTACGAAGTTGCTTCTAATACCGTTGTAAGCTGGGTATACATATTCTGCCGGGTAACATAAACGGACACACATACAGAGATTTAGTGCCTAAAAACAACCATGGATCACACAGGACAAAGATAGTAACTGAGTCCAAAGAGCGAAAAGCCATTTACACTATTTTTTCGACTTTCATGTCTCCATATATAAACACTATTGAACTTGTCTGGGATGCCATTGTCAGAAATTTCAATCACAGAGATCAACCTTTACAAAATCTTGTAGATTTAAAAGTGTCAATTGTTGACAATATATTCGTTACGTTCGGATGACATGTTTTTCAACAGACTGTCCGCATTCCAATAAAAACAAATTGTGCCCCTATACTTGCCGACTTGTTTCTTTACTATTATGAGGCTGACCTCATGCAGGAACTTCTTAGGAAGAAAACAAGAAGTTAGCAATATCCTTTAATTCTACTTAATTAATTCCGTTATAAAGATGATGTTCTTTCACTAAATAATTAAAAATTTGGTGTCTATGTGGAACGTATTTATCACATCGAACTATAGATAAAGGATACTACAAATACAATTAAGTCGGCTTCATATCTTTACTTGCATCTAGAAATTGACAATGAGGATCGGTTGGAAACAAAACTTTACGACACAAGTGATTATATCAGCTTTCCAATTGTGAAACAAAAGTAGCAACATTCCAGCAGCACCTGCATACGGGGTATATATCTCCCAATTGATACGATATGCCCGTGCTTGTATTTCATATCATGATTTTTGTTTAGAAAGTTGCTTCTCACAAGGAAGCTATTTAATCAAGAGTTACAAATGGTGAAGTTGAAATCATCTCTTCGTAAATTGTACGGATGCCGTCACGAGTTGGTTGACCTTTATGGAATAACCGTTTCACGAATGATATCGGATATGTTCCTTACGTCGTAACTACGACCCCCTTCCCTTTCATAAATGTGACCTTCCGAATTAGACTATTTACCGGATTTGTTATCACATAAGCAGCACGACGGGTGCCACATGTTGAGCAGGATCTGCTTACCCTTCTGGAGTACCTGTGATCACCCCTAGCTTTTGGTGGGGTTCGTGTGGTGTTTTCTTTAGTTTTATATGTTGTGGCATGTGTAAATCACGAATTCACCAACATTCTAACTGACTTCATTTTCAGAAAACGACATCTGTAACAAACACAAACGTTTAGCTACTTCTTTACAAGCAGAACTAAACACAATGAAATTCCCAACTATGTACTGGCTTCCGAAGCTGCACAGAAAACCTTACAAATATAGATTTATTTCATCTTCTAGCCATTGTTCAACGGCTAAATTGTCTGTTTTACTTACTAGTACACTTGGTACAATTAAAAAACTGATAATAAATTATTCAAATAAGGTCTTTGAAAATAGTGGAATTAATTACTTTGGGAGTGTCAAAAACTCGTTGGAAGTACTTGATAAATTGCATGCATATATTGGTGATTTTGAATCTGTTCAAAGTTTTGATTTTTCTACCCTATATACCACTTTGCCTCATATTCTTATAAAGAAAAAATTCACATGCCTTATTAACTGGGCATTTAAAAAGTCGAAATGCGAGTACATATGTTCAAACTCTTTTATATTTTTTTTTAGTAGCAATAAGCAAAAGAACTATGTCAATTGGACATGCTTTGATACTATTAATGCGCTTGAATTTTTACTTGATAACATTTTTGTTCGCTTTGGAGATTCCGTCTATCGTCAAGTTTTTGGAATTCCAATGGGGACTAACTGTGCACCACTTATTGTGGACCTGTTTTTGTATTGTTATGAGTTACAATTTATGACTAACATTAGCAAAGACCCATCAAAACAACATTTGATACAAAAATTTAACAATAATTTTAGATATTTAGATGATATATTGGCTCTCAATAATGACGACTTCAGTATGTATATTTAAGAAACTAATCCTGTTGAACTCACTTTAAATAAAGCTAATACTAATATTGACCACTGCCCTTTCCTCGATCTTGATACATATATCATTAACGGGAAGCTTAATACAAAAGTGAATAAGGAAAGAGATGATTTTTCATTTCCTATTGTTAATTATCCATTTTTAGATGGTGACGTTCCCTTGTCACCATCTTATGGTGTTTATATATCTCAACTTGTACGATTCGCTCGTGTATGTAACAACGTATTAGATTTTAACGAGAGACATTTATGTATTACTGAAACATTATTACACCAGGGTTTTCGATATCACAAACTGGTCAAAACATTTACTAAATGTTATCACCGGTATAAGGAAGTAATTCGTAAATATAACTCAACATGCAGACATCTTATACGTTCAGGTATTTCACATCCAATTTTTTATGGAAATATTGTTTGTAAAGCACAAAAATGTCAGTATTCTCCTCAGAAACTAACAAAACCTTTCAATAGACTTATTAAAAAGGGATATAGTTACGATACTGTTGTCAGGTCATTAAAGATTGCATATTTTGGCTTTAATATTGATTCACTGATAGGGTCTTTGCATCGGAACTAAACACATTTATTTCTAAAAAACAGTTGTTGGTATGACACGGGTTATGTTCTTCTCATATATTTTATGATAGTATAATACTAAACCCCTAACGGGAGGGATTGTGGCTGATATTCATATCATGAAGACATAATCTTTCAATCAGTTTAATTGAGGTCTGGAGCTGGCATGTTAGTTACCTGCTAGTAGTCTGTTGTTATTTATGTATTATTTTCATTTTGTTTATTTTCTTTGGTTACATCTTCTGACATCAGACTCGGACTTCTCTTGAACTGAATTTTAATGTGCGTATTGCTATGCGTTTACTTTTCTACATTGGCTAGAGGTATAGGGGGAGGATCGAGATCTCACAAACATGTTAAACCCCGCCGCATATTTGCGCCTGTCCCAAGTCAGGAGCCTCTGACCTTTGTAAGTCTTGTATGATTTTAAATTTAAGTTTCTTGTGTATAATTCGGAGTTAAGTATGACGTCCATTATCACTGTACTAGTATGCATATTTTTAGGGGCCAGCTGAAGGACACCTACGGGTGCGGGAATTCTCGCTACATTGAAGACTTATTGGTTGCTTTCGGTTGTTGTCTGCTCTATGGTCGGGTGGTTGTCGCTTTGACATATTCACCATTTCCTTTCTCAATTTAATTGTTTGTCTGTTTGGTTTTTTTTTAGTCTTAGCTAAAGCGTTCTTAGTTTGTTTTTGATTTATGAGTTTGACTGTCCCTTTGGTATCTTTCGTCCCTCTTTTACTGAATAAAATAAATTTCATAAACTGTAGTTATGAACGTTTGTACCTAGTATGCGACATCGTGTTATGGAACTGTACCGGAAGAGAGGTTACTACACACGCTATTGACTCAAATATTGATATTTGATTTGAAGAACATACCAAAGATTATTTGTAGAAAATGTTTATGATATAACTGTTGTAAAAACTAAACAGTGAAACTTGAATTCGGTTTCTGATTTTTGTAATTTACAATATTTCTATGAACTCAAAACCTTAATGCTTAGAACCTTCATAAGTGACCAAAACTATATTCGTGGTTTGTTCATGTTGGCTATGGTATTTGTTTGCAAAATTGCTACATGAATGTTTTCTATTTGGTTTTTTTTTTAAATACGTGGTTCTAGACTTTTGGGAGACTGTAAAAGAAAGATATTTGTTTCCCAACTTTTATAAATCATCAGTTGTTTCCATTCATTTCATGTGTTTGACCTGCCATTCTTTAAGGAACTTTGCGTTATAAGTTTTCCTTGAAGTTTGTAAGTTTTACTTATTTTTAATCGATATAACGGACTGATTAACAGGTATCGTTTTTAGGGATCAATGAAGTAAAATTGTATTAGAATAGGTCACAGCAACCTTCTTTTCGGTTTTGGAATCATCGCAATATGTCTTTCATAGTAGTTTTATCCCAATTTGTATACGCCTGCTAATATCATAATACAGTATTTTACCGATTTTTAAATAAAATGGAGAATGGAAATGGGGAATGTGTCTAAGAGACAGCAACCCGACAATATAGCAGACACCAGCAGAAGATTACCAATAGGTCTTCAATGCAACGAGCAATTCCCGCACACGGAAATCTTCTTCATTTTGTTCTTGAAACAATTTTATTAACATACGCTCCTAATACAGCTAGCTCTTCATTTAAATTATGTTTTTACGAGTCTGTTTATTAAAATTTATATACAGGTGTGTGCATTTTCTGTATGTGTGTGCATTGCATGACCTTAAAATGGTTTACTAGGGTTCTTGATTTTATAGAAAACAGACGTGCTTTTGTACTTACTCACGTATTTGGTTTCACAGTTTAAGAATATGATGCAATGCCTTTTTGTTTAGTGTGATCAATTTTTTCGATTCATTTACAGACACGGAATTAGAAGACGAATCAGAAGGTACAGACAGTGACTACATGACTTACCAGTCTTCAGGTATGTGTAAAGATTGCAACAAATTATCAAACAGATAAAAACATCATCTCCATTGTACATATCAAAGTGTGTCATTTTTGTTATATAGAAGATAAAAATAGTGAAACAGGAATATGTTTTTCTAAACATCATACCAACAATCTTAGATCTTTAAATTTGAGAAAGCTAATGTTTTGTTCTTCCCTTGACCGGACTCGAACTCATGCTGCTGAAAGATTTTTTAGGCTACCTATAGTTTGACTGTCCTTCTGGTATGATTCGTCCCTCTTTTTTTAATCTTCTTGCACTATGTCCGTCGCACTAGGACCACCTAGGCTCTACATTAATATAGCTTTTGGTGGTTTGGTGTTACCTTTCCTCGTCCTTTTTTTCTAGGGTCGTAACACGGTTCATTTAAAATAAAGCTTGAAGATGGAATTTTATCAGATCAGCCGAATTATCTATTGTAAAGGATCTCATAAATTGATACAGGATGCAGTCACAAAAATAATTATATTATAAGTACGTCTGAACCAGTGACACCCCTGCAATAGATTTGATCCGTTGGTCCCTCACTGTATGGTATTTAATAACAGAATGTATTTCGATTATTATAAACCCATTAAACATGTTAAAGATATATTACTCTGAAAAATGAAAAATAATTTTTACCCTTATTACCCAACATAGTGTTGCTGGCACAGCTTGTCTTCCCAACGTCCTATGTAGGATCAAACTGTACCCAGTATCCCCCTGCAGAACCAGTTACAGCTATGTAACGTGCCTATTCTTGTACACTGGTCTTCTTAATAAGAATATCGACAGAACCAGAATTCTGTTCCTAACCCTCTAATATACACCAGAACGAATACTGTATGTACTGGATAGAGGTGTTCTCTAAATGTTCCCGATACCGAACACAAGAATCCTTCTCAAACACCTTCATACCCTTGGACCCAATCACTGACCTTTCCGCCAAATATCAAAATCTGTGCAACTCGTTCTCAAGCGTAAAACCCTACATTGATACTCTAAGATTCTACTTAATTGTAATTTTAACGACCAATAAACATTACATTTCGATATTTATTTACGATATGTATTATTCTATATATATTGCATTTTTATACTTTTGTCTGTAAAACAATGATAATCGATGCATGGTTGTCAGTCTTATTCTTCATTTCTACATCAGAAACTATGATAAAAACAATTTTGATTTAAACTTGGAATGAAAACTATAAATCTATTTCAATAGCTTGAACACAGAATATATTTTGATGCACATTAATGATAGCGATCTTTTTCATTATAACTTTTTTGGTTATTCCAAGGGCATTAACCACTTTGATGATTATGTCAAATATACTTATTCCTATATATTTTATAGCGTCAGATATGGATCCTGATATATCATATGGTAGTGATAAAAAAGGATTGTTTTCTAAATTAAACCTTATAGTAAATGATGTTTTTGAAGACATTCTAAGACACATGGTTCAGTCAACATGTCCAAAAGACCGTTTACCTGAGCTGAGTTCTAAACATTTCTTAAGACACGAACAGAGAGCATACATATTGAAAGAACAGTGGGAAAAATTTTTCAACTCTCTCGGATTCAATGCATTGTTTAGCATTGTGCAAATATTTAGACTTTTCGGATATAATGATATGTATAATTATCGTGTGCTTGGTGATCACATTACTGATGATTTAAAACGTATTCGTATGTACAGATATGATTTAGTACAGTGTTCCAATATTGATATTGAAAAAAGTCAGCTCGATTATTATGCCTCAGAATTTCCAGCAATTGGACAAAGAATTGATGCGTACTTTAACCAGAAGACCAATTATGCCGATAGAATAACTGAACATCTGTCACCAAGCTCGGATATTGAAATGCAAAGCAAATATGATAATGCCCTGAGTGAGATGACAACATTTAAACGTAAGAAAACATTTATACTAGGTTTTTGTAATTGCAACATTTGAAAAAATTTACTTTTAGACAAATACTTATAGATTATCGTTGATCATCTCAACGAGATTGATTTTATCGCTTGAGCCAAGACGGCAAAAACGAGAAAGGCAATCAATGATAATCTGTTTATCGCTATTTTACCTATGACGACGTTGTCAATTTCACATGTCAATTTCGTTAGCAACGCCACGTGCCTGCTTAGTTTCTAGCGATAATTGTTCATGTGAAGCGAGTAGCATGATTTGAAAAATTATCACAAAAAAAAGATCAAAGGAAAACAGCACAAAATAGCGAAAAAAATAGTTTATCGACAATGAGTGTCTTTCGAACTGGTAGGACTTTCATATTCAAACTCATTTAACAATGGAGAATATTTGTCTTATCCAATTTTGAATACTAAGAAAAAATAAAATAAAATGGAATGTAAATATTCTTTATTGAGTCAGCAACTTATTGAGTTCAAGTCAACAAGTAATCCTTTAAGTACAAGTATTCAAATTGTTTGGTTTATTTAGTTAAACATGTTAAATAACTCAGCCATAAATAGAAAAAAAACATACAAAAACGAATAAGAAATAACTAAGAAATACAAGATTCTAGAAAAAATCTTCACATATACCGGTGTATAATTATTAAGACTAAACAATGAGTTGTGATTTGTTGTGTGTTTATTTAATATTTGTACGAAATTGAATTATTTAGAAATATAGTTAAATTCAATGTAATAATTCGGATTCCTCTTTGCCATTTATTTTGTTTTGTTTTGACAGTAAAAATTCAAAACCCATTAGTAAGTTATTATTGGGGAGACTCTTTTGAATCAAATATGAGAAATATTAAATGGTTGCTGAAGGATGGCGAAATAAAAGGTAATATATTAAAAATAATTCATAATCATGATAATTGCGTTTCAGTAAATAAACATACCTTTCAGAACAATAGGCATTATTTGTATAATCAACTCGATAGATACAAAATATAACTGCAGTTATGTCCTTATAATGTTACGATTTGTCCTGGTTAACTTGCAAACCATTCATTTACATAAAAATTGAAATAATTTAATTGATAGCTGTCACGTATTATTGCTAGTCGATGTTTTATCATTTAATTCTCTATTCGTTGGTTTCAAGCAGAAACAATTCCGTTCCTCTGTTTATTAGACTGATATATTTCCCGTTTGAATGGTTTTACACTAGTAATTTTGGGGCCCTTTATAGCTTGTTGTTCGGTGTGAGCCAAGGCGCCGTGTTGAAGGCCGTACTTTAACCTATATATAATGGTTTACTTTTTAAATTGTTACTTGGATGGAGAGTTGTCTCATTGGCACTCACACCACATCTTCCTATATCTAATTAAAATTGTCATGGACGCACATTTTAAATTCAGAAACAAAAAAATATGACAAGTAAAATCACAAAACGCAGAGGGAAATTTAAAAAATGGAAAGTACCTAATCAAATGGCAAAATCAAAAGCCAAAACACATCACACAAAAACACAACATCTGTCATATTCTTGCTTGGTGCGGGCATTTTCATATATACACAATGGTGGATTGACATATTTTCATAGCTTACAAAACCTCTCATTTTTATTATGGTCGCATCAAATTCCTTCATATTGCGTGAACAAAACAGACAGACAATATGAATATAGGTAGTTCTTGGTCATTTTTCACTCGATAAAGGGATTGTATCTCTTTGTATAATCGCCACCGTTAATTGGGTACTAAAGAAGCGAAGAAAAAAACAAATAGATAAACAAGTTAGAATTTCTCTAATTTTTACTTTTTCTACCGTTTGGATGAGGTGAATGTTTTTGAAATGATTTTCTCATATATAAAGCTCAAAAACAGCGCACTAGGTACCTGACATTTTGGAGATTGGTCGCTCTCTATCGCCCGTTGTCCACATATGAAACCTGTTTTTCATTATTTTTGTGATAAAGTTTTAGATTATGACAGAAGAATTCATCATTTTAAACGTTAGTTCTCTAAAAAAAAAATTATCAGGAATATAATTTAAAACAAATTCAACGGGTAGACTTTAAATAGATACATACTATCGTATAAGATAAGCAAAATGAGGATGTTAAATTTGATGTATGCTTTTTTGTGCCTCTTTGTTACATTTGTTGTTTTTATTGTCATTAAGATGATAACACAATGATGACTGCTGTACCCCTATTTTTAACATTTCTACTCTTTGAGTATGTTTGTTTTGTTCACGCATCGTTGACAATGTAATGGAATTTGATGCGACTGTCATACAAGTGAGAAGTTTTAGCTAGCTATAAAACCAGGTTCAATCCACCATTTTCTACATTAGAAAATGCCTGTACCAAGTCAGGAATATGACAGTTGCTATTCATTTTTTTTTTTTTTTTATGTGTTTGGACTTTTCTTTTTGAATTTTCCTCGGAGTTCAGTATTTTTGTGTTTTTACTTTTTTCAATCTAGAGTACGGCAACTTCCTCCTGGCGACAAATTTACCGTACGGCAACTTGTTATCGAACTGTAAGATAACTTGCTAGTTTTATAATATTGATACGCCTTTATGTACAAGTTAAGTCTTAGATGCATGATTTTTTTTATTAGTTGTTAGTTGCTTTACATTAGCTGTCAGATAAATGCGAGTACGAACAGATCTATAAATTGTGTCTTTTTGTGTCGGGATGTATAAATACCCAGCCAGGTCCATTTGTATTCTTTGTCTATCTGATGAGTTAAGCCCTTTCAACTGATGTTTATAGTTCGTTCTTATATTGTACTGTTATACCAATGTCCCAGGTTAGGGGAGGGTTGGGATCCCGCTTACATGTTTAACCCCGCCACATTATTTATGTATGTGCCTGTCCCATGTCAGGAGCCTGTAATTCAGTTGTTGTCGTTTGTTTATGTGTTACATATTTGTATGTCGTTCATTATTTTTACATAAATAGTGCCGTTATTTTTGTCGTTTAAATTGTTTTACATTGTCTTATCGGGGCGTTTTATAGCTGACTATGCGGTATGGGCGTTGCTCATTGTTGAAGGTCGTACGGATACCTATAATTGTTAATGTTTGTGTCATTTTGTTTTATTGTGGATAGTTGTCTCATTGGCAATAATACCATGACTTCTATTTTACTGTTAAATTTTTATTTATCACATAGCTGATAGAAATGCAATTTGCTGGAATGACGGCATTGTAGATTACAGTTTTAAAAAATTACATCTCTAGAATTATACCAAAAAAGCAGGTTTTTCCAGACATATTGCATTTTGAAACTGTATACCAACTTCAACATATATTTCAAGAAACCTGTTACAAACCCTAAACTTATCAATTCACATAAATTAACATGCATGCAGCCATATTCATAAAATTAAGTGTTTTTTCACGTATTAACATGGATATACATGGTCAAATTATAAATATACTGCTTCCAAAACTTGTTTGATGTATAAAGGATTCTCGCTTGAACATATTTTTTTAGTTGTAAATTAGATTTTAAATGCGCTCTAACTGCATATTATCTTTTTTAACCTATTTGACCATTTTTATTGGAAAGTGACTGAATATTTTTTTTCCAAAAAAAAAATAAAAAAATTATGCTATCAGTGTGTGCAATGAAAGCAACGTTCCTTTCATCATGACATGGATGACTATATATATCCTAAAGAATTTCTCTATTTTAAAGATCAACTTATTCTCATACAAATGTCAAACCTATGATATATATTGCGATATAGTGTAAAAGGATATAAATATTTGCTGTATCTGAAGTCTACACTCGACTCCTTTTTGCACAGTTTCCCTAATTCGTAAATAAATTGGATGGCCATTATATTCCCGCTTACCTGACCTATTTGCATTTTCATAAACTGAATTTTAAGGTTATCTTGAAATCAAAAAGTGATTTGGACGCACAAAATAGTTGAAGTGATATTTTAATTGATTCGGTCAACAATTATACTAGATGATGAAAAAAATTTAACAATATAGGGATATATATTATTCAAAATGAGTAAATGCAAAGCAGCAAACTTTAAATTGGTATTTAAACACTTATGGCTATGCAACACATACATAATCCAAGATTACACATTACAAATATAATTTTTTTTTCGAACAGACAAACTTTCAATTTTTCAATCATATTACCTCTTTGATAAGGGAAAGTAGTATCAATCATTCGATTTGTTGACAAAATGTTAATAGTAAAAAGGATTTATAAAACTCTGAATAGATATTTCGATAAACGGATGATGTTTTACCCCTGGAATAGATTAACTTAGCTGAGAGTGACAGAACCTTTCCGGATTTGAGGTCCTAAATGCTCTATCGATTTGAAATTTATTTGGCCTTTTAAATTTCTGATGATTCTTTTTTTCTAGAAAAAAAACACGACTGGAGTATTAAACTCTTTATCCTTAAAACTTTGATGAGTTTTTATATTAGAATTTCGAAGATGCAGAATTTATTTCAAGTCTCTGCACAAGATACATTTTTTTATGTACTTTATATTATGAAATTCGAATTTATAGTAAAAAGGATTGCCATAGATATCACACACAGTGTTAAACTGCTTTGTCTGTCCATGAATGTTAGAAACGATTTATGAATCATTAATTCTGTTTTTATCAGCATTGACTTGGGCATTTTTTTTCACATTTAATGCAAGGATGGAAGGCATTTGACTTGATGAATTTTAATTTTATTTAGAGTATTTATGTGATAGGTTTTAATGTTATATAGTAACTCTCAGCTGCACCAATTACTCGAATCAAATATGGTCTCTTATAAACCAACCTTGGGACTCACATAAACAACACAACGAGTGCAATATTTAGTCGAGGGTATGATTACCCTCAGTGAAAACTTGTGGGGTTTGTGTTGCTCAGTCTCTAGTTTTCTATGTTGTGTTTTGCTGTCTGGTGATGGTATTCTTGTCGTTTGTTAAATTTTCGTGGATAGTGGATTTCATGGTTTTGTCAATCTCTACTTACAATCTGTAATTCGTAGAAGATTTGAACTCTTGGTTCATCTCTTCCAACGGAACCAACGAAAATGGGAATCCAACGAATAATAATGAATCCACAGTAAACTGTAGTTTTAGCCTGAGTGAATGATTTATCGATATTTTATAGCGGAAATTTTTTCATCAAGTAAGCTGGATTGAATAACCGACTTTCGGCAAAGAAACTGACTATTTATTCTCACAACATCATTTTTTGATGATCATTGATTATGAACTAGATGTTTACCATATCACAATGAAAAAGGGAAATTAATCATAAGGTTATACAAAAGTTTAACTAAATAAGATTTGGACATTATTTTTAAGATTATCTATCTAAACCAGTTGACAAAAAATTATTGAACATTTCAAGTAATTTGAACCATACTGCTAAATATTTTTCATCATTGATATGTTTAATTTATTTTTAATAATAGTATGTGATAAAATAAAATAAGGCCAGACTTTTTAGGCATTTAAATCCTTTTACAGATAATTTTCTTTTTTTGTTGGATAACTGAAAAGTAATTAAAAGACCTGCCTTTCTTAAATTCAACTTTTTTCTTTTGTGACATGAGATTATTCATTTTTCTCAAAATCATTTGTTTCGATATCATTTGTCATTTTTTACACACGCAAAATATGTAGAATGTATATCTATGAAGTTTTAAGAGACAGGTACAGTGTATCTGCAGGAAGGTTGAGATTGATTTTAATAGGTTATTGTTCCTACAGGTGAGGAGTTAGGGGCAACAAAGGAGCAAAAACAAGCCTTTTTGTAGGGTTTTTTTTTTTGGGGGGGGGGGCAATTTTTTGGGAGAGTTCAAGCTTTTTTTTGTCCAAATTTTTGTAATTTTAAATTCATAACTCCTCAATAGACCACTTTCGAGTTCATCCGTCACCGGAAAAAAACTCGTCAATTATACGCGCCTTTATCACCGTCATTTGTGCGTTTAGGGGCGTCGTCACTTCCCTTCCAATGTTGAGCGAGTGGTTGGAAAACTATAATTATATATTGTACGAATTATTCGGCAAATTGAATTCTCAAAATTGACAATCAACACTGCTGTCATTAGGGAATTGTCAGAAAGTACCTACAGAGCAACCATTATTTCTAGTTTATCCTGCACAAAGACGATCACTAAGACGCTTGATGAACGTAAATAGTGCAGGGATACAGGCGAGCCCCTCTATCTGGTAAATGACGTCATAAAGGCGTGCATAATTGACGAGTTTTTGCCGGTGACGGATGAACTCGAAAGTGGTCTATTGCATTGTAATGCGCTATAGACTTTTACGATCTATGATAACATTTACTTTTTGTCAAAAACCTATTTTAACACAATTCATTTTAGGACAGTATTAAGCTTTAATGTCGTGTCCAAAGTTGTCCAAATTGTTCAGGGTTCAACATCTACGGTCGTACCAGACTGCGCTCAGCGAAGTATTTAATTCTATCAAATACTAATATTCTATGTTAATGAGTGAAATTGAATTAATAAAAATAATTAAAAGGAATGAAACAATATATGCATTTCAATTTTGTATAAACGTATAGAACCGATATTAAAGTAAT
Source organism: Mytilus trossulus (assembly GCF_036588685.1). NCBI lineage: Eukaryota > Metazoa > Mollusca > Bivalvia > Mytilida > Mytilidae > Mytilus > Mytilus trossulus. Next base: position 5,529,214 of record NC_086383.1, on the reverse strand, counting down.
AAAAAAATAATTTGAAAACCCTTATAACCGATCTCAAAGGGGAAAATTCGGACAGTTCCTTATCATAATCAGTACTCAAACAAAGGGAACATAACTGTCATAATTCCTTACGTGGTACACACATTATTGGTTAAACCATAAAGGTGTAAAGTAAATTATATGTTTTTATCTAACGGTTTCACACTTCTTTTTTTTGTGTTTCTTTAAATATATGACATGACTCTGTACTTTAACATCCCGTCATTATTTGTCATTAGCAAATTAAAACATAACTAGATTGTATCTTCTTTTGAGGCGGGGTGTATCGCGACACATACACGTTATTTTTTTTATCTTAATAGAAGTTGCTGCTCACCATCCTACTACCTGTCGATACATTTATTTTTGGCATTGTACAAGTCATGTTTTCTCTTACTGTTCATGACGTTAAAATACTAAATCCCTGGGATGTGTTTTAGTTGAATTTAATAGCTGTTGTTTACTTCTTTAAATTGTAATTTGGATGGAGAGTTGTTCATTAGCACTCACACATGGCCACATCTTCCTATATCTATTATGTTATTGTTATATGGAACATTTTTTTGAACTCCTATCTTCCATTGTTGCTAATGTGCTTTGTCTGTATGTCTTTTGTGTTTCTTTTAAAAATATTTTTGTTTGTCTTTGTAGTGATGAAAGGTTATAACATCATGTTGACTGCTTTCAACCTATTTGTGACATTTGTACCTATAATGTCTGTTTGTTTTGTTCACCCATAGCATTTTCAATATTATAATGAAATTTTATTAGACTGTAATACAATTGAGAGTTTCGTGTAGCTTCAAAACCAGGTTAAAATGCCTAAGCAAGAACGCAATACGACTTTTGTTGATAATTTGTTTGGTGTAATTGAGCTTTTGGTGATTTGAATTTTTTCTATGTATTATTAAATTTGATTGTAATGTAAATAGTTCATCAGTATACTGTGTGCACACACAATAACACATCTTGATCTTTTTTCAGGGATCGAGAAAGTACATCTTAAGATACATCTTGAGAAAAAAGATGATCAGACCACAGCTGATATCCTCAAATACCTCCACGAGGAAGTAGACAGTGGATTAACTGATATAGAAATCATTGTTTAGATTTTGAAGTCTGTCTTGAGTTATTAGGTCCTTCTACTCTTCTGTGGAAAGACATTTTGGTTTTGTTCCTATTTTATGATTTGTTTTCATCTTCTGCCAAACCCTTTTCGTGCGGTATAAATTTGCTTTCCAAATTAACGCTTTGACAGTTATTGCGCTTTAATTACTCATCCTGTGTGGGTTTTTTTTGTAAAAGTTGTCATCACCTACACTGCGGTTTTACATATGATAAGATTGCCCTGAAATAATTCAACGAAATCTTTAAGGACTTATAGCTATTGAGATGTTTAATTTTAATGTTTCAACAGACCTCGATGTTGACATGAATATCAATAATGCGGTCATTTTTATAAATTTCCTGTATACATAACTTTGAACTCTTTGAAAACTAAGGATTTTCTTATCCCACGTATAGATTTCCTTAGCCGTATTTGGCACAATTTTTTGGAATTTTAGATCCTCAATGCTCTTCAACTTTGAACTTTGGGTTTATAAATATTTTTGATTTGCGCGTCACTGATGAGTCTTGTGTAGACGAAACGAACGTCTGGCGTACTAAATTATAATCCTGGTACCTTTGATAACTATTGGTACTTGATAAAGCGATAAGCTTGCAATATTTTGCATGACACTATGACCTTAAACAAAGTTAACACGAGATGGGCAAACATAAACCTATTATTTGAGAATGAAAGGAACCCTTTATAACCGGGAGTAGAAGAGTATACCTCTTATTTCAGATATAAGAAATGGCTATATATTTTGGAAATAACAGTGAAAAACGCAATCATATCAGACATGCAGTTAAAAAATATAAACTGGGTATTGCAAATTTTTTACCTTTTTTAGTCTTTTTTGTTTTTTTGTGACGTTTTAATATTTCAGATTTTAGTGGATGTCCATTTTCACTTAACAAAAACATTTGTCTAGGACGTAATTAGAAGTCGCTGAAAAATATCTCCACGTGCAGGATTTGTAGCTGTAGTGAAAACCCGTTGGTGTCCTTCGGCTGCTTTCTGCTCTTTGGTCGGGCTGTTGTCTCTAAGGTACATTCCCAATTCCTTTTCTTAATTGTATAAAACCATTTATTTTTGAAATAATTGAAAGGACAGCTATATTGTACCTTTAATGGTTCTCTTCTCAGTTTATTAAAGTTATGATTGATATTTTCTGTTGTATATAGTTCTCCTCTTTTTATATTTTATCTATTTTCCTCAGTTTTAGTTTGTAAACCGGATTTGATTTTTTCTCGATCGATTTATGAATTTCAAACAGTGGTAAACTACGGTTAACATGGTTAACGGTTGTATTTTTATAAAAAAAAAAAAAACACGAAAATTGATCCTTTTAGGTCTTTTATTCTCTGGTGAATAACCTTGACAGATTGAAGCCTCCGTTAAATAATCCTATTATTCACCGGTGAATAACCCTGGTATCTCTAATGATGTCATACTTGATGATCACGAGTTTACTCAATAAAGTATGACGTCACATAACGTCAGATGAATAAAAACAAAAGACCATTCATGCCTTGGAAATTCATCTAGTATCGGCGATATCTATTTCAGGGCCATATAACTACTACAGAAAAAATCTTCCTATGTTGTACATAGGCGAAATGTCAATAGACACATAATAAGTTTAGTTTCAGTTTAAATATATTTATTTATAGTGGATTGGGAAACAATTTTTGCAAATTGAATCTCTTTCCACTTTGAGGGTGCGAATGCTGCCTTGTAGCGGCATTAGTCTGCTCTTAATCGAAATCTACAAGGGTGTCTTTAACGTGCAAACTATAATGCTCTCTCTTAACACGGGTCAGCCATTTATCGTCCCCTTCCGACGGACTATCATCGTTTCCTCAAGACCATACTCGCAAATGGTGTCATGGGAGAGCCGAAAATTCAGTCCCTAGAATTTTCATCCAATAATAAGTTTATTGATAATCTGTTACAATATTTTTCTTTTAATTGTTCGGTCGATATTATTAGTTACATAGTGTGTTAGTGACCTAATATGATATATACAGGGTCAGTAAATTCCATATGGGGTGAGAGCGAAGCTCGAACCCCATATGGAATTTACTTACCCTGTATATATCATATTAGGTCACTAGCACACTATGTAACGAATTTATCTTACCGACTAAATTTATGTGTTGAATTTAGACTAAAGCTGTCTTATTTGCTTTCATAACACATCTCCTTATTTCTTTATTAAAGTGTTCAGGTGTTCAATTTTAAGAACCTACTTCAATTGATATGCACTAAAAAAACTAATGTAAACGATAGATATTTATAATAAACAACCTTGATATAACAATATTAAAAAGAACTTTCAATATTTGAAATAATCAAACAGTGCCTAAGTCGCAAATTTACTACTAACCTAATATTGAAATAAACCCCGCCTCCCTACTAACCTAATATTGAATATACACGGTCTCCACGAGGTCGCTTTTAACCAATCATATTCCTAGAAATGTATAGGAGGTAAGATAAAATAAAATATTTATCGTCCAATTATGTCGGTGAATATCAAAAATGGTCAACCCATGTAATATTAGTTACATAGTGTGTTAGTGACCTAATATGATATATAAAGGGTCAGTAAATTCCATATGGGGTGATTCGCTCTCACCCCATATGGAATTTACTGACCCTGTATATATCATATTAGGTCACTAGCACACTATGTAACGAATTTATCTTACCGACTATCTTTAAGTGTTGAATTTAGACTAAAGTTGTCTTATTTGCTTTCATAACACATCTCCTTATTTCTGTATTAAAGTGTTCAGGTGTTCAATTTTAAGAACCTACTTCAATTGATATGCACTAAAAAAACTAATGTAAACGATAGATATTTATAATAAACAACCTTGATATAACAATATTAAAAAGAACTTTCAATATTTGAAATAATCAAACAGTGCCTAAGTCGCAAATTCACTACTAACCTAATATTGAAATAAGCCCCGCCTCCCTACTAACCTAATATTGAATATACACGGTCTCCACGAGGTCGCTTTTAACCAATCATATTCCTAGAAATGTATAGGAGGTAAGATAATGGTTATTCCTCTCGAGAAACAACCCTTATTCTTTTTATAATCCTTTTGGATTATGGCTCTTCATCTTTGATATAAACTTTGGATTTCAAATATTTTGGCCGGGAGCATCACTAAAGATACATGTTTTGTCGAAATGCGCATCTGGTGCAGAAAATTGGTACTGATTAGATGTCACACCACCAACTACTCCCTGAAACAAGGCCTACTCGGACAAAATAAAAAAAAATAGTGCATTTGATGTCATAGTTTACTTAAAATACCCAACAAATTTGCAGAAATGAAACATTAGGTAAAAGAGAAATATATTAAGACCATTTTCAGCCCAAATTTGCTTGTTTATAAATTGAAATTAAAAATTGAGGATAAATGCGCTCCATAGTATACTAATTTAAGATTTCAAGAAAACCTGGGGTAGTTTTTAGTGGTATATCAGTTCGGAAGGTCTTTTCTCTCTTAAATGGCTTGAAAGGAATGTTTAAAATTTGAATGACGAAAGGTAATACCTGTTCGATTCAGGACATACCTGGTTTGTAAGAGGTTAAACTTAAGATTGGGACTTTTAATTGGTGGTCTGACATCTTTAAGAGAAACATCAAAATGAGAAAACAATTTTTTTTTGTCTTAACTGATCATTTGAAATAAAAGTAATAACATTTCAATCTTTTCAGGGGCAAAATGTCACATTTTGCAAATTTAGAGCATAAAACTTGAGTTTGTGCTATGTTTAGCTTTTCCAGTCTTGACAATATGCTTTTATATAAAATGAAATGTCCTACATAGTTATAAATGCACATCACGTTGTTTCTGAGGTGTTAAACATTAAATCATAGTTTTTTTACTACCCCAAAACTAATTTTGTCATGCAGATTTCATGAAATTGTATGATTTTTACTCCTTATGCCATTGCGTCATCAGGTCATACTATGTACTTGGCAGATAGCATAGCCTAATATAAACACTGCAGAAACTCACAAATGTACCACTTATTACTCTTGAAATTTTTATTTTTTTAAATTTTATTAACTGATGTATATATAAAACAGTTGAATGACCATGACTGCACTTTTGATCAATTTGTAGTACTTTACTGACACCGGATGAAAAAAGAGAGTCAATATTCCTTGACACTTCAATACCTTGGATTTTTTACTTAATTCATTGCAAAAAGTGTGAAAAGTCGTAAAAGTAATAGAACAAACAAGGAAAAATCAGCAAAAAACTAATTTTGAAAGTTTATGTTCCTGTAGCCCTAAATGAAATTTTCAAATATTTTCTATCAAAGTCATACATAACAGTCAGTTTAAATTGAGCTGTGAAATTTTTAATATCAGTCGCATTATGCTCAGATAGGCTGTTTTTAACTAAAAATTGACTTATGATTAAGAATAAAGCAAAACGAAACTTTTTAAACAACTTTTTTGTCTCTTTATGTGTCACACCACCAAGTACTCCCTCAATTTAGAACGTATGAGAAAGTAGGCCTACTCGGACAAAAATGAAACTTTTGGTGAAAGAGAAATATACTATGACCATTTTGAGCCCAAATTTACATGTCTATGAGATGACATTAAAAAATGAGAATTAATGCGCTCAATAGTATACTAATTTAAGATTTTTAAAAAAACAGGGGTTATTGTTAGTGGTACATCAGTTCGGAAGGTCCCTTCTTCTGATATGGCTTAAAACATGTTAAAGTTATGTTGAACATTGGCATGAAGAAAGGTGATACCTGGTTTGTAAGAGGTTAAACTCAAGATAGAAAATTAGGAAAGCTATGAAAACTGCAAAATTTGGTTGAACAGATAGGGACCTTTAATTGGTGGTCTGACACCTTAATGTCATTACCCGGGTTGACCATTTTGAATATTTATCTTCTCTGCAAGTCATTATTGTACATGTTTCATAGTATAAAGTCACGTTTGTATAACATGTTTTTTATTTGTGTTTTTCATTAACAATGTTGTTCGGTATTCAAGAAATACCTATTGACAGCATTTCGTTTTTTGAAATAATGGATATGGTTTTGCAAATGATACATTTTTTCATATACCCTGTAGGTAACGAATAGGTAACGAATAGGTAACAGGGTATTGACCGAGCGCTGGAACGGGTACATGCGCGCTAATAGGGTAATTTCATCTCTAAGAACACATTTTTACCACAAGAGACATGGAGACAATTAAAAAACTTTTTCTGAAAGGTGCAACGTACAACAAACGTATTATAAGTGAAAAGGTAACGAATAGGTAACGAATAAGTAACAGGGTATTAACTGAGCGCTGGAACGGGTACATACGCGCTAATAGGGGTATTTCATCTATAAGAACACATTATTACCACCAGAGACATGAACACAATTAAAAAACGATTTATTTCAAGGTGCAACGTATACCCCGCGCATTAAAAGCGAATAAGGAACGAATAAGTAACAGGGTATTATCCGATAGCTGGAACGAGTACATACGCGCTAATAGGGGTATTTCATCTATAAGAACACATTATTTCCACCAGAGATATGAATTTAATTGAAAATCCTTTTCTAAAAGGTGCAACGTACAACAAACGTATTATAAGTGAATAGGTAACGAATAGGTAACAGGGAATTAACCGAGCGCTGGAACGGGTACAAATGCGCTAATTATAGAGTTATATCACCTCTACGAACCCAAATCTACCACCAGAGACAACAAAACAATTGCAAATCATGTTTTAAAAGGTGCAACGTATGATACACGTATTATAAGCGAATTATAAGCGAGTGATGGAACGAATTAAACAAGGTAATAGCATGCTCCGAAACGGTGTACACCTTGCTTACATGTTTAACCCCACTATACCAGCTTACATGATTCAGAGACTACAAAGGGTTCAGAACACTGCTGAGCGAGTGGTTACAAGAAAAAAGAAATATGAACACATTACTTCGACACTTGAGTCTCTTCACTGGCTGCCTGTGCAATACAGGGTGCAATACAAAATATTATTATATGTATTCAAGTCCGTGAAACATGAAGCGCCATTATATCTTACTGAACTTGTAAATTTATACAGGCCATCAAGATCATTAAGGTCTAAAAACAACTTAACACTCGTAACTCCTATTGTGCGAACCAAAACCTACGGCAATAGAAGATTTGATCAAGCTGCGGCCATCCTTTGGAATGCATTACCAAAAGAACTTCAAAATGCAAAGTCGGTGCCTGTATTCAAAAAGAACTTAAAAACTCACTTTTTTCGACAAGCATTTTTAATCCCTTAAATTCGTTTCTGTGATACATTGTGCCATAGACGTTAGCCTGCTTTTGATTTATCGAACCTTTCTTTTAACTGGAGATATGTTTCATTTATAATATGTACATTGTATGTTTTAGTAGCACACATATGTTTTCATTTCAGTAATTATATTTTTACGTGGTAATATTCCTTTTTCATCTTTTGAATACGTTTTCAAATTTTTAACTTATATTTGATAATTTTTAATAGCAATCTTATTTTAGACTTTTTTGGCTATTTTATTTTACCAACTTTATTCAGTATAATTTTATTTTGATTCATTGATATATATATATTCCACTTTTTTTGTAAAAAAAATCCACATTATTAATCCTTTTATCTAGAAAAGTTTTAACACTTAAATATTTATTTTGTGTGTTCATGTTTTATATTTTTATCACTGTCTGTGTGTATATTTCGTTTAACATGTGATGTAAAGCGCTTTGAGTAATATTGTTTTAGATTTAGCGCTATAGAAAAATTGTAATAATAATAATAATAATAATAATAATAATATTATATTAGTATGTGCCTGTCTCTAGACAAGAACCTGAAATTAAGTAGTTATCGTTTGTTTTTGTGTTACATATTTGTTTTCCGTTTATTTTTTTGTATATGAAATACGGCCGTCAGTTTTGTTGTTTGAATTGTGTGAGGTTGTCATGGCTGGGCCTTTTATAGGTGTCTACACGATTTGGGCTATGTTCATTGTTGAAGGCTGTACAGTGAACTATAGTTGATAATTTCTGTGTCATTTTGGTCTATTGTAGAGTGTTGTGTCATTGGCAATCATAACACATCTTCTTTTTTATGCAAGCGCTAACACGGTGATTTCATCCCGTTGAACCAAGATCCATCTTCGAACATACGGACATAAAGCAGTTAAAAGGTAGAACGTATAAAAAACAAATTAGGAACAAATGCGTATCGAACATGAAGTAAAAAGATCGGTTGAGCACAAACACATATAAATAGGTCATAAAAAATCATTTTACCTCAACAAATTTAGAACTATTACCAGATATAAGAGTATTTTACAACTAGATTTGTAATTGCTAGCAATAACGGATGGTACCCTTCCCCCTATTGCCAGGTGAACGGCAGCCATTTTGACAATTCCAAAGTCAAAGAGAGCAACTACAGGTGTCTAGTAACATTTTTGCAAAGTTCCATCAAGTTTGAACATTTTGAAATTTTTGATATTTTTGCTGTTTCCATGGTTACGGCGGCCATTTTAAAAATTCCAACTTCAAAATCCAACTCTGCCTATGCCAGTTACCATTCCTGTAAAGTTTCATCCAGTTTGCTCAAAATTCTTTTTTTTTAATTTTTGACCTTTTTGCATTGTTACCATGGTAACAAGACCTATTTTGGAAATTCCAACTCCAAATGCCACATCTTCCAATGTTGCTCATCATTACTGGGAAGTTTCATGAAGTTTTGAGCATTTTGAGAATTTTGAAAATTTTGGTGTAGTTTCCATGGCAACATAGTAGTTCCAATGATCGCCAAAATCATCCAACACCTGTATATAGTGGGCACCTACATTGTTTTAAAATATGATGATTCTGAGTTGAAGCATATCCAAACAGTTCACCTAAAACCAAAAACTGATTTTTTTTCACATTTATGCCATTTCCATGGTAACGGCAGCCATATTAAACCATTCTATGCCATAATTTAAAAGGGGGAAGGGTATTAAAAATCAAATAAGTAACGAAAAGGTAACGAATAGGGAATAGGGAATAGGGAATAGGTAACGAATAGGTAACGAATAGGGAATAGGGAATAGGTAACGAATAGTGAATAGGTAACGAATAGGTAACGAATAGGGAATAGGTAACGAATAGGTAACGAATAGGTAACGAATAGGGAATAGAGAAAAGGTAACGAATAGGTAACGAATAGGTAACGAATAGGGAAAAGGGAATAGGTAACTAAAAGGTAACGAATAAGGAATAGGGAATAGGTAACGAATAGGTAACGAATAGGTAATGAATAGGGAATAGGTAATGAATAGGGAATAGGGAATAAATAACCAACTTGACGCCCATATGTTTGCTTTTAGAATTTTGAAAATTACACTGTAACCACGGAAACACCAAAGAAGTCAAAAATTTCCTAAAAAAAGTATTTCAAACTGACCGAAACTTCACAGAAATGGTAACTGGCATGTGGTCATTTGCAATTTGACTTCGGAATGTTCAAAATGGCCACAGTTACCGTGGAAACAGCAAAAATGTCAAATATTTCCAAATGCTCCAAACTAAATAATACTTTTCAAAAATATTTATAATGCGCTCTTTGACTTTGGAAATTAAAAAAAAAATGGTGCCGTTACCCTGCCAATGGGGATGGGTGCCATCCGTTATTGCTAGCAACTACAAACATGACAAATGTAGGTTTTTTTTATTTTGTGAATATGAATGTTTTCATGTAAGGATATGTCACAATAAGATGACCACGTCTTGATAATATGTAAATTAATGTTTGCCACTGTATCACATACTAGTAGTCTTTACCCAATCTATTTATAATTCTTTGCATGCAAGAATGTGTTTTTCTCTTATGACGTCGTTCACTGTAATGTTTCATTTTTACTTAAATTTGATATTATTGGTTTAATACTTTTGGTAATTACAGAATAAAGGCAACAGTAGTATGCTGCTGTTCGAAATTCATAAATCGAATTAGAAAAAATAACAAACTGGTAATTGCAGTATAACAAACATTAAATATAAAAAAAAGAAGATGAGGTACGATTGCCAATAAGACAGCTCTTCACATAAGACCAAAATGACACAGAAATTAACAACTATAGGTCACCGTAAGGCCTTCAACAATGTGCAAAGCCAATACCGCATAGTCAGCTTATATATTATATTATAAGCGCTTTCGCTGGCTCTTTCCCCTAAAAGTTCCAAAATTTGTTCATACGTTTTCCGGATCCATATTTTACATTTAATCATAACATTGAAAATGGAACGGGAAGTGCGTCAAATTATAAGCCTGGTACCTTTGATAAACACTGTCATAACTTGGAAGATTGAAAGTGGAGCAAACATCTTCAAGGAGGTGAATTATATCACATTTCCATATGGTACTATCAGATTTACAACATTTCTATATATTGAAAACACACCTGACATAAAAACAGATTTCACCGTTTCAGACAGATTCAACATATCACATATATACGTAGGCCGGAGTCCACCTAGCACAGTTTGTCTGATTTGTTATTAAAAAGCATCGCAACATTGCAGTTATCATTTGCAGATGTGAAAGCCACAACCAATTCCGTTCAGCTCCTAGCGTTCTGTAACAATCTCTCAACTGCGCGAAGAAACATACCCCAAAATGCGAAAGTTTGTGATAGTTTACAAGAGTGCATTCTGAATTCTTGAAACAATGGCAACATATGTTCTTCAAAATTAGAGAAAAAACTGTTCAATATCTTCAGTACTTTTGGGTGTTTCAGCAAATGACCTGCGACAATCAAATTACATGTACGCGTATGAAATCAAATGTTTGGTCCAATATTAATTAAACGATTTTTTTAATTTTTAAAAGCAATGGAAGAATGCTTTCAAATCAAACAAAAGAGCCATGATACTAGTAAGATAATCCTCGAAAACATATGGCATAGACCATTTTACATTTGGGCAACAGCATGCAATTAATTGTCAAATGTTTGCACAGCATATTGTTGACCAGCACGTTTTGACATATCTAAACATTTTGTCATAGTTGTAAATAGTATTGCCATGTCGCTATGTTTGGCATCTATAAACGGAGCATTTGCTACAGACGAAGTGTCAGATTTAGCCTTTTAAAAGAATTTATAAAAAAGAAGATGTGGCATGATTGCCAATGAGACAACTATCCACTATCCACAAAAGACCAAAATGACACAAACATTAACAATTATAGGTCACCGTACGGCCTTCAACAATGAGCAAAGCCCATACCGCATATAGTCAGATATAAAAGGCCCCAATAAGATAATGAAAAACAATTGAAAGGAGAAAACTAACGGCCTTATTTATTTAAAAAAAAAATGAACGAAAAACAAATATGTAACACATAAACAAACGACAACCACTGAATTACAGGCAAAATGAAAAAAAATGTCAGTGCTTTCTGAAGAAAATGGAACCGAATATAACTTTTGGCTCGAAAGAAGTCGCAGAAATACCAAATACAGTACAGAGATCCCTCGGTTTTCCATGAAACAAGACATAATCTTCCCAAAAACATCAGAATAACGAGGTCGTCCATACCGTTCTGTTGGCTTGTCGAAAGGTAACCATGCCATAAGATTGGTATTCGAATCATTCAACGTCAAAGATATTTCTAGTCCCCGTTTAACCTTTATCGAACTTATGTGGACGTTTGATGATTTGTTTTGAGACTGAAATACAACTCTAGTCATTGAATCAATTGCATTTTTACCATCGATTGTCTAATTTTGTAAGTTGATATTTTCTGCTCCCTCCTTTATAATACGGCCACCTTTTCTAAATAGATATATTATACCATAAGGTCATATGTCTTGGATTCTGTCTATTTCCAAATTTGCTAAACTAGTCCGATATCTACTTACTTCAGAATAGGATGCACAAAACCATGATTTTTCAATAAAAATGTTAGAGCCAAACTCATAGTGTAATTGTAGTGCCAAAGCAAGATGAAATATGGTTAACATGTTTATTCCTAAAGCAACTATGCATTCTGTTATTGTCAGGTCTTTTTGCAGTTTGTCGACAGGAAGTTTAGAAACATTACTGCAATATGTCAATGAGCATCAGAATAACGAGAAGGTCCATATCATATTCATTGAATATTAATGCAAAGTTAAAAATTCACATTAAATTTAATTCATAAGAAATACTGACTTGGAATGGCTTCGAAATTTAACAATAGGAAATTTAAAACATTTTTATTCGGAAAATTATTATTCTAAATTTACAAATGTTGCTACCACTTCCTTAAACTAATACAGAGTGCGCTTTCGTTAAATTGAGTAAAATGGACAAAATTAAGAAAGAAAAGAAAAGGAAATCTTTTTTTACATTATGAATAAACAATTAAACTCTGTATAAAATGAAAAATCATAAGTCAAAAGTAAAAAAAAAAATAACAAAATTCAAATGTTTTCCCATGTTGAAATTTTTATAAAAAATTGCCCGCATACAATGTCTACGACCGGGCAAAAACGTTAGCTTTATGTAGTATTGGCTTTGCAAAAAAAATGGTTTTAGCCTGCAGGTATGCCGGTCCATTTAAGTCGTAAAACAAGCACAGTTTTCTTGATCTGTCACTCCAATAACAGTGAGGCCTTAAGACGGAGAGAGGGAAAAAACTGTCACCTCACAGCAAGTTTAAGACGGTCCTTAGCACTAGTTCAGCGAAAGTCAAACACATACCTATAATTCCTAACAAACATAGGAGGCTTCTGAATTGCGTTGTTACAGCGCAAAAACTCGGCGGAGTTAAACATCAATACACACAGTAACATTTAATGTATAAGAAATCCGAATCCGCTGAAACAATAGGTAAAAGAAACAAGTAAGCAAAATCACAATAAGCAAAATAAATGAACAAAGGCCTGCTAGTAGATATATACTGACATGAAGATAAAAAACCCAAAAAATACAAGTGTAATAAAAAAAATCTTGCTACAACCAAGATTAGTCATTAATCATGTGCATGATTTTGTCAGAGTTTGTCAATAATATTATTACTTATTTTTAACCGTTTTCATATCATAATTTGTAATTCAAGGAAAGGATTACAGAGAGTGCTATCTAATAATATGAATGTGCAATTATCTTTGAAGTTTACTGGTGAAGCTGTCGTTAATGATTTCTTGTGAAGAAAGATAGTTAATGCGCAATTTTAAATTTTCCTAACTTGCTAAAAATATACAAGAATTTTTAAATATTCATTTACGCAGAAAACCACGCCTCTTGCTTTCAAATATAAAAGGAACTAGATTGTGGATCCCAATTCAAACGAGCTCTTTGTTAATTTCCTTTAGCTAAGGACTGACCAAATTGTAAGTACATTACTTAACTTTAATTTGTTTATTATATTATACAACAGATAGGGTTTCATTTTGATGAAGAAAATACTTGATGACAATAAAAAGAATCAGTTTGGATAAAGAACGCCAAAAATGCAGCATCATTTGTTCAGCTTGTTTTGGTCGTTAGCTGGTAATATTTTAACAAGCGTGCTTCATTTGATTAATTGATTGACAGGAGTTTTATGCCACTTTATGTAAGATAATTTGTGGCGGTAAGTTTTTGTTGTTGCTTCATTCGCATTGGTGTCATGATTTAACTGAAATTTACCAGAAAATAACAAGACGAAATTCGCCAAATATTTAAAGAAAGGTCGAAACAATAAACAATAGATTAGCTGAAATCATTTTTTTATGATGTCAGATATAGCTTAAGATTGTTGTAATAAAAATGTCGTATGTGTCTGAAGTAGAATAAAACTCAGTCAATAAGAATGTTTTCTTGACATGCACATCCTTTAGCGATAAATGCTATCCTAATTATATGGACATGAAGATAAAGACAACTTTGTCCTATATTTTGTAATGTTGATTAACGTGCTATCCAGAAACTCTCACAAAGGAATTATGGTACCTTGAAGATTTTTGGTCAGTTTAGATCCCTTTTAACCCTAATAGCAAAATTTTGCAAACATATTTTATGTCCAAAATAGCATTACATGGTATTGGTAATTATTGCTGCTTGCTGCAATCTGTAGATCATACGTGGTAAAATCAATTAAAAAAACTCTTTGGGTGAACGCAGTGGCGGAATCAGAGGGGGCGTAGAGGGCGTACGCTCGGACTTTTTTTTTGTAAAATGATTAATCAGACTAGTCTTCATGAACTTTGCAATTTCCCGTGTACTCTAGTATTTAATTATATGAGACAATCCTTTACTTATAAAAATACTTTTCGCTGGAATTTACTGATTGTCGATTACTGTGATTCGCTATGGTGGAGTTGACCAGTGCGTCGAAAAAACATCGCTAAGTCATTTTTAATTCATTTCTTTACAATAACACATTGCCTAGGCTGAGGATGACACTCATGACACCTTCAAAGCGACATAGGATTGAGCAAGAACGTATTGACTTCTATTTCACTTTTTCACCAAACAGAAAGTAAGTCTCTGGATTATCATGAAAAAAGTTCTGCGGGAATATTATTTACCTACGAAAACATGTTTAACCCTAAACGTCCCAGCCTATTTTAAAATAACATAGCTTAATAATGATCTACAGTCAGTATAAGCTCTAGATATATTTTATGTCTAAGGTACAAATGTACGAACCATTTGATTTGAGGAGACTGAGATATTTGAGAGAAAAAAATGACTCTGATTTTTGCCTTAAAATGTTTTTGAAAAAAATAATCTTGTTCACTGTTTTTGCTATTAGAAACGAAAATTTCCAACAGAATTATTTAGCATTAAATGAACATGATGAATAAAACGGGCACATTTTTTTTTGTGCATGGCAGGGGTTTGCATGTGTGACCGGAATGTCTGTTTCACCGAACTGATATATTAAATACTTTTTTCAAGACCAGACTGCAACCTGCCTGCTGTTTGTGGCTTTTATTCAATTTGTCGACCGTCGTTCATAAATTCGTTGTCATTTCAGACGCATTCGTAGCTTTTGGTTAATTTGAAAACCCTCACTTCTCTTAAATTTGTATAAAAATTGCTTATTTGTCTTTTTAAACTGGTGTCGGTCGTATTGTAAGTTTTATTGAATAACGGCGGGTTTATATCTTGTTTACAACAAGAAATCTTTGAGGTTATACAAAGGCTAAACTAACAAACAGGCGATATTTTTCCAAATCTATTTTTTACTGACAAGTCCCACATCAAATTCATCATTACAGAGCTTTGGATCTATATTATCATTTTATGATAGACAATTACGTCGGCACGGTAAGTGTTTCCTGTTTTGTATGTATTGCCCTCCGTGCGGATTCAAATTTATTCAAAATATTGCACCGCGACACTACTGTTAAAAACTACAGATAAAGAAATTTTGTGATCTCTCAATATCTATTCTGCAAAAACATGTCACAGATACATCGTATCGGTCATATATATTCTCGATGGTTACATTTATAGAGTCGATTTCAGTCATTCTTCATAACTCTGTTTGAGCAGTTTTGTATACGGAGCACAGTAAAACAGATATCGATATTTTGTTGTGTTTTTTTTTTTATAATACTTTATTTATAAATGTAAATGAACAAAAAAGAGGGATAGAATACTGCGTTTAAACTACGACAATTTGGGGGACTGTCGTTTGCGTTCTTTCGAGTCGTCTTGATGAATAAAACAAGATGTCCGAAATATGTTTATTTCGAGTCCAACCATAAGAGTAAATAATTAATTAAAGTTGATTCCTTATGGTTTCCTATATTAAGCCATAGGAACACGTGCTGGTTGGACTTGTTTTATTCGCCAATCACAATTCTGTTTAGAATAATTAATTTTATAAGAACAGTTTCTATTGGTTAGATCTCTTTTAGCTAATTCACATATGTTTTCATAATTTGGCTTTACTATTTTTAAATACTTAATACATTTTTTTACGACCATTAGGGCAATCCGATTATTAGGTAAGATATAATTCTAGGTGAACAATGAAAGTAAAAACACAAAAATACTGAACTCCGAGGAAAATTCAAAAAGGAAAATCAAAAATCAAAAGGCAAAATCAAAAGTTCGAACACATCAAACGAATGGATAACAACTGTCATATTCCTGACTTGGTACAGGCATTCAAAGAAATTCAATCATTATTTGCTAAGAAAAAACTTGTGAAAGTTTTAGCTGTCAAGCCTTATTTATATCGCTATAAGTGTCAAATAGGAAGAATTTCACATTAAATACTTATACATCATAAGTTAGATAACATTATAGACTTTCTAATTATATCTTTTTATACAAAAACCTTTAAACAAGATTTAGTTATTTTCTACAACAACATGGAAATTTTACATGAAATATTAAAATTTATTTCTTGAAATATTTGACCTCAATTTACTTTCATTATATATAGTCAGTAGCATTTGGCAGTTGTTAGTCTTGTGTTTTTTTTTTTGTTTAATTTTATTTCATTTATATGTTTTGGAGTTTATAGTTTAGTTTAATTTCACCGACAAGTATAATTTGTGTTTAGGTGCCAGCTGAAATCCGGCTCCGGTGCGGGATTTTCTCGCTGTTTGATAGAGTTATAATTGGTGCCCTTAGGCTATTTACTGTTCTTTGATCGGGCTGTTGTCCCTTTGACGCATTCTCAATTTCCAGTTTTAATTTTATTCAAATGATATAAATAAAAGCAATATTTCCATCGGCAACTAACGAAAATATTATTTCCTTCTCTTTATTGTATGCTTCATTATATACAGAAATTAAACGTGGTAATCGCAAAGCTGTTTTATTTTTTTATTTCAGATACAAGATGTCACATCATATCAACACCGAAAACAATGATTTTCATTTGGTTGTAAATAGTGGTGCGATAGCAGTAGATACAGGCAGGGCACCGGTTGGTGATAAAAAAGCCTTATGGCAGTTGGTGCCAAAGGGCAATAACATATTTACAATAAATAATGAAGAAGATGGCAGATTCGTCGAAATTCGGGAAAATGCGATTCTTCTTACCGTAAAAGCTGGCAACAACTCTCAGCTCAATCTATCTGATGGGATCTCAAATAGCACAACAATATCGAATTTAAATGAAGATCCACCTATAACGATGGTAATAAACGAAAACCAAACAACGGTTGGTTCCCGAACTGGAATCAATGGCCAAAAGTGGAACATTACTCCGCAATGATTAAAAGAACTTACGCTTATTTTTGTCTGCAAACGTTTGCAAAACCATAGTTTATATATCATTTTCTAAAAAAGCCTACCTTGCTTATACGCATATAATAATTGTATATTTAATCCTCATCAACTAGGGAATCAGAAAATTCGTTTTTATCTGTTTTGTGAATTTATCTTTTAATTCTTAGTTTCCTGTCTTTGAATATATAACAACCCATGTAAAATAAAAGTTTCCTAGTAGTTTGATATGTGTCCATTTCCTTCATTTTTTCGTTTGATTATTATGTTTTCACTTTGTCCTAAGTTTATATGAAATTAGCCTTCTTGTATGACAAACGAAATGTAAGTTACTATATTGCACGCGTTTGTTCATTATTTTAATACTGGACAGAGCAATAAGTCTTATTTGGGTGGTTATATTTTAAATGACAGCAGTTACCTGACAGGCTGTGAGATACTTAATATCAGATCAGTTCGAATCTGTCTTTCAGTCTCCCTTTATCCTTTCTAAAAACGGATCAAATAAAGCATGTCATATAACATTAAACAATATAAAGATATATTATACCAATTAAAGTGCTAAACAATATTTCATTATTTTCAAAAGGTCTACTTTGGTTTTGTAGTTCATGTAAAACCAAGTCCCCTGCTGGAGGCCATCTTGGGATGATGGTTCGACTACAAAATAACAACACTTGGTCAACATCTCATAAGGAACATTCATGTCATGTTTGGTTTCATTTAAGTCAGAGGTTCTTAAGAAAAAAAACGTTTGTATGTATTTCCCATAGGGTCCTATGTTAATCTTAATCCCCCTACGCTGGCAGCCATCTTGGATGACAAATCAGCCACACAAGAGGGACAAAAGATACCAAACGGACAGTCAAACTCATAAATCGAAAATAAACTGACAACGCCATGGCTAAAAATGAAAAAGACAAACAGACAAACAATAGTACACATGACACAACATAGAAAACTAAAGAATAAGCAACACGAACCCAACCAAAAACTAGGGGTGATATCTGATGCTCCGGAAGGATAAGCAGATCCTGCTCCACATGTGGCACCCGTCGTGTTGCTCATGTGATAACAAATAATTGGTATTCTACAAATTATTCTAATATGACGTGCTCCTATCGAAACGCGCTTCTGGCGTTTATACTAAATTTAGTCCAGGTATCTATGATGAGTTTATTGTGAAGAGCATACTTTTCAAGTTTTTTTTTCTCCATGGGATATTAGAACCGATAGTCATAAATATAGTTCTAAACTAAATAATGATAATAACAACAAAAGGCTTAACCCGGACCATGCAAAAAGTAACCTATAAAAGTGCTTTCCATTTCGTTACACCACTGTCCCAGCTAGGCTATGGAAAGGTTTGGATCTCGCTAACATGTTTAACCCCGCCACATTCTGTATACAGTCAAGAGCCTGTAATTCAGAGGTTGTCGTTTGTTGATGTGTTACATATTTTTTCCGTTCATTTATTTATGTCCCAACTACGATATTAGAGGGGCATTATTTTTTCTGGTCTGTTCGTCTGTTCGTTCGTCTGTCTGTCCGTCCGTCCGTTCGTTCGTTCGTTCGTTCGTTCGTCTGTTCGTTCGTCCGTTTGTTCGTTCGTTCGTCTGTCCCGCTTCAGGTTAAAGTTTTTGGTCGAGGTAGTTTTTGATGAAGTTGAAGTCCAATCAACTTGAAACTCAGTACACATGTTCCCTATATATATGACAGGATCTTTCTAATTTTAATGCCAAGTTAGAGTTTTTACCCCAATTTCACGGTCCACTGAACATGGAAAACATAGAAAATGTTAGAAGGGGTCGAGTTTATGAAAAAGTGGGGCGATTAGGTGTGGGGCGTTTTGCCAGTGGGGCGATTTGTCCTGCTTCCGATGACACGACACTATCAGTGGCGGATCTAGAAATTTTCCGCATAAGTGGGGGCCCACTGGCTGCCTAAGAGGGGACACGATTTCGTCACGCTTCAGTGATTCCCTATATAAACAATCACATTTTTTTCTCAAAAGGGGGACCCAGGCCCCCCAGGCGCGGATCCAGAAGTGGTGGGGTGGGGGTGGGGGTTGGGACCCCATTTTTTTTTGACGATCAATCGATTTGAATGGAGACGTCTAGATGGAACCCCCCCCCCCCCCCCTTTTTGTTCTGGGTTAGGACCCCCTTTTAAATGGCTGGATTCGCCCCTGCCCAACTAAATCCGCCTCTGACTCAGTGATTTGGTAGCAACTACTATGAAAACTTGTCATGTGGGTGGACATTATTTAATGCCAAAATTCTATGAAAAACTGTCCAGGTCTGACTGCCCTTTAATATCAAGTAACAGATAAGGCAAACGTTTTCTTATATAACTGATCCAGGATTCTTTATTTTACTGAATCCATTGTAATAAGCTCTTGAAAATTTGTTGATATAATATGCGAACCGGCTTCCATACTTTTGTTCACGTGTTTGTTCAACTGTTACTGTTACTGTTACTGGTAATTTCCTCCTCTCTCAGGAGCACTCCCAAAGGGATACATAGATTTTAAAGTATAGTCAACAGTTCTTTTTTCCCGCCTCAAAAACAACGTGTTTGCGTATTATCTCCCCTTTCCGGAAGTTTCTATGATTTTGCGAAACGAAAGGGAAACTAAAAGTACAATTTCTAAAACTTCCTTGATTGATAGCTGATTGAATGTTGAATGAGGTACAATTTTTAAGACTTGTTTGCTTTGTTTTCTTTCTTTGACATTTGAAAAACTAGACATGCCATGCATGCAGTGAGTTTGTAAACTGTAAATGGAAATGTCTTACAGCGTGGACAGTGCCAGTGCAGCTTGAGAGCATGATACATGTTTTTTTTTTTAAAATACATCTGAACTTTTCGGTTTCCATGACAGGGTGCCTAGTACAGTAAACCAACTGAACTGTAACATTAACTTTAAGAAGAAGAAGCTAAACAAGTTACCCATTACCAAGACTAGTCTACATGTACTAGCACACTAAAGTTCTAGAAGGAAATTCCCAACACTGGCAAATTGCCTCAATTATTCACCAACTTGGCCCACTCTAGTTTGCTAACTCATCCCACATATAAAAACGGATAGTTCCATTGAGTAATTAAGGTTCATCATAATAAATGGACAAATATGGCCGTATTTTTACCTCAAAAACTACTCTGTGTACAGACTTACCTTAGCTGTTTGGAAAGTTTTAATGCCTAGCATCCACTAGATATATAAAAGTTAAATGCATTTTGTGTTTAAGAAAGATAAAATCTTTCTTGGTTTTTGATGGGCATTTTTTTTCCTTTCTGCAGAAGGTGTATCAATTATTATATCTAGTGGATGCCATGCCATTACTTCAACAATGAGCAAACCCCATACCACATAGTTAGCTATAAAACATTTTAAAGGCCCTAAAATCACTAATGACTTCTGCATTTTCAATTGTCCCCTTGATAAAATGCCATTATTTATATCTATTTGAGCATTTAATATTTGTCACATATGTGAAAGTCTGCAGTGTTAGCCCAAAGTCGGATACCCCAGACTAGTAAAATTTCAGTTGGACTAGCAAGTTTTTGTAAAACTTTTGGACCAATAAGAAAAATGTCAGAATATTGGTCTTCAGACTAGTAGTTGAAAAAGTTTTTGGTGAAGACAGGCCTGGATTATGTGAAACCAATGGTGATGTCTAGATATGCATTTCTGGAATGATGACTTTAAACCGGAAAAGATCATCAATTTTGCTTGCCTTCATGACCTCATTAAAGACATTAACCAGAAAGAAAGCACCTGTATCCCTGCTCCTCTATCATGTCTATTAAATGTTTCCAGTACAAATCATAATGTACATTTTGTAGGGTAGTTTATAAATAATTGAGGTTCCGTAATCTTGATTCCCATGCGACTTAGCAAGGGTGTCGATCTTATTAGATTTTAATTTCTCAAATATTTTGTGCAAAACTTAAAAAACAAACAATTTCAACTTTGCATAACATGTGTTGGAAAGGACGACCCATACATTTTGTCATGTGGTGATGGTAATCACATGACAGATTCATCAGAAAAAACATATCCAGGAACTGGCCTATTCAATGCTATTGCTAACTATACAGAGCCTTGTGTTTATATCAGAATAATATAGAGCTCTATTTTTTCATACTGTCACACCATTGATATATATATATAACAATATATTTATTGTAGTTTATTTCATAATTGTTAAAAAGAGATAGCAGACCAGTTTACACAGCAGAATTAATCATGGAGGGCAATGAGAAGGAGCTAAACAATGTCAAGGTCATGTTGAGGTCAGTTCTGACCTCATCAAAGGGAGGTGTGCCAGCTCATGTTCTCCAAAGTAAGTCATTTATATATATAGGCATTAGGTCATAAGTCAACCCTGATCTTAGAATAGTAACAGCTGAATCAATCATAGCAATGACTAAACCAGGTACAGATCCAGTCATATTAAAAAGGGGGAGTTACACACTTCAAACACCATGAAGTGTTCTGTTCACATAATTTATAGAAAAACTAAGCTTGACAAAATGACTTCCACGATACATCGTGCACATGTCTGTAGCCAACTACGGCTTAGTATTTTAAAAATTTGATTATGATGTCAAATTTTCTTGCTTACCTGTGAAATTCATTAAATTCCTATTGTGACGTCAAGGAAAAAGGCGACTGTGTCTGATGACGTCACATAGAAAGAACACATCTTTTTGCGGGTAGTGTTAAGATGGTCTGCATATTGCGAATAAGTCATGAAGAAACAGATTTCAACACCTAATCGCATGCAATTATCCACTTTAAAAAACACTTAATTTTGAATATTTAAAATGTTGGCAAGCCTCTGGTTTTTCAATTTTTTGAAAATTTAGCTGTCTTGAGTAAATAAATATCTTATCACACTCAATGCAGTTGTTAAGTCTATATATATATTTATGTCTGAAGCTAGTTACGGCTAATTCTATAAATAACTTAATTACTATGACAAACATATGTATTGCTATATATTAAACAGGAGACTACAGAGAAGCTACATTTGAATCATTGCCGTACCAGAAGTTTGGTTACCGTAATCTAGATGCCTTCATCGAGAGCATGCCAGATGTTGTTAAAATAAGCAGGTAGGATATAAGTCAAGACTAAGTAGTCTCTGGTGTGGATTTTTTCTCCCTGTGTTGAAGTCCCATTGGTGGCCTTGGGCTATTTTTGGCTCTTTGGTTGGGTAATTGTCTGTTCATTCTGTTTGACACATTCCCTGTTTTTATTCTCAATTTTGTTAGTTGAAACTATTAAGTGTTCATGACTTTTCTGTTATTGATAAATTAATATTTAGTGTTAAATATAAAAAAGTAGATGTGGTATGAATACAAATGAGACAAATCTCCACAAAAGACCAAAATGACACAGAAATTAACAACTATAGGTCACTGTTTGGCCTGCAACAATGAGCAAAGCTCATACCTCATAGTCAGCTATAAAAGGCTCTGAAATGACAAAGGTAAAACAATTTAAACAAGAAAACCATCTGCTTTTATATTAATGTACATTTTAATAAACAAAAAAACATGTATGTAACACAGCCACACACAAAAACAACTGAATTACTGAGGTTCCTAACTTGGGACAGGCTCATACACAATGTGACAGGGTTGACCATGTTTGCGGGTGCCCAACCCTTGATTCTCTTACCTGGGATAGTGGTTTTACAGTATAACAAACTATAATTATCAGTTGTAAAAGGCTGTTACATGTTATACTTTATATGTTAATTTTATATTTGATTTTTAGAACTCCCACAGGTGAAATCTATCATGCTGTGGCAGATGAGAGTACGGCTCATATAGCTAAAATGGTGTCTAAACAACGTACTATAAAGAAAAAGAAAAGTTTAAAGGTCAGGAAAATATAGTGTTATAGATTATACATATTTAATGATCAAAGCATACTTTTTGATTGGGTGAGTTGTTTCAATTTTCAGTCCACATAACACTAGAGAAAATGAAAATTGAGTAAACATGATAAAATGAACTTCTAAAATCAATGGAATAAACTCAGATGGTCCTGAAGGGTACTAAGCTATTTCTGCTCCAATAATGGTGTCCATCATGTCATGCATGTTACATTGCAAGAAAACTAATTGTTTTAATGTATTGATTATTGTTTGTGCACAACTTCCAGAACTATTGTGCTATATATTTTGTGGAGGTTAGTACTTATTTGAGCAGGAAGCTGATCAATGCAAACCTTCATTCTGGATATGCTAAACAGACAATCCTAGTCAATTAAGACTTGAGATAACTTCCACTCATTAGACTACTAAGCCCACTGGGCCACCAAGCTGAGGCTCCTTTGCACATATATATAAAAAATACAAAAAATGAATTGAAATGGAAAAAGTCAATAATTATTTTTTAAAACTTCTTTATATCTATTTTACATTTTATTCTTACAGCCAGCAAGGAGGAGACCAGCGCCAAGGTCGGCACCATTCTATTCCCCATGGCGACCACAGCAACACATAGTACTTCAGCCCCTGAGACCATGGCCTGGTAAGAGACCACCCCCAAAGAGAACAACAAGGTCCCATGGGATGGACTATAATACACAGCAGTCTCAGACACGACCGTATGGCAGGAACCTCACTGGACAACAGCACCATCACCTGACAGTACATACCGATGGAGGAAGGAGAAAAGTTGACTTCCAGGGTCCAGCTAGATTGTTACTGGAAACTCCAAATCAAAAACAGGTGTGACTATAATAAAATAATATTTTTTAAGGCAAATATTATAACATTAAGTTAAAACTTATGGAGGAATGACACATCTTGTTTGAAAATTTTACATCTAATTTGGTATGTTCTTGTCCAACACCTATCATAAGGGTCCAGCTAGATTGTTACTGGAAACTCTTAATCAAAAATAGATGTGGCAAAACTTCATTTATCTGATGTCCATCTGTTTATTAACAATCTTCTCCTATACATGCTATACTAGTTAAACAATGAGAAATATTTCTCTATGCTTTTGCAATCATATAAGTGTTACAAATGATTAAAACACAGCTGCATTTTGCGGTGTTTGCTACAAATTCATGTTTATCAACAGATGTGGTGAATTTTGTTGTATATTTTCTCCTTTTGAAGTTTATATTCCTATTTTGCAAGGACTTATTTTTTTTCAGTAATTTTAATGCCAAATTAGAATTTTTACCCTATTTTCATGGTTCACTCAACATGGAAAATGATATCGCTAGTAGGATACCTGTGTATTACGGACACATTCTTGTTTCAATATGAAAAAGAAGATGTGGTATGCTTGCCAATGAGACAACTTTTCACAAGAGACCAAATGACAAAGAAATTAACAACTATAGGTCACCGTAAGGCCTTTAACAATGAGCAAAGCCCATACCACATAGTCAGCTATAAAAGGCCTTGAAAGTGAAATGACAAAGATAAATAAGAAAATAAGAAAATTTCTTGCACACTAAAATTGTTATTAAACATTTACATCTGTAACCAAATTGACCATCATGTTTTTAACACAGTGTAAGACAATTCTCAAGAGACTTTTTATTTCAGACACAAAGCTACTCAGTTAACAGATTTGAGCAGCCCCCAAGATTTAGAAAACTTCAAGAACAACAAACACCAACTACAGAGTATCCAGTTAAAAAAGGTATAATAGAATATAAAGGGAAAATATAATCTTCAATTAGATATAAAAAAATAAAAAATTACATACTATATTATACATTAGTGATTTGATCAACATGAACTATAGATGGAAAAAACAAGACTCTTTATTCAGACAATTATATTTTATTTCTTTAAAATGTTTCATTTATTGAAAATAGTTAATTACAATATATATACATGATATAGATCAAGATATAATGTCAAAGCATGTTTTTTTCAAGAATTTCCTGTTAGTGATTAAGATAAATCTTTGTAGATCAAAACTGCATAGATGTCATTTGATCTTTTGTCAAAAAAAATAAATAAAATAAAAAGTTTTTTTTTTCCTATCTACCTACCCTTTCCAAGTGTTGTAGGGAAAACTAAAATTCAATTTTCAATGGCCCTATGTAGTAATATCAGGATATTAGTACTTAGTCTAATCTTAACTGGAAAATAGGATAATATTAAAAGAATAAACAACATGAACAATGTCTAAATGTTCAGGCTTTAATTTTATCTTTATTTTGGTAAGTTGATGCATGTTAACGATCTGCATTTTTATTTAAAACTTCTATATAAGGGATATTCCATTAAAATGTATGTAGGAGGGTAGGAAGGGAAGTTAATTATTGAATGTGGGTCATGGGTCT
Organism: Mytilus trossulus; assembly: GCF_036588685.1. NCBI lineage: Eukaryota > Metazoa > Mollusca > Bivalvia > Mytilida > Mytilidae > Mytilus > Mytilus trossulus. The sequence continues at coordinate 5,503,504 of NC_086383.1, read as the reverse complement.
TTTCAGTATGCATCTATTAATTTTATACGAAATCATATTGAAAATTGTTCTTAGTTCATTGTGGTTGTAGGGATATTTTGAAAGTCCCTTTCCAGTCCCTCCCTCATACATTTAATGGATTAGCCCTAATGATTCTACAGGTTATTATATGAGCCTGGAACATCAAGTTGTATGTGCATTTTCTGAGTAGGTTTTTATGCCCCACCTACGATAGTAGAGGGGCATTATGTTTTCTGGTCTGTGCCTCCGTTCGTTCGTTCGTTCGTCCGTCTGTGCGTCCGTTCGCTTCAGGTTAAATTTTTTGGTCTAGATAGTTTTTGAAGAAGTTGAAGTTCAATCAACTTGAAACTTAGTACACATGCTCCCCATGATATGATCTTTCTAATTTTAATGCCAAATTATAGTTTTGACCCCAATTTCATGGTCCACTGAATATAGAAAATGATAGTGCAAAGTTCAGGTTAAAGTTTTTGGTCAAGGTAGTTTTTGATGAAGTTAAAGTTACATCAACTTGAAACTTAGTACACATGTTCCCTATGATATGATCTTTCTAATTATAATTCCAAATTATAATTTTGACCCCAATTTCACGGTCCACTGAACATAGAAAATGATAGTGCGAGTGGGGCATCCGTGTACTATGGACACATTCTTGTTTTTTAAATATTTTAAACAAATATAATTTATTGTTGGTAATCATTCCTTACCAGTCACCATCCTATAGATTAATGACAATTGGTTATATTGATGATTTAGAATCTTCATAGAATCTGGATTCAGTGTTAATTTACTCTTTTGATGTGTCATTTGTATGTAAGAGTTATCTCCCTTTGTACTATGTTCTATTATAATTTCAACAAGTATTGTGAATCAATGAGGTTATTGTCACCCTTGATTGCACAAGTATCTAATATTCACTTGCGTGTATAGTTATTTGATTTCATCACACTTTTAATTTGGAAATTGGAGCATATTACCCTTTGGAGACAATAATTAGCCAATCAAAATTAATATTACCTGTGATCACTTTTAAAGTCATAAGACAATGTAAGAAACCTCAAATTAAAAAAAAATATGCATATGTTTTTTTATAACTCAATGGATAGTTTTTATTATAAAAGTTATGTACATATACTTTTTTTTGAAGAAAATTCTTTGATTTGTCCATATTTAGAAGAAGTTTACTTTATTTTCAATGCTTCCTTCCAGGAAGCAATTCCCCCGACATATTTTTCGTATGCAAGTGACCTCAGTTTGACCCGTCTCGGAAAAATCCGGTGATGGCAATATGCATGGATGTCCTTAAAATAAACTATAATCTGATTGCACATGTTAAACATGTGCTCAATATCCATGCTTTTTTTGTTGATTGTTGACAAACAAGTGACAATCGTTAAACTTCATCTTCAAAACACGAACTTTAATTATCTGCCATATTTTGCAACAACACTGACCAAAAAAAAATGACGATTATACGAAATTTATGCGAAAAAAATGATAAAATCTTGCACAGAAGACTAAGTTTATGATGTTTGTATGCATTGGTTCTAGAATTGGAATAACATTATTTTTCACCGGTCACTCATTTCTTAAGTCAGACTTTAATCTCCAGATAAATGGAAACAAGTCAACAAGCACAATTAATTTTTTTTTTGGGGGGGGGGTCTCATTTTCGTACTCATTTTGGGATAAATTTTTGGTCCAGATGTCGAAACTGGGGTTAATAACCACCCTTCACAAATTCTATCTGTTTTATAAGAAAAAAAAATCATTATATATTATTTTATTTCAGCTTCACCGCCAAGAAGTGCATCTTCACCATCAAGATCCCCCAAAAAGACCTCTCCTAAAACATTTGTACAACCAGTAGATATGGCAAAAAGTAAGTAATGATGATAATTCTTTTGACCTAAACAATATAAACAGATTTAATCTATGAAGGACAAAATCTTCCACAATAGTAACATAAGTCACTTCAAAGAGAACCATATATCATTGATGGAATACATTACATGCATAAATAAGTTTGTTGTTTAGAGCTAGAAATTGACATTTTATACTGCAATATGCTTTTCTTTTGTTTGTATGTTTTACAGTAACAGCTTAGTTTTACTTGGCCTTGTCTTTATCTTGATTGATTTTCATTTTTTTTTCTTACTTTTTAAGATTGTTGGAATTTTTCAGGTACTTTGATTGGACACTACTTTTAATAAAATTGATTGGTTACTACACAGCTAATCATCTTTTGCTTTTTTGTTGTTTTTCAGTTAAAGATGGGAAGAAATATTATGATACACTGATTGAATACTGTAAGTCTAACCATGTTAGTGATCTGAAGTTTGAAACTATGCCAAGTCGGATAGGACAAGTTTATTGTTATGCCAGCTCAACCAACATAAATAAACGAGTCTATGGCAGTGGAGGTGAGATTCTTGTCTAACCATTATATACAAAATGTAAATTCATACTGAAAAATACATTTTTTAGATATACCAAATTAGGACGAAAATTCAAAACGAGATTTCTAATCAATTTGCATAATCAAACTATCAACATGATTAAACACATCATACAAATGGATAACAACTGTCATATTCCTGACTTGGTACTGGTATTTTCTTATGTAACAAATGGTGGATTGAACCTGGTTTTAAAGCTCACTATTAATCTCTCACTTGTATGACTCATAAAAAATTCCATTATATTGACAACAATGTGTGAAGATTCTTCTACAAATATAATAAGACAACTTTATTACGACCAACCTGTCACCAAAGTGGGGCATCAGTTTAGATGTATGGGGCCAAAATAAAAATATGGTTTGTTTCCCCTCGCCCGACCGACTTAGAGAAATCCCGCCGACTCAAAAGTTTTTATTCCGTTTTTTTGCAACATATTTTTTTAATTTCTGGAAATTTTTCGGGGTTTTTTCCGGTGCCGATGATCATTTTATGGTGACCAAAAATCAGCGGTATTGTTTTTGAATTTCAAACATCCTGTATTATTTTGTATACATTCCGATCACGTGATCGACTGGTTTATTTAACCGAGAGATCGTTAATTCACCCAACGATGTCAAATATCGAAGGGACCAGTTCAATAAATGATCAAAATGGCGCCATTTGCAAAACTTTTACTGCCAAATTAACCTTTCCTTCCTCCAATTTTTCGCTTTTAAAAGATACCAAACTTAAGAAAGGAATGGACAGAGACATTTAATGCATGTCTCGGGTGCTGAAAAGTTCATTTCTAACAAATATAAGGGAAGTGTTACCCCCTTCTCTGACAACGTGGTCTCGACCATTGATTGAACCATCTTTGACTATATCATTACTTTTTCGCGTTTACTACCAAACTGTAAAACCTGAATTGTTTGAAGGAGGCAACCCTGTTATCAAGGGATTCATTATAAGCCCGTATATTACGATTACTTGTCCATCCGTGGCTCTTTTTCAAATGGATAAGGGAATAAACAAAACGAAAATTTTGTGTAAATATATATGAAATATCGATATTTGTCAACCAATCATCAATATCTATTGTTTTAATATTGCTTTAAATTTAATGTAAACAGAGGATGGCTTGGATTAGGAATAGTATTTAATGCTATAAAGGCCACAAATGTAAACAGGAAGTTATATCAGCCAGGAAGGGAGATAATTTGGGAGGGAAAGACCTAAAAGAAGTATTGTCAAATCTTGACAAACTTATCTGGTGGCACGTTTTCAAATGTTTAAAAAATATAGAATTATCAAACACAACCTCTAATCAAAGAGCAGAATGCTCTGAGGGATACGATTGCCATAGTTTTCATTGACACATGTATAGCAGTTCTGCCAAATTTTCATTAAACAAATGCATGAGATTTGGCCAAAATTCAAAAGATCAAAGAGGAAAGAAATAGATCCAAGAATACTGTTGCAAAAAAAGCATGAACATGCGCGAGTCTCAAGCATTTTTGGCCGGTAACCCTGGTACAGCTGGATAGTATTATTCTCTAAACTAATTCAACTGCACATGCAAAATGTAACAATCTGAATAGTCACTCAACTTAAAGAATAGCCAATCCCTGTTACAAGTGTATGAGCCATGTACTTATTGTGTTTTATCGAATTATAGTTATCCTGTACCATTGTAAACTCGTACCATAAAAAAAAAAAACTTGAACCATTGCTAACTCGTACCAATTTATTTAAATGCATTCAAATGATGAATATACATGATATACGTTACTTTCACCCAATACCTCTTAAGTCTGTAAAATGTATATAATTTGAAAGTACAATGACCAATTTGTAGCTTATGTTCCTTGTATATTGGATAAAAAATACTTTGGCAGATGTAGATAATTAAGGTATATACAGTTTCACCCGAAGAAAATTTTTCATGAATAATAAAATCTTAGCAGTTAGTCAAAATGATTGCCAAAATTATTTTTACTGTCTATAAATAAATGTAACAATGAAATTTAACTGATTCCTGTTAAGGGGGTCCGCATTTTCCCCGCAAAAAAAGCACATGGCTTTCAACAATTGTAAACATAGCATTCAATTTGTGATCATGGATTACAGCTTTAATTAACTTAAATTGGATATATACATATTCAACATGTTCAATTTTAATAAGGTACAGTTAAAGCAATGTTTTAACTTTCCTCTGGATTAAGTTCTACAGTGGCGGATCCAGAACTTTTCCTAAGGGGGAGCCCGCTGACTGACCTAAGAGGGGGCCCGCTCCAGTCATGCTTCAATGATTCCCTTTATCATCAACCATTCCACAAAAAAAGGGGGGCTGGATCCGCCTATGTTCTAGTTTGAAAGATCAGTTTTTTACACAGGAGTTAAATGAAAACTTAGACAAAAATAAAGAATGTTTTAAAGCATTAATGTTTTGGGTAAATTGTTTGATGGAACATTCTTCAGGTTGAACAACTACAGTACATGCATATATATATTTAAAACAGTTTGCTACTTAGTAGTCACTGTCAAAGAGGGAAAAAAATCACAGTCATGAACAATTCTGAGATACAAATCCAAATAAAATCAAATAAAATTAATGTCAAGTTGACACCTGACACAGAGAGCTACAAACATTTAGACAATTTAACACGTACATTTAAGTTGCTACAGATGGCTATATATGCCAGACATACACATAATCGATTTGTTTTGCTCTGTTGGATATTAAAAAAAATATCAAGATAAAAAAAAAAAAAAAAAAAAAAAAACCCTACCTACCTACCAACCTACAAAAATGTGGGTAGGGGTTTGGGGAAACATACATTCTTTTAATTGTGGCCTGGGATGTACAAATATCCTCATTTTCTCAACCTCCATTACAGGACCTATATATTATATTTATTGTTAATTTGTTCTCATCTGGAACAGATATTAAATATCTGCCACTGAACTTTAAGCAACCAACAATCAATAAATAGACAATTAGCATTAGCATTGTATCATTATGATGAGTTTCAATGATATTTGGTATGCAAATATATATAGGCATTTTCCATGCAGATTATATAACCCCACACACTCATTATGGTTCACTGACTTTGAAACTTTTACATAGGTTACAAGTTTTAATGTTTGTATTTAGGTTTGATGAAATCAGATTCCAGTAGAAATTGTTGCAAAGTTGTATTAGCATTGGCACATATCATGTTCATGGTTCATTGACTTTGAATATTTGCATTGCATGTTAAAGTTTTGATATTTTAATTATAACATTTGTGTTATCAAAATAACAAAAAGGTGTGATTTATCTTTGTGTTTACAGTTCAGTTATTTAATTCCAGATTTATTTGGATCTAGTGTAGAAGCAGAGTTTGCTGCCTGTCGAACTGCTTGTGTAGAGTTAGGACTCCTAAATGGTAAATATTTACATATTTAAATGTACTTATAGTTCTAGTTCATTCATAATGTTTTCAACTGCTATGTCCAGTTAGTTTGATGTTGAGAAAACATGTATGCCTAATTATTCCCTAATATAATTCAGGACTTTTATCATTTTTCAGTGATAGTTTAATGCAATGTATACAAAAAAGATACAAATGCAACTGCCATTATTGTAATGAGCTGGACAAAGTCGAAAACCAGCTTATACTACAATGATGTTGGGCAGATGAGTAGGCAGGGAAAAGTGGGGACAAACTCTGTGTAACTTACAAATGTAACATTGACAGTTTCCTGAAACTTGACATGAATAAAGTCCCTAATCATATGGCAATGTCCACAGCTCAAACACATCAAAAATGACAAAGTTATTCCTGACTTGGTACAAGCATTTTGTTATGTAGAAAATGGTGGATTAGACCTGGTTGTATAGCTAGCCAAACATCTCACTCAATTAGAAGTAAAACATGATGGCAGACAGGTAAACAAATTCCCAAATTTCTTGATTCACTTTGCTAAATATCTTTTATTTATTTTGTAAGGAAAGAAGAATAAAAACATTTTTTTTTATTGCACAGAGGTTATAGTGATCAAAACCAAAATGAGGTTTATACGATTACCTTGATTATATTATATCCTGAAGTCTGGTCATTTCGTTTGTCCAGTAAGTAGATCTGTTCATTTATTTAATAAGTAAATAAATGAACTAAGGGAAATAAATACCATCCAGCATTTTATCCATACTTGTATTAGTTTACTATTATAAATCAGTATTGTGTTGTAAACTGACACTATCTATGTGATTGCACATGTACTTTGTAATTAAAGATAAAAAAAAATGATAGGGCTACTATCCTATATATCGATAAATTGTTCAGAGGGCTGTTAACGGGTGCACTACTGCCTTTAATATGAATGTACCATGACCTTGTACCTCATGTGATAGATTATTTAATTTATTTATTTGTATTTGTATCTGGATGTATCTGGAGTTGATATCACCAGTCCAAAATGTAAGTGGAACATTCAAATTGACATTCATTCTTGTTGAAATAGATATCAGAAACTAGATAATATTTTGTTAAGATAAAACATTAAAATTTGGTGGTGTTAGTTCATGTAAGTTGGGACAATGGCTTCTCCATTGAGTCAGATGATACAAACCCCCCTATGTACATTTTGTAAAGAGGAAAAAATAACTGAGTGGATATGTTTTGACTGTGACAAACCATTATGCTACGAATGTAAAAGATGCCATTTATGGGATTTTGAAAGGAAAGATCATAGCATTGTGAGGATTTTCCCTTTGGAAGGGAAAGATCATAATATTGTGAGGGCTGTCCCTTTGGAAAATAGTGCCAATGAGAAACAAATTCTAAAGAAAGTTAATTGTAAGGACCACAAGGACCATTACTGTACTAACTATTGTATTGAGTGCAGGTGCCTGGTATGTCCTGAATGTGTGTCTTTAAATTCTTGTCATATGGGACATAAATTTAAAACTATTAATACAATTCATGAAGAAACTCTGAAAAAATTGGAGTCAGAAAAGATTTGCATAAAACAAAACCTCCTTCCCTTAGTAACTCGTAAACTAAAATCATTGAAGGATTGGTCTACTCTTCATGATAGTATATTTGAAGAAGAAAAGAAGAAAATTTTAGAACGCGCTGATGATTTGAAAAAATGGATCACAGAATGTTCAGACAATCTGGTGCATGAGCTCAAACAAATTTTAGTAAAGAATGCTAATATTTATTCTCAGGAGAAAGTTAAACTTCAACAGCTTCAGAAGGAATTGAAAGAAAAAATTAAATTCATTAATGAGTCTACAGTTAAAGATGATATAGAACAGATTCTAAACGATGTCAGCAATGAGTCTATCAATATTAAGCACCTTGATATTCCATTATTTATACAAAAAGAAGCTAAGAAATTTTCAGTGGAAAAATTTAGTGAAGAAAGTATTATTAGTATTTTTGGAACTTTAAAAAATTATGACCTAACAGCAGATGTGGAATGTAAAATAACAAAGTCATATAATTTACCTTGTTTAATGGATCAAGTTTATTACCATATATCAGTAGCTATAGCAAGCGATGAGACAATATTGATTGCAAATAGAAATAAAAAAATTGAATTGAAACCAGATAAAAGACCTAAATTTATAGTCTATAAAGATGAAATTACTGACATACTATTTTTAGAGACAAATGAGCTGGTCTTTGCAACTCAAGATTCCGTCAAAGTTAAGAATGAACATGACGAAATCCAAACACTTTTTACATTACCAAAAATGGAACAATCAGTTCTTGCTCTCTGTAGAAATAGAGATGGAAATATTATGATTCTTTTTACAGAATGTTTTCATAATGTTTTAGGCATAGTATTTTTACCAAGGAATATGTCAAGGAAATGTTACATAGAAGTAATATCTGGAAATGGAGATTCAGTGAAAAGAATTATCTGTGAAGAACAATTTTTGTTGTTATTTAGACCCCCAAATGATCATAGTACATTTAAAACATTTAAAATGACAGAGAATATGAATAAAGATATTTTAATTCTTAGTATGCTAGATAATGTTAAAGCTATCAGCCAAGACGGGAAATTAAGATGGCAGCAAGAACTTGCTCAACCTGTTGATGTAAAGTCTACACCATTAGGCAGTATTATTGTATTGTGTAAAAGTGGCTGCCTTTTTATTCTTAATTCTGATGGAAAATTTGTGAAAAAAATTAACATGGAAGGTGCTTCTTTGTTGTATCCCAGTTTTTGCTTCAAAAACGATAAAGAACTTGCCATTGTTGATGGAGAGGAACTGCATATTGCACAGTTTTCTTTTGTTGTATGATGAACCTTAATAGTGTAGACCAGTGATTTCAGACATTTAATATATAAAAAATCTGTGAAAAATTATCCATTACTACAATAGTTTCTACATGTGTTCTATATCCTAATCTAATTAAAGGTATATGAGCATGGTGAAATTCTTCACAATAGACCAAATGACACAGAAATTTTAAAATAACAATAGGTCATCGTGAGGCATTTTACAATGAGTAAAGCCTATGCCTCATAGATATAAAAGGCCCTGACAATTTAATATAAAACAATTCAAACATGAAAATTAACGGTCTAATTTGTGTACAAAATAACGACAACCACTGAATAATAGGATCCTAACTTGGGACACTCACATTCAGAATGTGGTGGGGTTTAACATGTTCGCAGGATCCCAACCCTCCCCTAACCTTGGACAGTGGTGTAACAGTACAACATAAGAAAGAAATATAAAAACCATTTGAAAAAGGCTGAACTCATCAGATGAATACAAATAAAAATTTATCTAACAATAACATAGTCAAGGACAATGATTGGTACTTGTACATATACCAGCAACAAAAAGACACTAGGTACAGGTCTGAGAGTATTTCTAGTTACTAACAGGCGGTTCAAAGCCAATAACAACTGATTACAAATATCATACATCTAAAACTAGCATGTTTCATTGACAATTACAATAAATCTGTTTCAGTCTTTTTTTATGCCCAACCTTAGATAGTACACCTACTATAGTAGAGGGGCATTATGTTTTCTGGTCTGTGCCTCCGTCGGTCTGTCTGTCCATTCATTCGTCTGTCAATCCGGTCGTCCCACTTCAGGTTCAAGATTTTGGTCAAGGTAGTTTTTGGTGAAGTTGAAGTCCAATCAACTTGAAAATTGGTACACATGTTCCCCATGATATAATCTTTCTAATTTTGATGCCAAATTTAAGTTTTGACCCCAATTTCACTGTCCACTAAACATATAGAAAATGATAGTGCGAAGTCCAGTTTAAAGTTTTGGTTAAAGTATTTGGTCAAGGTAGTTTTTGATGAAATTAAAGTCCAATCAACTTGACACTTAGTACACATGTTCGCTATGATATGAACTTTCTAATTTTAATTTCAAATTAAAGTTTTGACCCTGATTTTACGGTCCACTGAACATTGAAAATGATAGTATCAAGTTCAGGTTAAAGTATTTGGTCAAGGTAGTTTTTGATGAAATTAAAGTCCAATCAACTTGACACTTAGTACACATGTTCCCTATGATATGAACTTTCTAATTTTAATTTCAAATTAAAGTTTTGACCCTGATTTTACGGTCCACTGAACATTGAAAATGATAGTATCAAGTTCAGGTTAAAGTTTTTGGTCAAGGTAGTTTTTGATGAAGTTGAAGTCACATCAACTTGAAACTTAGTACACATGTTGCTTATGATATGATCTTTATAATTTTAATTCCAAATTTAAGTTTTGACCCCAATTTCACGGTCCACTAAACATTGAAAATGATAGTGAGATATGGGCATTCGTTTACTATTGACACATTCTTGTTTTAACATATCAGGTGAAATAAAGATATTATCAGATATTATGAATTTTGTTATGCCCCACCTACGATAGTAGAGGGGCATTATGTTTTTTGGTCTGTGCGTCCGTCTGTCTTTTCGTTCGTTCGTCCGTCCGTTTGTCCGTCCGTTCATCCCACTTCAGGTTAAAGTATTTGGTCAAGGTAGTTTTTGATGAAGCTGGAGTCTAATCAACTTGAAACTTTAAACACTTGTTGCTTATGATATGATCTTTCTAATTTTAAAGCCAAATTAGACTCTTGACCCCAATTTCATGGTCCACTGAACAGAGAGAAAATGAAAGTAGGAGTTTCAGGTTAAAGTTTTTGGTCAAGGTAGTTTTTGATGAAAATGAAGTCCAATCAACTTGAAACTTAGTACACATGTTCCCTATGATATGATCTTTCAAATTTTAATGCCAAATTTTTTTTTTACCCATTCTTAGGTCCATTGAACATGGAAAATGATAGTGCGAGTGGGGCATCTGTGTACTTTGGACACATTCTTGTTTGTTTAATGTTGAAATTTTATAAGATTTATTCTATATCCTTCTAGGTATATATATCATATTGTAAATAACACTTTTAAAGGATAGAAATTGAATCAAATCTGTCAGCTTCAATTAATCAGATGGAGACATTAGCACAAAACAACAAAAAAATTAAGAGACTAACTTTCAGTTTTAGAGTACTCACTGTTAGGCTGAAAGCCAATTACAACTTATAACAAATCCATATAAAAAACAGATGTGGTATGATTGCCAATGAGACAACTCTCCACAAGAGACCAAAATAACACAGACATTAACAACTATAGGTCACTGTACGGCCTTCAACAATGAACAAAGCACAGACCACATAGTCATCTAATAAATAAATATATAATGACTGTGTCTGCATAGTCATGTATGTTTGACAATTTTTGATTAAATCTGTAAAATTGCTAGACATATAGATTTTGAATCCGCATGGATCAAGTATAACATATAATAAGGAATATTATGTCTTTAATAAAATTGAGAATGGAATTGGTAATGAGTCATCAACAAATCAAAGAGCAGAAAACAGCTTAGAGTCTTAAACACAACAAGAAAATTCTACACCTGGACTAATGCTATTTGTTAAAGACTGGATTATTTCCCTTCAATACACCAAGAAGGATTTATAAGACATGACTTGTGTTTTTTTTCACTAAAGCTGAGCATTAGTTTTAGGACTGCTCAATGGTCTTTTGGTTCTTCCTCACAAAAAAAGAAAACCATGATAATCCAAACTACTAACATGACTAACAGGATGACCTTTAATTGAAGAAAGAAAGAAAGAATTTCTGTAATTTGATAAAGTACCTACATCCTATTTTGTAAAAAGTATAAATGGATGACTAATACCTAAAAAAAAAGATGGATAGCTGTATGTAATTTAAATGAAGTCTTGCATGGTTCCTACATTCATGATCATGTTGTTTTATGTCAATTACCAGCATTACTTTTAGATGTGTGAATTGGTAAATTTTACCTGTTTTTTTTCAGAATCACCTATACCAATCTCAGGACAAAATATAATATCACCCGACAATCACTCAGATTCTAACCAGGCTGTAAAGTCAAGGGTCAAACAGGTAGGTATTGTTTATTTACAAGTGCCAGTGAAATACAGTAAAACACATGCAGGTCAATAGATCAATGGCCAGTGAAGTATGTATGGCATTCATTATCACTGAACTAGTATATATTTGTTTAGGGGCCAGCTGAAGGACGCCTCCGGCTGCGGGAATTTCTCGCTACATTGAAGACCTGTTGGTGACCTTCTGCTGTTGTTTTTTCAATGGTCGGGTTGTTGTCTCTTTGACACATTCCCCATTTCCATTCTCAATTTTATTGATGCTGACTTTTTAGAAAGTCATGGTTGCTGACATGTTTTTCATCTGTTACAATGAAAAATGGAGGATAAACCTGTACTGGCACACCAAATATCACACATTTAGGATATTTCATGTCCAAGTTTCTTATTATTTGTATATGAATCCTGGAGGTGTATCCTAAACAGATAAAGTAGCAAATTTTCTTTATCAGCACAGCCATATGGATGCCCCTCATTAGATAGTACCCTGACTGTAGCCTCCTTTTTAATCCACTTTCATTTAGTTCTTAAAAATTGATTGAAAAGATTTCCATTTTCTATCATACAAATGTATTTCTTTAAGACTCATTTCTTATAATAAGTATAAAAAAGAAAATGTGGTGTGACTGTCTAGAGACGACTCTTCACAAGAGACAAAATGACACAAAAATAAACAACTATAAGTCACTGAACGGCCTTCAAGAATGAATATAAGAGGCACAGCTTAAAATAAGGTTCACATGCATGTTAAAAAGAACATGAGACTCCAAAAATTACCATAATAAGGTAAATTTTATTTAAAATATTCAATTGTTTTGAAACAATATATAATACAAATAGGATACCGTTGTTTCCATGTTGACTTCTGGTGTATTTAAACAAAGTTATCTGCATCTTTATCATGTATTATCAAGAATTTTGATTGTTTAACTGTATATATCAGACATAAAGGACATCAACAAATATTTCCTCTGATGGATTTATAAGGGAGAATAATGTTACCCAAACTATAGGCTGCATAGTTCCTTTAAGGTAGAGATGGCATGATATAGAAGTTCGTTTATAATAAGTTGTTAATGAAAGAAATAATCTGAAATATTAATTCCACTGGAAGAAATATTACAATAATTGTTTCTGACCAAATAAAGTTTAAGATATTTGTTCAAACGGGAATAGATTGTTTATATCAAACATTGTCGAATCTTCCGTAGGATTGATTTGATCTGCCAGATGGAGAAGTATTTTATAGTTTCTCTCTTGTTGGTGTAGTCTCTTGTACTGTCTAATATTTCCGCTAGGTCATGTTATCCTTTATATTGTAACGAGCTCGCCTTTCACTACAATTTTGGGTTCAGTGCATTAAGTGTCTCAGTTGCAAGCATGAACCAATATCGTTAATATGGCTAGATAACTCAAGATCTTCTAAGGATAAGTGATTTTATTAGCGGTCGGATAGTATCGACTGCATTAATTATAGTAATAGTAATAGTAACAATGACAAAAACAACTGGTCACACCTAACCACAATTCTTGGTATAGTTTTAACCACAATTCTTGGTAAAGTTTAACCTCAGTTATTGGTATACTTTAACCATATTTAGTGGGATACTATAACCGGCAGAGTTATTGGTATAGTTATACCACAGTTCCTGGTTATCATTAACCACAATAATTGGGTATCTTTAACCACAATTATGGGTTGTAACCAATGTCTACTAATTAATCATAACTTAATTATAATTGTCATGGCTGCCTTCACCAAGGGTTCGTAGCGTTCTGTGTATATCGACAGACTGAACACCCAAATGTAATTTCAGAAGCCTTTTATAGTAGAACTGACCAGTCACGTGATATCATAATACACTCATACAAGGTAAATCAGCAACATAAAGTCAATCATGTGAAACAAATATAAACCTGTTTCCTATAGGTAAACAGGTCAACAAGAATAATTATTTATATATATACACAATGATAAAACAACATTATAAACATGGTGCATAAATAGAAAACAATGATAACATGAATAAGTTAATTGGTAGGACGTAACATTATGTATTAAGGTGTATTTTTTATCAAATGAATAACACTCATGACTTTATTGATTGACTTCCAGCCTTTATTTGGTCATGTTGATTGGCTTATCCAGCATCACAAGACATTATTACAGCATTTCCATTGGTTATTTGTTAGGTCAATGATGACTTTCAAAGGTTAAGACAATTGTTTTAACAACTTGTGAAAATATGATATCGCTTGATATCAACTCTCACTATTAAATTTAAATTGTAATAATAAACTTGCTACAGGCTTGCTCAATTATTATATTGAAATTAGATAACTTGAATTGATATCAAGTGATTTCTCAATTTTATATCACATTTTCACTCATTATGGAACCTATAATTATGTGGATAGGACCATCAAAGATGAGTTAAAAATAATGTCATATTACAATAATATTGGCATAAATGGTTGTATTAATAAAAGTTATGCATCTGTTTTGTAATATATATTTTGGAAAGTTATATAAGGTACATGGACTGTACCAATATAAAAGATAATAATTGCAGAGGTTATCATAATCTCATTATTGCGCACAATGAACATGATAAATTACTTCAATTATAATATATTTTTAGCTAATTTTAGAATATATTTAATAAAAAAATCATGTTTCCAATTTATGAAAGTAACAAATTATTGCAATAAATTTAATATAAAAGCTATCACTTTTTGTGTTTACTTTGTGAAGGGAAGTACACTCGTACATGTTGTCCCTCTACACATAACCTCCGTATCTCCCAGCGAACTTTATCATTGCAATCACTGCAGGAGAAATCAAATGTCTCCTGCGTTATATGTTTATAGCACCTCTTGTTAGGAGTAGTCCAAATGTCCTGAACTAATTGTAAACTTCTCTTCATATTTTCTTTTTCTACTTTCAGTTTATCACATGTGATCTCAAGTCTACTTTCACTTTGTCTCAAATCATTAGCATAATTCCTCATTATGTTTACTTTCTCACTATATATTTTGATAACCACATCTTTGTCAAGAAGTTTGTATTCGGGTGAACTTTCAAGCTCTTCAACTGTCCGTGTCTTTGCAAACTCAAAGCAGACTTTGAATAAATTTTTTAATCCATGTTTCTGAGCTAGATAGAGAGACTGAATCGATCTCTCCTGATTCAATAGAAATTCTTCACATCTCTTCTTTATTCTTTCTATCTCATATTCTTCTGATAGTTCTAATAAATAACTCACATTTTCCTCTGAAAAATGAGAAAAGAAATACTATCAGAATCACTAAGCCTTGAAGAAAAAATGTTCAGATTAAGTTTTGCCGTGACTTTCATAAAACATGAGTCTTTTTGTTAGTGTTGTTGGGTTACTGTTTTCATACACTCTTTAGTGTACCACACTTCTTTTGTATCTTTACTTTTCATACCAAGTATACAGTAAAGGGTTTTTCTGTCTTCTGTTGCTCATATTTGACCTAAATTGAAGAGTTCAAGACTCTTTATCAACTATAAAATGTTTTTCATTACAAATACAAAAATACACAAATAAAATCAAATAAGTAAACTACAGTCATTCCAACAATTTATAATGAACATAGTTTTATGAATAAAAGCTTTAAACAAGGAATGTTTTATTTAAACAGATTTTATGATCATTTATCTATAAAAAAAATATTTACACACAAACACAATATAAATGAATGATGTAATTGTTTTGTGTATTTTGGAATTTTTACTCGGGTTTTAGTTTATGCAGCTTATTATAATTTTCAAATCTCACAGAAAATGTTAGTTTTCATGTAAATATAGCTTATTAATCATTAATGAAACAAATCATATCATCACTAATTTACCTTAGATTCTAAAACAGTTTTTGTGTTGTAATGGAAGGTAGCTCCTGTCTGACTTATAATTACCAGATATAGGTGTCTTTGTTGTTTAAGGAAGGTCACTCCTGTCTGACTTACCATATTATGTTTCTGTGTTTTTAATGGGAAGTAACTTCTCCAGAGACAGACTTACCAGATAAAGGTTTCTGTGTTGTCAATGGAAGATAACTCCTATCAAACTTACCAGATAAAGGTTTCTGTGTTGTCAATGGAAGATAACTCCTATCAAACTAACCAGATATAGGTTTCTGTGTTGTCAATGGAAGATAACTCCTATCAAACTAACCAGATATAGGTTTCTGTGTTGTCAATGGAAGATAACTCCTATCAAACTTACCAGATATAGGTTTCTGTGTTGTCAATGGGAGGTAACTCCTTTCTGACTTACCAGATATAGGTTTCTGTGTTGTCAATGGAAGATAACTCCTATCAAACTAACCAGATATAGGTTTCTGTGTTGTCAATGGGAGATAACTCCTTTCTGACTTACCAGATATAGGTTTCTGTGTTGTCAATGGAAGATAACTCCTATCAAACTAACCAGATATAGGTTTCTGTGTTGTCAATGGAAGATAACTCCTATCAAACTTACCAGATATAGGTTTCTGTGTTGTCAATGGGAGGTAACTCCTTTCTGACTTACCAGATATAGGTTTCTGTGTTGTCAATGGAAGATAACTCCTATCAAACTAACCAGATATAGGTTTCTGTGTTGTCAATGGGAGATAACTCCTTTCTGACTTACCAGATATAGGTTTCTGTGTTGTCAATGGAAGATAACTCCTATCAAACTAACCAGATATAGGTTTCTGTGTTGTCAATGGAAGATAACTCCTATCAAACTTACCAGATATAGGTTTCTGTGTTGTCAATGGGAGGTAACTCCTTTCTGACTTACCAGATATAGGTTTCTGTGTTGTCAATGGAAGATAACTCCTATCAAACTTACCAGATATAGGTTTCTGTGTTGTCAATGGGAGGTAACTCCTTTCTGACTTACCAGATATAGGTTTCTGTGTTGTCAATGGAAGAAAACTCCTACCAAACTTACCAGATATAGGTTTCTGTGTTGTCAATGGGAGGTAACTCCTTTCTGACTTACCAGATATAGGTTTCTGTGTTGTCAATGGAAGATAACTCCTATCAAACTAACCAGATATAGGTTTCTGTGTTGTCAATGGGAGATAACTCCTTTCTGACTTACCAGATATAGGTTTCTGTGTTGTCAATGGAAGATAACTCCTATCAAACTAACCAGATATAGGTTTCTGTGTTGTCAATGGGAGATAACTCCTTTCTGACTTACCAGATATAGGTTTCTGTGTTGTCAATGGAAGATAACTCCTATCAAACTAACCAGATATAGGTTTCTGTGTTGTCAATGGAAGATAACTCCTATCAAACTTACCAGATATAGGTTTCTGTGTTGTCAATGGGAGGTAACTCCTTTCTGACTTACCAGATATAGGTTTCTGTGTTGTCAATGGAAGATAACTCCTATCAAACTTACCAGATATAGGTTTCTGTGTTGTCAATGGGAGGTAACTCCTTTCTGACTTACCAGATATAGGTTTCTGTGTTGTCAATGGAAGATAACTCCTACCAAACTTACCAGATATAGGTTTCTGTGTTGTCAATGGAAGATAACTCCTATCAAACTTACCAGATATAGGTTTCTGTGTTGTCAATGGGAGGTAACTCCTTTCTGACTTACCAGATATAGGTTTCTGTGTTGTCAATGGAAGATAACTCCTATCAAACTTACCAGATATAGGTTTCTGTGTTGTCAATGGGAGGTAACTCCTTTCTGACTTACCAGATATAGGTTTCTGTGTTGTCAATGGGAGGTAACTCCTTTCTGACTTACCAGATATATGTGTTTTCTGTGTTGTCAATGGAAGATAACTCCTATCAAACTTACCAGATATAGGTTTCTGTGTTGTCAATGGGAGGTAACTCCTTTCTGACTTACCAGATATAGGTTTCTGTGTTGTCAATGGGAGGTAACTCCTTTCTGACTTACCAGATATAGGTTTCTGTGTTGTCAATGGGAGATAACTCCTTTCTGACTTACCAGATACAGGTTTCTGTGTTGTCAATGGGAGGTAACTCTTGTCAGACTTACCATATTATGTTTCTGTGTTTTTAATGGGAAGTAACTTCTCCAGAGACAGACTTACCAGATAAAGGTTTCTGTGTTGTCAATGGAAGATAACTCCTATCAAACTTACCAGATAAAGGTTTCTGTGTTGTCAATGGGAGGTAACTCTTGTCAGACTTACCAGATAAAGGTTTCTGTGTTGTCAATGGAAGATAACTCCTATCAAACTTACCAGATATAGGTTTCTGTGTTGTCAATGGGAGGTAACTCCTTTCTGACTTACCAGATATAGGTTTCTGTGTTGTCAATGGGAGGTAACTCCTTTCTGACTTACCAGATATAGGTTTCTGTGTTGTCAATGGGAGATAACTCCTTTCTGACTTACCAGATACAGGTTTCTGTGTTGTCAATGGGAGGTAACTCTTGTCAGACTTACCAGATAAAGGTTTCTGTGTTGTCAATGGAAGATAACTCCTATCAAACTTTCCAGATATAGGTTTCTGTGTTGTCAATGGGAGGTAACTCCTTTCTGACTTACCAGATATAGGTTTCTGTGTTGTCAATGGGAGATAACTCCTTTCTGACTTACCAGATACAGGTTTCTGTGTTGTCAATGGGAGGTAACTCTTGTCAGACTTACCAGATATAGGTTTCTGTGTTGTCAATGGGAAATGACTCTTGTCAGACTTACCAGATATAGGTTTCTGTGTTGTCAATGGGAGATAACTCCTTTCTGACTTACCAGATATAGGTTTCTGTGTTGTCAATGGGAGATAACTCCTTTCTGACTTACCAGATATAGGTTTCTGTGTTGTCAATGGGAGATAACTCCTTTCTGACTTACTAGATATAGATTTCAGTGTTGTCAATTGGAGATAACTCCTGTCTGACTTACCAGATATAGATTTCAGTGTTGTCAATGGGAGGTAACTCTTGTCAGACTTATAAGATATAGGTTTCGGTGTTGTCAATGGGAGATAACTCCTTTCTGACTTACCAGATATAGATTTCAGTGTTGTCAATGGGAGGTAACTCTTGTCAGACTCATTAGATATAGGTTTCTGTGTTGTCAATGGGAGATAACTCCTTTCTGACTTACCAGATATAGGTTTCTGTGTTGTCAATGGGAGATAACTCCTTTCTGACTTACCAGATATATGTTTTCTGTGTTGTCAATGGGAGATAACTCCTACCAAACTTACCAGATATAGGTTTCTGTGTTGTCAATGGGAGATAACTCCTATCAAACTAACCAGATATAGGTTTCTGTGTTGTCAATTGGAGATAACTCCTATCAAACTAACTAGATATAGGTTTCTGTGTTGTCAATGGGAGATAACTCCTTTCTGACTTACCAGATATAGGTTTCTGTGTTGTCAATGGGAGATAACTCCTACCAAACTTACCAGATATAGGTTTCTGTGTTGTCAATGGGAGATAACTCTTATCAAACTTACCAGATATTGGTTGATGTGTTGTCAATGGGAGGTAACTCCTGTCTGACTTACCAGCTATATGTTTCTGTGTTGTCAATGGGAGATAACTCCTGTCTGACTTACCAGCTATAGGTTTCTGTGTTGTCGATGGGAGATAACTCCTGTCAGACTTACCAGATTATGCTTCTGGTTTCTGTGTTGTCAATGGGAGATAACTCCTGTCTGACTTACCAGGTATAGGTTTCTGTGTTGTCAATAGGAGATAACTCCTGTCAAACTTACCAGATATTGGTTTCTGTGTTGTAATGGGAGGTAACTCTTGTCAGACTTACCAGATATTGGTTTCTGGGTTGCGTAGATACAATGCAGTAGTTCTGTAATCTCATTCAGTTTCTTGTCAGCCAGAAATATTTCCTTGGCTTCCTCAGGGTTCCCATAATCCTCTAGAAACATCCTCCTCCATACTCCTGACCACTCGGCTAGGTAAGATTTATGTACAAACAAGTTAGTACCCTCGACAATCAGGGTTAGGTCACTCAGCTGATCTGGCTGTGTAAAATCATGGAGTACAGAGTCATCCATTGCTGCTCTTCATCTTGAGTGAGATCTTTAAAATAAAAATTAAAATACACCATAATTGAAATACAAAGTCCAAAATTACCAGGGAAAAAAGCATGCAAAAAAAATTAGATGGAACCAATACATAGATTACCGATTGTATATACTGTCTTTATCGTCCTGAACATGCATGTATTATTTGCCTTTAGAAACTAAGCAACCAACAATCAATCTATTCATTATATTAAAAAAAGAGGGAGGCGTCTGACTTTGTAAAGTTTTATTGAAACAATGGGAAGGCATACATATATGACACTGTCAAGGGGCCTATAGAGTTCCTTAATTAAAAGCTTTTGAATCTAATAATAATTTGAAAAATGTATAAGTTGGAAAAATAAAACTACTTACATGTGTAAGATCAATAAATTCTATGCATTGTTAAGAAATATTCTCAAATCGCATGTAGTAAACTGAAGTGTCAAACTTAGTTGTAAGTATTCTGTTTATAATGTGAGAGGGATTTAAAACAGAAAAAAAATCAATATTTTACTATAGTATTTACGCCCAAACTTTAAAAACTTGAAGAGGATTTTTAATCAATTTGATTAGCTGTAGATAAATAAACTTCATTGAAACGTAAATAATGGGCAGAAATAGTGTCAAGCTTTCATTAATTCTGAAATTGATAAATATCTCTGAATATCAATATTACTGCAAGTGAAATTTGTGAGTTGGGGAATATATATTTTTTTTCAATATTTGCCAACACTTACAGTCTTTTAAATTAGAAAAATCATGAGATAAATCTGTTCTTGCACATAACAGTCCAATGGGAGAATTCTTTATGTTATGTTCATCATAACATTCAAAGATACTCAAAATTTGAACCACAATACATTGAATTCAATGTTGAAAATGATTTTTCCCCCCTGTCAACTCTGCAAAAGAACCTAAGAAATGATCAGGCTGTATCAGCATATTAAATCGGAAATAAATTGTTAGAATGATGCTAGCCTGCCAGTTTCAAAGAAATATCTCCAGAATGAATTTTAGTAAAAGGAAATATGTGCTTTAACTTTCAAAGCAAATTTTGGGAGACCATTATCTATTTATTTCTAATGCAGATACAGATTACTTGAGAAAGTTTCACAGCAATCCCGAAATTGATTATTTTTACCACTTAGAATTCTTTCTATTTTAATTTGTAAATGAGATATTTTAGAATTGTAGAGTCTTTTCATGTTTTTTTGTTGTCTTGATCCTCAGACAATTGTGAAGTTATCTGTATCAATATTAATTTGAACTTTGATCTTATTTACATGTACATTATTTGTACTTACCTTTCAGAATTTGAAATAACTAATTTTCTTTACTCCAAACTCTATAGTTTTAAACTTTTTTAAAAAGATTCACATTTTCTTGAATATTTGTGGTTTAGAATAATATCAACTGTTCAATTTGAAATTGAAATTGAATTTCTAGCTAGGGTAATTTGCAAATTATAGATTTCAAGTATCTGTTTATATAAAAATCAAATAAAATGTGCACTTTAAACTTTACAAAATTGATTTTTGCGATTTACACAAATGTCAAACCACCTATTTTCTTATATCCTTCACAAAGATCTATTATCTTTGGTATATATTTTACTAAACTTTAGGCTCAAACTTTAAAAACAAAATATGTTGAGTATAATTGTCACAATTGTGTTCACAATAGAAGTATTACATTTTAACAATTGTAAATATTTGTTTAAAGTATTTTGTTTTTTAAAGTTCTGAACTTAAATAATCCATCATTGTAGTTTTGTTGTTAGATTGAAGAATGTAAAGGCTAAAATTATTGTTGTTTTGATCACTACAGGGGGTAGGGTGGGATCACTACAGGGGAAAGGATGAGAGAGCTCTGGGTAGGGATTTTGATGCTGTCTATGATCATTTAGTCAAGTAATAAAGAGATTGTGAAATTCTGAAGCCATTTAACAATTGTTTTACATAGCTCCATGCTATATTGAAATTATGGGAGAGATCCGTTTGCGCCAAAAATGCATCCTTTTGCGCCACGACTTTTTTTCTCGAATGCTACGTTTGCGCCACCTATTTTAAAATTACATGGTATCATTTGCGCCAAAAATAAAATATACAATTGCACCAATTAGAAGAAAATTGACTTCCCTCCACTTTATTCTGACTTGAAACCGGCAGTTTACACGGCAAATGTTTCCTTTTCTCAAACATACTTTCTTCTTACTGTTGCTGCGTAGGTACATCCTAATTTAATGTATGTAGTACCCTTGCGAAAATGGTGCAGGATATCACAAGATATCCCCAGGATATCTCAGGATAATCTTGAGAAAAATCACAGGGCAATCTTGAGATATCCTGATCCTGAGATAGGGTTAAACATGGGACGGTATTGGAACAAGGATATTCCAGGGATATCCAGAGACAGTCCAGACCATAAATATCCTAGCAGAAAATCCTGTGATAATCCTGTGCTCAGGATTCCTCAGGTCCTGGTCTCAGGAAATTATCCTGATGTCAGAATTTACAGATTTGCTTGCATTGAGTAAGCCCTGGGATAATCCTGGTATATCCTGTGAATATCCTGACAATGTCCTTAGTTTGTCAGGATTAGATTTGCTTGCATTTAGTTGGTCCTGGTATATCCTGAAAATATCCTGTGAATATCCTTAGAATGTCTTTACTTCAGGACCAATAAATGTCTTGCATGAATTCTATTTATAAGAAATTACAAAATTTGAGTAAAATCCTTTTTTAATGCACATTTTTCTTCTATTGCAAATATTTTCTTAAATTAGTTTGAATCCATATTCCTTATTTTAAACAAGGGCAGATCCAGCCATTTCAAAAAGGGGTGTTCCCAACCCTGGATAATAAAAGGGGGTTCAACTATTTGTCCCTATTCAAATGTATAGATTGTCCACAAAAAAAACCCAGAACCCTCCCCTGAATACACAACTGATAAGGTAGGTGTTTGCCCTGGTATCATTTTTAAATGCACATTTTTTTCTATTGCAAATATTTTCTTAAATTATTTTAAATCCATATTTACTTATTCTAATCAAGGACAGATCCAGCCATTTCAAAAAGGGGGGTTCAAAACCCATGATAAAGGGGAATCCAGCTATATGTCCCTATCCAAATGCGTTGATTATCAAAAAAAAATTAGAACCCTCCCCTGATTATGCCACTGATAAGATAGATGTTTGCCTTGGTACACAGGGGCTTGTTTAGTGAGTCGAACGAGGTTTTACTGTCAATGGCGGTCACTATCCTATTTAATGCAAGATATCAGAAGTGCAAATTTTCATCAAAATGTGTTATTTTTACCCCGTTCACAGATTGTAACTGAAAGTAAAGCACACATCCAATTATTATTATATGAAACAAATGTATTTTTTATAATTATGTAGAAAAAAAATGTTTTAATTGTAAAAAAATAAAAAATTAACATGAAATTAGTGTTTTATTGGGAAATTGGGGAAATCATCATTAGGGGGGGTAACTCATGGTGGGTTATCTCCCTTATTTACCAAGAAAGTGGTCATAATACTTTCATATTTTGCTGAGGACACCCTAATCTTGCAAAATGATAAATATTGTAGAAATCTATTGGAGGATTTTTTTTTAACAAAATATCCTTATCCACCTTAAAGCAAGAATTGTAGTTGTATGAAAAATAAGTACAAATGAGTATTTGTATTGGCCATGTTAAATAGCTTATCTCAAAGGCTGTTGAAGTTCAGATTAAAAAAAATGCCTTGTATTTAATGATTATTTAACTATTAAATTAGATTCTAGTACTAATAAGCAAACTTGTTGGTCATATTTAATTGCTTAATGCCCATATTGTTATCTTAAATTACCAATAACAAGAATGTGTCCAAAGTACACGGATGCCCCACTCGCGCTATCCTTTTGCATGTTCCATGGACCGTGAAATTGGGTAATAATCTAATTTGGCATTAAAATTAGAAAGATTATACTATAGGGAACATATGTACTAAGTTTCAAGTTGATTGGAATTCAATTTCATCAAAAACTACCTTGACCCAAAACTTTAACCTGAAACTTCCACTTTCATTTTCTATGTTCAGTGGACCGTGAAATCGAAGTCAAAAGTCTTAGAAAGATCATATAATAAGTAACATGTGTACTAAGTTTCAAGTTGATTGGACTTCAGCTTCATCAAAAACTACCTTGATCAAAAACTTTAACCTGAACGAACGGACGCACAGACGGACAAACGAACGGAGCTACAGACCAGAAAACATAATGCCCCTCTACTATCGTAGGTGGGGCATAAAAATGGTACGCCAGTGGAGGATCAACGAGAGGATTCTGGGGGGGTTGGAACCCACCCTTTTTTAGCAAGATCAATGCATATGAAAGGGTTTATAGTACATAGTTTGAACCCCACCCCTTTTTTAAAATGGCTGGATCTGCACCTGTACCCACCCAATATTAAAACTAAAGTAACTATGCATCAGATATAATAATATAAAAGGATACATGTAAAGTTTCTGCTTCTTTCTGTAATATTTTGTTGTCTCTGTTCTTCCAAGTAGAATCGCTGGATAAATGTAACTTAAATCTCCACGGAATCTGTTTTACTATCAAAACTGGCAGCTCCATTTTGATATTTAATCATTCCAATCCCCTAAAAGCATGAAAAGTATAAAAAAAATTCCACAAAGAATCAATTGTTCTAGATGTTTTAAAGCAATAAAATTCAATTGAAATGTTGTTGCCTGTTTCTACACTACATCGGAAGCTGTTAAGGAATCAAATTCATTTCAAAACCCTCCCCCTTTTTATCCCCTGAAGATTAAAAAAACTGGCTACTTATTATTTTCACAAAAGAACAATTCAAACAATTCAAAAACTATAAATTTTAGGTAACTACCAATAAGCATATGTGGAAACAATTATTCATTTTGTTTATATAATTAAAAATAAATTTTCAAATATGCTTTCAGACTTTCTGATGTTGCTTTGCTCAAAGAAACCATAAAAAAAATCATAGTTCCTCAACAAATTATATTTTATAATAATATACACATGTCTGTCATGTTAAATTAAATTTGTAATGCACTTATCTGAAATCTTTCTGCCTGGAAATGTCTTTTCCGTGTTTCCATCAGCGTAATCTCCATTTTGGTGACGTATTACCCAAGAGTGCACTTACGCTGACGTTGAGACTGTGACAATCTCGCCCCAGATAATATCGGCCAGAAGTTGATCTGTGCCGTAACGGAAGTATGAAAATAAATCAAGGGTGTCAAAACAAATATTTATTAATATGCAGTTTTATTAAGTATAATAAAAAAATAACCTTTAGTTTAAACGGCACATGGTGCATGTGAATAAACAAGTGGACTCACTTGGAAGGTATTTTAGGGCCGAACTGTTCAGTACGATTAAAACCACGAGGTCAATGTTTGTTTACATTGTACATACGTTGAGAAACGTCTGTCGTGGGCCTATCTATCATTGATCTGATATTTTTCTAAGTTATTTATATGCCGGACGACAATTAATAGAAAGGCACATATGTGAACTTGGAGAAAATCAGAATTTACATCTTTAGGGAAAGGAAGAGTAAAAAAAACTTCTTGCAGCAAACCAGTAACGACAGTGACAGTCCCACACGCAGTGTTACCAGTTTTAAAACAATAAAATGTACCACCAGTATTGTAAATAAAACCCAACACTTTGCATATATACGGCAATGACTAAATTATGTGTTTTTCAACACTTCCAAAATAGTTCGGAATGTGATTTTTTATTGATGTGTCATTTAAATTATAATCTTAACCTGCTTCACGGGGGGGGGGGGGGGGGGGGGGGGGGGGGGGGTCTCAACATGGGATTTTGGGTACAGGTGTGCAGCTGGGATTTTAAAAACACCCCCCATTCATATATTGAATAATTGTGAATTCCCTACCTATACATATATTTCACAGCGAAATCATAACCCATTCATATATTTATGACCCATTGATATATCACAATCGGTCAATTACTACCTATTGATATATTTCCTCGGTAAAATTGCACCCCATTGATATATTTGATGGATCAAAAAAGGGACCCATTCCAGCGGCACATATGTATATACCTTTATATAGGAAGAGACCTCCCCGTGACCTGCTTAGGCTAATAGACCAATGATTACTCTGAAGTAAATTGGCTGTTATGATAGACAAGCTTTGGAGTTTCTCGGACACCCTGCTGTTTTTATTGCAAAAATCTATTACTTTGGAATACTGTCCTCGTTATGCTTCCATGAACAGGAAGAACATGAAGAATAGCAGTAACTGTGTAAATAAGTTAACTGTCAAAATATGTTTAATATCTTTAATTAACACCAATAATCTTTGCACTATGCCATTAATAACTTGTGTATTTCAAAAATGTTTGACAAAATAGTTTTAGTTTCTTCCCACTAATGACTATTCCCTTACCCTACACAAATCCTGGCTAAAACACTATTTTCATGTGAATATTTACTTTTTAACAAACAACAGATAATTTTAATCCCAAAGATTTTCTTTCTTATTTAGTTGAATTTGTGATATAGATTATATTATTTCTTAAGTCTCAATACCAGGAATCATCCAGGACTTTAATTTTTTTTGCATTCAGAAAGAATTTGTAAAGTATCTGAAAGTTGGATGAATATTGAAGGAAAAGTCCTGACATATCCTGGTCTATATTATATTTATTTTTTAAAGTCTTGAGATGTCCTGAGAATTCCCCTAGTTTAAAGCTGCTTGATTTGAAAGTCCTGACATTTCCTGAAATTCTCCCATGATTTTTTTCCCTAGAAAAAGGGCTAAATGCTTCACAGGATATTTTCAGGATATCCCAGGATAATCTTGAGATATCCTGATTAAAAAAAATGTCAGGATTTATTTCTGCAAGGGCAGCTTGTAAGTTCACTTTATTGTCTAAAAAGACAAACATTGAAGGATGAAATGTATAAAACATGCAGTTCATAATTCCCCGTGGAAGGCTTCTGCTCCATTACTAATACGGCTTGCGGTAGATAGAGTTTCATCCCATACGGATGGTGAGAGCATAGTAGTGTGTCATCAACGTATCTGGCTAAAACATAATCAGCAAAAGCTTATATTTTCTTCTCTTTTGGGCATATCTTGTATAAAATATTCAGCAAAACAATAAGTTTTCTTCTCTCTCTGTACATGGACTGTCTACTGCATTTCAAGTCATTTCTCTCCAGATGCTTATCTTCATGGTGAAATCTATCGGATCATATGATACTTTTTAAGCCAAAAATAAGAATAAATATTAATCATTAATATTTATGATAGATATGTGTACAGGTAAATTGGCGCAAATAAGTTCCGATTATTGGCGCAAATGATACATTTGAAAACTAAAATTTGGCGCAAATGATACCCCTGAAAAACAGTAATTGGCGCAAAAGGACTACTGCCGAAATTATGAAGAAAAATTGAAATTTCAGCCTCGTTCTATGCAATGTATTAAACCTTCTTTTCACACTTGAAAATTTAGTAAGTTAGTTAAAAATATGATTTTATAACAAAATAGAGTGTAGATAGAAACCTGCAGTTTTCCTGAAAAGATTGTCTTTTTGTATAATTTGAATATTTTACTGGTGATTACTTTGTATTCCCTGGAAAATTCTCCAAATATTTATCCTTGAGTAGGATTATTAAGTCTTAAAAATTGAAAGAAAATTGTCAATCTGCTGTATCCTGTTTTAAGTCAATAAGTATTCTATATATATATATCTACTAAATCTTCAAGTTAGATGGAATTGCTATTCAAAAGTTAAATAGATGTTGATAAATACAGGGTCCCTTTGTAAAATGATTGACTTGTTTAAATTCTAAAACAATGTATTGCCAGTCCTTATCCCTTCTAGAGTCAATTAGAATAATCATGATTATTAATGTACATAAAACTCGAAGCATGAACATTGTGAATAAGATTAACCATTTATAGATATTTATGGATAAAATTAAGGTATATCTATATGACTAAAATTCATGACCTTAAATATAATTAAACAAAATAAATTTTGCAGCATCAACAATTTTCATTCTTACCTTTGAATTATTGAACATCCATATATAAATATATTTCCCAGGTAAGTACCAGGTGAGAAATTTAATTACTTTATGCTGAAAGATTTTACCCAGGTATACATTACAGAATAAGTACAAATGTATACTGTATAAATATAAGTCAGAAATTTAAATTTATAACATTTATTGAATTAGGTCTATAAATATTTTTTTGTTGACAGCATAGTGTGAGAAAAGTAAATTTATTACAATTATTTTTTAATATTTGTTTAATTATGGGTCCATTAAATTTATCTGGATGTTAAAAATAGTAAAATTGATACATATGAAAAAAGTTTGGAATGCTGAGCCATGAATTTTTCTGGACCTAATTTCAGGGAGGAGGGTAAAAATGCTTCTCTTGTAGAATGTTATATTATGAGTGGTGAATAAGAAAACTAAGTATGAAAATGTTGTCATATATGCATGATATATAGGAAAAACTTCTTCAGCAGCATTATTCTCAAACTATGAAAACAAATTGGGTTTGATTAATTCTTATAACAAAACTTATCATAAGCTGTCAGTATCTAGCTCTTGGTTAAGGGTTCTTTAAAAAAATATGACTATTTTTGAAACCATGTTATTTTTGTTTGTTTTTAGAATGTTTATGCCAAAGATGACCATATGTGTAACAATAAGACTTCATTTTTTCTTCAAATTTGATTTTCAATTATCTTTTACCTAGAAGGTGTTTTGCTTCATTATGTAGCTTTCTAAGCAATCAACTGTACATGATAAAATCATCTGCCTGGGTTCCCCCAGTCTGTCTTTCCACACTGTGATTTATTGTTTATTTATTTATCAGAAGTTATATAAGTTATGTGTATTGAAGATTTTAGGTTTTATCTGATTTACCTTCAATGTAAATAAACTGGAATCATTTGTTTATTTACTTGTTGTTGAATTATTTTATCTTTATGATCTCTTCATCCAGATTTTATGGGGTTAAACTTATATTATGTCACAGAAAACAT
Organism: Mytilus trossulus; assembly: GCF_036588685.1. NCBI lineage: Eukaryota > Metazoa > Mollusca > Bivalvia > Mytilida > Mytilidae > Mytilus > Mytilus trossulus. The sequence goes on along the minus strand of NC_086383.1, from coordinate 5,474,468 downwards.
GTACTTTTCTAAGGGACGACATCAAAAGGTCGATGTAGGATAAAAAAAACTTCATTCATATAGTTTTTCCCCCTACCTACCTCTTAACTTGATTTGGTTGACCAATAAGGTTTCTATATAAAATCAATGTCAATTAAACAAAACAAAACTTGCAGCAATTTTGACCCCCACCCCCAAACTATTTGAATTAACTTTTTTATCCTTCATTGATTTTTTGATGTCCTCCCTAATGATAAAAATATTGTGTTACAATCTTTGCAAACAGAATTTCAAAGGTCTTCATTATATACTCTATAATCTTCACTTAATTGTGTTTTCTCTATCAATTTAGTGGCTTAGTAATCTGAGTAGTTCACTCTAAATTTAGTTGAAAATGAAAGCTATTTCTCCTGTCATAGATGATTTGAAAAAAGAAGATGTAGTATGATTGCCTGAGACAACTCTCCACAAGAGACCAAAATGATACAGACATTAACAACTATAGGTTACTGTATGGCCGTCAACAATGAGTAGAGTCCATACCGCAAAGGCTGCTATATAAGGCTTCAAAATGGCAATGTAAAACAATTCAAACCAGAAAACTAACGGCCTTATTTATATATAAAAAAGAAACGAAAAACAAATATGTAACACATGACCAAAATGACACAGACATTAACAGCTATAGGTTACTGTATGGCCGTCAACAATGAGTAAAGCCCATACCGCAAAGTCAGCTATAAAAGACTTCAAAATGACAATGTAAAACAATTCAAACGAGAAACCTAACAGCCTTTAATTTATATATAAAAATAAACGAAAAAACAAATGTGTAACAGATAAACAATCAACAACCACTGAATTACTGGCTCCTGACTTGGGACAGGCACATACCTAATGATAGTAATGATAGTTCTCTTTGGGAACTTTGGCATCTTACACTCAAAAAGAACTAGCAACCATGATATAGCTATATGGTGGCTGAAGATGGCATTAGATACTAACAAACAAACAAACATATCATTTATTTCATTCAAATGGATGAAAAAAAAAGTAATAAATTGTATGTGTGATTAATTAGATTTCCACAGGACCTCAATGTATGAATGGGTGAGGATTTTTTTCTACACATTTATACCTATAATTCTTTGTTGAGACCCCCCTGTGAGAGAAAATAGGACATTTAAAAATACAATTAATACATTGAGGGTGACTTACCTTTAATATGTGTTACAAACAAGGGATGAATTGTTTCTTCTTAATAAAATCACCTTTATTTAAATACTAACACAAAGGTCATTATAAACAGAATAAAAGTCAACTTTTAGTTACAATTTATTATACTTATATGGTTGGCATTTTGACAGAAATTCCTAATCAATTTTTATTTAATATATTTAGATTACATATTAATCTGAGATCAAAACCCCTTAGACGTATTTGATCTTTGATAATGACTTTTGTTCACATTTCACTTGTAACATGGAATTAGTTTGCAATAGATAATAGGTTTCAACGGGATATGATTTATTGTTTGACAAATCGTTCCTTGCCGTTTAGTATTTTTGGTCTTCAGCTGTATAACACAACTTCGTGACACTAAAGATAAACTGTAGTTAATATGATAAGATGGTATTTAAACCAAAAGTAATTCCCCTCATCTCTTTTTATTCAAATCACAACACAAGAAGAGTATTTCATATAAAAACATCCTAACTTCTCTATATGACATTTAAAAAAGCTTTTTTTCTAGTTGTAATCGTGTATCAGTTGATGTACTGTGCAGAAGTGTTATTTTCAATTCTGTGAAATTCAGGTTAAAGTTTTTGGTCAAGGTAGTTTAATGAAGTTGAAGTTTAAGTCCTATGACTCCAATCAACTTAAAATTTAGTACACAATTGTTCTTTCTGATTTGATTCTAATTTTGATGCCAAATTAGAGATTTTACCACATTTTCACGGTCCACTGAACAAAGAACATGAAAGTGCAAGAGGGCATCCGTGTACTGAATAAATGAACACATTCTTGTTTATACAGTTGTACAATTCAGGATATTTGATTTCCAATGCTTCATACAGTTATCGGTTTGCCAGACTTCTGATAGACACCGATTTGGTTGACAAAACATGTGCCTTACATATTGTATTAATTAAGTCTGACATGTACCTTTTATAATAATCACCATTGCACAATCTTTTTTTCTATTCACAGATTCTTGAATCCAAACCCAATGGTTTGTGGAGCACTAGATTTCCTGTAGAATATAAAGAAAGATTCCAAGAAGATCCTCCAGGAAACTTACTAGATTTAGTGAAGGCTTGGAAAGATTTGTCTCGAGTAGAATTGTAAGTTTGGTAGTGGTAATGATCCTGTCAACATGGTCATAATGATGAAAGATTATCAATAATTTCATAATTTATATTTAAACTTACGTTGTGATGTGATTATTTTCTTTATTGGTCGTCCCACTGTCTATATCACTCTGTTCAGCTCTCTTAATAAAAAAGCATATCACGGCTTTGTGACGTCAAATATGTTAACTCAGCTTTAATAACTTTGACAAGGGTTTATCAGTGACGCCATAATGTTTGAACTAAACTTTTACAATATCAACATGCAGACAACCTGATAATCGGTTCATCACTAGCAACTGGACTGATTTGTGTCAACTTATGAATTTTTAAAAGTGACAGATGTCCCTTCAACATTGCATGCTCAAAGTGTTAAACATTGTTTTAAGGTGGTACCCAACACTTTCACTACAATTTATTTGGCTCGTTTAATTTTCATAAAATTTTGTCAAGGTATTTTTTTTGACACTTTAACAAAAATATAAAAATTTGAAAAACTTTGAACCAACTGTTTTGTCAAAAAAATTACACTTGTTATATAGCAATTTGACAACCATAAATTTTGATCATTGAGAAGCTTAATATTCCTTTTACAACACAACAAAATTAAAACATTTAGCTGACTTTACAGAGTTATCTCCCTGTAGTGTTAGGTATCACCTATACAGAGACTATCACAGATTTACACATAACAAAAACATTGCAGATCTTACAAAATCAAACCATAAAGAGGTTTCTGACTTGGGTCAGCCACATACCTATGTGCAAGGTCTCAAAGTAGCCTGTAAAACAGTATGAAAGTTGACAACATGTACAAACAAATCAACAGTACACAATACTATAATGCTCAGCTTCTGAAAGCAACCTGAACAAAACCTGCTATACATATTTGCATATTATATTATGAAGGGGTAAGAATTGTCAATAACACCTAACATATACCTGACAACCTATAAAAAGTCAGATTACACAATCTGTAATTTCAATAATAATAAAAAATTCCAGAAGGGTACAGACAACATTTTTAGATTTTATATTAATGGACAGAAAGCACATTTTATGTACATGTATTTTTTTACAAAAACACAGTTTATTGTAACAGTATTTTCTATTTACAGTAACACATTAACAAATACAGAAGTATTCTATCCTGTAAAAGAAACATGGCCACCTCCTGTACAAACCATTCCATCTCCAAAGAAAGATGTTCCAGTTCTTACACAAATTCCATTTCCTGTCCAACAAAGCTCTCAGGTAATTCTACTTCCTGTCTAAACTCATCAGAGATACCAGAATTAAATTTTGTATTTACTCCAGATGCACATAGTGTGTGCAAAAGACTCATCAGTTACGCTCGATTCCAAAAAAGTTAAAAAGGTCAAATAAAGTATGAAGCTTAATTCTAAGATAGTTCTTTTATCTTAAATTATCAGTTCCAAAGATTGGCAAAACCATGAAATCAAATATCCAGGAAAATGCAATTTTTCCTCTGACCTCAATCAACGAAAATGGATATTCATGAAAACGAATAAATCCACAAAAGTTTTTATTGGTTGAAAAACCCTAAAGAGAGTGTCAATGAACTTCAGCAGAAAACAGGATGGCTGCTTAATGTCCAGAAGAAAAACCCATGATCTTAGTAAATTAAATAGATATAAGTCACAGACAAGCTGAGTTGGACTCACAACCTTGGTGTTGTTAGGTTGGTGATGATTGTAGAGTATTTAGAAATATAAACAGAACACAACGTATTGATATTTTTGTAAATGAATACAAATATTTCTACTGTCTTATGATTGCAGAGAAAAGACTTCAGAATTCCACAAGGGAAAACACTTCCACTGGGGTAAGTTTAACGAGGTTGAGAAGGAAAAAAATCTAATAAATGGATTGCTATTTTGTTATAAAAAAATCCGAAGGGAAGTTCAATACATAGTCTTATTTAAATATTTACTCTTTCCTCTGAGGCATTTTAATAAAAATCAAAAGTGGGACTTTTTTTACATCTGTTATTTTAATCTTGAGATCTATCTTATGTTTGTTTCTAAATAAAACTCTTTACAGAAGGAAAACAATCACAAAAGTTCCACACTCAATCAATTGAGGAAATCCTTTCTTCATTTTGGACCCTCTACGTTTGTCATGTTAATGAGAAGTAATATCTCTTCTTTAAAATGGAGTCTGAAATTTGGTGTATAATGTAAAAAAAGAACTCCAAAAATGTGAATAATATAGACCAGTCAAAGTTGTTCATTTTTTTTTGAATTAGAGGATAAATGCCTTTGATTTTTTTTCAAAGCTGAAGGATGTAAAATATTTGAATCTGAATCATATGTGCCATGGCCATCTCAGTTAAACCAAACTATTGTTATATTACATGTTTTTTATCACGCAATACAATTTACTTTCTGCGCAAAAATCTTTTATGACAAGCATTTGAAAAATTGTCTGAATCTTGACTAGGTTAGATAGTTGTCATATTGGTACAACACTTAATCACCTAGATCTTACAGATTAGTCAAATTGAAACACCTCAAATTTTGATTGTCAGACTTTTATAAACAACATGCTTTATATAAGTTTTATATTTTACAGAGAGAGGGTTGTTGTCTACATAACCTATATACACAGTATTGGGTGTTTTTGTGTCCAGTTGGAAGATAGTCCCATAGATGAGATTGTTGAAGGTTTAGCCGATATAGAAAAGGTATTTATGATAGAGTATTAGTGCTATGGTTGCTGACAATTGCTGCATGAAGACTTAGGTCCACCTTTTGCAAAATGAACCATGGAATTAGATTGGTGTATTCAAAAATGCTTGTACCATAGATATAGGAAGATGTGGTATGAGTGCCAATGAGACAACTCTCCATGCAACATGTTCAAATAACAATTTATAAAAGTAAACCAAGGTACGGTTTTCAACACAAAGCCTTGACTCACACTGAACAGCAAGCTATAAAGGGCCCCAAAATTACTAGTGTAAAACTATTCAAACAGGAAAACCAAAGGCCTAATCTATATATAACAAAATGAGAAATGAGAAACACGAATAAATTACATAAACAAACGACAACTACTGTACAGATTCCTGACTTAGGACAGGTGCAAACATTTGCAGCAGGATTAAACATTTTAATGGTACCAAACCTTCTCCCTTTTTCTGAAACAATAGTACAACATAGAAAAAAACATGATAAATTATCAATAAAATTGTAAGACTTAGCTCAATAAAAAAATGTAAATTAACACACCATGTCTGAATGTCAGGTTTCATTTGACCTTGACCTAAATTTCATGGTTAATTGGTTAATTTTTTTTTTTTTATTCACATTGTTTATCAGGTACAATAAGCAACAGATCAACTATTTTTTGGTTAATGGAAAAAGTATCAAAAGGCAGAGAATTCATAAAACTTAGTAATTTGCATCAAAATCTAAAATTTCCTGTCTGTGGTTAATAAATGTTTGTAGTAAAGATGAGTTTTGGAAAAAAAAAAAAAAAATGCTTATCCATTGTAATTACTGAATGACGACTTGTATGTAAGAATCATGTAGATTTTTAGCAATTTTAGAATTGGTATTTAACAATATTAGGCCCTGAAATAGATAATATTATGTGTTTTAAAGGGAGTTTCTGAATAAATATAATATATTTTTCTTTTAAGGAACCAGTCCCCTTAAAAAGTGATTTAATTAAAGGTAAATTTGTGGCAGCTATGTACAGTACTGATGGTAGCTGGAGTAGAGCAGAAATCTTGTCTGATTCTCCTGAAAATGTAAGCACATCTTCACTATATACTGCATCAAGCTTATTTTAATATGTAGAAAACTATTTTGTCGAACAAGCCACAATAATAAAATTTATGGACATTTTACCTATTATATCAAGAATCTATATAATTTTTAAAGACCATCATGTGTTATTTGTGAAGTTGATACAGAATATTTATCAAGTGATCAAGGTTTTGGTATCTTCTGATGATAATACACACATTAAAAGCAAATTTATTTTATTTTACTGGGGATTCATTTATTTTCATGGTTTCTGTACATATTGCATTTTTGTGGATATTTAATTTTATGGTTTTGCCAAAAGTCTGCATACATGAGGGGGGATAGGACCTTTATCAAGACTCGGGAATCGGTTGTTTTTAAGCTCAGGATTTTGGGATTGACCCTTTCGGGATCCAGGAATTCTATTTTCAAATTTCAGGATGTCGGGATTTACATTTATTTAAATTCTGGACTTCAGGATTTCATGTTTTTTAAATTCCAGGATTTGGGGATCAGGACCCCTGATACAAGCCTATAGAAAATTTATATTTTGTTGAACATTTGAATTTACCTTTATCCACCAAATCCACAAAAAGTTGGTATTCCATGAATAATAACGAATTTACATTTCACAGTATGAAATATAGGTTATTGTGTGAATTTAATTACTTTTTCTCTTTTCAGTCTGTGATAAATGTTTTATATGTTGATTTTGGTAATGATGAGAAGTGTGAGTCCTGTAATACACGATGGCTGTCAGAGAAAATATCAACCTATCCTGTCCAAGCTATTTACTGTACATTATATGGTATACAGCCACTTCAGGTATAAATATCCTGTCCAAGCTATTTACTGCACATTATATGGTATACAGCCACTTCAGGTATAAATACCCCGTCCAAGCTATTTACTGCACATTATATGGTATACAGCCACTTCAGGTATAAATACCCCGTCCAAGCTATTTACTGCACATTATATGGTATACAGCCACTTCAGGTATAAATACCCCGTCCAAGCTATTTACTGCACATTATATCACAGTGTACAAGCGGACAGTGACACAAAACGGAAGTTGCTGATCTGTCCGACGGCGATCGGCTCGTTGTTTTTCAAAAAAATATAGAATATCAACACAAAGTGTCCCATAATGGATTGTTCAGCAGCTCAAGGTAAGTGAATAACTACAATGATGTATTTTTGACCATTTAAAGCTTATTTTATGCTTTTAGCATCAACCGTCTTTTTAAAATAACTCCTGATCATGAAGAGGGGTCAACATTTTGCGATTTTTTGAGTCATAAATCTTAACAAAACTCCGAAAATTCAAACATTTTCAAGATTTTTAATCGATACATAGTTGAATAATCATATTCCGCATACACACACAAAAGTTTGGTTCATTTTTTTTTATTATATTGTCACAATTGAATCTTTTCTATTCAAAGTGTACTGTCCCCCTCGTTGCCACCGTATGTTTTCATACTGTCCGATTCGTTGGTCATATTCATGATCGATATCTTAAGCAAAAGTAAGATTGAAACATGCAATTTATCCACATTTAAACTTTATTCAACACAGATACTGTCTATGATTATATATGGAAAATATTTATAGATTATATATTCAGCTTGGATCTCGTGTCAATTAAAGGGGGACATTGGTCACTCTTCCAGAACCTTTACTCATGTCTGCTGCTCGTTTTCATCGTTTGCGGACCTTGTCCGCCTCGTTGCCACCGTATGTTTTCATACTCTCCGATTCGTTGGTCATATTCATGATCGATATCTTAAGCAAAAGCAATTGATTCTTTTTGACTTGAATTCCAAGCCATGAGATTTTTTTGATTATTGGTGAAATAAGACGCAAACTGGGTGTAAAAAACTATTGTTTTGATTTTCTGTGTCAAACGTTTATAAATATAAAAAAGAAGATTTGGTGTAATTGCCAATGAGACAACTCAACAAGAGAACAAATTAAATGACACAGAAATGAACAACTATAGGTCACCGTACGGCCTTCAACAATGAGCAAAGCCCATACCGCATAGTCAGCTATAAAAGGCCTAGAAATAACTTTTGTTGCATGGTTGTATTTTTCATGAAAAGTTATTACCCCTATTTATGTTTTTAAGTGATAAAAATAACAATGTTCCACATGAATGTATGAATAAATATACCATAAAAATCACCTACATGCCCCATTTTCCTAAAACAAACTAGAGAAACGTATATTAAATTTTCATGTGCATGCATTAACAATGCTTTTTATATGTAATAATCAGTAACATTTTATAAATGTTGATATTTCCTAGGAAATCGGTCATGAATGTGGATAAATTGCATGTTTCAATCTTACTTTTGCTTAAGATATCGATCATGAATATGACCAACGAATCGGACAGTATGAAAACATACGGTGGCAACGAGGGGGACAGTACACTTTGAATAGAAAAGATTCAATTGTGACAATATAATAAAACTAGAGGCTCTAAAGAGCCTGTGTCGCTCACCTTGGTACATTTGTATATGTGAATATTCAACAAAGGACACAGATGGATTCGTGACAAAATTGTGTTTTGGTGATGGTGATATGTTTGTAGATCTAACTTTACTGAACATTCTTGCTGCGTACATATATCCCCATCTATAATGATTGGCCCACTAGTAGTTTCAGTTAAAAGTGTTAGTAAAAATTTACAAATTTTATGAAAATTGTTAAAAATTGACTATCGATTCGTCTGAAATTTTCAGATAGATCTTGACCTGATAAACAATTTAACCCATGCCAGTTTTCCTCTTAATGCTTTTGTTTTTGAGTTATAAGCCAAAAACTGCATTTTATCCCATGTTCTATTTTTAGCCATGGCAGCCATCTTGGTAGGTTGACCAGGTCAACAGACACAATTTTTAAACTAGATACCCCAATGATGATTGTGGCCAAGTTTGGTTTAATATGGCGCAGTAGTTTCAGAGGAGAAGATTTTTGTAACAGATAACTAAGATTTACGAAAAATGGTTAAAAATTGACTATAAAGGGCAATAACTCCTAAAGGGGTCATTTGACCATTTCGGTAATGTTGACTTATTTGTAAATCTTATTTTGCTGAACATTATTGCTGTTTACAGTTTATCTCTATCTATAATATTTTTCAAGATAATAACCAAAAACAGCAAAATTTCCTTAAAATTACCAATTTAGGGGTAGCAACCCAACAACAGGTTGTTCGATTCATCTGAAATTTTCAGGGCAGATAGATCTTAACCTGATAAACAATTTTACCCCATGTCAGAATTGCTCTAAATGCTTTGGTTTTTGAGTTATAAGCCAAAAAATGCATTTTACCCCTATGTTCTATTTTTAGCCATGGTGGCCATCTTGGTAGGTTGACCGGGTCACCGGACACAATTTTTAAACTAGATACCCCAATGATGATTGTGGCCAAGTTTGGTTTAATATGGCGCAGTAGTTTCAGAGGAGAAGATTTTTGTAAAAGATAATTAAGATTTACAAAAAATGGTTAAAAATTGACTATAAAGGGCAATAACTCCTAAAGGGGTCATTTGACCATTTCGGTAATGTTGACTTATTTGTAAATCTTATTTTGCTGAACATTATTGCTGTTTACAGTTTATCTCTATCTATAATATTTTTCAAGATAATAACCAAAAACAGCAAAATTTCCTTAAAATTACCAATTTAGGGGTAGCAACCCAACAACAGGTTGTTCGATTCATCTGAAATTTTCAGGGCAGATAGATCTTGACCTGATAAACAATTTACCCCCCATGTCAGAATTGCTCTAAATGCTTTGGTTTTTGAGTTATAAGCCAAAAACTGCATTTTACCCCTATGTTCTATTTTTAGCCATGGCGGCCATCTTGGTTGGTTGACCGGGTCACCGGACACAATTTTTAAACTAGATACCCCAATGATGATTGTGGCCAAGTTTGGTTTAATTTGGCCTGGTAGTTTCAGAGGAGAAGATTTTTGTAAAAGTTAACGCAGGACGACGACGGACGACGACGGACGACGACGACGACGGACGACGACAGACGCCGGACGCAAAGTGATGAGAAAAGCTCACTTGGCCCTTCGGGCCAGGTGAGCTAAAAAAATGAACCAAACTTTTGTGTGTGTATGCGGAATATGATTATTCAACTATGTATCGATTAAAAATCTTGAAAATGTTTGAATTTTCGGAGTTTTGTTAAGATTTATGACTCGAAAAATCGCAAAATTTTGACCCCTCTTCATGATCAGGAGTTATTTTAAAAAGACGGTTGATGCTAAAAGCATAAAATAAGCTTTAAATGGTCAAAAATACATCATTGTAGTTATTCACTTACCTTGAGCTGCTGAACAATCCATTATGGGACACTTTGTGTTGATATTCTATATTTTTTTGAAAAACAACGAGCTGATCGCCGTCGGACAGATCAGCAACTTCCATTTTGTGTCACTGTCCGCTTGTACACTGTGTATATGGTATACAGCCACTTCAGGTATTTTAAAATATGACATAAGAAATGTTTTTATACAAAAACTGTGATTTTTGCAAAGTCTGATACTTTAACTGCAAAATATTTTTTTTTGCCCCACCTAAGGACATTCAAATTATATTTGACATTACAACGTACCATGAGGTATAGAAACTCCTCATATAAACCAGGATGTATATTGTGTACGCCAGAAGGATACACCTTCATTAGACCCATCAGTGAACTTCAATAAAAAAAGTTTAAAACACCAAATAAAGTAAGAAGTTCTAGAGAATTTAAGAACAAAAAATTTCTTGATCATTTTGCCAAATATATCTATGGCAATCTAAATCTAGAAATACCAGAATTTTCAAATCTCACTATTCCATGTCCAAGATATCATCCTCTGAGTTGTCATATGGAAGTATCAATTAAACAACCATAATATAAAAAAAGAAGATGTGGTATGATTGCAAATAAGACTATTCTCCACCAGAGACAATATGACACAGAAATTAAACAACTAAAGTTCACTGTGCAGCCTTCAATAATGAGCAAAGCCCATACAGCATACATTTTATTTGATATGAATATTATTGCTACATAGGTATGGGTTTCAGTATAAGTCAAAAATATATTAAATGTATAAATATTTATTTTAAAGGGAGAAGATGATTGGTCGAAAAATGTGCAAACAAAATTTGGAGATATTGTCAAAGAAGAAGCTTTGATTGCTGTTACCCAAAGTTATACAGGTACAAAAAATACTATGACACTTTCCCCATTTCAATTCTCTATTTGATTGCCTTTTCTATGTTATGACAAATAACTATTTGAATTGTATTAAAGGCTGTTTGCTGTACATAGTTTCTCAAATGTTTTATACAGTGAATTCATTTATTTTAGGTGGTTACCAATTTTTAATAGATTTGAAGAAACATTGTATTTCCATAGATGTTTGATATCCTGATTTTTGCCAAGGTCTGCATACAAGCCTCTAGAAAATCATTACTTTCTTGAACAACCCGAACAAATGAAATCCACAAATTTTGTATCCACTAATAATAATAAATCTACAGTACCTCTCCTGGATTTTACTGGGACCTTCTTTTTTTTTAAAATTCAGATACCTTGAGTTATTCTGCTTTAAAACTGGATCTTCATATATAATTACTTTAGAGAAAAAATATTTTAAAGCTTTCTTTTTGTATATATAAAGTTTGGCTTTCATTTTACCCATCATATCTAGTTCAATAAAAGCAATAGAAATATTTTCACATCAATTCTGGTATACATCTCCTGGAAGAAAAAAACCGAACATTTTATTTTCCAATAATTTTATCTTCTATACATTGTAATTCAGAAATGTTTTTAATGTTTTAATCATTGTCTAGATGTTTGAAGATAAATATTTTCTAAAAGTTCTGCTGAGGACTTCTGGGTAAATGTACTTTCAAATTTCTGTTTCAAAACTGGGTTTTATAGACCTATTTTTTTTGTAAAATATATAGAAATTAAGTAAATTACAAATACTTTATATGTGTTATATAGCCTTTATCGTGGAAACTGAATTTCTCCATAGTTTAGTTGAGTCCAATGAGAGAATTGCTTTACCTAATCTTTTCCTAGAAAAAAAAGATATGTGATCACAGGTTTTTACTTTCTTGAAAAATAAAATTGAAAAAATATTGTTATATAATTATCTGCCCTTGATTTGAAATGTGTTTTTTTTGTTGAAAATTTTAACAATTTTTTGATAGTTTTGAATCTCTAAATTTCACGTATTAAATTTTGTATGATACTTGGTCAAAAAAAATTTACCTAAAAAGTATATTTGCCTGACTGAAAAAGAGACAATCCTTATTAAGTTGCTCGATTTTTGCTAAATTGTTATTATCATGAATAGGCATGATGTATTTTATAAAATTCCATCAGTCACCCTGTCTATTTATATGATTATTTCCTTTGGAGAAATATAGATTCTATTATTTTACTCCTTGTTGAGGATTTTTTAATTAAAAAAAAAAATTGCTAGTAGAGAATTATGTTTTTTCACAAGATTAAGTGATCTTATCTAAAGAATTATATTATATAAGATTAAACTTACATTATAGAGTCACAATATCAAAATAAATCAAACAAAGTGAAGAAAAATTAACACAATAATTGAAAGAACAAACAAATTAACACAGGATAACAATATATTATTTTTTTGAAACATTTTGATTAATTTTAATATAAATCAGTCTTAAACAAAAGAAGTTTGCACATAGATTATGTATATTTTTAGATGATGGGATTTGTGAAGTAGACCTTTACTTAAAAGAAGACAGTGAAATCTCTATTAACCAAAAGTTGATAGAACTGGGACTGGTACGACCTCTGGAAGAAATCGTGATAGAAGACAGCATCTCAGAGGCAGGGTCTGACATAGAACCAGGTAAATACTAAAACAACAACTCACAGAAATATTATTGAATGCTGCCTTGCTTTTGGTGCTAAGACAGATCTTAAGCATCGAAATCGCATTATATTAATTGAAAAGCCTGATATCTTTAACATTGGAAAAAAGTAAAATCACAAAAATACCAAACTCCAAGGAAAATTCAAAACAGAAAGTGCCTGGTCAAATTGCAAAATTATATTCCTGACTGGCATTTTCTTAATAGATATAAGAAGACGTGGTATGCGTACCAATGAGACAACTCTCCATCCAAGTCATAATTTGTAAAAGTGAACCATTATAGGTCAAAGTACAGTTTCAACAGGCCTCCCTTTTTGTGAGAAAAATTAGTGAATCACTGAATCATGACTGGAGCAGGTCCCCCTTATTAAAAGTTCTGGATCTGCTACTGATGTGTATGAATAAGATATTTTTAGTTATTAGTTATAACTTTATTTCATTTTAGAGCAACTTAAATTACCAGAAGAGAATGAATGGGATGTTTACATATCTTTCATAAACCAATCCTCTAATTCTGTGGTGCTCCGGCTTGTAGGAGAAAATTATTCTGTACGTATGAATTATTCTTTATAAACAAAACCTATAACTTTGTGATGCTCTGAGTAGTTGGAGAAATTATTCTGTACAAATGATAAAATTGAGAATGGAAATGGGGAATGTGTCAAAGAGACAATAACTGGACCACAGGAAAAACAACAGTAGAAGGTCACCAACAGGTCTTCAATATAGCGAGAAATTCCCGCACCAGGAGGCGTCCTTCAGCTGGCCCCTAAACAAATATATACAGGTTCAGTGATAATGAACGCCATACTAATTTCCAAATTGTATATGAACTACTTTATAAACCAATCCTTTATCTCTGTGATCCCAAAGATCGACTAGGAAATAGAAATATGGTCACTACAGTATTTAAACCCTTGTCAAAGTGAGGCTTCCATTTGGAGGTGCTGGATGTATCAAGTAAGCAACCACGTCAGGTCAGAATGGGGATGTTAAATCTGATGCCTCAAGTGGAATGAGTGTCAAGCTCTCTACACGTAAAGAACTCTTGCATGACATCTTTAAGACTTAGAATTATCCTCCTTTGTATAGAATTGCTGTTTAATCAATTACAACCAATGCAATACTGTAAATTCAGAAATTATTGGGATGTTTTTATTATTGCGAAAAATGCGACAGGGTTATAATCGCAATAATTAAAAATCGCATTTTGAAATTTTTTATATGATTTCAACATTATTTATCTCATAATCGCAAAAATGAAAAACGCATTTTAGTTTAAAATGACAAAATCGCAATATTAAATGCATGCAATAATTTCTGAGTTTACAGTACTTAATTTTACTTCCTACTGATAAATTGAAGCAATCTTTACCCTCAGTGCTTACAAGCACTTTGATTGTAAACATTTTATTCAGTGTTTGATTTATGATTTATAGGAAAAACTTGATGAATTTGACAATGAATTAGAAAAGAGTTACCAAACCTGTTCAACAGTATGTTCTGTGGAGGTAGACGGTCTATACATAGCACTGATAGATGAATTATACCACAGAGTCAGAGTATTATCTATCATGGATGACACTACGGTAGGTATTGTTTTAGATATATTTGCTATCTGTAGATATTTCGTGCAGTTTACAGTGTCACTTGCTAATTGTGATGTTATTTATAGGTTATGAGTTCATTTCTATGAATGCATATAATTTTTTTACCCCACTTAGCATGGGGCATTGTGCTTTATGGTCTGTGTTTCCGTTTGTTCCTTTATCCATTTGGACTCAGATTGAACTCTTTGGTCAAGGTAGCTTAGTTTTTGATGGAGTTGAAGTCTAATCAACTTTAAACTTATGTTCCCTATGATATGATTTGATGCCAAATTTAGAGTTTTTACTCCAATTTTATGGTCCACTGAACATAGAATATTAAAGTGTGGATAGGATGTCTGTTTATAGACACATTCTTGTTTTTTTAAAAGACTAATTTTAAGTTTTTTCTATGCCACATTATGGTATATGGTATGAGTTTTTTTGTGTTTATATTTGATCATGGTTTTTTTTGTATACAGATAGAAGTCTACTTCTTAGACCATGGTGATACAGAGAAGGTCAACAAAGGTCAACTGAAGACTCTAGATCCTGCAGTCAACAAACTTCTGCCATACCAGGTAAGCCATGTCTGCCATGCCATACCATACCATACTGTCATGATACAGAAACGTTAATTGCTTATTGTTTAAGGCCTTATGGTGACCCATAGTTGAATGAATATACATCATTTGGAGTTTTATGGATAGCTGTTATATTAGCAATCACATCACAGCTTTCTGATTTTTATATTAGGTTCAAATATATTCTCAATTATAGATATAACCACACGTTGATGTAAACGTTTGAAAATATTACCCAGAATGGATTAATTCTAAAAGACAATATTTTAACAAAATTGCTGTGTTAAGTCAAAGGTAATGATTAAGATTGAATAACAATTTTCTAAAACCACGGCCCCTCGAATACTGAACACCTGTCTGGCTTGGTGCAGGCACCTGTTGACCTCTTGATGGTATTTATTTTTTTATTGTCATTGACATATAATAATGTATGTATCTTTTTTGGTTGTAGGCAATAGAAGTCTCTTTGTATGGTTTAGAGGAAATAGCCACCAACCCAACAACTGTAGACAAACTGTTAGATTTAGCTCTGGCTAAAACTTGTGTGGCTGAAATCATCTCAAGGTATGTGTTGTGTTTACTTGTTTTGCTTAAAGTTGCATGTATATTTGTAGCTTCTACACTCTAATGTGTCAGGGGTGGATCCAGCCATTTAAAAAAGGGGGGTTTCCAACCCAGGACAAGGGAGGGGTTCCAACTATATGTCCCAATTCAAATGCATTGATTGTCCAAAAAAAAGGGGGGGGTTCAACCCCCAGAACCCTCCCCCTGGATTCGCCACTGTGTTATTGGTACATGTAGTTAGATATACAGTGAAACCTGTGTTAGGAGACCACCCCAGGGAGAGCAAAAAAGTGATCTTTTAATACAGGTTTAATCTATATGAAATGCACTACAGCTAAAATTCATGATTCTTATAACACAGGTTTTTGCCTAATACATGTTGTCTCTTAAGCCAGGTTGACTGTACATTCATATTTAACTATGATAATAATTTATCGGTAATTCATATATTTTTCCTTTGATCTTACTGCCTAATATTTTTGAGTATCAACGTACTCGCTGTATCACTGAAAATATTAGGCAATACATTGCGTGACGTCATAACATTGTGTGACGTCATAATTACAGATAAACAGAATAATAGGTAGTTGAGTTTTTGATACTGACTATATCATGTTGAATATCTTAACACGCCCTATCGGGCTCGTCTATATATTCCACATGATATAGTCAGTATCAAAAACTTAACAACCTATTATTCTACATGTGATCATCATCATATTAACTTTCCTCCTGTTTATCAATAATTTGTCCCACGATACTTTGATTCGTTATAGATTCTGACAATGCAGAGACAAACAATCTAGCAATTTGTTTACCAATTAAATTCAATGACACAAACAAAACAAAAAGTTTTATTAGAAACAAATTTGCTTCCAGTTGTACAAAATCACAAAATGATTTAAAATTATGAACAACTATGTATAATAGATAAATATACCCATTTTACAAATCTAATGAAGTTTATAGATATATGTAAATGCAAAACGTAGCACCTCTTTAAGCATGTTAAGTGACCTAGATAGATCTCAAAAGCAAAAATGTGAAAATCTGCAATTAAAAAAAAAAAGATTTCCTCATGGTTCTGTGGGTTCCTTTATAGCAAGAAGCTAAAAAGTTTTTTATTAAATAATGTCAAGTTATAAGAGTTAACAATAACTTCCCTTAACAATATTAGATCACGTAACTATCTAAAAGCCATTGCATAAAACATTAACCTATTTATTTGCAATTCTTAAAGCAATTGCATAAAACATCAACCTATTTATTTGCAATTCTTAAAGCAATTGCATAAAACATTAACCTATTTATTTGCAATTCTTAAAGCAATTGCATAAAACATTAACCTATTTATTTGCAATTCTTAAAGCAATTGCATAAAACATTAACCAATTTATTTGCAATTCTTAAAGCGATTGCATAAAACATTAACCTATTTATTTGCAATTCTTAAAGCGATTGCATAAAACATTAACCTACATGTATTTATTTGCAATTTCATCTTATTTTTTTGTTGCTTTTTATTATAACATGTGTGCAGGTATATATTTCCACTGTTCATGATATGTCTAAATGTATTATACTTTCTATGCATCTTTTTGTATCCTCTTTTGCATTGAATATCATAGAGTTCCTGTACATATTTATTAGTACAGTTTATACACGTACACTTCATGTCTGTCTGTTATGGCCAAAGCCAATAATCCCGACGGTGTACAGGCGACATTGATTGGTCGATCTATAATGTCATAGAATTCCTGTTCACAGTTTATACACATACACTACATGTCTGTCTGTATTAGCCACAGCCATTAATCCCGATGATGTACAGGCGACATCGATTGGACGATCTTTAATGTCATAGAATTCCTGATCACAGTTTATAAACGTTCACTTCATGTCTGTCTGTGATAGCCACAGCCAATAATCCTGACGGTGTACAGGCGACATCGATTGGCCGATCTATAATGTCGTTTATGTCTAATAGAGTTGTAACAGTATCTCCTGTCTTTGAGAACATTACCACTCGATTATTTCCAGAATCAGCAACAATGATTTCTCCCTTTCTTGTTATTGCTATACCTTTTGGATATTTCAGTTCGCCAATATTTGATCCAAAGTCTCCCAGTTTTTGCAAAAATTTTCCATGTTTATTGAACATCTTAATCTGATGGTGACCTGAATCTGAAACAAATATATTCTCTCTGTCAGTTTCTAAATATGAAGGGTTGTTAAGGGATGAGTTGTTGTTTCCATAGCAACCAAACTGTGAAACTATTTCTCCTGAAGGTTTGAGAATACTAAGTCGTTCATATATCATATCAGAAACGGCAAGTGTCCCATCGTCAAGGGCCACAATGCCGTAAGGAAAGTGTAAGCTGTCAATAGAACGAGTTATAATTGTTTCTTTTTCTTTGCTGACCATTTTGACACATTTATTAAATTCATCGGTTATGTAAATTTCATTGTTGCGTCCAGTGGTTATACACCTTGGATATCCAGATTTCAACTGAATGCATTCAAAAGATTTTCCAAATGAATCAAATTTTTGAATGCGTCCTGATCCATTTTCTGCTACCACAAGAATATCGTTCTTAAGAAATGAAATCCCAAATGGTAGATTGAGACATCCAGGAGCTTGTCCATAGCCTCCAATCTTAAACAGGAATTTTACCTTCTTTGTTTTTTCATTTTGGTATTTTGCTGGATCATATGGTTGCCTTGGTAATGACAGTGCTGATAAACGATAAATGCATCTATTTAATGGATTCTGGTCAGCAAAAGAACTTTTATATTTAGGTTTCACCTGACAGGTATATGATGAGTTATGTCCCCTTACAAAGGAAGATTGTAAAGAGTTATTTCCCCTCACAAAGGAAGATTGTAAAGAGTTATTTGCTCCTGGAATTTGTACTTTTCGGGGAAAAAAGGGGCGTTTGCTACTGTAGCTGACTCCAAGTTTACTGTCTTGAAAATTTCCAGGTCTCCAATTGTTGTGTGCAACTGCTTTGATTTCATCACCAGGCATAACAGGTTCTATCTTCACATTTATATTCAATATTTCATGCAAAATTTGAGAATGAGAAATATTGAGATATTTTGAATTCCCATTTCTTATTATATTTTGCAGATTGTTTTGAATTGTTTCAAACTGTTGTAAATACATGTGACATCTATCTTTCTCTTTCTGTAAACTTTGGTTTTGTTTTATTTGTGGATGACAAAGTTGTGTTTTGTTCAGTCTCAATTGCTTTGTCCTATCAGAGTAGATTTCATCCACATAGCTACTCCTGTTTTTACCTTCCAAGCAGGTTATATTGAAAATTTGATCTTTAAGAAAAGATATTTGGTTCTCCACATGTTTCAAACAAAATGTAAGCTCTTCCCTCTCGTCCACATTTACATCATCAAGCGATGAAATTAGATGTTGTTCATGGTCCCCTAATACACAATGGAGACAGATGCCAAAGTCACATGATCTACAGAAGAATTTGATTGGTTCATTCTTATGTTTTTCACAGACCCCTATATTTTCATCTCTGTTAAAGACATCACTAAGAATGTGAGAATTTAAAACTTTAGACATACAGTGTTTCATGCTACAAGTGTTACAGAAATACTTTTTACATTCAAAACAATATTTGGTTGCTAGGGCAATCATTTCACATAACTCACAAGTAAATTTTTGTGTTTTTTGTTCCTGTTCTGTGGCCGTTAAAATATCGTTCAGTTGATTTATACGGAAATCTTTTGGAAATCCCCTGACACCGTCCTTGGGTATTAATGTTGGTGTTCTGCATGTTGGACAAGGTATCTGGACTTTAGATGTACCCTTAGAAACTTTGACAGTATGTATATGCTTCTTAAGACATTCCTCACAGAACGAATGTAAACATGGGAGAGCTCTAGGTGATAGTAATGTATCTAGGCAAATATTACACTTCAGAAGATACCCCTTGTCAGCACTAGCCATTACTGGTACCGGTTAATTGTTCAAATATTATGCTTCAGAATATATCCCTTGTCAGCACTAACCCCATTACAGGCACCGGCTAATTGTTCTAATATTATGCCTCAGAAGAATCACTTGTAAGCCTTAGTTTCACATTTAAACATTTGTGATAGTTTATAGGTATATAGTATACTTCCTGAGATGTTCTTTGTCAGAAAGGGTCCTTATAGATCCGAAATGTCTTTTCTCTGAACTCTGAGTTAATATGTTGAATTCTTCAGGATTTTTTCTAATCAGAATGGTGTACAATTCAATAAAGACTATCTAGTAGCCCTGTTCAAACTTCTGCTATTTTGGTCAAATTGAAAAAGAGAATTTTGTCATATATTTTTGGTAGCATCTTCACACAGAATGAATCCTAAAAGTTTTTATGTTGCACATTTCTGTTGCCTATTTGAACATTTCTGTTAAATTTTTCTGCTACCCACTGAAGCGGCACCTGAGAAAAGTTTTTGTAAGTTCACATTTAGCGCCTTTTTCAAGTTTTTTCTATCCACAATTTAAAGTCTCAGATGTTATGAAAAATTGTAAACTTTATGAAGACGTGGACTTACACAAGTTAATTTCCTCAGTACATATGATAACATGCCTGCTACATCAGTATGTATTAGTCAATACTGAGGACAACATTTTTCTGCTGATGATAGTTCAATGGGGCAATAATAAGGGTCTTATATCTAGCAATTTAAAAAAGTTTATTATATATATGTTTTAAATATTATTTGATTGGTATAGATTCATGATATGTAAATTGTTTTGATATCAGAAGGAAATATTTTAAGGTTTTTGTTGATGACAGATAATTATTTCCCTTTATATTTCCCTTTATTGAACCCCAGATGTATATGAGGATAAGTAATCTATACCTGATGTTACTTACCTGAGTGTGTCAGCTGGACTCTGGTCGACCTAACATCAAATATACTTATCAATAATTTTACATCAATTGCAGTTATTGATAAATATAGAAATTTTAGTATGTTAATTTTTTCTATACATAAAACCCAAATTTTTTTAACTAAATTATTCGGATTGATGAAAACTCGATACATTGGATTAAGCATAATTTTAATACAGTATTGTTTTGTATCCTACTAACATATGTCACAATTATCAATATAAAGTATGATACAATTGATAAATAAAAATATTTATTCAAACTTGTAAAATTATTTGAATTTATTCTTCAAAATAGCTGTATATAATCCAGCATTAAACTAGAAAGACCATTGTATTCTAATGGAAAATATTAAGTTCTTAGAATCAACAACATGAACAAGGAGTATGAATTCATGAAACAAATTCCATATTGCACTTAACAAACAAAAAGAGAAGAAACAGGGCTTTGGGTTCGAGCGTCACTGATGAGTCTTTTGTAGACGAAATGCGCATCTGGCATATATACAAAATTTAGTCCTGGTATCTATGACATGTATGATGAGTTTATTTAACTAATTGCTGATCTTTATCTCTACGTCACACAGCAATATCATTGTGAAATTCAAACTGTCCCACAACGTTGTTTTTTTTATATCAGACTTATGGTATGGGGTTTTCTTCTCATTAATGAAGGCTGTATGGTTGCCCTATACATACTGTAAACCAACTCATTTTTGCAAGCAAATTATATTTTTGCTACTTTCTAGAAAAATAACGCCAATTTAAATTGTTGTGATATGTATAACTAATGGATCTTCCCTTATTTAACTACATCAAGTTAATAAGAAATTAACATAAAATAAAATCACCACGAAATGGACTCGAAAGTTCTAAACATGAAATAAAGTATCAGCGTAAATAAGTTGGTTTACAGTTAGCTAGTAGATAGCAGTTATATTTAACACACCATGTAGAGAAACATTTAAATAATAGACTAGTATTTACTATTAACATAGTTTAAAGTTTTATACATCAGTTTCCTGCTATTTGTATTCATTGACATAACTGTGTATCTATAATACACAATATTTGAATGGGTGTGTATTTAAATGATAAATTTAATCAAAGGGTATCTAGGTTTGCCACTGGACATTAATCAAACATGACAATCGACCATTTATCATAAATAAGAGACAACTCTCCATCCAAATAACAATTTATAGAAGTAAAACATTATAGGTCAATGTTCGGCCTTCAACACAAAGCCTTGGCTCACACTGAAAAACAAGCTATAAAGGGCCCAAAATTACTAATGTAAAACTATTCAAACAGGAAAACTAACGGTCTAATTATTGTTTATTCAAAGTAAAGATCTTTATGAAAGAAAATATATTACGGTAGTCTGAATCTACTGTTCCAAACTCAATTAATTTCTTGAGCATGCAATATTTATATGCATGGGGCATCCACATACTATGGACACATTCTTGTTTGTAATGATACATGTATTACATATACATTTGTACCTTATTAATCTTACTTCATTAATGAAGGAGAAACAAACAAAACATGATTGGTTTAAATAAGCAAATTTCCTGCTATCGATAACGAAGGACATATTTTTGTATCTGTAATCAACAAGATTTGTAAGAACATGTATTTGCAATAGATAAATATGATCAAAGGGCAGCTAATATTTACCTTTATATACCTGGTCAAAGTGCAATAATCTTATCCAGGTGTTATGAAAATGATAGATTATGGCTGAGGTGACCCTCATATACCTTTGGTATATATACTGAAAATTCAGAACTAAATACATGAATTAACTTGCTAATCATCAATTCTTGGTTCAAATGTGAGATGCCACCAGCAAAATTTGTAAAGAACAAGAATGTGTCCCCACTCGCACTATCATTTTCCATGTTCAGTGGACCGTGGCATTGGTGTAAAAACTCTCATTTGGCATTAAAATTAGAAAGATGATATAATAGGGAACATGTGTACTAAGTTTGAAGTCGATTGGACTTCAACTTCCTCAAAAACTACCTTGACCAAGAACTTTAACCTGAAGCGGGACAGACAGACAAAAGGACGAACAGACGGACGAACGGACGAACGGACGAACAGACGAACGGACACACAGACCAGAAAACATAATGCCCCCCTACTATCGTAGGTGGGGCATAAAAATCACTACTGAAATTTTTAATATTGCAACTTTGTGGAATTTTTCGCATTGATAAAAACATAGCAATATTTTCTGAATTTTACAGCAATATAAGATAATATCTTCTTTATATTGAGGATCTAGTCAACTGGATACAGCCAATTCAGAAATTATTTTATGCATTTATAATTGCCATTTTGTCATTTTAGACTAAAATGCAAGCGATTTAATTTTTGCAATATTGAGAAAAATCATGTTTAATTTCAAAAGGGAAGTTTAAATTAATGCAATTATATACCTGTTACATATTTTGCGACAATAAATACATGTCAATTCAATTATTTCTGAATTAATTGTAGATGGTTTCAAACTGAAAAAATGTTAACAGATTCCATTTTTAAATCAAAAATCAATGTTGCAAAAGAAATGAAATAGCAGTTATAGTTGTTCAAAATGAATTACTGTAAATTCAGAAATTATGGCGTGCATTTATTATTGCGATTTAGACATTTGAGACTTAAATGCGTTTATAATTTTTGCGATATTGAGAATAATCCTGTTTAATTCATATGACCAATTTTGAAATGCATGTTTAAATTATTGCAATCAAAACCCTGTCGCATTTTTCGCAATAATTTCTGAATTTACAGTACTTTAATGGATGCTAAATCATGCTATCAAAGAATGATATGATATATTTCAATAAAAAGTGTATTTAATACTATTGTAATTCAATAATACAATTAATGAAATAGGTTGTGTAAGAAACAGCTGTTACATAGTATTGTCAATAGGTTTGTGAAATCATAGTTTATTTAGACCTGATATAGAATATGTCTTTTCAGATATAATCTATATAATTGTATGGAAATAAAAACTTGTGGCTTGCTGGTGTCGCACATCCCTACTGGAAATAAATTTAATCAATTATTAATTAGAAAAAAACAAGGATTATTTGAATCTTGTATAGATTTAAATTTTTAAAAATTGATAAGAAATTAATGTGTGCTTAAAACTAAGCCAATGAATGTGTAAGGAGAGTAAGTAAGTTGTATACTGAAATAATAAGGAAAAATAACATGAACCTTAAGCAATGTTTTCATCATAAAAATTCTTATCTATTTTCTTTGTTCCTTGTTAAAATATTAGTACAGTAAAACCTGTATAAACAGGACGGCAACGGGACCATGAAAAACAACCGGTTGGACAGTGGGTTGGTGTAATACGGTTTCTGTTTTGACTGGAAGTTTATGACTTATGACGTCAGATATATTGCTCTGTTAAAGTTCTGTCTGATAGTAAATTTGATTATAAACTGTCAGCGGCGGCAGCGGCATCCACAATTATCCACTCTGTGGTTAATTTTTTGAATTTTTAATTACTTTTTTAAACTATCCCTGATGTATACCAAACTTGGACAGAAGCTTCATGAGCTTGTTTATTATAATAAGATAGTATCCAGAAGTTAATTTGGTAAAACAAAATCCTGTTTTTCTGTACTTGACTTATAAATAGATTTAGTTTCTGCCAGGAAACATTACATTGACTCTGTGGTTAAAGATTTTAAAATTTCAATAATTTTCTTAAACTATCCTGGATTTGTACCACACTTGGACAGAAGCTTGTTTATGATCATAAGCTAGTATTTAGATGGAAATTTTGTTAAAATTTTGTATCTGTTTTTCCATAGTTTACTTATAAATGGACTTAGTTTTTCACGGCAAAATTATCTGTGATACTTTATGACATTGGTAATGACTATCATTTATTTATACCATGTTCATTATTGTATTTTCAGAGATGAAGGTTTATCTGTGATACTTTATGACACTGGCAATGACGAGGATGTCAATATCAATGAAGTCATAGCAACAGCAGTAATGGAGGAAACAGAAGCCAGAATGATGGCTCAGGGTGACTATCAACCAGCCTCAATATCAACGGAAACTTCACCAGTGAAAGGGTTATCAAATAAATCCAAAAATTTAGAACAAGCTTTAAACTCGCTAAAAATATTTCAAGATAAAAAACTTAATTCGAACATTAATGAAGAGGAGGAAGTAGAAGAAGAAAATGGTGATTCTGAAGGATCATGGGAAACTGAGGAAGAGGAAGAGGTTGTTCCTGTCAAAGGAGCAATGAAAAAAAGGAAGGATAAAAATAGTAACATGGTTAAAATTAGCACAAAGAAAAATGTGACTTCTTCTGATGAATTAAGTGATAATATCAAGTTAACATCACAATCACAATCCCCTGATTCAGAAGGTAAAAACTTGTATACCTGGAAGAAATCTAGTCAAGGGGGTGGGGCTCCAGAAGTGGAATTTGATGATGAGACATCTTTGTGGGATCATGAGGAGTATTGGAAACGCCCACTTCCTCAGCCCCTGGATATTCCAGAGAGGGGAGATTATATCGATTGTCATGTATCTAAAGTATTTGATCCTACAAATTTTGTGGTAAGTATATCAGAACAATTCTTTATAAGATTTAGTTTTCTACTGAAATCCTCAAATAGTAATTAACCAGAATATATACCAGGAACTTTTTTCTCATTTTTTAAGCACACAAATGTTTTGTATTGTAGTTTCTCTTACTGCTTTATAATTATTGTCAGTTGGTCAATAAAATATGAGATATGAAATGATATTCAGATTTTAAAGGAAACAAACCTTGTAATATAATATATGTGGTGCTAATGGTTTTTGTTTGCCATATTTGTTGTTCTTCATTTTAAAATTTTAACATGTTGTTGTCAGACTGATGACAAAATTGAGGACAAGTTCAATAATGATGAATTTGACTTTTACTGTTCAGGAGTTATGGCTCTTGAAAGAATAAAAAAGGGGGTTTCCAGACGTGTCCTTCCATTTACTCATGAACAGTTCAACCAAAGCTTTTTAAATTTTAAGATGTTGTTACTGATGACAAAATGGAATTTAAGTTCAATAATGACAATAAGGACGGACATAATTTTGGTATTTTGTAATGGAAATATTATAGTGAGGTCCAGCGGTTTTTCTTCAGGGACCAGCAGATATAAAAAGATTTTGATAACTCTGGTAAAACCATTCAAACAGGAAAACCAAAGTTCTTTTTTATAATTTTAGTGTATTCCATATGGATCCATGGCTGATTTGGACCAGTTGTTGAAAGATTGTATAGAATATTTTAATCTACACTGTGAAAATAAGGTAAGATGGTTGATGATTTAAATTTTAAGCGATTAGAAATAGGAGTATTGTGTTTGAAGATTTTCAGTCTTTAAGGTGATACCCAACACCTTCACTAAAATTAATTTGGCTCCTTTAATTTCCATAACATTTTGAAAAAGTATTAACTTTGACCATTTGAAAAAATTTGAACCATTCATTTTATCAGAAAAATTAAACTAGTTATATAGCAGTTTGACAAACACTAACTTTGATCATTTAGAAGCTTAATATTGCCTTCACAAGGCAACATAGTTTAAACGTAAAACTGATTTTACAGAGTTATCTCCCTGTAGTGTTAGGTACCACCTTAATTAAGGACTTGACTGTCCAAAAAAAAATCATATTACTGACAACACAAGAGCAAAGCTGGTGAAAAACACATTGTCTTAGTCTTGATTCTTTTGAAACTTGACTTGACAGAGACATTTCATCAAATACACTACTGGTATTCCATTACATCAAATACACTGCTGGTATTCCATTTTCATGTTATACTGATAAATTGTTCAAAATGAAAGATGA
Source organism: Mytilus trossulus (assembly GCF_036588685.1). Lineage (NCBI taxonomy): Eukaryota > Metazoa > Mollusca > Bivalvia > Mytilida > Mytilidae > Mytilus > Mytilus trossulus. The sequence goes on along the minus strand of NC_086383.1, from coordinate 5,447,885 downwards.
GGATCTAAATATAAGCTACAAATAAGAGCTTCCAGACATTTATTATCAATCTTCTTTGAACATGCATGCTGTGACGTGTAATGCAGTTCAGATTCATCAATCAACAACTTCCTGTTTACCGATTTCTTAAAGCAAGGGTATCATAGGTAAGCATTAGCTCACAGTTATACTTGCTATATTAGACAAAACCCTATATTATCAGTTAAAACATAATTAGATGGGTATATTATTTCACTGCCTCCAAATTTGCACACGTCTCTTGGCAGATACAGTTTTTATGTGTCCATTTGTCTTTGTAGATATTAAAACAAGATGAAATCAAAGTCGGCCATTTATATGCAGGTCATCAAGGAGGGGCCTGGTACAGAGTGGTGATAAATAAGAGAGTAGGTCCTGGATTGGTAAGTTTACATCAGGGGCCTGGTACAGGGTGTTGATAAATAAGAGAGTAGGTCCTGGATTGGTAAGTTTAAATCAGGGGCCTGGTACAGGGTGGGGATAAATAAGAGAGTAGTTCCATGATTGGTAAGTTTACATCAGGGGCCTCGTACAGGGTGCTGATAAATAAGAGAGTAGGTCCTGGATTGGTAAGTTTAAATCAGGGGCCTGGTACAGGGTGTTGATAAATAAGAGAGTAGGTCCTGGATTGGTAAGTTTAAATCAGGGGCCTGGTACAGGGTGGGGATAAATAAGAGTAGGTCCTGGATTGGTAAGTTTAAATCAGGGGCCTGGTACAGGGTGGGGATAAATAAGAGAGTAGGTCCTGGATTGGTAAGTTTACATCAGGGGCCTGGTACAGGGTGTTGATAAATAAGAGAGAAGGTCCTGGATTGGTAAGTTTAAATCAGGGGCCTGGTACAGGGTGGGGATAAATAAGAGAGTAGTTCCATGATTGGTAAGTTTACATCAGGGGCCTGGTACAGGGTGCTGATAAATAAGAGAGTAGGCCCTGGATTGGTAAGTTTACATCAGGGGCCTGGTACAGGGTGGGGATAAATAAGAGAGTAGGTCCTGGATTGGTAAGTTTAAATCAGGGGCCTGGTACAGGGTGTTGATAAATAAGAGAGTAGGTCCTGGATTGGTAAGTTTAAATCAGGGGCCTGGTACAGGGTGGGGATAAATAAGAGAGTAGGTCCTGGATTGGTAAGTTTAAATCAGGGGCCTGGTACAGGGTGGGTATAAATAAGAGAGAAGGTCCTGGATTGGTAAGTTTAAATCAGGGGCCTCGTACAGGGTGCTGATAAATAAGAGAGTAGGTCCTGGATTGGTAAGTTTAAATCAGGGGCCTGGTACAGGGTGATGATAAATAAGAAAGTAGGTCCTGGATTGGTAAGTTTAAATCAGGGGCCTGGTACAGGGTGTTGATAAATAAGAGAGTAGGTTCTGGATTGGTAAGTTTACATCAGGGGTCTGGTACAGGGTGGGGATAAATAAGAGAGTAGGTCCTGGATTGGTAAGTTTAAATCAGGGGCCTGGTACAGGGTGTTGATAAATAAGAGAGTAGGTCCTGGATTGGTAAGTTTAAATCAGGGGCCTCGTACAGGGTGCTGATAAATAAGAGAGTAGGTCCTGGATTGGTAAGTTTACATCAGGGGCCTGGTACAGGGTGCTGATAAATAAGAGAGTAGGTCCTGGATTGGTAAGTTTAAATCAGGGGCCTGGTACAGGGTGTTGATAAATAAGAGAGTAGGTCCTGGATTGGTAAGTTTAAATCAGGGGCCTGGTACAGGGTGGGGATAAATAAGAGTAGGTCCTGGATTGGTAAGTTTAAATCAGGGGCCTGGTACAGGGTGGGGATAAATAAGAGAGTAGGTCCTGGATTGGTAAGTTTACATCAGGGGCCTGGTACAGGGTGTTGATAAATAAGAGAGAAGGTCCTGGATTGGTAAGTTTAAATCAGGGGCCTGGTACAGGGTGGGGATAAATAAGAGAGTAGTTCCATGATTGGTAAGTTTACATCAGGGGCCTGGTACAGGGTGCTGATAAATAAGAGAGTAGGCCCTGGATTGGTAAGTTTACATCAGGGGCCTGGTACAGGGTGGGGATAAATAAGAGAGTAGGTCCTGGATTGGTAAGTTTAAATCAGGGGCCTGGTACAGGGTGTTGATAAATAAGAGAGTAGGTCCTGGATTGGTAAGTTTAAATCAGGGGCCTGGTACAGGGTGGGGATAAATAAGAGAGTAGGTCCTGGATTGGTAAGTTTAAATCAGGGGCCTGGTACAGGGTGGGTATAAATAAGAGAGAAGGTCCTGGATTGGTAAGTTTAAATCAGGGGCCTCGTACAGGGTGCTGATAAATAAGAGAGTAGGTCCTGGATTGGTAAGTTTAAATCAGGGGCCTGGTACAGGGTGATGATAAATAAGAAAGTAGGTCCTGGATTGGTAAGTTTAAATCAGGGGCCTGGTACAGGGTGTTGATAAATAAGAGAGTAGGTTCTGGATTGGTAAGTTTACATCAGGGGTCTGGTACAGGGTGGGGATAAATAAGAGAGTAGGTCCTGGATTGGTAAGTTTAAATCAGGGGCCTGGTACAGGGTGTTGATAAATAAGAGAGTAGGTCCTGGATTGGTAAGTTTAAATCAGGGGCCTCGTACAGGGTGCTGATAAATAAGAGAGTAGGTCCTGGATTGGTAAGTTTACATCAGGGGCCTGGTACAGGGTGCTGATAAATAAGAGAGTAGGTCCTGGATTGGTAAGTTTACATCAGGGGCCTGGTACAGGGTGGGGATAAATAAGAGAGTAGGTCCTGGATTGGTAAGTTTAAATCAGGGGCCTCGTACAGGGTGCTGATAAATAAGAGAGTAGGTCCTGGATTGGTAAGTTTAAATCAGGGGCTTGGTACAGGGTGATGATAAATAAGAGAATAGGTCCTGGATTGGAAAGTTTAAATCAGGGGCCTGGTACAGGGTGCTGATAAATAAGAGAGTATGTCCTGGATTGGTAAGTTTAAATCAGGGGCCTGGTACAGGGTGGGGATAAATAAGAGTAGGTCCTGGATTGGTAAGTTTAAATCAGGGGCCTGGTACAGGGTGCTGATAAATAAGAGAGTAGGTCCTGGATTGGTAAGTTTACATCAGGGGCCTGGTACAGGGTGTTGATAAATAAGAGAGTAGGTCCTGGATTGGTAAGTTTACATCAGGGGTCTGGTACAGGGTGTTGATAAATAAGAGAGTAGGTCCTGGATTGGTAAGTTTACATCAGGGGTCTGGTACAGGGTGATGATTAATAAGAGAGTAGGTCCTGGATTGGTAAGTTTACATCAGGGGCCTGGTACAGGGTGGGGATAAATAAGAGAGTAGGTCCTGGATTGGTAAGTTTACATCAGGGGCCTGGTACAGGGTGCTGATAAATAAGAGAGTAGGTCCTGGATTGGTAAGTTTAAATCAGAGGCCTGGTTCAGGGTGGGGATAAATAAGAGAGTAGGTTCTGGATTGGTAAGTTTAAATCAGGGGCCTGGTACAGGGTGTTGATAAATAAGAGAGTAGGTTCTGGATTGGTAAGTTTAAATCAGGGGCCTGGTACAGGGTGGGGATAAATAAGAGAGTAGGTCCTGGATTGGTAAGTTTATATCAGGGGCCTGGTACAGGGTGGGGATAAATAAGAGAGTAGGTCCTGGATTGGTAAGTTTAAATCAGGGGCCTGGTACAGGGTGTTGATAAATAAGAGAGTAGGTCCTGGATTGGTAAGTTTACATCAGGGGCCTGGTACAGGGTGGGGATAAATAAGAGAGTAGGTCCTGGATTGGTAAGTTTACATCAGGGGCCTCGTACAGGGTGACGATAAATAAGAGAGTAGGTCCTGGATTGGTAAGTTTAAATCAGGGGCCTGGTACAGGGTGATGATAAATAAGAGAGTAGGTCCTGGATTGGTAAGTTTACATCAGGGGCCTGGTACAGGGTGGGGATAAATAAGAGAGTAGGTCCTGGATTAGTAAGTTTACATCAGGGGCCTGGTACAGGGTGGGGATAAATAAGAGAGTAGGTCCTGGATTGGTAAGTTTAAATCAGAGGCCTGGTTCAGGGTGGGGATAAATAAGAGAGTAGGTTCTGGATTGGTAAGTTTAAATCAGGGGCCTGGTACAGGGTGTTGATAAATAAGAGAGTAGGTTCTGGATTGGTAAGTTTAAATCAGGGGCCTGGTACAGGGTGGGGATAAATAAGAGAGTAGGTCCTGGATTGGTAAGTTTATATCAGGGGCCTGGTACAGGGTGGGGATAAATAAGAGAGTAGGTCCTGGATTGGTAAGTTTACATCAGGGGCCTGGTACAGGGTGGGGATAATTAGAGAGTAGGTCCTGGATTGGTAAGTTTAAATCAGGGGCCTGGTACAGGGTGTTGATAAATAAGAGAGTAGGTTCTGGATTGATAAGTTTAAATCAGGGGCCTGGTACAGGGTGTTGATAAATAAGAGAGTAGGTCCTGGATTGGTAAGTTTAAATCAGGGGCCTGGTACAGGGTGGGGATAAATAAGAGAGTAGGTCCTGGATTGGTAAGTTTAAATCAGGGGCCTGGTACAGGGTGGTGATAAATAAGAGAGTAGGTCCTGGATTGGTAAGTTTAAATCAGGGGTCTGGTACAGGGTGCTGATAAATAAGAGAGTAGGTCCTGGATTGGTAAGTTTACATCAGGGGCCTGGTACAGGGTGGTGATAAATAAGAGAGTAGGTCCTGGATTGGTAAGTTTAAATCAGGGGCCTGGTACAGGGTGCTGATAAATAAGAGAGTAGGTCCTGGATTGGTAAGTTTATATCAGGGGCCTGGTACAGGGTGACGATAAATAAGAGAGTAGGTCCTGGATTGGTAAGTTTATATCAGGGGCCTGGTACAGGGTGACGATAAATAAGAGAGTAGGTCCTGGATTGGTAAGTTTACATCAGGGGCCTGGTACAGGGTGACGATAAATAAGAGAGTAGGTCCTGGATTGGTAAGTTTACATCAGGGGCCTGGTACAGGGTGTTGATAAATAAGAGAGTAGGTCCTGGATTGGTAAGTTTATATCAGGGGCCTGGTACAGGGTGGGGATAAATAAGAGAGTAGGTCCTGGATTGGTAAGTTTAAATCAGAGGCCTGGTTCAGGGTGGGGATAAATAAGAGAGTAGGTCCTGGATTGGTAAGTTTAAATCAGAGGCCTGGTTCAGGGTGGGGATAAATAAGAGAGTAGGTCCTGGATTGGTAAGTTTACATCAGGGGCCTGGTACAGGGTGTTGATAAATAAGAGAGTAGGTCCTGGATTGGTAAGTTTACATCAGGGGCCTGGTACAGGGTGTTGATAAATAAGAGAGTAGGTCCTGGATTGGTAAGTTTACATCAGGGGCCTGGTACAGGGTGCTGATAAATAAGAGAGTAGGTCCTGGATTGGTAAGTTTACATCAGGGGCCTGGTACAGGGTGCTGATAAATAAGAGAGTAGGTCCTGGATTGGTAAGTTTAAATCAGGGGCCTGGTACAGGGTGCTGATAAATAAGAGAGTAGGTCCTGGATCGGTAAGTTTAAATCAGGGGCCTGGTACAGGGTGTTGATAAATAAGAGAGTAGGTCCTGGATTGGTAAGTTTACATCAGGGGCCTGGTACAGGGTGCTGATAAATAAGAGAGTAGGTCCTGGATTGGTAAGTTTATATCAGGGGCCTGGTACAGGGTGCTGATAAATAAGAGAGTAGGTCCTGGATTGGTAAGTTTACATCAGGGGCCTGGTACAGGGTGTTGATAAATAAGAGAGTAGGTCCTGGATTGGTAAGTTTACATCAGGGGCCTGGTACAGGGTGTTGATAAATAAGAGAGTAGGTCCTGGATTGGTAAGTTTAAATCAGGGGCCTGGTACAGGGTGCTGATAAATAAGAGAGTAGGTCCTGGATTGGTAAGTTTACATCAGGGGCCTGGTACAGGGTGGGGATAAATAAGAGAGTAGGTCCTGGATTGGTAAGTTTACATCAGGGGCCTGGTACAGGGTGGGGATAAATAAGAGAGTAGGTCCTGGATTGGTAAGTTTAAATCAGGGGCCTGGTACAGGGTGCTGATAAATAAGAGAGTAGGTCCTGGATTGGTAAGTTTACATCAGGGGCCTGGTACAGGGTGGGGATAAATAAGAGAGTAGGTCCTGGATTGGTAAGTTTACATCAGGGGCCTGGTACAGGGTGGGGATAAATAAGAGAGTAGGTCCTGGATTGGTAAGTTTAAATCAGGGGCCTGGTACAGGGTGCTGATAAATAAGAGAGTAGGTCCTGGATTAGTAAGTTTAAATCAGGGGCCTGGTACAGGGTGGTGATAAATAAGAGAGTAGGTCCTGGATTGGTAAGTTTAAATCAGAGGCCTGGTACAGGGTGTTGATAAATAAGAAAGTAGGTCCTGGATTGGTAAGTTTAAATCAGGGGCCTGGTACAGGGTGCTGATAAATAAGAGAGTAGGTCCTGGATTGGTAAGTTTAAATCAGGGGCCTGGTACAGGGTGATGATTAATAAGAGAGTAGGTCCTGGATTAGTAAGTTTACATCAGGGGCCTGGTACAGGGTGATGATAAATAAGAGAGTAGGTCCTGGATTGGTAAGTTTACATCAGGGGCCTGGTACAGGGTGCTGATAAATAAGAGAGTAGGTCCTGGATTGGTAAGTTTACATCAGGGGCCTGGTACAGGGTGCTGATAAATAAGAGAGTAGGTCCTGGATTGGTAAGTTTAAATCAGGGGCCTGGTACAGGGTGATGATTAATAAGAGAGTAGGTCCTGGATTGGTAAGTTTAAATCAGGGGCCTGGTACAGGGTGATGATTAATAAGAGAGTAGGTCCTGGATTGGTAAGTTTAAATCAGGGGCCTGGTTCAGGGTGGGGATAAATAAGAGAGTAGGTCCTGGATTAGTAAGTTTACATCAGGGGCCTGGTACATGGTGGGGATAAATAAGAGAGTAGGTCCTGGATTGGTTAGTTTATCATACTATGGTCTACTACAGTAAAAGCTCTAAAAACGGACCAGCTATGGGACTATGAAAAAGTGCTGGTTAAGACAGTTGATTCAGTTAATTCGGGTTCCGTTAGACAGGGATTGACTTGTTACATCCGATATTTTGAAGGTACTGTCCTATAGTAAAGTGTAAACCAAATACCATAATTATCTTTATTAAATTTTATGTCATGTATTCCCTAGCTGTCTTATAATTATATGACGCTCAAATGAACAATTCAAAGATTAAAAAAGATATTTGAAATTTTTTTTAAACCTCTATATGCGATATAATTGCCAATGAAACAACTCTCAAACTGAGAATAAGTTGGTACATGTATCCATAAATCACTACTGCGTCGCAAGCTAATAAACCAGAAATGACAGATGTAAAACTATTCAAAGAAGAAAACTAAAGGCCTAATGTACAAATATGATATACATTAACAAACCATTACCAGAGACTAAACATTGTGATATTAGTCTATATTATCATAACACTATATAATTGTTTCTTTCAACAGGTTTCTGTTTATATTGTTGATTTTGGAGAATATAATGCTATGACTGTAGAAGAAATAAAACCGTTACCATGGAGATTTTGGAAGTTACCTTTTCAAGCCTTTAAATGTAAATTACATGGTAAGGTTTTCATCTTATTTTTAGCTCACCTGGCCCTAAATCAGCTTTTCTCATCACTTAGCGTCTGTTGTCCGTCGTTGGCAAAAACTATTTACATTTTGAACTTCTTTAGAGAACCACTGAATGGAATGAAACCAAACATAGCATAACTGTTCCTAAAGAGGTGCTGACCAAGTGTTGTTACATATAACCGATCCATCATCCAAGGTGGCTGCCAGGGGGGACTTAGTTTAACATAGGACCCTATGGGAAATACATACAAATGTCTTCTCTTAGAGAACCACTGAATGGAATGAAACCAAACATAGCATGAATGTTCCTTATGAGGTGCTGACCAAGTGTTGTTACTTTGTAGCCGATCCAGCATCCAAGGTGGCCGCCAGCGGGGGACTTAGTTTTACATAGACCCTATAGGAAACACATACAAATGTCTTCTTTTAGAGACCCACTGAATGGAATGAAACCAAAAATAGCATGAATGTTCCTTATGAGGTGCTGACCAAGTGTTGTAACTTTGTAGCCAATCCATTATCCAGGAATGCCGCCAGCAGGGTACTTAATTTTACATAGGACCCTATGGGAAATACATACAAATGTCTTCTGTTTTAGAGAACCACTAAATGGAATTAAACCAAACATTGCATGAATGTTTTTTATGAGGTGCTGACCATGTGTTGTTACTTTGTAGCCGATCCATAATCCAAGATGGATGCCAATGGGGACTTAGTTTAACATAGGACCCTATGAGAAAAACATACAAATGTCTTCTTTAAGAAAACTACTGAATGAAATGAAACCAAACATAACAATATTAAACCAAATTTGTCCTAAAACATCATTATCAGTATCTGTTACAATTTTTTACATTTTTATGGCCCCGCAAAGAGTTTTAACCTTGTCAGTGATTCCGAAATTCCGTCATTCCTTCATTCCAAATGCCTTCAGATATTGGGCTGATTTTTGGTATGTGATCAGTTAACCATGATGAGTTACATATCAAGCTTAAGTTTCGTTCCACTCAACTAATATTTGTTGAAATTACGGGCTTTGGACTTTGAGAAATTGTTGAAAATCAGTTATAGACTTTTTTCTAAATGCCTTCAGATATTTGGCTGATTTTTGGTATATGAGTTAACCATGATGAGTTACAGATCAAGTTTAAGTTTCGTATCATTCCACTAATTTTTGCCTAAATTACGGACTTCAGACTTTGAGAAATTGTTAAATTAACAGTTATACAGACTCTTTTTCTAAATGCATTCAGATATGGGGCTGATTTTTTGGTTTGTGAGTTAACTATGATGAGTTACAAATCATGTTTTTAAGTTTCCTTCGGCTCCATTAATTTTTGCTGAAATTACAACCTTTGGACTTAGAGAAATTGTTGAAAATCACAGTTATACAGACTTTTTTTCTAAACGCTTTCAGATATTGGGCTGATTTTTGGTATGTGAGTTAACCATGATGAGTTACAGATTAGGTTTAAGTTTCGTTCTACTCTACTAATTTTTGCAGAAATTACGAGCTTTGGACTTTGATAAATTATTGAAAATCACAGTTAATTGGATTTGAGATGTGAGATTACCATTTTGTTTGTGTCCACATGTGTTTATATTGAAATTGCAGATTTTTCAACTTTTTGAGATGGGGCCATTCTTGTCGCTTTGACACATCTAATTTAATATTATTTCAAAATCCCAAGGAGAATCAGGTGAGCGACACTTATTATCATTAATACATAGAATGGATGGCAGGAATAACCTGATGTATACAACTGACCACACCATTTAGAACCTTAAATATTGCACAGTAACTATGTCTACCAGTAGCACTCCTCTGCAAAAAATGATGGACAACCACCAATTAAAAAAGACCAGCAGTAAGTAGCCAAAAAGTGGCGCTTAAAAGTGGCGTTTAAACACCCACAATGAATTATTGAATCTTTAGAAACTGAGTTATTTTAGCATGCACTCTAGGTAGTTGTAGGGACAGTGTGACAGCTATTCATGTTGTGCTTGTTTTGTTTAGAATAATTTTATTTCAATATTCAATTTTATAAACTTTTTTTTACAGGAATAAAACCAGTGAAAGGAACTCAGGTTTGGTCAGAAGGTGCTAAACTGAAAATGAAACAGATGGCCGAGGAAAAAGATTTAGTTGGACTAGTTTGTGGTAAAGAAGATAATGGAGTTGTCTCCCTTAGACTTGTAGATACCACAAGTGAAAAAGATGTGTGTTTAGACGAAATTCTGTTGGACCTGGCAATGGCTCAAATAATTGAACCAGCTTCATGATATGCCACGTGATTGGAGTTATTGAGTAGAATATTTGAAACGTTTATTTTAATGACCTTTTTTAATGAGATAATGAAGTAAATCAACACAATATTCTGCGTTAATGCTGATTTTGTTTGAGGGTTACACATAAAAATATAAGTCCTTTTTAAGAATCCTGACTGAGATTATGTAGTTTAATATTAGAACATTTTTTTCCAATGCCATTTTTTTGTATGTTACAAATTGACCTTATGCAAATAAATATTAAACTTCTGTTAACCTATTTCTGGTTAAAACACTGTATAGAAAGTCTGTAAGTGTTTGAAATGTTATAAGAACCCTTCAAAACATTCTACCATTCATATTCCAAAATCAACCAAAAACCCTACAAAACAGTGTAAAATTCATCTTTATTCTGTTTTTGAAAGTTCCAAAATCAACCAAAATCTTAAGTAAGTACATGTATAAATATTCTTGCAGAAAGTCGATTACGATCCAACACAGGTCATTTGTCAATATTAGTATATCTATGTATTGCATAATTTGAGTGATTTCATATGTGCCATGAGTAGTTAATAAAGGATGTGTTGGTTTTTTTGGTTTTTTTTCTTAATACTTTTTCCTAATAACAAGAGTCCATAACTAATTTAAAAAGTAAAAAAAAAGATTGGGCAGTACCAAAGGAGTCACTGGAAAATTCTATTTATAATATCTTGAAAAGATAATTTAGAGAAGTTCACCTACTTAAGAGCTTAACTTACAAAATGTCCCTTTCGTTATGGCCAGTATTTATGTTTGTTACAGTATGTGAAAAGTTTATTGTTGAAGGCAGCTTTCTGAAGCATCTTGTTAATTCTGAATTTTACAATTGCTTTTACCTAATCTTTACAGCTTAGGTTAGATTTGCTTTACCAATCTGTCCACCAAGTAAGACACCACTCAATGTTTATTAATCTGTCCACAAGGTGAGTGGTCACTGAAAGTCTATTAATCTGTCCACAAAGTGAGTGGTCAATGAAAGTCTATTAATCTGTCCACAAGGTGAGTGGTCATTGAAAGTCTATTAATCTGTCTAAAAGTGAGTGGTCACTGAAAGTCTATTAATTTGTCCAGAAAGTGATTGGTCAATGAATGATTATTAATCTGTCCACAAGGGAAGTGGTCACTGAAAGTCTATTAATTTGTCCACAAAGTGATTGGTCATTGAATGTTTATTAATTTGTCCACAAAGTGATTGGTCATTGAATGTTTATTAATCTGTCCACAAGGGGAGTGTTCATTGAATGTTTATTAATCTGTCCACAAGGGGAGTGGTCATTGAATGTTTATTAATCTGTCCACAAGGGGAGTGGTCATTAAATGTTTATTAATTTGTCCACAAGGGAAGTGGTCACTGAAAGTCTATTAATCTGTCCACAAGGGGAGTGGTCATTAAATGTTTATTAATCTGTCCACAAGGGGAGTGGTCATTGAATGGGCATAAGTGTACAAAGCACAAGGGATGGTGTACATTTGATTATTAATGTAAATACAATACAAAAATGTCTGTTCCACAACTAATTGATTTTTTGGGGCATCTTATGGGCATTGAAGTAAAGTCAGAAGTTTCCATTTTTATGCTTTGAACTTCAGTTTTAGAAAAAAAAGCATAAAAGTGGTAAAAATGTTCAACTCAATAGACTTATATATATATGTTAGAAATGTTAGAATATCTCTGGCAGCAAGCTTACATGATAAGTTTATTTCTGTTTAAAGAATGTAAATCTACAATTATCAAAACTTATACCAAAAAGAATTCCATAAAGAAATGATCTACTCTGTGTTTTTTTTAAGATGAAAAGAGAAATTGATTCAAGTCTTGATATTCAACTTACAATAATTAAAATATGAGATATTGCTGAACCATGAATATAATTTCTACCAAACGATGAATAATCAATACAACACTTATTGGTGTGTATAGTAGGGGCATACAGGGTGCCCCCTTTTTTATGGAATATTTATCATGTTTTCTTATAAAATCCAAAATACATTTCAGTAAATATTCACCCATTTTCAAAACCAATTATGCATCACCTTACCACTTCCACTGCATTGGATATTGGATTTAATTAAATAAAACTCAAATTATGACTTGATTGTATACAGATAATCAGACTAAAAGAAAAATAATTTTCTAATCATAAACCTTGATTTACATTGATAAGCATGTATAGGAAATACCCAACAGTTCTTTTAATTAGCTTTTTGCATTATCTAATGGTCTACAATAATTTATTGGTGTATATATACCTTATATTCACCATTTCAGAATCATCATATGATCAAAGATCACTAATTTTAGTGTTGTTATACAGAAAGGGAAAATATTGTCAATTCAGAAATTATTGCATGCATTTATTAATGCAATTTTGTTAATTTAGACTGAAATCCAATTTTATTTTTTGCAAAATTTTAAATTATCCTGTTTTATTCAAATGAAAAATTTCAATATGTGAGTTTCAATTATTGCGATTATAACCATATCGCATTTTTTCGCCAATAATAAATTAAAAACATCTCAATAATTTCTGAATTTACAGTAATATTTTGCGTTTACTGAAATACCTTTTGTTTTCAAGGATGTTAACCGATAAAAACATGTATGTGGAACTCTTGAAAAACATTATCCAAAAGTAAGTTCTATTCCGAGACATTGAATTCCTCTACATGATATATCATCAATTTTCATAGTGAACATTTTCATATTGTATAAATTGCTGTTGTCATTTTTCATTAACAAGACATAAACTGTTCTACATGTGTAGAGTTTAAAATATGTACAGAATTGCTATAAGATGGCTATTTGTTTGAGTATGAACACTATTTGTTTTGATTTTTTATTTGTTCAGTTATATTGTTATAAACCTATCACTTCAATAAATGCTTCAATAAAATGAATTACTATTGTGTGTTCAGGTTTTAATCTAGTGTCTTTGTATTGAAATCTTGAACATGTTTTTATACCCATGCTTTAAAATAGTGATAGTGAGGATATACTGTTTTACCTCTGTTTATCTGTCTGTCCATCTCCCCATGAATATTTTTCTTGGCATCTTTCTCAGAAACTGTATCATAATTAGATAAGGATTTCTGAAATTTGATTTCAGGGTTTATATAAGTCAGCTACACTGTGTGATGGATTTTTAGATTAATCACTCAACAACCTCCAGTTACCAGAACCAGAAGCTCACAGTTTCACTTATTGTTGGTTTTTTTCCCTGTTGTATGTGCTATTTAGAGTTTTAGGTAAACATTAATGGGAGGTATGTGTATCCAAAAAGTAAAATCACAAAAGTACTGAACTCTGAGGAAATTCAATCGGAAAGTCCCTTATCAAATGGCAAAATTATTTGAGAAAAAACACACCAAACTAATGGACAAATGTCATATTCCTGACTTGGTACATGCATTTTCAAATGTAGAAAATGGTGGATTGAACCTGGTTTTATAGCACTAAACCTCTCACTTGTACAACAGTCTCATCAAATTCCTTTATATTTACAACGATGTTTGAACAAAACAGACATAATAAATAAAATAGTCAAATTATGGGTACAGCAGTTATCACTGAGTTACAATCTTAAAATAAACACTTTTACAAAAAAGCACGAAACCATCTTTCAAATTAAAAATTATTCAAAACAACAGCACAAGCTATTAATATGATTGCTATGAATGAAATGAAGCTCTTTAATTTGTAAATTGAAGTTGTGTGTGATTTTTATGCCCCATTTATTGACCATTATGTTTTCTGGTCTGCTTTTTGTCCGTCCCTTCCTTCCTTCATTCATCCGTCCCTTCGTCCTACTTTAGGTTACAGTTTTAGGTCGAGCTCGTTTTTGATGAAATTGAAGCCCAATCAACTTAAAACTTAGTAAACATGTTTTCTATGATATGATCTTTCTTATTTTAATGCCAAATAAGAAATTTGATCACGTTTTCACGGTCCACTGACATAAAAAAAATAAAGTGCGGATGGGGCGTCCGTGTATTTGGGACACATTCTTGTTTTATCAATCTTTTATAATGATTGCTATAAATGAAATGGACCTCTTTGATTTGTGAATAGAAGTTGTATGTGATGTTTGAGTCAATCTATTGACATGATTGCTATAAATGAAATGGACCTCTTTGATTTGTGAATAGAAGTTGTATGTGATGTTTGAGTCAATCTATTGACATGATTGCTATAAATGAAATGGACCTCTTTGATTTGTGAATAGAAGTTGTATGCGATGTTTGAGTCACTCTATTGACAAGATTGCTATGAATGAAATTGACCCCTTTGATTTGTGGATGGTAAGTTGTATGCGATGTTTGGATCAATTTATAAAGATTGCTATGAAAGAAATGGACCCCTTTGATTTGTAAATGTAAGTTGTATGTGATGTTTGTATCAATTTTTTAATATTACTATGGATGAAATGAACCACTTTGACATGAATTGTCATTGATATGGTTATATTTATAAAATTTACTGTTTACAAATTTTTGATTTTTTTGAAATACTAAGGCTATTCTACCTCAGGCATAGATTACCTTAGCTTTATTTGGCAACACTTTTATGAATTTTGGTTCTCAATGCTCTTCAACTTCGTACTCCATTTGGCCTTTTAACCTTTTTGAATTCGAGCGTCACTGATGAGTCTTTTGTAGACGAAAAGCGTCTGGCGTATATACTAAATTTAGTCCTGGTATCTATGATGAGTTTATTTACAACCACTGGGTCGATGCCACTGCTGGTGGAGATTTATTTCCCCGAGGGTATCACAAGCCCAGTAGTCAGCACTTTTTGTGCTGACATGAATTGTCATTGATACGGTTATATTTATAAATTTACTGTTTACAAATTTTTGAATTTTTTGAAATACTAAGGCTTTTCTACCTCAGGCATAGATTACCTTAGCTTTATTTGGCAACACTTTTATGAATTTTGGTTCTCAATGCTCTTCAACTTCGTACTTTATTTGGCCTTTTAACCTTTTTGAGTTCGAGCGTCACTGATGAGTCTTTTGTAGACGAAACGCGTCTGGCGTATATACTAAATTTAGTCCTGGTATCTATGATGAGTTTATTGTAAATAGAAGTTGTATGTTATGTTTGTGTTAATCTATTACCATGACTGCTATGAATGAAATGAACCCCTTTGATTTGTGAAGGTAAATTGTATGTGATGTTTGAGTCAATCTATTGACATGATTGCTATGAATGAAATTAACCTCTCTGATTAACAGATTAATATTTTGAAAATACAATTCAGAAATCCGGTACCTACGCGAATTTGTGTTGCTCAATATGCATATTACTTCGACAGTTTGATATTCATATTACTGTATTCATAAAAAGTAATATGTAAAATTTAAAATATTACTGTATTATAAAATTATAAAGAAATGCGAAAAAAGTAAAATCACAAAAATATTGACTCAGAGGAAAATTCAAAATTGAAAGTCCCTTATCATGCTTATCAAATGGCTAAATCAAGAGATCAAACGAATGGAAAACAACTATCATATTCCAGACTTGGTACATGCATTTTATAATGTAGAAAACGTTGGATTGAACCTGGTTTTATAGCTAGCTAAACCTCTCACTTGTATGACAGTAGCATCAAGTTCAAATTTTATTGACAATGAAACAAACAGACACAATAGGTAAAAATGTAAAAAAATAGCATTTTTATTACTTTATAATAATATACTATAACATAACATGTTGACATTCAGACTACTTGTACAACATTCACACATATTTGTAATAGCATCCGCACACCACTCACGCCTATTTATTATACCATCCGTATAACAGCAAGCGGCTATATTCTTCAATTTGTGCGAGATTATTGTAGTTTAAAATTATAGACCCAATCGAATCAGTACATATGCAGCTGTTTTGAACAAAGAAGTAAATATATCGTTCATATTTTTTTGGGGAAAACTAACCCCCTTTGAAATTGTATGGTCATTCCCTTTAAAAAAGGGAAGTCAAGTGCCGGAATTTAAACTAGGGAGGCGTTTCTTGAAAATTACAAAATAAAAGAAATAAAAAAAGATGTACTTAAATATTATTATGTATACGCTTTATAAGTGTAAAAAACAACACCAATGTTAAAAACGGAAAGAATAAATTATTTCCAATAACATATATCCTTGATCTGTATCATGTTGTGATCATATCAATCCCTTCTGATTTTACTAAAAATCAATCTTGAAGGTAATACACATCAACAACTGAACCATGCTTAATTCTATAATTCGGAAATTTCAATGCTTAAAATCTTTTTTCCTGTTGTACACATGTGTTTGCCGATTTTGTATTGCAGAATATTAATTTGTATCTCAGTTGTATTCAGTGTATTAATTTGAGTTTGTCACAGGCAAAGTTATTTTTCTAAAAACCTTCCTTAATAGATCATTTACATACTGTCCCGTCGATGTTTCAGTCGGACACGATAATGCAGGTCAGAGGCAGATTTAGAGAGGGTTCCCCTTGGAAGACGTAGTGGGAATTTCCCACAGACTGATAATCATTTCCAGCTGTTTCAACGCCTGCTTACTTTTCCCCCGCGTTAAATTGCTAGACAGGGGTTCCTTTCATTACCTCATCGTAAGATGGGGGTGGGTCATGTACAGTTGGCGGTAAATGATTCCCGTGTCGATCAGCTGATTCTCTGTCGTAAGATGGGGGCGGGTTATGTAAACTTGGCGGTAAATGATTCACGTGTCGATCAGCTGATTCCCTGTCTAGATCTATAGTTTCTTGATCTCTGATACCTCCAATGGTATCATTTGTTACTTCCTGTCTGTTAAATGTATTTCTATAATTATCTTGTATATTCGAGAATCGGTTGTTATTGTTCGTTACCGTATAACGTTCTATATGTCTATCGGAATACCCTATACCTGCAGAGTTCATTCGATGTCGATCAACAACTGATGAATTATGTTTACAACATAAACAGATTAACACACTACCTAATATCCCTATAATGAAAGGAACGACAAAAAATAGTAAAACATAAAACCATTGACGACGTCTGCATGCTACTTTCACATTGTTGTCAACATCTGGGTGCCATGAAAACGGACTTTTACGAACGGCCTCAAAACAAACAGCATACGAATCATAAATAGAACCGTAGTCGAGCTGACAAAGTGTCTGATCCAGACAAATTCTCTGGGCTCGATTTAAAAGTATTGTGTTTGGTAAAGGTTTTGTAAAAATGGCAGACACAAAAGATATGGTTGCAAGCTTGTTGTAGAAAACGTAATACAAATCTCCAGATTTAGTCATTGTTTTAGGTGGTAATTGAAACGCGTTGTCAAAAGTATTGTAGTCTGTACATGATGAATTTAGGACGTAACGAGTGGGTCCATTTATTCCACATCTCGTCCAGGAATCAGTCAGAATACATGACTTAAAGTCCATAAACCTTGTAAATATGTATATCTTTTCAATTGAAGGTGCACAAATTTTTCCAGAAATCCTGTCTCCTTGTTTAAGGGACACCTTTCGGTAGTAAATATCATTTCCCGGAACAGGTGTTTTATTAATTCGACTGACTGTATCTGTAGAATGTTGACATACGTCCTTACTAGATGTTAGTTTGGGTAACAGATAGGCATTCACTTCGACTGGATACCCCTTACTGGTTATATTTACACCGCTGCACCATTTATTAGAAAACCAGTCTACATAGTACATTTGATCCTGGACTGTTATAACGTTAAATTGATTGTTTTTATGAAGGAGCTGAACTAAACCAGCTGTCAAAAATATAGCTATCAGTACTATCCAAAGAATATAGACTCTGTTTGTATTAGTTATTTTAGTTTTATGTTCTTCTGGTACTTGACCTGGGCAGATAATTGATCCAAAAAATCCACAGCATTTTCTGCAACAGTTTCTCCTATTACTTGACATCTGTTATGTGCTGATCAAACCACAATTAACATCTGTAATATAAAATGAAATTCATTTTAATAATTGGAGTAATCTTCCTTTGTCCATAATTGTAGTTAATTAAAATCATTTTTATAAAATTGAAGTTATTTTCGATTGGTTAATAATTGTCGTCCTTTGTCAAAAATTGTAGTTAGTTAATTTTTTTTTTAAATTGGAGTTATCTTCATTTGTCAATAATTGTAGTTGAATCACCTACAAATATGTACAATTGTTGAATCAATTACAATTATCGAAAAAGGAATATAACCTCAATCTTAAAAATAAAATTTAATAATTACATCATTAATACTTTTAGATCGAATATATTATTTCTATTTTTCGATTGGTAAAAAAGCAGAACTCTAGAAAGGTTGAAGTGACATTACCAAAAATTCAAACTTTATTTTGTGGTTATAAGCATTTTGTTTAAGTTTATAACATTTAATTGAAGCAAGCTAAAGTAGAGAACTGAAAAAAAACTAGGAACGTACGTCCGTACATATGTACAAACGGACAAGGGTAAAACGTTATACCCCCTCCGCTACGGTGGAGGCATACAAATGTGTATAATTTGGTTGTCTTCAGGAAATTATCGTGTACAAACTGTCAATGGTAGCTTTTCGGTAAGACTTGCAAGTTAAATGTTGACAGATACACCTAAATTAGGATTTTTTTTACCAAGGATTGCTCTCGAGTCCAGTATCCGAGTCCGCCACTATACATGTATGTGTATTCCGATGGTAGATAAGAGACACAAAGTGCCTTTCTGAGTCTACCTGAGACCTAGCGCTATAGTTGAGTGCAAAAAAAGGAAAACCTATTTCTGATCCTTGACTATGCATTTATTCTCGAATGTGCAAATTTCAAAATCAAGCTGTACTCCGCTCACAGGAACTTGTCTCAGAATTTTACTCCATATATATACTTTACTATAGGATTTTTTTCTGAGACGAGTGCCTGTGATTCTGCTGTACCGAAGACAAAGTATTTCAAAACTCCGTATCTCGCTAACTATGCTTTTTTTTTATAAATGTACGGACAGCGACATAAAGTATATATCTCAGGTGCTGAACCCCCACCCCCTAAAAAAAAATATAAATAATATGATTTCCAAAATTAAAAAAGTCAAGGGAACAGTGCCATATCTGTTTTCCAGAGTTGTTTAGAAAATAAAATTATCATAGATACCATGATTCAAATATGAACGCCAGACGCGCATTTCATCTACAAAAGATAATCAATTAATCAAAGCGATAATCAATTTTCATCATACAAAAATATTTAGTGACGCACCAATCAAAAAAGATAAAAGGACAAAAAAATGAAGTTAAAGAGTATTGAGGACCCATAATTCGATAGGTTTTACATAAAGCTAAGAATTAAAAAAAAAGAAAATCACTCACTGGTAGTGTTATACAATATTTGTTTTTGATTTCAAAGCTACATGATTGAATTTTATCGTGTTGTCTGTCTATAGTTGCATATTATAGTTTATGTTAGATGTACTAATGTGTTGAACTACATAATTTTATCGTTTCTGAGATGTCAAATTAATTTTGTACCGTTTAATCTTCCATTACTTTGTGATTCTTTAATGTTTAATGAACTGTATTCAGAGCATTGCTGACTATGTCATCAGTATCAAAATCTCTTGACTCAGATGCTACTCTCACACATGCCTCCGAATATTTTTTCTATATATACCTTATTTTAACAAGGTTTTACTAAGGTATATAGGAATGATTTTCTGAGACAATCGCTGTTGCTGCTTTTATCCAACATGTGATAAAATTTACAGTCGTTAATGCATCCGATATTTATCAAATCTATTTTAACTTTGCTATGGCCTAATATGTCACAACTATGTATGATTTAGTATGCATTTTTCTCACCTACTACAAAAGGATAGAAAGACAGAACCCCGTTTTCCATCCCTCCACCTGTAAATAGTGTATTATCATCTAAAATATCTTATGTTGAAGATCATACAATAGTTTACACTTTCCGGTTTCTGTGTTAAGATATACAATTTTATTCATTTTTCTTTATATTTGCACAAAGTACATTATGGTGTAATACCAACAAATCATAGTCCGTCACATCCGTGCATACGAAAAAAGGTAGAAAAAATATTCCCTTAGAAATAGACAGTTGTAGGAAACACATCCATTGCATTTCATTGCACTGCATTAAAATAAAAAGGCATAAACATAATATCTTTGGTGTTTCAAAGTACCATTATGTTTTTTGTGTTTTTATAAATATTTTGGAAACAAGAGGCTACATGGTTACTTATTATAAGATTGTATGACGTTTTGTTTTTAGTACTGAACAGGATTCAACTTTACAAATGCCAAGTATTTCTTTATTTAAAACAAATATAAATTGTTAATGAAACAAATCATTGATATAGATTATGGCAAACATACACAAAGACACATCGAAACAACATCTGATAAACAAATTTAATAATACTTTTAGATATTTGGATGTTATGTTGGCTCTCAAAAATGACGACTTCAGTATGTATATAAAAGAAATTTATCCTGTTGAACTCACTTTAAATAAAGCTACTACTAACAATGACCACTGCCCTTTCCTAGATCTTGATATCTATATCACTAACGGAAAGCTGATTACTAAAATTTAATACAAAAGAGATGATTTTTCATTTTCTATCGTTAATTATCCATTTTAGATGGTGACGTTCCCTTGTCAACATCTTACGGTGTTTATATATCTCAACTTGTACGATTCGCTCGTGTATGTAACAATGTTTTAAATTTTAACGAGAGAAATTTATGTATTACTGAAAAAATATTACACCAGGGTTTTCGATATCACAAACTAGTCAAAACATTTACTAAATTTTATCATCGGTATAAGGACATCATTCGTAAATATAGCTCAACATGCAGACTTCTTATACGTTCAGGTATTTCGCATCCAATTTTTTATGGAAATATTCTTTATCAAGCACAAAGGTGTCAGTATTCACCTCAAAAACTAACAAAACCTTTGAATAGACTTATTAAGAAGGGATATAGTTACGATACTGTTGTCAGGTCATTTAAGATTGTATATTTTGGCGTTATTATTGATTCACTTATAGGGTCTTTGCATAGGAACTAAACACATTTAATCAAAAACCAGTTGTTGGCATGACACGGGTTATGTTCTTCTCATATATGTTATGATGGTGTGATACTAAACCCCTAACGGGAAGGATTGTGCATGATGTTCATATGATGAAATCATAATATTTCAGTCAGTTTAATTGAAGTCTGGAGCTGGCATGTTAGTTAACGGCTAGTAGTCTGTTGTAATTTATGTATTATTTTCATTTTGTTTATATTCTTTGGTTACATCTTCTGACATCAGACTCGGACTTCTCTTGAACTGAATTTTAATGTGCGTATTGTTATGCGTTTACTTTTGTTCATTGTATATATATAGCTAGAGGTATAGGGTAAGGGTTGAGATCTCACAAACATGTTTAACCCCGCCGCAGTTTTGCGCCTGTCCCAAGTCAGGAGCCTCTGGCCTTTTTTAGTCTTGTATTATTTTAATTTTAGTTTCTTGTGTACAATTTGGAAATTAGTATGGCGTTCATTATCACTGAACTAGAATATATTTGTTTAGGGGCCAGCTAAAGGACGTCTCCGGGTGCGGGAATTTCTCGCTACATTGAAGACCTGATGGTGACCTTCTGCTGTTGTTTTTTTCTATGGTTGGGTTGTTGTCTCTTTGACACATTCCCCATTTCTATTCTCAATTTTACATTACATTATAGGTTAATATCTGGTATCATTGTAGATGTGAAATAGATATTACATTTTCTCAATAGTTTACCTGTGAGACCTGGGTTACTCAGGTATTTATGTATCAGGAAATGATTGTATAAAAATATTTGTTATCGATATCGTTAAAAAGAAAACGTTTACCTGTCGTTAGAGCCTCCCCCCTTTTGTTTTACTTGGAAAAGTTGGTTGATTATATAGGTAATCACTGAAGCATGACTGGAGTGGGCTCACTCTAAGGCAGTATGTGGGACCATTTCTGGATCCGCCACGGATTTATTTATTTAAACAACTCAAATGCATGTACCCTATCCTAATTTTTTCATGAAATATAAACTTGTTGCTATATATAACGATATTTAATGCTAATCAGTGGCGGATCCCGAAATTTACATAAGTGGGGGCCCACTGACTGACCTAAGAGGGCGTCCGCTCCAGTCACGCTTCAATGATTTCCGATATAAGGACCAATTTTTTTTCTTAAAAAGGGGGGCCCGGTCCCCCTGACCCCCTAAATCGGCCTCTGCTAATACCTGATACACTTACGAATTTTATAACATCTTTAATAAATATTAACATCTAGTCATGCTAGTTATGATCGATCAATAGTTTTAGATATTTATGTTTGAATCAGCAACCTTATCATAGATTAAATCTAAGTCCAACTAATTATGACGTCTGGCAAGGCTATTTTATTTATTTGGACTAGTATAATTACACGAACTAGTGAAGCTTAAAAAAGTTATTATTCAAGTGGCTCACTCCTAACCTAGTACATTGTAAGAGGTCAATGCCTTATGAAGAAACTTCAATGATCATTGCAGTTAATTCAGCCTAATGCCACATATTAAAAAATAATAATACGTATAATGTTGTATACAAAAAAAATGGAAAAAACATCGAATGCAAACAAAGTTAAATACTACGTAGAAATCCTATACCCTGCCGATGACCTGAATCATTGTATTTATAAATAGCTGATCTATTAATACACAATATAAATCTACATCGATCTATATATTGATATAAACTATAAAGAAGTATTTAATTGTAAGGATAGTGTAGATTGTTTGTGTATTTATTTATATAATAACATACCATATTACATTAAATGTTGACACTCATTCTCTCCGTACAAATTTCACATCTATATGACCTATTTCGAAATATTCTGCAGTATAAACAAAGGGCAACAATTCTAATTTATTATTGTGTTTTCAAACAAGAGGCCCCTTCTGTATCTGTATAATTCCGTTGAATAAAATTATGTATTTCACAACATGCAATCTAGCTTAATTTGAGAATATTATGTCCAATCCATCATACACTTTTAGTATATCAATAAAATGGTTCCATCTGTTCCAACACAAATAATATATACACCATAAATACTTTCACGAAGAAACATCAAAAGATAAAATCAACCTTTTCCTGCACTTGTTGCAAACTGTTGACAGCTGTCTTGTGTGAAACTATTTTCCTGAATACATGTATCATGTTAATACTCATTGGAGTTTTTTTTCTTTTAGCGTAAAATAAATGCATTGAGGCAAGTTGACACTATTATTATCAGTTTTGATTGTTTGTACAGAGTTAATAGAAAGTAAAAACACAAAAAATACTGAACTCCGAGGAAAATTCAAAAAGGAAAGTCCAAAATCAAAAGGCAAAATCAAACGTCCAAACACATCAAACGAATGGATAACTACTGTCATATTCCTGACTTGGTACAGGCATTTTCTAATGTAGAAAATGGTGGATTGAACCTAGTTTTATAGCTAGCTAAATCTCTCACTTGTATGCCAGTCGCATCAAATTCCATTACATTGTAAACGATGCGTTAACAAAACAAACATACTCAAAGACTAAAAATGATGTGTCCTGCCATGATAATATTGTAACTGTAATTTGTAAAAAACATTAACTGAAACTTAAAAATCGACATCACAATAGACAGCGGGCAGTAAAATGTTTGAAACCTCCAAAACAATTAGCGGTTCAGAAAAACCAAAGTAAGCATGAACGCCGTTCTAAGAAGTAAAAGGTCCAACGTTAGTTTGAGACATATCATTCTAGTGTAAGCGGAGAGGACTTTATATTAGGGGGGACACCTGCTTCAACAGGGCCTGTGACATGTTACTAATGTGACCATCATCCATATTGTGATCTGAAATGTATGCTTGAGGAATTGAAAAAATCCTGTAATCATACCTAGAACGAAGAACATAAAGTGATATTAAAATAATTGCATCATAGTGCTGAAACAATCTGTTTTTCTTTCAGAATGATCTGAAACAAAAATATTTATTTACTCCGAAGACAATCATTCATGAATATTAGGAAAAGCCATGGATTACAATATGGGTCAATATTCTATAGGAATGGCTATTTTGCCGGCACCAGCATTATAGTTTATATTTCAAAAGCAAGGTTTTTTAAGCTATATGTGATTGACTTTGTTATATTGTATACTGTTTTATCTAAAAAAAATTATATAAAACATACAGTTAAAAAATCAGAATTTTTTATTCTGATTTAAGAAATAATTTCAGCTCATGTTAAGATATAATTCCATTGCAACAAATGGATGCTTAATAATTTCATTTTGTTTATTTCTTGTAATAAATTCTTACCTTAGTTATTTATTTTTGACTAACAAATGTTTTAAAACGATCATATACTGGTATATCAGTAATCATGTATTTTATTCGTTTATGTTCACAGTAAACATTCTCGAAATACTTTTCAAAAGTAAATATCAAATTTCACTTATTAGGAACTAGAAAATAACAAATTCACTACTTAGTTTATGAAATGCTGGTGCCGGCAAATAGGCATTTATATAGACTATTTTGACGGCTTGAATAAAGATATTTTTAATCAGAGTCGGCTAAATAGCCTAATTCCCGGTGCCGGCAAAATATCCACTGCCACATTTATAACCTTCTTGCTTGCTTTTTATAGTAATAATGTGCGTCACATTATCGAAACTTAGTGGTTTTGCTCCGATCAGGAATGCATCGACGAGTTAAAGTAAAATACATATTACAAATCTGTTACAAGAAAAAAGTACATACAGTAGGCAAGGATTTTAATTTATAAATCTGAACTTTTACTGCCTATTACTGCGTTTAAAGGAAGTAATTTGCAACACGCTAGCTATCATTTTATAGATTTAGCTATTTCAGTTTCACACGAAAAACTCTACATAAGGCACGATTTTTCTTTCCATATTGTTATTTCCCTTTTTTGGATGATGATATGTTACTTTGACATCTTGTTACAGTGTTTATATATCACCATGCTTCATTCGCTATGCCCATGTCCGCAGTGACGTTTCGTTTCGAATTGTTTTGTCAATTATTACGTTAACACAAATTACCAAAGTCTTTTACAAAATTCTTCCATAGATACAAAGATTTGGTTTGCACTTTAACTTTGTCTGTTCCTGCAATCGAGGAAAAGTAAAAGTACCTATGGCGAATTGTAACAAAACCATGGTATTTTTTAAATTGATAATTCAATACTGTAAATTCAGAAATTATTGCGAGGTTTTTATTATTGCGAATAATGCGACTGAGTTGTAAACGCAATAATTAAAACTCGCATTTTGTAATATTTTAACTGAGTTAAGCATGACTTTTCTCAAAATCGTAAAAATCAAAATCGCATTCAAGTGTAAAATTACAAAATCGCAATAATAAATGCACGCAATAATTTCTGAATTTACAGTAACTCCTTGTGGGGTCAATTGACAGTTTTGGTCATATAAAACTTATTTGTGGGTATTACTTTTCTGAATTTTTTTCTGGTTTACAGTAAATCTTTATCATTAATAATATTCAAGATATTAACCAAAAACTACAAAATTTCTTTAAAATTATCACTTTAGTGGTAGCAACCCAACAAAGGGTTATTAGATTAGTCTGAAAATTTCAGGGCTGCTAAATCTTTATCTAATGAACACTTTTAACTGTGTCAAATTTTCTCTAAATGCATTGGTTTTTGAGATATAAGCCAACAACTGCGCATGCATTTTACACCAACATTCTTTTTCTAGCCGTGATAGCTGAAATGGGTTCATCCTTCTTACTAAAACGTTGCTAACGGGCTTTCCGTAACGCCTTGTAATCATCACCGATATTCACTTTGCGGGCATAGTTTATATAATAAATAATACTAATTTATTTTTCACATACTTGTCTACAGATTTGTATACAGATTAAATAATATACATTGGACAATAATAAAATAAGACAAATATCCAGCCTACAAAGGCTTATGAGACACTATATATACAAATAAATTTAACAAATACAAATTGAAAAACATAGTAAAATATTAAAAATGTTTAAAATTATCCGAATGTTTCACATCATAAAAAAAAATAGAATAAGTAATTAAAAAAACATATCTTTTAAAAAGAGAAATGACAAAATTAAGTATGACGTAAAAAAATAAATGATATGTGATAAAAATAATATATTTTAAAGAGGGTTATATAAGCAGATTACAAGAGTGTATCCTGAATTCTTCAAACAATGGCAACATATGTTAAATAAAAACCTGTGCAATACCTTCAGTGCTTTTGGGTGTTTCAGCAAATGAACTGTTACTTACATTTGGTCCAATATTAACTAAAGATTTTCATCTTAACACCAATTGAAGAATGCTTTTAAATTAAACAAAACAGCCTTGAGACCTAGTCTCATATACCAAAGTTCATCCTAGAAAAAAACGTTTAAAATATACCATTTTACATTTGGGCAACAGCATACAATTAATTGTCAAATGTTTGCACAGCATATTGTTGACCAGCACGTTTTGATATATCTAAACATTGTTTCATAGTTGTCAATACAATTGCCATGTCGAGGCTTTGCATCTATAACCGGAGCAAAGGCTACATACGAAATTTCAGATTTAGCCTTTTGTAAGAACTGGTCCAAAATGGAGCAATTTGTTCAGCGCTTTCTGCAGAAAAAGGAAGCGAATCGAACTTTTCTCTCGAAAAAGTCGCAGAAATACCAAAGACAGGACAGATTCATCCCGGTTTTCGTTGAAACAAGACATACTCTTCCCATAAACATTATAATAACGAGGAAGTCCATACCGTTCTGTTGGCTTGTCAAAAGGTAAACATTCCATAAGATTGGTATTCGAATCATTCAACATGAAAGATTTTTATAGTCCCCGTTAAAAAAACCTTGAGAGTTTAGATATTCGATAAAAAAAAATTAGAGCCAAATTCATGGTGTAATTGTAATACCAAAACAAGATGAAATGGGGGTTAACAGGTTTATGTTTAAAGCAAGTATGCATTCTGTTACTGCCAGGACTTTTCGGAGTTTGTCGACAGGAAAATTAGAAACATTACTACAAGCTGTCAATGAACATCAAAAAAACGAGGTGGTCCATATCATATTCATTGAGCTATAATGCAAAGTTAAAAATTCTCATTAAAGTTAATTTATATAAGAAATACTGACTTGGAATGGCTTCCAAACTTTACAATAGGAAGTTAAAAACATCTTAATTTGGAAAATCGTGAATTATTCAATCTAATTTAAATTTACAAATGTTGTAACCACTTCTTTAAAATAATACAGAGTGTGTTTTCGCTACTCTGAGTGAAATTGGTAACAAAATAGAAAAAACGGAATTTCAGGTTTACCTTATGAATAAACAATTAAAACTCTGTATAAAATGCAAAATCATATGTCAAAAGACAGAAAAAAAATTACCAAATTCAATATTTTTTCCATCTCGACATTAAAAAAAAAAGATCGGAATGTCTTTCTTTTCCATTTTATAAAAAAACTGCACAACATTAAATGTCTACGACCGGGTAAAAAAGTTACCTTAAGGTAAATATTGACTCTGCAAAAAAAATAGTTTTTAGCCTGCAGGTCCATTAAAGTTGTTAACAAGCTTCTTTTTCCTGATCTGTCACCCCACTATAAGATAAGAACAATATTATATAAGATCATCTGTAATTCATGACAATATTCACTTCGCCATTCTTGGTTACCTGTACAGCGAAACAAAAATCCAATGATGGCTTCATGTAGACGTTACAAACGTGTATATAGCGGAGATTTTTACGGACAAAAGAGCGGACACCTTTAAATTGTAAATTAATAAACATTTTATAACCTGGCAAGTACTATATATACCATAGTTCCTACGAGTTAACATATTTAAACAAACGAATCCGAAGGATGAGTTTGTTTAAATATGTTAATGAGTAAGACACATGGTATACAAAATGTAATATAAATAAAATGATTGACAGCTTGAAGACCTTGAACTTTTATTGGAAATTGATCACGTTACAGTTTTATCCAATAAAATGGAAGCTCGCGCAAGTCACTTTTGCGCTTCTTGCTTGTATGCCATTTATCTAATAAATCCCCAGAATTTGCAGAAAATAAAGAAAATGTCTGATTTTCCCCATTTTTAAATTTTGCGCCCCGTGTATAATCGTATACGCAGGTAATATCATTATATATATCATTAAAGTGAACAAAAATGTCGGATTCTGCAACAAGGATTAAATAATTATTCTAATGACGGTAAGAATTGTTTTTTTCTTTCTTGGTTTTCAAGGTATCATACAAAGTAATCATATTTTACAGGTTGTTTATCTCATTGAAATTGCATATTTATCATGTTTATTCATTTAAAGTTTTCGTACAAACTGCTTTTCTTCCGTTATTTTATTAAATGGATTGTTAGATTATTTATTCAAACACAATTTTAACGATAAAACACTAAACAGTGGTGGATCTAGGGAGCGTAGAAAGTGTACCCTAATATGATCGGAAAAAGAAACATGTTTTTTTCACAAATTTGTGTAGCCTGTATTTATTCCCTTTTCTATAGTTACCCCCCTCCCCCAAATCACTCACTTTTTTTATTCACAATTAAATTGAATTTTCGTAAAGAAAATGTTACTACATAGTAGTACTACATTTTAAATTTTTTCAGAACTGAAATAATAAACTTTTAGTATTTTTTCCAAAATTAAGGCAACTCGTAACAATCCAATATAGTTGGAAAAAGGTTCTTAAGATGTGGTACACATGATTTATTGATCTTTGTTATAAATGAAAACAAATGAAGATCTTTTGACCTTTTACGTTTTTCGGTTTCCAAAATGTTTAAGAGGCAGATACCTTTAAATAAAAAGGTGGAGCTTCAACCATGGAATAACATAAACATGAATATTTTGTACCATAGCTAAGCTCCGCCTTCTTTCCTTTCCTTTAGATTCTAGTTGAGTTGCATATTTAATTAGCAAAGTATGGTACAATATCAATTTGCATATAATATACCATGGTTTTCCATAAACGCACTTTTAAAGCGAATTATTTCATTAAAACATCAAAAGAAAAAATACAATTTATGTTACAACAAGAATTACACAACAGCACTTTATAATTGTCATTTTGCTTAGTTTCTTCGGTTATCTATTCTGACATCAGACTTCTTTTGGACTGAGTTTAAGTGTGCGTATTACTGTGTGTTTGTTTATTCTTCATGGGCTAGAGGAATAAGGGAGGTTTGATAACTCACAAAACATGCTAAACCAGCTCCATGTTTGCGCATGTCCTATGTCCAGAGCCTCAGGCCTTGCTTACTCTTGTTTTTTTTGGTTTTTTTTAAAATTTTGGTTCATTTATGTTACAAAGTTAAGTGTGACGTCAATTTTCACTAGACTAGTACGCATTTTAAAAAAATATATGATTAATGAACGTCCATATTTTATGCGAATGAAAAACATCATTTCAATTTTTTCTTGATAGGGTTGACTAAACTAATTCACAATGCAATCACCTTTTCTTTTTTGTGACATTGTCGAATGCGACTCATCGTCCTGTTTTGTTCTGAACTGAGTTACACAACTAAAGAAAAAACGTGAATCATCAACAGTTTCCCTACCAGATAACCTGCATTCCTTGGTATAAATATACTAATATACGTAGAAGCATAATATCCACCACCAAAGACTTGTTATGATAAGACTAACTAACATATACATGCAAAACATCAACCACCATACCCATACACTATTATTATGATGATGACAGTGTATGTATAAAGATTAAGAAACAACTATCAACTACACCAACTACCATACCCGTGGTATATAAAGACTAATACACGACTATAAACTACATCAACCACCATACCCGTGGTATATAAAGACTAATACACGACTATCAACTACACCAACTACCATACCCGTGGTATATAAAGACTAATACACGACTATAAACTACATCAACCACCATACCAGTGGTATATAACGACTAATACACGACTATACACTACATCCACCACCATACCCGTGGTATATAAAGACTAATACACGACTAAACACTACGTCAACCACCATACCCGTGGTATATAAAGACTAATACACGACTATCACTACATCAACGACCATACCCGTGGTAGATAAAGACTAATACACGACTATAAACTACATCAACGACCAAACCCGTGGTATATAAAGACTAATACACGACTATCCACTACATCAACCACCATATCCGTGGTATATAAAGACTAATACACGACTATAAACTACATCAACCACCATACCCGTGGTATATAAAGACTAATACACGACTATACACTACATCAACCAATATACCCGTGGTATATAAAGACAAATACACGACTATAAACTACATCAACCACCATACCCGTGGTATATAAAGACTAATACACGACTATACACTACATCAACGACCATACCAGTTGTATATAAAGACTAATAGACGACTATACACTACATCAACCACCTTACCCGTGGTATATAAAGACTAATACACGACTATAAACTACATCAACCACCATACCCGTGGTATATAAAGACTAATACACGACTATAAACTACATCCACCACCATACCCGTGGTATATAAAGACTAATACACGACTATACACTTCATCAACCACCATACCCGTGGTATATAAAGACTAATACACGACTATAAACTACATCCACCACTATACCCGTGGTATATAAAGACAAATACACGACTATAAACTACATCAACCACCATACCCGTGGTATATAAAGACTAATACACGACTATAAACTACATCCACCACCATACCCGTGGTATATAAAGACTAATACACGACTATAAACTACATCCACCACCATACCCGTGGTATATTAAGACTAAAACACGACTATAAACTACATCAACCACCATACCCGTGGTATATAAAGACTAATACACGACTATAAACTACATCCACATCCATACCCGTGGTATATAAAGACTAATACACAACTATACACTACATCAACCACCTTACCCGTGGTATATAAAGACTAATACACGACTATAAACTACATCCACCACCATACCAGTGGTATATAAAGACAAATACACGACTAAACACTACATCAACCACCATACCCGTGGTATATAAAGACTAATACACGACTATATACTACATCAACCACCATACCCGTGGTATATAAAGACTAATACACGACTATAAACTACATCAACCACCATACCCGTGGTATATAAAGACAAATACACGACTATACACTACATCAACCACCATACCCGTGGTATATAAAGACTAATACACGACTATAAACTACATCAACCACCATACCCGTGGTATATATATAAAGACTAATACACGACTATAAACTACATCCACCACCATACCCGTGGTATATAAAGACTAATACACGACTATATACTACATCAACCACCATACCCGTGGTATATAAAGACTAATACACGACTATAAACTACATCAACCACCATACCCGTGGTATATAAAGACTAATACAGGACTATAAACTACATCCACCACCATACCCGTGGTATATAAAGACTAATACACGACTATACACTACATCAACCACCATACCCGTGGTATATAAAGACTAATACACTACTATAAACTACGTTAACCACCATACCCGTGGTATATAAAGACTAATACACGACTATACACTACATCAACCACCATACCCGTGGTATATAAAGACTAATACACGACTGTAAACTACATCAACCACCATACCCGTGGTATATAAAGACAAATACACGACTATAAACTACATCAACCACCATACCCGTGGTATATAAAGACTAATACACGACTGTAAACTACATCAACCACCATACCCGTGGTATATAA
The DNA here is from genome assembly GCF_036588685.1 of Mytilus trossulus. Classification (NCBI taxonomy): domain Eukaryota; kingdom Metazoa; phylum Mollusca; class Bivalvia; order Mytilida; family Mytilidae; genus Mytilus; species Mytilus trossulus. Next base: position 5,416,070 of record NC_086383.1, on the reverse strand, counting down.
AGACAAATACACGACTATAAACTACATCAACCACCATACCCGTGGTATATACAGACTAATACACGACTATAAACTACATCAACCACCATACCCGTGGTATATAAAGACTAAAACACGACTGTAAACTACATCAACCACCATACCCGTGGTATATAAAGACTAATACACGACTATAAACTACATCAACCACCATACCCGTGGAATATAAAGACTAATACACGACTATACACTACATCCACCACCATACCCGTGGTATATAAAGACTAATACACGACTATAAACTACGTCAACCACCATACCCGTGGTATAAAAAGACTAATACACGACTATACACTATATCAACCACCATACCCGTGGTATATAAAGACTAATACACGACTATAAACTACATCAACCACCATACCCGTGGTATATAAAGACAAATACACGACTATACACTACATCAACCACAAAACCCGTGGTATATAAAGACTAATACACGACTATAATCTACACCCACCACCATACCCGTGGTATATAAAGACTAATACACGACTATAAACTACATCAACCACCATACCCGTGGTATATAAAGACTAATACACGACTATACACTACATCAACCACCATACCCGTGGTATATACAGACTAATACACGACTATATACTACATCAACCACCATACCCGTGGTATATAAAGACTAATACACGACTATAAACTACATCAACCACCATACCCGTGGTATATAAAGACTAATACACGACTATAAACTACATCCACCACCATACCCGTGGTATATAAAGACAAATACACGACTATAAACTACATCAACCACCATACCCGTGGTATATAAAGACTAATACACGACTATAAACTACATCCACCACCATACCCGTGGTATATAAAGACTAATACACGACTATAAACTACATCCACCACCATACCCGTGGTATATAAAGACTAAAACACGACTATAAACTACATCAACTACCATACCCGTGGTATATAAAGACTAATACACGACTATAAACTACATCCACCACCATACCCGTGGTATATAAAGACTAATACACAACTATACACTACATCAACCACCTTACCCGTGGTATATAAAGACTAATACACGACAATAAACTACATCCACCACCATACCCGTGGTATATAAAGACAAATACACGACTAAACACTACATCAACCACCATACCCGTGGTATATAAAGACTAATACACGACTATATACTACATCAACCACCATACCCGTGGTATATAAAGACTAATACACGACTATAAACTACATCAACCACCATACCCGTGGTATATAAAGACAAATACACGACTATACACTACATCAACCACCATACCCGTGGTATATAAAGACTAATACACGACTATAAACTACATCAACCACCATACCCGTGGTATATAAAGACTAATACACGACTATAAACTACATCCACCACCATACCCGTGGTATATAAAGACTAATACACGACTATATACTACATCAACCACCATACCCGTGGTATATAAAGACTAATACACGACTATAAACTACATCAACCACCATACCCGTGGTATATAAAGACTAATACAGGACTATAAACTACATCCACCACCATACCCGTGGTATATAAAGACTAATACACGACTATACACTACAACAACCACCATACCCGTGGTATATAAAGACTAATACACGACTATACACTACATCAACCACCATACCCGTGGTATATAAAGACTAATACACGACTGTAAACTACATCAACCACCATACCCGTGGTATATAAAGACAAATACACGACTATAAACTACATCAACCACCATACCCGTGGTATATAAAGACTAATACACGACTGTAAACTACATCAACCACCATACCCGTGGTATATAAAGACAAATACACGACTATAAACTACATCAACCACCATACCCGTGGTATATACAGACTAATACACGACTATAATTAGTTATCAAAAGTACCAGGACTATAATTTTATACGCCAGACGCGCGTTTCGTCTACATAAGACTCATCAGTGACGCTCAGATCAAAATAGTTTAAAAGCCAAATAAATACAAAGTTGAAGAGCATTGAGGATCCAAAATTCCAAAAAGTTGTGCCAAATATGGCTAAGGTAATCTACTCCTGGGGTAAGAAAATCCTTAGTTTTTCGAAAAATTCAAAGTTTTGTAAACAGAAAATTTATAAAAATGACCATATAATTGATATTCATGTCAACACCGAAGTGCTGACTACTGAGCTGGTGATACCCTCGGGGACGAAACGTCCACCAGCAGTGGCATCGACCCAGTGGTGTAAATAGTTATCAAAAGTACCAGGACAATAATTTTATACGCCAGACGCGCGTTTCGTCTACATAAGACTCATCAGTGACGCTCAGATCAAAATAGTTTAAAAGCCAAATAAATACAAAGTTGAAGAGCATTGAGGATCCAAAATTCCAAAAAGTTGTGCCAAATATGGCTAAGGTAATCTACTCCTGGGGTAAGAAAATCCTTAGTTTTTCGAAAAATTCAAAGTTTTGTAAACAGAAAATTTATAAAAATGACCATATAATTGATATTCATGTCAACACCGAAGTGCTGACTACTGAGCTGGTGATACCCTCGGGGACGAAACGTCCACCAGCAGTGGCATCGACCCAGTGGTGTAAATAGTTATCAAAAGTACCAGGACTATAATTTTATACGCCAGACGCGCGTTTCGTCTACATAAGACTCATCAGTGACGCTCAGATCAAAATAGTTTAAAAGCCAAATAAATACAAAGTTGAAGAGCATTGAGGATCCAAAATTCCAAAAAGTTGTGCCAAATATGGCTAAGGTAATCTACTCCTGGGGTAAGAAAATCCTTAGTTTTTCGAAAAATTCAAAGTTTTGTAAACAGAAAATTTATAAAAATGACCATATAATTGATATTCATGTCAACACCGAAGTGCTGACTACTGAGCTGGTGATACCCTCGGGGACGAAACGTCCACCAGCAGTGGCATCGACCCAGTGGTGTAAATAGTTATCAAAAGTACCAGGACTATAATTTTATACGCCAGACGCGCGTTTCGTCTACATAAGACTCATCAGTGACGCTCAGATCAAAATAGTTTAAAAGCCAAATAAATACAAAGTTGAAGAGCATTGAGGATCCAAAATTCCAAAAAGTTGTGCCAAATATGGCTAAGGTAATCTACTCCTGGGGTAAGAAAATCCTTAGTTTTTCGAAAAATTCAAAGTTTTGTAAACAGAAAATTTATAAAAATGACCATATAATTGATATTCATGTCAACACCGAAGTGCTGACTACTGAGCTGGTGATACCCTCGGGGACGAAACGTCCACCAGCAGTGGCATCGACCCAGTGGTGTAAATAGTTATCAAAAGTACCAGGACTATAATTTTATACGCCAGACGCGCGTTTCGTCTACATAAGACTCATCAGTGACGCTCAGATCAAAATAGTTTAAAAGCCAAATAAATACAAAGTTGAAGAGCATTGAGGATCCAAAATTCCAAAAAGTTGTGCCAAATATGGCTAAGGTAATCTACTCCTGGGGTAAGAAAATCCTTAGTTTTTCGAAAAATTCAAAGTTTTGTAAACAGAAAATTTATAAAAATGACCATATAATTGATATTCATGTCAACACCGAAGTGCTGACTACTGAGCTGGTGATACCCTCGGGGACGAAACGTCCACCAGCAGTGGCATCGACCCAGTGGTGTAAATAGTTATCAAAAGTACCAGGACTATAATTTTATACGCCAGACGCGCGTTTCGTCTACATAAGACTCATCAGTGACGCTCAGATCAAAATAGTTTAAAAGCCAAATAAATACAAAGTTGAAGAGCATTGAGGATCCAAAATTCCAAAAAGTTGTGCCAAATATGGCTAAGGTAATCTACTCCTGGGGTAAGAAAATCCTTAGTTTTTCGAAAAATTCAAAGTTTTGTAAACAGAAAATTTATAAAAATGACCATATAATTGATATTCATGTCAACACCGAAGTGCTGACTACTGAGCTGGTGATACCCTCGGGGACGAAACGTCCACCAGCAGTGGCATCGACCCAGTGGTGTAAATAGTTATCAAAAGTACCAGGACTATAATTTTATACGCCAGACGCGCGTTTCGTCTACATAAGACTCATCAGTGACGCTCAGATCAAAATAGTTTAAAAGCCAAATAAATACAAAGTTGAAGAGCATTGAGGATCCAAAATTCCAAAAAGTTGTGCCAAATATGGCTAAGGTAATCTACTCCTGGGGTAAGAAAATCCTTAGTTTTTCGAAAAATTCAAAGTTTTGTAAACAGAAAATTTATAAAAATGACCATATAATTGATATTCATGTCAACACCGAAGTGCTGACTACTGAGCTGGTGATACCCTCGGGGACGAAACGTCCACCAGCAGTGGCATCGACCCAGTGGTGTAAATAGTTATCAAAAGTACCAGGACTATAATTTTATACGCCAGACGCGCGTTTCGTCTACATAAGACTCATCAGTGACGCTCAGATCAAAATAGTTTAAAAGCCAAATAAATACAAAGTTGAAGAGCATTGAGGATCCAAAATTCCAAAAAGTTGTGCCAAATATGGCTAAGGTAATCTACTCCTGGGGTAAGAAAATCCTTAGTTTTTCGAAAAATTCAAAGTTTTGTAAACAGAAAATTTATAAAAATGACCATATAATTGATATTCATGTCAACACCGAAGTGCTGACTACTGAGCTGGTGATACCCTCGGGGACGAAACGTCCACCAGCAGTGGCATCGACCCAGTGGTGTAAATAGTTATCAAAAGTACCAGGACTATAATTTTATACGCCAGACGCGCGTTTCGTCTACATAAGACTCATCAGTGACGCTCAGATCAAAATAGTTTAAAAGCCAAATAAATACAAAGTTGAAGAGCATTGAGGATCCAAAATTCCAAAAAGTTGTGCCAAATATGGCTAAGGTAATCTACTCCTGGGGTAAGAAAATCCTTAGTTTTTCGAAAAATTCAAAGTTTTGTAAACAGAAAATTTATAAAAATGACCATATAATTGATATTCATGTCAACACCGAAGTGCTGACTACTGAGCTGGTGATACCCTCGGGGACGAAACGTCCACCAGCAGTGGCATCGACCCAGTGGTGTAAATAGTTATCAAAAGTACCAGGACTATAATTTTATACGCCAGACGCGCGTTTCGTCTACATAAGACTCATCAGTGACGCTCAGATCAAAATAGTTTAAAAGCCAAATAAATACAAAGTTGAAGAGCATTGAGGATCCAAAATTCCAAAAAGTTGTGCCAAATATGGCTAAGGTAATCTACTCCTGGGGTAAGAAAATCCTTAGTTTTTCGAAAAATTCAAAGTTTTGTAAACAGAAAATTTATAAAAATGACCATATAATTGATATTCATGTCAACACCGAAGTGCTGACTACTGAGCTGGTGATACCCTCGGGGACGAAACGTCCACCAGCAGTGGCATCGACCCAGTGGTGTAAATAGTTATCAAAAGTACCAGGACTATAATTTTATACGCCAGACGCGCGTTTCGTCTACATAAGACTCATCAGTGACGCTCAGATCAAAATAGTTTAAAAGCCAAATAAATACAAAGTTGAAGAGCATTGAGGATCCAAAATTCCAAAAAGTTGTGCCAAATATGGCTAAGGTAATCTACTCCTGGGGTAAGAAAATCCTTAGTTTTTCGAAAAATTCAAAGTTTTGTAAACAGAAAATTTATAAAAATGACCATATAATTGATATTCATGTCAACACCGAAGTGCTGACTACTGAGCTGGTGATACCCTCGGGGACGAAACGTCCACCAGCAGTGGCATCGACCCAGTGGTGTAAATAGTTATCAAAAGTACCAGGACTATAATTTTATACGCCAGACGCGCGTTTCGTCTACATAAGACTCATCAGTGACGCTCAGATCAAAATAGTTTAAAAGCCAAATAAATACAAAGTTGAAGAGCATTGAGGATCCAAAATTCCAAAAAGTTGTGCCAAATATGGCTAAGGTAATCTACTCCTGGGGTAAGAAAATCCTTAGTTTTTCGAAAAATTCAAAGTTTTGTAAACAGAAAATTTATAAAAATGACCATATAATTGATATTCATGTCAACACCGAAGTGCTGACTACTGAGCTGGTGATACCCTCGGGGACGAAACGTCCACCAGCAGTGGCATCGACCCAGTGGTGTAAATAGTTATCAAAAGTACCAGGACTATAATTTTATACGCCAGACGCGCGTTTCGTCTACATAAGACTCATCAGTGACGCTCAGATCAAAATAGTTTAAAAGCCAAATAAATACAAAGTTGAAGAGCATTGAGGATCCAAAATTCCAAAAAGTTGTGCCAAATATGGCTAAGGTAATCTACTCCTGGGGTAAGAAAATCCTTAGTTTTTCGAAAAATTCAAAGTTTTGTAAACAGAAAATTTATAAAAATGACCATATAATTGATATTCATGTCAACACCGAAGTGCTGACTACTGAGCTGGTGATACCCTCGGGGACGAAACGTCCACCAGCAGTGGCATCGACCCAGTGGTGTAAATAGTTATCAAAAGTACCAGGACTATAATTTTATACGCCAGACGCGCGTTTCGTCTACATAAGACTCATCAGTGACGCTCAGATCAAAATAGTTTAAAAGCCAAATAAATACAAAGTTGAAGAGCATTGAGGATCCAAAATTCCAAAAAGTTGTGCCAAATATGGCTAAGGTAATCTACTCCTGGGGTAAGAAAATCCTTAGTTTTTCGAAAAATTCAAAGTTTTGTAAACAGAAAATTTATAAAAATGACCATATAATTGATATTCATGTCAACACCGAAGTGCTGACTACTGAGCTGGTGATACCCTCGGGGACGAAACGTCCACCAGCAGTGGCATCGACCCAGTGGTGTAAATAGTTATCAAAAGTACCAGGACTATAATTTTATACGCCAGACGCGCGTTTCGTCTACATAAGACTCATCAGTGACGCTCAGATCAAAATAGTTTAAAAGCCAAATAAATACAAAGTTGAAGAGCATTGAGGATCCAAAATTCCAAAAAGTTGTGCCAAATATGGCTAAGGTAATCTACTCCTGGGGTAAGAAAATCCTTAGTTTTTCGAAAAATTCAAAGTTTTGTAAACAGAAAATTTATAAAAATGACCATATAATTGATATTCATGTCAACACCGAAGTGCTGACTACTGAGCTGGTGATACCCTCGGGGACGAAACGTCCACCAGCAGTGGCATCGACCCAGTGGTGTAAATAGTTATCAAAAGTACCAGGACTATAATTTTATACGCCAGACGCGCGTTTCGTCTACATAAGACTCATCAGTGACGCTCAGATCAAAATAGTTTAAAAGCCAAATAAATACAAAGTTGAAGAGCATTGAGGATCCAAAATTCCAAAAAGTTGTGCCAAATATGGCTAAGGTAATCTACTCCTGGGGTAAGAAAATCCTTAGTTTTTCGAAAAATTCAAAGTTTTGTAAACAGAAAATTTATAAAAATGACCATATAATTAATATTCATGTCAACACCGAAGTGCTGACTACTGAGCTGGTGATACCCTCGGGGACGAAACGTCCACCAGCAGTGGCATCGACCCAGTGGTGTAAATAGTTATCAAAAGTACCAGGACTATAATTTTATACGCCAGACGCGCGTTTCGTCTACATAAGACTCATCAGTGACGCTCAGATCAAAATAGTTTAAAAGCCAAATAAATACAAAGTTGAAGAGCATTGAGGATCCAAAATTCCAAAAAGTTGTGCCAAATATGGCTAAGGTAATCTACTCCTGGGGTAAGAAAATCCTTAGTTTTTCGAAAAATTCAAAGTTTTGTAAACAGAAAATTTATAAAAATGACCATATAATTGATATTCATGTCAACACCGAAGTGCTGACTACTGAGCTGGTGATACCCTCGGGGACGAAACGTCCACCAGCAGTGGCATCGACCCAGTGGTGTAAATAGTTATCAAAAGTACCAGGACTATAATTTTATACGCCAGACGCGCGTTTCGTCTACATAAGACTCATCAGTGACGCTCAGATCAAAATAGTTTAAAAGCCAAATAAATACAAAGTTGAAGAGCATTGAGGATCCAAAATTCCAAAAAGTTGTGCCAAATATGGCTAAGGTAATCTACTCCTGGGGTAAGAAAATCCTTAGTTTTTCGAAAAATTCAAAGTTTTGTAAACAGAAAATTTATAAAAATGACCATATAATTGATATTCATGTCAACACCGAAGTGCTGACTACTGAGCTGGTGATACCCTCGGGAACGAAACGTCCACCAGCAGTGGCATCGACCCAGTGGTGTAAATAGTTATCAAAAGTACCAGGACTATAATTTTATACGCCAGACGCGCGTTTCCTCTACATAAGACTCATCAGTGACGCTCAGATCAAAATAGTTTAAAAGCCAAATAAATACAAAGTTGAAGAGCATTGAGGATCCAAAATTCCAAAAAGTTGTGCCAAATATGGCTAAGGTAATCTACTCCTGGGGTAAGAAAATCCTTAGTTTTTCGAAAAATTCAAAGTTTTGTAAACAGACAATTTATAAAAATGACCATATAATTGATATTCATGTCAACACCGAAGTGCTGACTACTGAGCTGGTGATACCCTCGGGGACGAAACGTCCACCAGCAGTGGCATCGACCCAGTGGTGTAAATAGTTATCAAAAGTACCAGGACTATAATTTTATACGCCAGACGCGCGTTTCGTCTACATAAGACTCATCAGTGACGCTCAGATCAAAATAGTTTAAAAGCCAAATAAATACAAAGTTGAAGAGCATTGAGGATCCAAAATTCCAAAAAGTTGTGCCAAATATGGCTAAGGTAATCTACTCCTGGGGTAAGAAAATCCTTAGTTTTTCGAAAAATTCAAAGTTTTGTAAACAGAAAATTTATAAAAATGACCATATAATTGATATTCATGTCAACACCGAAGTGCTGACTACTGAGCTGGTGATACCCTCGGGGACGAAACGTCCACCAGCAGTGGCATCGACCCAGTGGTGTAAATAGTTATCAAAAGTACCAGGACTATAATTTTATACGCCAGACGCGCGTTTCGTCTACATAAGACTCATCAGTGACGCTCAGATCAAAATAGTTTAAAAGCCAAATAAATACAAAGTTGAAGAGCATTGAGGATCCAAAATTCCAAAAAGTTGTGCCAAATATGGCTAAGGTAATCTACTCCTGGGGTAAGAAAATCCTTAGTTTTTCGAAAAATTCAAAGTTTTGTAAACAGAAAATTTATAAAAATGACCATATAATTGATATTCATGTCAACACCGAAGTGCTGACTACTGAGCTGGTGATACCCTCGGGGACGAAACGTCCACCAGCAGTGGCATCGACCCAGTGGTGTAAATAGTTATCAAAAGTACCAGGACTATAATTTTATACGCCAGACGCGCGTTTCGTCTACATAAGACTCATCAGTGACGCTCAGATCAAAATAGTTTAAAAGCCAAATAAATACAAAGTTGAAGAGCATTGAGGATCCAAAATTCCAAAAAGTTGTGCCAAATATGGCTAAGGTAATCTACTCCTGGGGTAAGAAAATCCTTAGTTTTTCGAAAAATTCAAAGTTTTGTAAACAGAAAATTTATAAAAATGACCATATAATTGATATTCATGTCAACACCGAAGTGCTGACTACTGAGCTGGTGATACCCTCGGGGACGAAACGTCCACCAGCAGTGGCATCGACCCAGTGGTGTAAATAGTTATCAAAAGTACCAGGACTATAATTTTATACGCCAGACGCGCGTTTCGTCTACATAAGACTCATCAGTGACGCTCAGATCAAAATAGTTTAAAAGCCAAATAAATACAAAGTTGAAGAGCATTGAGGATCCAAAATTCCAAAAAGTTGTGCCAAATATGGCTAAGGTAATCTACTCCTGGGGTAAGAAAATCCTTAGTTTTTCGAAAAATTCAAAGTTTTGTAAACAGAAAATTTATAAAAATGACCATATAATTGATATTCATGTCAACACCGAAGTGCTGACTACTGAGCTGGTGATACCCTCGGGGACGAAACGTCCACCAGCAGTGGCATCGACCCAGTGGTGTAAATAGTTATCAAAAGTACCAGGACTATAATTTTATACGCCAGACGCGCGTTTCGTCTACATAAGACTCATCAGTGACGCTCAGATCAAAATAGTTTAAAAGCCAAATAAATACAAAGTTGAAGAGCATTGAGGATCCAAAATTCCAAAAAGTTGTGCCAAATATGGCTAAGGTAATCTACTCCTGGGGTAAGAAAATCCTTAGTTTTTCGAAAAATTCAAAGTTTTGTAAACAGAAAATTTATAAAAATGACCATATAATTGATATTCATGTCAACACCGAAGTGCTGACTACTGAGCTGGTGATACCCTCGGGGACGAAACGTCCACCAGCAGTGGCATCGACCCAGTGGTGTAAATAGTTATCAAAAGTACCAGGACTATAATTTTATACGCCAGACGCGCGTTTCGTCTACATAAGACTCATCAGTGACGCTCAGATCAAAATAGTTTAAAAGCCAAATAAATACAAAGTTGAAGAGCATTGAGGATCCAAAATTCCAAAAAGTTGTGCCAAATATGGCTAAGGTAATCTACTCCTGGGGTAAGAAAATCCTTAGTTTTTCGAAAAATTCAAAGTTTTGTAAACAGAAAATTTATAAAAATGACCATATAATTGATATTCATGTCAACACCGAAGTGCTGACTACTGAGCTGGTGATACCCTCGGGGACGAAACGTCCACCAGCAGTGGCATCGACCCAGTGGTGTAAATAGTTATCAAAAGTACCAGGACTATAATTTTATACGCCAGACGCGCGTTTCGTCTACATAAGACTCATCAGTGACGCTCAGATCAAAATAGTTTAAAAGCCAAATAAATACAAAGTTGAAGAGCATTGAGGATCCAAAATTCCAAAAAGTTGTGCCAAATATGGCTAAGGTAATCTACTCCTGGGGTAAGAAAATCCTTAGTTTTTCGAAAAATTCAAAGTTTTGTAAACAGAAAATTTATAAAAATGACCATATAATTGATATTCATGTCAACACCGAAGTGCTGACTACTGAGCTGGTGATACCCTCGGGGACGAAACGTCCACCAGCAGTGGCATCGACCCAGTGGTGTAAATAGTTATCAAAAGTACCAGGACTATAATTTTATACGCCAGACGCGCGTTTCGTCTACATAAGACTCATCAGTGACGCTCAGATCAAAATAGTTTAAAAGCCAAATAAATACAAAGTTGAAGAGCATTGAGGATCCAAAATTCCAAAAAGTTGTGCCAAATATGGCTAAGGTAATCTACTCCTGGGGTAAGAAAATCCTTAGTTTTTCGAAAAATTCAAAGTTTTGTAAACAGAAAATTTATAAAAATGACCATATAATTGATATTCATGTCAACACCGAAGTGCTGACTACTGAGCTGGTGATACCCTCGGGGACGAAACGTCCACCAGCAGTGGCATCGACCCAGTGGTGTAAATAGTTATCAAAAGTACCAGGACTATAATTTTATACGCCAGACGCGCGTTTCGTCTACATAAGACTCATCAGTGACGCTCAGATCAAAATAGTTTAAAAGCCAAATAAATACAAAGTTGAAGAGCATTGAGGATCCAAAATTCCAAAAAGTTGTGCCAAATATGGCTAAGGTAATCTACTCCTGGGGTAAGAAAATCCTTAGTTTTTCGAAAAATTCAAAGTTTTGTAAACAGAAAATTTATAAAAATGACCATATAATTGATATTCATGTCAACACCGAAGTGCTGACTACTGAGCTGGTGATACCCTCGGGGACGAAACGTCCACCAGCAGTGGCATCGACCCAGTGGTGTAAATAGTTATCAAAAGTACCAGGACTATAATTTTATACGCCAGACGCGCGTTTCGTCTACATAAGACTCATCAGTGACGCTCAGATCAAAATAGTTTAAAAGCCAAATAAATACAAAGTTGAAGAGCATTGAGGATCCAAAATTCCAAAAAGTTGTGCCAAATATGGCTAAGGTAATCTACTCCTGGGGTAAGAAAATCCTTAGTTTTTCGAAAAATTCAAAGTTTTGTAAACAGAAAATTTATAAAAATGACCATATAATTGATATTCATGTCAACACCGAAGTGCTGACTACTGAGCTGGTGATACCCTCGGGGACGAAACGTCCACCAGCAGTGGCATCGACCCAGTGGTGTAAATAGTTATCAAAAGTACCAGGACTATAATTTTATACGCCAGACGCGCGTTTCGTCTACATAAGACTCATCAGTGACGCTCAGATCAAAATAGTTTAAAAGCCAAATAAATACAAAGTTGAAGAGCATTGAGGATCCAAAATTCCAAAAAGTTGTGCCAAATATGGCTAAGGTAATCTACTCCTGGGGTAAGAAAATCCTTAGTTTTTCGAAAAATTCAAAGTTTTGTAAACAGAAAATTTATAAAAATGACCATATAATTGATATTCATGTCAACACCGAAGTGCTGACTACTGAGCTGGTGATACCCTCGGGGACGAAACGTCCACCAGCAGTGGCATCGACCCAGTGGTGTAAATAGTTATCAAAAGTACCAGGACTATAATTTTATACGCCAGACGCGCGTTTCGTCTACATAAGACTCATCAGTGACGCTCAGATCAAAATAGTTTAAAAGCCAAATAAATACAAAGTTGAAGAGCATTGAGGATCCAAAATTCCAAAAAGTTGTGCCAAATATGGCTAAGGTAATCTACTCCTGGGGTAAGAAAATCCTTAGTTTTTCGAAAAATTCAAAGTTTTGTAAACAGAAAATTTATAAAAATGACCATATAATTGATATTCATGTCAACACCGAAGTGCTGACTACTGAGCTGGTGATACCCTCGGGGACGAAACGTCCACCAGCAGTGGCATCGACCCAGTGGTGTAAATAGTTATCAAAAGTACCAGGACTATAATTTTATACGCCAGACGCGCGTTTCGTCTACATAAGACTCATCAGTGACGCTCAGATCAAAATAGTTTAAAAGCCAAATAAATACAAAGTTGAAGAGCATTGAGGATCCAAAATTCCAAAAAGTTGTGCCAAATATGGCTAAGGTAATCTACTCCTGGGGTAAGAAAATCCTTAGTTTTTCGAAAAATTCAAAGTTTTGTAAACAGAAAATTTATAAAAATGACCATATAATTGATATTCATGTCAACACCGAAGTGCTGACTACTGAGCTGGTGATACCCTCGGGGACGAAACGTCCACCAGCAGTGGCATCGACCCAGTGGTGTAAATAGTTATCAAAAGTACCAGGACTATAATTTTATACGCCAGACGCGCGTTTCGTCTACATAAGACTCATCAGTGACGCTCAGATCAAAATAGTTTAAAAGCCAAATAAATACAAAGTTGAAGAGCATTGAGGATCCAAAATTCCAAAAAGTTGTGCCAAATATGGCTAAGGTAATCTACTCCTGGGGTAAGAAAATCCTTAGTTTTTCGAAAAATTCAAAGTTTTGTAAACAGAAAATTTATAAAAATGACCATATAATTGATATTCATGTCAACACCGAAGTGCTGACTACTGAGCTGGTGATACCCTCGGGGACGAAACGTCCACCAGCAGTGGCATCGACCCAGTGGTGTAAATAGTTATCAAAAGTACCAGGACTATAATTTTATACGCCAGACGCGCGTTTCGTCTACATAAGACTCATCAGTGACGCTCAGATCAAAATAGTTTAAAAGCCAAATAAATACAAAGTTGAAGAGCATTGAGGATCCAAAATTCCAAAAAGTTGTGCCAAATATGGCTAAGGTAATCTACTCCTGGGGTAAGAAAATCCTTAGTTTTTCGAAAAATTCAAAGTTTTGTAAACAGAAAATTTATAAAAATGACCATATAATTGATATTCATGTCAACACCGAAGTGCTGACTACTGAGCTGGTGATACCCTCGGGGACGAAACGTCCACCAGCAGTGGCATCGACCCAGTGGTGTAAATAGTTATCAAAAGTACCAGGACTATAATTTTATACGCCAGACGCGCGTTTCGTCTACATAAGACTCATCAGTGACGCTCAGATCAAAATAGTTTAAAAGCCAAATAAATACAAAGTTGAAGAGCATTGAGGATCCAAAATTCCAAAAAGTTGTGCCAAATATGGCTAAGGTAATCTACTCCTGGGGTAAGAAAATCCTTAGTTTTTCGAAAAATTCAAAGTTTTGTAAACAGAAAATTTATAAAAATGACCATATAATTGATATTCATGTCAACACCGAAGTGCTGACTACTGAGCTGGTGATACCCTCGGGGACGAAACGTCCACCAGCAGTGGCATCGACCCAGTGGTGTAAATAGTTATCAAAAGTACCAGGACTATAATTTTATACGCCAGACGCGCGTTTCGTCTACATAAGACTCATCAGTGACGCTCAGATCAAAATAGTTTAAAAGCCAAATAAATACAAAGTTGAAGAGCATTGAGGATCCAAAATTCCAAAAAGTTGTGCCAAATATGGCTAAGGTAATCTACTCCTGGGGTAAGAAAATCCTTAGTTTTTCGAAAAATTCAAAGTTTTGTAAACAGAAAATTTATAAAAATGACCATATAATTGATATTCATGTCAACACCGAAGTGCTGACTACTGAGCTGGTGATACCCTCGGGGACGAAACGTCCACCAGCAGTGGCATCGACCCAGTGGTGTAAATAGTTATCAAAAGTACCAGGACTATAATTTTATACGCCAGACGCGCGTTTCGTCTACATAAGACTCATCAGTGACGCTCAGATCAAAATAGTTTAAAAGCCAAATAAATACAAAGTTGAAGAGCATTGAGGATCCAAAATTCCAAAAAGTTGTGCCAAATATGGCTAAGGTAATCTACTCCTGGGGTAAGAAAATCCTTAGTTTTTCGAAAAATTCAAAGTTTTGTAAACAGAAAATTTATAAAAATGACCATATAATTGATATTCATGTCAACACCGAAGTGCTGACTACTGAGCTGGTGATACCCTCGGGGACGAAACGTCCACCAGCAGTGGCATCGACCCAGTGGTGTAAATAGTTATCAAAAGTACCAGGACTATAATTTTATACGCCAGACGCGCGTTTCGTCTACATAAGACTCATCAGTGACGCTCAGATCAAAATAGTTTAAAAGCCAAATAAATACAAAGTTGAAGAGCATTGAGGATCCAAAATTCCAAAAAGTTGTGCCAAATATGGCTAAGGTAATCTACTCCTGGGGTAAGAAAATCCTTAGTTTTTCGAAAAATTCAAAGTTTTGTAAACAGAAAATTTATAAAAATGACCATATAATTGATATTCATGTCAACACCGAAGTGCTGACTACTGAGCTGGTGATACCCTCGGGGACGAAACGTCCACCAGCAGTGGCATCGACCCAGTGGTGTAAATAGTTATCAAAAGTACCAGGACTATAATTTTATACGCCAGACGCGCGTTTCGTCTACATAAGACTCATCAGTGACGCTCAGATCAAAATAGTTTAAAAGCCAAATAAATACAAAGTTGAAGAGCATTGAGGATCCAAAATTCCAAAAAGTTGTGCCAAATATGGCTAAGGTAATCTACTCCTGGGGTAAGAAAATCCTTAGTTTTTCGAAAAATTCAAAGTTTTGTAAACAGAAAAATTTATAAAAATGACCATATAATTGATATTCATGTCAACACCGAAGTGCTGACTACTGAGCTGGTGATACCCTCGGGGACGAAACGTCCACCAGCAGTGGCATCGACCCAGTGGTGTAAATAGTTATCAAAAGTACCAGGACTATAATTTTATACGCCAGACGCGCGTTTCGTCTACATAAGACTCATCAGTGACGCTCAGATCAAAATAGTTTAAAAGCCAAATAAATACAAAGTTGAAGAGCATTGAGGATCCAAAATTCCAAAAAGTTGTGCCAAATATGGCTAAGGTAATCTACTCCTGGGGTAAGAAAATCCTTAGTTTTTCGAAAAATTCAAAGTTTTGTAAACAGAAAATTTATAAAAATGACCATATAATTGATATTCATGTCAACACCGAAGTGCTGACTACTGAGCTGGTGATACCCTCGGGGACGAAACGTCCACCAGCAGTGGCATCGACCCAGTGGTGTAAATAGTTATCAAAAGTACCAGGACTATAATTTTATACGCCAGACGCGCGTTTCGTCTACATAAGACTCATCAGTGACGCTCAGATCAAAATAGTTTAAAAGCCAAATAAATACAAAGTTGAAGAGCATTGAGGATCCAAAATTCCAAAAAGTTGTGCCAAATATGGCTAAGGTAATCTACTCCTGGGGTAAGAAAATCCTTAGTTTTTCGAAAAATTCAAAGTTTTGTAAACAGAAAATTTATAAAAATGACCATATAATTGATATTCATGTCAACACCGAAGTGCTGACTACTGAGCTGGTGATACCCTCGGGGACGAAACGTCCACCAGCAGTGGCATCGACCCAGTGGTGTAAATAGTTATCAAAAGTACCAGGACTATAATTTTATACGCCAGACGCGCGTTTCGTCTACATAAGACTCATCAGTGACGCTCAGATCAAAATAGTTTAAAAGCCAAATAAATACAAAGTTGAAGAGCATTGAGGATCCAAAATTCCAAAAAGTTGTGCCAAATATGGCTAAGGTAATCTACTCCTGGGGTAAGAAAATCCTTAGTTTTTCGAAAAATTCAAAGTTTTGTAAACAGAAAATTTATAAAAATGACCATATAATTGATATTCATGTCAACACCGAAGTGCTGACTACTGAGCTGGTGATACCCTCGGGGACGAAACGTCCACCAGCAGTGGCATCGACCCAGTGGTGTAAATAGTTATCAAAAGTACCAGGACTATAATTTTATACGCCAGACGCGCGTTTCGTCTACATAAGACTCATCAGTGACGCTCAGATCAAAATAGTTTAAAAGCCAAATAAATACAAAGTTGAAGAGCATTGAGGATCCAAAATTCCAAAAAGTTGTGCCAAATATGGCTAAGGTAATCTACTCCTGGGGTAAGAAAATCCTTAGTTTTTCGAAAAATTCAAAGTTTTGTAAACAGAAAATTTATAAAAATGACCATATAATTGATATTCATGTCAACACCGAAGTGCTGACTACTGAGCTGGTGATACCCTCGGGGACGAAACGTCCACCAGCAGTGGCATCGACCCAGTGGTGTAAATAGTTATCAAAAGTACCAGGACTATAATTTTATACGCCAGACGCGCGTTTCGTCTACATAAGACTCATCAGTGACGCTCAGATCAAAATAGTTTAAAAGCCAAATAAATACAAAGTTGAAGAGCATTGAGGATCCAAAATTCCAAAAAGTTGTGCCAAATATGGCTAAGGTAATCTACTCCTGGGGTAAGAAAATCCTTAGTTTTTCGAAAAATTCAAAGTTTTGTAAACAGAAAATTTATAAAAATGACCATATAATTGATATTCATGTCAACACCGAAGTGCTGACTACTGAGCTGGTGATACCCTCGGGGACGAAACGTCCACCAGCAGTGGCATCGACCCAGTGGTGTAAATAGTTATCAAAAGTACCAGGACTATAATTTTATACGCCAGACGCGCGTTTCGTCTACATAAGACTCATCAGTGACGCTCAGATCAAAATAGTTTAAAAGCCAAATAAATACAAAGTTGAAGAGCATTGAGGATCCAAAATTCCAAAAAGTTGTGCCAAATATGGCTAAGGTAATCTACTCCTGGGGTAAGAAAATCCTTAGTTTTTCGAAAAATTCAAAGTTTTGTAAACAGAAAATTTATAAAAATGACCATATAATTGATATTCATGTCAACACCGAAGTGCTGACTACTGAGCTGGTGATACCCTCGGGGACGAAACGTCCACCAGCAGTGGCATCGACCCAGTGGTGTAAATAGTTATCAAAAGTACCAGGACTATAATTTTATACGCCAGACGCGCGTTTCGTCTACATAAGACTCATCAGTGACGCTCAGATCAAAATAGTTTAAAAGCCAAATAAATACAAAGTTGAAGAGCATTGAGGATCCAAAATTCCAAAAAGTTGTGCCAAATATGGCTAAGGTAATCTACTCCTGGGGTAAGAAAATCCTTAGTTTTTCGAAAAATTCAAAGTTTTGTAAACAGAAAATTTATAAAAATGACCATATAATTGATATTCATGTCAACACCGAAGTGCTGACTACTGAGCTGGTGATACCCTCGGGGACGAAACGTCCACCAGCAGTGGCATCGACCCAGTGGTGTAAATAGTTATCAAAAGTACCAGGACTATAATTTTATACGCCAGACGCGCGTTTCGTCTACATAAGACTCATCAGTGACGCTCAGATCAAAATAGTTTAAAAGCCAAATAAATACAAAGTTGAAGAGCATTGAGGATCCAAAATTCCAAAAAGTTGTGCCAAATATGGCTAAGGTAATCTACTCCTGGGGTAAGAAAATCCTTAGTTTTTCGAAAAATTCAAAGTTTTGTAAACAGAAAATTTATAAAAATGACCATATAATTGATATTCATGTCAACACCGAAGTGCTGACTACTGAGCTGGTGATACCCTCGGGGACGAAACGTCCACCAGCAGTGGCATCGACCCAGTGGTGTAAATAGTTATCAAAAGTACCAGGACTATAATTTTATACGCCAGACGCGCGTTTCGTCTACATAAGACTCATCAGTGACGCTCAGATCAAAATAGTTTAAAAGCCAAATAAATACAAAGTTGAAGAGCATTGAGGATCCAAAATTCCAAAAAGTTGTGCCAAATATGGCTAAGGTAATCTACTCCTGGGGTAAGAAAATCCTTAGTTTTTCGAAAAATTCAAAGTTTTGTAAACAGAAAGTTTATAAAAATGACCATATAATTGATATTCATGTCAACACCGAAGTGCTGACTACTGAGCTGGTGATACCCTCGGGGACGAAACGTCCACCAGCAGTGGCATCGACCCAGTGGTGTAAATAGTTATCAAAAGTACCAGGACTATAATTTTATACGCCAGACGCGCGTTTCGTCTACATAAGACTCATCAGTGACGCTCAGATCAAAATAGTTTAAAAGCCAAATAAATACAAAGTTGAAGAGCATTGAGGATCCAAAATTCCAAAAAGTTGTGCCAAATATGGCTAAGGTAATCTACTCCTGGGGTAAGAAAATCCTTAGTTTTTCGAAAAATTCAAAGTTTTGTAAACAGAAAGTTTATAAAAATGACCATATAATTGATATTCATGTCAACACCGAAGTGCTGACTACTGAGCTGGTGATACCCTCGGGGACGAAACGTCCACCAGCAGTGGCATCGACCCAGTGGTGTAAATAGTTATCAAAAGTACCAGGACTATAATTTTATACGCCAGACGCGCGTTTCGTCTACATAAGACTCATCAGTGACGCTCAGATCAAAATAGTTTAAAAGCCAAATAAATACAAAGTTGAAGAGCATTGAGGATCCAAAATTCCAAAAAGTTGTGCCAAATATGGCTAAGGTAATCTACTCCTGGGGTAAGAAAATCCTTAGTTTTTCGAAAAATTCAAAGTTTTGTAAACAGAAAATTTATAAAAATGACCATATAATTGATATTCATGTCAACACCGAAGTGCTGACTACTGAGCTGGTGATACCCTCGGGGACGAAACGTCCACCAGCAGTGGCATCGACCCAGTGGTGTAAATAGTTATCAAAAGTACCAGGACTATAATTTTATACGCCAGACGCGCGTTTCGTCTACATAAGACTCATCAGTGACGCTCAGATCAAAATAGTTTAAAAGCCAAATAAATACAAAGTTGAAGAGCATTGAGGATCCAAAATTCCAAAAAGTTGTGCCAAATATGGCTAAGGTAATCTACTCCTGGGGTAAGAAAATCCTTAGTTTTTCGAAAAATTCAAAGTTTTGTAAACAGAAAATTTATAAAAATGACCATATAATTGATATTCATGTCAACACCGAAGTGCTGACTACTGAGCTGGTGATACCCTCGGGGACGAAACGTCTACCAGCAGTGGCATCGACCCAGTGGTGTAAATAGTTATCAAAAGTACCAGGACTATAATTTTATACGCCAGACGCGCGTTTCGTCTACATAAGACTCATCAGTGACGCTCAGATCAAAATAGTTTAAAAGCCAAATAAATACAAAGTTGAAGAGCATTGAGGATCCAAAATTCCAAAAAGTTGTGCCAAATATGGCTAAGGTAATCTACTCCTGGGGTAAGAAAATCCTTAGTTTTTCGAAAAATTCAAAGTTTTGTAAACAGAAAATTTATAAAAATGACCATATAATTGATATTCATGTCAACACCGAAGTGCTGACTACTGAGCTGGTGATACCCTCGGGGACGAAACGTCCACCAGCAGTGGCATCGACCCAGTGGTGTAAATAGTTATCAAAAGTACCAGGACTATAATTTTATACGCCAGACGCGCGTTTCGTCTACATAAGACTCATCAGTGACGCTCAGATCAAAATAGTTTAAAAGCCAAATAAATACAAAGTTGAAGAGCATTGAGGATCCAAAATTCCAAAAAGTTGTGCCAAATATGGCTAAGGTAATCTACTCCTGGGGTAAGAAAATCCTTAGTTTTTCGAAAAATTCAAAGTTTTGTAAACAGAAAATTTATAAAAATGACCATATAATTGATATTCATGTCAACACCGAAGTGCTGACTACTGAGCTGGTGATACCCTCGGGGACGAAACGTCCACCAGCAGTGGCATCGACCCAGTGGTGTAAATAGTTATCAAAAGTACCAGGACTATAATTTTATACGCCAGACGCGCGTTTCGTCTACATAAGACTCATCAGTGACGCTCAGATCAAAATAGTTTAAAAGCCAAATAAATACAAAGTTGAAGAGCATTGAGGATCCAAAATTCCAAAAAGTTGTGCCAAATATGGCTAAGGTAATCTACTCCTGGGGTAAGAAAATCCTTAGTTTTTCGAAAAATTCAAAGTTTTGTAAACAGAAAATTTATAAAAATGACCATATAATTGATATTCATGTCAACACCGAAGTGCTGACTACTGAGCTGGTGATACCCTCGGGGACGAAACGTCCACCAGCAGTGGCATCGACCCAGTGGTGTAAATAGTTATCAAAAGTACCAGGACTATAATTTTATACGCCAGACGCGCGTTTCGTCTACATAAGACTCATCAGTGACGCTCAGATCAAAATAGTTTAAAAGCCAAATAAATACAAAGTTGAAGAGCATTGAGGATCCAAAATTCCAAAAAGTTGTGCCAAATATGGCTAAGGTAATCTACTCCTGGGGTAAGAAAATCCTTAGTTTTTCGAAAAATTCAAAGTTTTGTAAACAGAAAATTTATAAAAATGACCATATAATTGATATTCATGTCAACACCGAAGTGCTGACTACTGAGCTGGTGATACCCTCGGGGACGAAACGTCCACCAGCAGTGGCATCGACCCAGTGGTGTAAATAGTTATCAAAAGTACCAGGACTATAATTTTATACGCCAGACGCGCGTTTCGTCTACATAAGACTCATCAGTGACGCTCAGATCAAAATAGTTTAAAAGCCAAATAAATACAAAGTTGAAGAGCATTGAGGATCCAAAATTCCAAAAAGTTGTGCCAAATATGGCTAAGGTAATCTACTCCTGGGGTAAGAAAATCCTTAGTTTTTCGAAAAATTCAAAGTTTTGTAAACAGAAAATTTATAAAAATGACCATATAATTGATATTCATGTCAACACCGAAGTGCTGACTACTGAGCTGGTGATACCCTCGGGGACGAAACGTCCACCAGCAGTGGCATCGACCCAGTGGTGTAAATAGTTATCAAAAGTACCAGGACTATAATTTTATACGCCAGACGCGCGTTTCGTCTACATAAGACTCATCAGTGACGCTCAGATCAAAATAGTTTAAAAGCCAAATAAATACAAAGTTGAAGAGCATTGAGGATCCAAAATTCCAAAAAGTTGTGCCAAATATGGCTAAGGTAATCTACTCCTGGGGTAAGAAAATCCTTAGTTTTTCGAAAAATTCAAAGTTTTGTAAACAGAAAATTTATAAAAATGACCATATAATTGATATTCATGTCAACACCGAAGTGCTGACTACTGAGCTGGTGATACCCTCGGGGACGAAACGTCCACCAGCAGTGGCATCGACCCAGTGGTGTAAATAGTTATCAAAAGTACCAGGACTATAATTTTATACGCCAGACGCGCGTTTCGTCTACATAAGACTCATCAGTGACGCTCAGATCAAAATAGTTTAAAAGCCAAATAAATACAAAGTTGAAGAGCATTGAGGATCCAAAATTCCAAAAAGTTGTGCCAAATATGGCTAAGGTAATCTACTCCTGGGGTAAGAAAATCCTTAGTTTTTCGAAAAATTCAAAGTTTTGTAAACAGAAAATTTATAAAAATGACCATATAATTGATATTCATGTCAACACCGAAGTGCTGACTACTGAGCTGGTGATACCCTCGGGGACGAAACGTCCACCAGCAGTGGCATCGACCCAGTGGTGTAAATAGTTATCAAAAGTACCAGGACTATAATTTTATACGCCAGACGCGCGTTTCGTCTACATAAGACTCATCAGTGACGCTCAGATCAAAATAGTTTAAAAGCCAAATAAATACAAAGTTGAAGAGCATTGAGGATCCAAAATTCCAAAAAGTTGTGCCAAATATGGCTAAGGTAATCTACTCCTGGGGTAAGAAAATCCTTAGTTTTTCGAAAAATTCAAAGTTTTGTAAACAGAAAATTTATAAAAATGACCATATAATTGATATTCATGTCAACACCGAAGTGCTGACTACTGAGCTGGTGATACCCTCGGGGACGAAACGTCCACCAGCAGTGGCATCGACCCAGTGGTGTAAATAGTTATCAAAAGTACCAGGACTATAATTTTATACGCCAGACGCGCGTTTCGTCTACATAAGACTCATCAGTGACGCTCAGATCAAAATAGTTTAAAAGCCAAATAAATACAAAGTTGAAGAGCATTGAGGATCCAAAATTCCAAAAAGTTGTGCCAAATATGGCTAAGGTAATCTACTCCTGGGGTAAGAAAATCCTTAGTTTTTCGAAAAATTCAAAGTTTTGTAAACAGAAAATTTATAAAAATGACCATATAATTGATATTCATGTCAACACCGAAGTGCTGACTACTGAGCTGGTGATACCCTCGGGGACGAAACGTCCACCAGCAGTGGCATCGACCCAGTGGTGTAAATAGTTATCAAAAGTACCAGGACGATAATTTTATACGCCAGACGCGCGTTTCGTCTACATAAGACTCATCAGTGACGCTCAGATCAAAATAGTTTAAAAGCCAAATAAATACAAAGTTGAAGAGCATTGAGGATCCAAAATTCCAAAAAGTTGTGCCAAATATGGCTAAGGTAATCTACTCCTGGGGTAAGAAAATCCTTAGTTTTTCGAAAAATTCAAAGTTTTGTAAACAGAAAATTTATAAAAATGACCATATAATTGATATTCATGTCAACACCGAAGTGCTGACTACTGAGCTGGTGATACCCTCGGGGACGAAACGTCCACCAGCAGTGGCATCGACCCAGTGGTGTAAATAGTTATCAAAAGTACCAGGACTATAATTTTATACGCCAGACGCGCGTTTCGTCTACATAAGACTCATCAGTGACGCTCAGATCAAAATAGTTTAAAAGCCAAATAAATACAAAGTTGAAGAGCATTGAGGATCCAAAATTCCAAAAAGTTGTGCCAAATATGGCTAAGGTAATCTACTCCTGGGGTAAGAAAATCCTTAGTTTTTCGAAAAATTCAAAGTTTTGTAAACAGAAAATTTATAAAAATGACCATATAATTGATATTCATGTCAACACCGAAGTGCTGACTACTGAGCTGGTGATACCCTCGGGGACGAAACGTCCACCAGCAGTGGCATCGACCCAGTGGTGTAAATAGTTATCAAAAGTACCAGGACTATAATTTTATACGCCAGACGCGCGTTTCGTCTACATAAGACTCATCAGTGACGCTCAGATCAAAATAGTTTAAAAGCCAAATAAATACAAAGTTGAAGAGCATTGAGGATCCAAAATTCCAAAAAGTTGTGCCAAATATGGCTAAGGTAATCTACTCCTGGGGTAAGAAAATCCTTAGTTTTTCGAAAAATTCAAAGTTTTGTAAACAGAAAATTTATAAAAATGACCATATAATTGATATTCATGTCAACACCGAAGTGCTGACTACTGAGCTGGTGATACCCTCGGGGACGAAACGTCCACCAGCAGTGGCATCGACCCAGTGGTGTAAATAGTTATCAAAAGTACCAGGACTATAATTTTATACGCCAGACGCGCGTTTCGTCTACATAAGACTCATCAGTGACGCTCAGATCAAAATAGTTTAAAAGCCAAATAAATACAAAGTTGAAGAGCATTGAGGATCCAAAATTCCAAAAAGTTGTGCCAAATATGGCTAAGGTAATCTACTCCTGGGGTAAGAAAATCCTTAGTTTTTCGAAAAATTCAAAGTTTTGTAAACAGAAAATTTATAAAAATGACCATATAATTGATATTCATGTCAACACCGAAGTGCTGACTACTGAGCTGGTGATACCCTCGGGGACGAAACGTCCACCAGCAGTGGCATAGACCCAGTGGTGTAAATAGTTATCAAAAGTACCAGGACTATAATTTTATACGCCAGACGCGCGTTTCGTCTACATAAGACTCATCAGTGACGCTCAGATCAAAATAGTTTAAAAGCCAAATAAATACAAAGTTGAAGAGCATTGAGGATCCAAAATTCCAAAAAGTTGTGCCAAATATGGCTAAGGTAATCTACTCCTGGGGTAAGAAAATCCTTAGTTTTTCGAAAAATTCAAAGTTTTGTAAACAGAAAATTTATAAAAATGACCATATAATTGATATTCATGTCAACACCGAAGTGCTGACTACTGAGCTGGTGATACCCTCGGGGACGAAACGTCCACCAGCAGTGGCATCGACCCAGTGGTGTAAATAGTTATCAAAAGTACCAGGACTATAATTTTATACGCCAGACGCGCGTTTCGTCTATAAACGAAACTATAAACTACATCAACCACCATACCCGTGGTATATAAAGACTAAAACACGACTGTAAACTACATCAACCACCATACCCGTGGTATATAAAGACTAATACACGACTATAAACTACATCAACCACCATACCCGTGGTATATAAAGACTAATACACGACTATACACTACATCCACCACCATACCCGTGGTATATAAAGACTAATACACGACTATACACTACGTCAACCACCATAGCCGTGGTATATAAAGACTAATACACGACTATACACTATATCAACCACCATACCCGTGATATATAAAGACTAATACACGACTATAAACTACATCAACCACCATACCCGTGGTATATAAAGACAAATACACGACTATACACTACATCAACCACAAAACCCGTGGTATATAAAGACTAATACACGACTATAATCTACATCCACCACCATACCCGTGGTATATAAAGAATAATACACGACTATAAACTACATCAACCACCATACCCGTGGTATATAAAGACTAATACACGACTATACACTACATCAACCACCATACCCGTTGTATATAAAGACTAATACACGACTATAAACTACATCCACCACCATACCCGTGGTATATAAAGACTTATACACGACTATAAACTACATCAACCACCATACCCGTGATATATAAAGATTAATACACGACTATAAACTACATCCATCACCATACCCGTGGTATATAAAGACTAATACACGACTATACAATACATCAACCACCATACCCGTCGTATATAAAGACTAATACACGACTATAAACTACATCAACCACCATACCCGTGGTATATAAAGATTAATACACGACTATAAACTACATCCACCACCATACCCGTGGTATATACAGACTAATACACGACTATACAATACATCAACGACCATACCCGTGGTATATACAGACTAATACACGACTATAAACTACATCAACCACAATACCCGTGGTATATAAAGACTAAAACACGACTGTAAACTACATCAACGACCACACCCGTGGTATATAAAGACTAATACACGACTATACACTACATCCACCACCATACCCGTGGTATATAAAGACTAAAACACGACTATAAACTACATCAACCACCATACCCGTGGTATATAAAGACTAATACATGACTATAAACTACATCAACCACCATACCCGTGGTATATAAAGATTAATACACGACTATAAACTACATCCACCACCATACCCGTGGTATATAAAGACTAATACACGACTATAAACTACATCCACCACCATACCCGTGGTATATAAAGACTAATACACGACTATAAACTACATCAACCACCATACCCGTGGTATATAAAGACTAATACACGACTATAAACTACATCCACCACCATACCCGTGGTATATAAAGACTAATACACGACTATAAACTACATCCACCACCATACCCGTGGTATATAAAGACTAAAACACGACTATAAACTACATCAACCACCATACCCGTGGTATATAAAGACTAATACACGACTATAAACTACATCCACCACCATACCCGTGGTATATAAAGACTAATACACAACTATACACTACATCAACCACCTTACCCGTGGTATATAAAGACTAATACACGATTATAAACTACATCAACCACCAGACCCGTGGTATATAAAGACAAATACACCACTAAACACTACATCAACCACCATACCCGTGGTATATAAAGACTAATACACGACTATATACTACATCAACCACCATACCCGTGGTATATAAAGACTAATACACGACTATAAACTACATCAACCACCATACCCGTGGTATATAAAGACAAATACACGACTATACACTACATCCACCACCATACCCTTGGTATATAAAGACTAATACACGACTATAAACTACATCCACCACCATACCCGTGGTATATAAAGACTATTACACGACTATAAACTACATCCACCACCATATTCGTGGTATATAAAGACTAATACACGACTATATACTACATCAACCACCATACCCGTGGTATATAAAGACTAATACACGACTATAAACTACATCAACCACCATACCCGTGGTATATAAAGACTAATACACGACTATAAACTACATCCACCACCATACCCGTGGTATATAAAGACTAATACACAACTATACACTACATCAACCACCTTACCCGTGGTATATAAAGACTAATACACGACTATAAACTACATCCACCACCAGACCCGTGGTATATAAAGACAAATACACCACTAAACACTACATCAACCACCATACCCGTGGTATATAAAGACTAATACACGACTATATACTACATCAACCACCATACCCGTGGTATATAAAGACTAATACACGACTATAAACTACATCAACCACCATACCCGTGGTATATAAAGACAAATACACGACTATATACTACATCAACCACCATACCCGTGGTATATAAAGACTAATACACGACTATAAACTACATCCACCACCATACCCGTGGTATATAAAGACTAATACACGACTATAAACTACATCCACCACCATACCCGTGGTATATAAAGACTAATACACGACTATACACTACATCAACCACCATACCCGTGGTATATAAAGACTAATACACGACTATACACTACATCCACCACCATACCCGTGGTATATAAAGACTAATACACGACTATAAACTACATCAACCACCATACCCGTGGTATATAAAGACTAATACAGGACTATAAACTACATCCACCACCATACCCGTGGTATATAAAGACTAATACACGACTATACACTACATCAACCACCATACCCGTGGTATATAAAGACTAATACACGACTATAAACTACGTTAACCACCATACCCGTGGTATATAAAGACTAATACACGACTATACACTACATCAACCACCATACCCGTGGTATATAAAGACTATTACATGACTGTAAACTACATCAACCACCATACCCGTGGTATATAAAGACAAATACACGACTGTAAACTACATCAACCACCATACCCGTGGTATATAAAGACTAATACACGACTGTAAACTGCATCAACAACCATACCCGTGGTATATAAAGACAAATACACGACTATAAACTACATCAACCACCATACCCGTGGTATATAAAGACTAATACACGACTATACACTACATCCACCACCATACCCGTGGTATATAAAGACTAATACACAACTATACACTACATCAACCACCTTACCCGTGGTATATAAAGACTAATACACGACTATAAACTACATCCACCACCATACCCGTGGTATATAAAGACAAATACACGACTAAACACTACATCAACCACCATACCCGTGGTATATAAAGACTAATACACGACTATAAACTACATCAACCACCATACCCGTGGTATATAAAGACTAATACACGACTATAAACTACATCCACCACCATACCCGTGGTATATAAAGACTAATACACGACTATATACTACATCAACCACCATACCGGTGGTATATAAAGACTAATACACGACTATAAACTACATCAACCACCATACCCGTGGTATATAAAGACTAATACACGACTATAAACTACATCCACCACCATACCCGTGGTATATAAAGACTAATACACGACTATAAACTACATCCACCACCATACCCGTGGTATATAAAGACTAATACACGACTATATACTACATCCACCACCATACCCGTGGTATATAAAGACTAATACACGACTATAAACTACATCAACCACCATACCCGTGGTATATAAAGACTAATACAGGACTATAAACTACATCCACCACCATACCCGTGGTATATAAAGACTAATACACGACTATACACTACATCAACCACCATACCCGTGGTATATAAAGACTAATACACGACTATAATCTACGTTAACCACCATACCCGTGGTATATAAAGACTAATACACGACTAAACACTACATCAACCACCATACCCGTGGTATATAAAGACTAATACACGACTATATACTACATCAACCACCATACCCTTGGTATATAAAGACTAATACACGACTATAAACTACATCAACCACCATACCCGTGGTATATAAAGACAAATACACGACTATACACTACATCAACCACCATACCCGTGGTATATAAAGACTAATACACGACTATAAACTACATCCACCACCATACCCGTGGTATATAAAGACTAATACACGACTATAAACTACATCCACCACCATACCCGTGGTATATAAAGACTAATACACGACTATATACTACATCAACCACCATACCCGTGGTATATAAAGACTAATACACGACTATATACTACATCAACTACCATACCCGTGGTATATAAAGACTAATACACGACTATACACTACATCAACCACCATACCCGTGGTATATAAAGACTAATACACGACTATAAACTACATCCACCACCATACCCGTGGTATATAAAGACAAATACACGACTAAACACTACATCAACCACCATACCCGTTGTATATAAAGACTAATACACGACTATAAACTACATCAACCACCATACCCGTGGTATATAAAGACTAATACACGACTATAAACTACATCAACCACCATACCCGTGGTATATAAAGACTAATACACGACTATAAACTACATCAACCACCATACCCGTGGTATATACAGACTAATACACGACTATACACTACATCAACCACCATACCCGTGGTATATAAAGACTAATACACGACTATAAACTACATCAACCACCATACCCGTGGTATATAAAGACTAATACAGGACTATAAACTACATCCACCACCATACCCGTGGTATATAAAGACTAATACACGACTATACACTACATCAACCACCATAACAGTGGTATATAAAGACTAATACACGACTATACACTACATCAACCACCATACCCGTGGTATATAAAGACTAATACACGACTGTAAACTACATCAACCACCATACCCGTGGTATATAAAGACAAATACACGACTATAAACTACATCAACCACCATACCCATGGTATATAAAGACTAATACACGACTGTAAACTACATCAACCACCATACCCGTGGTATATAAAGACAAATACACGACTATAAACTACATCAACCACCATACCCGTGGTATATACAGACTAATACACGACTATAAACTACATCAACCACCATACCCGTGGTATATAAAGACTAAAACACGACTGTAAACTACATCAACCACCATACCCGTGGTATATAAAGACTAATACACGACTATAAACTACAACAACCACCATACCCGTGGTATATAAAGACTAATACACGACTATACACTACATCCACCACCATACCCGTGGTATATAAAGACTAATACACGACTATACACTACGTCAACCACCATAGCCGTGGTATATAAAGACTAATACACGACTATACACTATATCAACCACCATACCCGTGGTATATAAAGACTAATACACGACTATAAACTACATCAACCACCATACCCGTGGTATATAAAGACAAATACACGACTATACACTACATCAACCACAAAACCCGTGGTATATAAAGACTAATACACGACTATAATCTACATCCACCACCATACCCGTGGTATATAAAGACTAATACACGACTATAAACTACATCAACCACCATACCCGTGGTATATAAAGACTAATACACGACTATACACTACATCAAATACCATACCCGTTGTATATAAAGACTAATACACGACTATAAACTACATCCACCACCATACCCGTGGTATATAAAGACTTATACACGACTATAAACTACATCAACCACCATACCTGTGGTATATAAAGATTAATACACGACTATAAACTACATCCACCACCATACCCATGGTATATAAAGACTAATACACGACTATACAATACATCAACCACCATACCCGTGGTATATAAAGACTAATACACGACTATAAACTACATCAACCACCATACCCGTGGTATATAAAGATTAATACACGACTATAAACTACATCCACCACCATACCCGTGGTATATACAGACTAATACACGACTATACAATACATCAACGACCATACCCGTGGTATATACAGACTAATACACGACTATAAACTACATCAACCACAATACCCGTGGTATATAAAGACTAAAACACGACTGTAAACTATATCAACGACCACACCCGTGGTATATAAAGACTAATACACGACTATAAACTACGTCAACCACCATACCCGTGGTATATAAAGACTAATACACGACTATAAACTACGTCAACCACCATACCCGTGGTATATAAAGATTAATACACGACTATAAACTACATCCACCACCATACCCGTGGTATATAAAGACTAATACACGACTATAAACTACATCCACCACCATACCCGTGGTATATAAAGACTAATACACAACTATACACTACATCAACCACCTTACCCGTGGTATATAAAGACTAATACACGACTATAAACTACATCCACCACCATACCCGTGGTATATAAAGACAAATACACGACTATACACTACATCAACCACCATACCCGTGGTATATAAAGACTAATACACGACTATAAACTACATCCACCACCATACCCGTGGTATATAAAGACTAATACACGACTATAAACTACATCCACCACCATACCCGTGGTATATAAAGACTAATACACGACTATATACTACATCAACTACCATACCCGTGGTATATAAAGACTAATACACGACTATAAACTACATCAACCACCATACCCGTGGTATATAAAGACTAATACAGGACTATAAACTACATCCACCACCATACCCGTGGTATATAAAGACTAATACACGACTATACACTACATCAACCACCATACCCGTGGTATATAAAGACTAATACACGACTATAAACTACGTTAACCACCATACCCGTGGTATATAAAGACTAATACACGACTATACACTACATCAACCACCATACCCGTGGTATATAAAGACTATTACATGACTGTAAACTACATCAACCACCATACCCGTGGTATATAAAGACAAATACACGACTGTAAATTACATCAACCACCATACCCGTGGTATATAAAGACTAATACACGACTGTAAACTGCATCAACCACCATACCCGTGGTATATAAAGACAAATACACGACTATAAACTACATCAACCACCATACCCGTGGTATATAAAGACTAATACACGACTATAAACTACATCCACCACCATACCCGTGGTATATAAAGACTAATACACAACTATACACTACATCAACCACCTTACCCGTGGTATATAAAGACTAATACACGACTATAAACTACATCCACCACCATACCCGTGGTATATAAAGACAAATACACGACTAAACACTACATCAACCACCATACCCGTGGTATATAAAGACTAATACACGACTATATACTACATCAACCACCATACCTGTGGTATATAAAGACTAATACACGACTATAAACTACATCAACCACCATACCCGTGGTATATAAGGACTAATACACGACTATAAACTACATCCACCACCATACCCGTGGTATATAAAGACTAATACACGACTATAAACTACATCCACCACCATACCCGTGGTATATAAAGACTAATACACGACTATATACTACATCCACCACCATACCCGTGGTATATAAAGACTAATACACGACTATAAACTACATCAACCACCATACCCGTGGTATATAAAGACTAATACAGGACTATAAACTACATCCACCACCATACCCGTGGTATATAAAGACTAATACACGACTATACACTACATCAACCACCATACCCGTGGTATATAAAGACTAATACACGACTATAATCTACGTTAACCACCATACCCGTGGTATATAAAGACTAATACACGACTAAACACTACATCAACCACCATACCCGTGGTATATAAAGACTAATACACGACTATAAACTACATCAACCACCTTACCCGTGGTATATAAAGACTAATACACGACTATATACTACATCAACCACCATACCCTTGGTATATAAAGACTAATACACGACTATAAACTACATCAACCACCATACCCGTGGTATATAAAGACAAATACACGACTATACACTACATCAACGACCATACCCGTGGTATATAAAGACTAATACACGACTATAAACTACATCCACCACCATACCCGTGGTATATAAAGACTAATACACGACTATAAACTACATCCACCACCATACCCGTGGTATATAAAGACTAATACACGACTATATACTACATCAACCACCATACCCGTGGTATATAAAGACTAATACACGACTATAAACTACATCAACCACCATACCCGTGGTATATAAAGACTAATACAGGACTATAAACTACATCCACCACCATACCCGTGGTATATAAAGACTAATACACGACTATACACTACATCAACCACCATAACAGTGGTATATAAAGACTAATACACGACTATACACTACATCAACCACCATACCCGTGGTATATAAAGACTAATACACGACTGTAAACTACATCAACCACCATACCCGTGGTATATAAAGACAAATACAGGACTATAAACTATATCAACCACCATACCCATGGTATATAAAGACTAATACACGACTGTAAACTACATCAACCACTATACCCGTGGTATATAAAGACAAATACACGACTATAAACTACATCAACCACCATACCCGTGGTATATACAGACTAATACACGACTATAAACTACATCAACCACCATACCCGTGGTATATAAAGACTAAAACACGACTGTAAACTACATCAACCACCATACCCGTGGTATATAAAGACTAATACACGACTATAAACTACATCAACCACCATACCCGTGGTATATAAAGACTAATACACGACTATACACTACATCCACCACCATACCCGTGGTATATAAAGACTAATACACGACTATACACTACGTCAACAACATAGCCGTGGTATATAAAGACTAATACACGACTATACACTATATCAACCACCATACCCGTGGTATATAAAGACTAATACACGACTATAAACTACATCAACCACCATACCCGTGGTATATAAAGACAAATACACGACTATACACTACATCAACCACAAAACCCGTGGTATATAAAGACTAATACACGACTATAATCTACATCCACCACCATACCCGTGGTATAAAGACTAATACACGACTATAAACTACATCAACCACCATACCCGTGGTATATAAAGACTAATACACGACTATACACTACATCAAATACCATACCCGTTGTATATAAAGACTAATACACGACTATAAACTACATCCACCACCATACCCGTGGTATATAAAGACTTATACACGACTATAAACTACATCAACCACCATACCCGTGGTATATAAAGATTAATACACGACTATAAACTACATCCACCACCATACCCGTGGTATATAAAGACTAATACACGACTATACAATACATCAACCACCATACCCGTGGTATATAAAGACTAATACACGACTATAAACTACATCAACCACCATACCCGTGGTATATAAAGATTAATACACGACTATAAACTACATCCACCACCATACCCGTGGTATATACAGACTAATACACGACTATACAATACATCAACGACCATACCCGTGGTATATACAGACTAATACACGACTATAAACTACATCAACCACAATACCCGTGGTATATAAAGACTAAAACACGACTGTAAACTATATCAACGACCACACCCGTGGTATATAAAGACTAATACACGACTATAAACTACGTCAACCACCATACCCGTGGTATATAAAGATTAATACACGACTATAAACTACATCCACCACCATACCCGTGGTATATAAAGACTAATACACGACTATAAACTACATCCACCACCATACCCGTGGTATATAAAGACTAATACACGACTATAAACTACATCAACCACCATACCCGTGGTATATAAAGACTAAAACACGACTATATACTACATCAACCACCATACCCGTGGTATATAAAGACTAATACACGACTATACCCTACATCCACCACCATACCCGTGGTATATAAAGACTAATACACGACTATATACTACATCAACCACCATACCGGTGGTATATAAAGACTAAAACACGACTATAAACTACATCCACCACCATACCCGTGGTATATAAAGACTAATACACGACTATATACTACATCAACCACCATACCCGTGGTATATAAAGACTAATACACGACTATAAACTACATCAACCACCATACCCGTGGTATATAAAGACTAATACATGACTATAAACTACATCAACCACCATACCCGTGGTATATAAAGACTAATACACGACTGTAAACTACATCAACCACCATACCCATGGTATATAAAGACTAATACACGACTAAACACTACATCAACCACCATACCCGTGGTATATAAAGACTAATACACGACTATACACTACATCAACCACCATACCCTTGGTATATAAAGACTAATACACGACTATAAACTACATCAACCACCATACCCGTGGTATATAAAGACTAATACAGGACTATAAACTACATCCACCACCATACCCGTGGTATATAAAGACTAATACACGACTATACACTACATCAACCACCATACCCGTGGTATATAAAGACTAATACACGACTATAAACTACATCCACCACCATACCCGTGGTATATAAAGACTAATACACGACTATATACTACATCAACTACCATACCCGTGGTATATAAAGACTAATACACGACTATAAACTACATCAACCACCATACCCGTGGTATATAAAGACTAATACAGGACTATAAACTACATCCACCACCATACCCGTGGTATATAAAGACTAATACACGACTATACACTACATCAACCACCATACCCGTGGTATATAAAGACTAATACACGACTATAAACTACGTTAACCACCATACCCGTGGTATATAAAGACTAATACACGACTATACACTACATCAACCACCATACCCGTGGTATATAAAGACTATTACATGACTGTAAACTACATCAACCACCATACCCGTGGTATATAAAGACAAATACACGACTGTAAACTACATCAACCACCATACCCGTGGTATATAAAGACTAATACACGACTGTAAACTGCATCAACCACCATACCCGTGGTATATAAAGACAAATACACGACTATAAACTACATCAACCACCATACCCGTGGTATATAAAGACTAATACACGACTATAAACTGCATCCACCACCATACCCGTGGTATATAAAGACTAATACACAACTATACACTACATCAACCACCTTACCCGTGGTATATAAAGACTAATACACGACTATAAACTACATCCACCACCATACCCGTGGTATATAAAGACAAATACACGACTAAACACTACATCAACCACCATACCCGTGGTATATAAAGACTAATACACGACTATATACTACATCAACCACCATACCTGTG
This sequence comes from Mytilus trossulus, assembly GCF_036588685.1. Taxonomy (NCBI): domain Eukaryota; kingdom Metazoa; phylum Mollusca; class Bivalvia; order Mytilida; family Mytilidae; genus Mytilus; species Mytilus trossulus. Next base: position 5,379,621 of record NC_086383.1, on the reverse strand, counting down.
GTATATAAAGACTAATACACGACTATAAACTACATCAACCACCATACCCGTGGTATATAAAGACTAATACACGACTATAAACTACATCCACCACCATACCCGTGGTATATAAAGACTAATACACGACTATAAACTACATCCACCACCATACCCGTGGTATATAAAGACTAATACACGACTATATACTACATCCACCACCATACCCGTGGTATATAAAGACTAATACACGACTATAAACTACATCAACCACCATACCCGTGGTATATAAAGACTAATACAGGACTATAAACTACATCCACCACCATACCCGTGGTATATAAAGACTAATACACGACTATACACTACATCAACCACCATACCCGTGGTATATAAAGACTAATACACGACTATAATCTACGTTAACCACCATACCCGTGGTATATAAAGACTAATACACGACTAAACACTACATCAACCACCATACCCGTGGTATATAAAGACTAATACACGACTATATACTACATCAACCACCATACCCTTGGTATATAAAGACTAATACACGACTATAAACTACATCAACCACCATACCCGTGGTATATAAAGACAAATACACGACTATACACTACATCAACGACCATACCCGTGGTATATAAAGACTAATACACGACTATAAACTACATCCACCACCATACCCGTGGTATATAAAGACTAATACACGACTATAAACTACATCCACCACCATACCCGTGGTATATAAAGACTAATACACGACTATATACTACATCAACCACCATACCCGTGGTATATAAAGACTAATACACGACTATAAACTACATCAACCACCATACCCGTGGTATATAAAGACTAATACAGGACTATAAACTACATCCACCACCATACCCGTGGTATATAAAGACTAATACACGACTATACACTACATCAACCACCATAACAGTGGTATATAAAGACTAATACACGACTATACACTACATCAACCACCATACCCGTGGTATATAAAGACTAATACACGACTGTAAACTACATCAACCACCATACCCGTGGTATATAAAGACAAATACACGACTATAAACTACATCAACCATCATACCCATGGTATATAAAGACTAATACACGACTGTAAACTACATCAACCACCATACCCGTGGTATATAAAGACAAATACACGACTATAAACTACATCAACCACCATACCCGTGGTATATACAGACTAATACACGACTATAAACTACATCAACCACCATACCCGTGGTATATAAAGACTAATACACGACTATAAACTACATCAACCACCATACCCGTGGTATATAAAGACTAATACACGACTATACACTACATCCACCACCATACCCGTGGTATATAAAGACTAATACACGACTATACACTACGTCAACAACATAGCCGTGGTATATAAAGACTAATACACGACTATACACTATATCAACCACCATACCCGTGGTATATAAAGACTAATACACGACTATAAACTACATCAACCACCATACCCGTGGTATATAAAGACAAATACACGACTATACACTACATCAACCACAAAACCCGTGGTATATACAGACTAATACACGACTATAATCTACATCCACCACCATACCCGTGGTATATAAAGACTAATACACGACTATAAACTACATCAACCACCATACCCGTGGTATATAAAGACTAATACACGACTATACACTACATCAAATACCATACCCGTTGTATATAAAGACTAATACACGACTATAAACTACATCCACCACCATACCCGTGGTATATAAAGACTTATACACGACTATAAACTACATCAACCACCATACCCGTGGTATATAAAGATTAATACACGACTATAAACTACATCCACCACCATACCCGTGGTATATAAAGACTAATACACGACTATACAATACATCAACCACCATACCCGTGGTATATAAAGACTAATACACGACTATAAACTACATCAACCACCATACCCGTGGTATATAAAGATTAATACACGACTATAAACTACATCCACCACCATACCCGTGGTATATACAGACTAATACACGACTATACAATACATCAACGACCATACCCGTGGTATATACAGACTAATACACGACTATAAACTACATCAACCACAATACCCGTGGTATATAAAGACTAAAACACGACTGTAAACTATATCAACGACCACACCCGTGGTATATAAAGACTAATACACGACTATAAACTACGTCAACCACCATACCCGTGGTATATAAAGATTAATACACGACTATAAACTACATCCACCACCATACCCGTGGTATATAAAGACTAATACACGACTATAAACTACATCCACCACCATACCCGTGGTATATAAAGACTAATACACGACTATAAACTACATCAACCACCATACCCGTGGTATATAAAGACTAAAACACGACTATATACTACATCAACCACCATACCCGTGGTATATAAAGACTAATACACGACTATACACTACATCCACCACCATACCCGTGGTATATAAAGACTAATACACGACTATATACTACATCAACCACCATACCGGTGGTATATAAAGACTAATACACGACTATAAACTACATCAACTACCATACCCGTGGTATATAAAGACTAATACACGACTATACACTACATCAACCACCATACCCGTGGTATATAAAGACTAATACACGACTATATACTACATCAACCACCATACCCGTGGTATATAAAGACTAATACACGACTATACACTACATCAACCACCATACCCGTGGTATATAAAGACTAATACACGACTATACACTACATCAACCACCATACCCGTGGTATATAAAGACAAATACACGACTATACACTACATCAACCACCATACCCGTGGTATATAAAGACTAATACACGACTATAAACTACATCCACCACCATACCCGTGGTATATAAAGACTAATACACGACTATAAACTACATCCACCACCATACCCGTGGTATATAAAGATTAATACACGACTATAAACTACATCCACCACCATACCCGTGGTATATAAAGACTAATACACGACTATATACTACATCAACCACTATACCCGTGGTATATAAAGACTAATACACGACTATAAACTACATCAGCCACCATACCCGTGGTATATAAAGACTAATACAGGAATATAAACTACATCCACCACCATACCCGTGGTATATAAAGACTAATACACGACTATACACTACATCAACCACCATACCCGTGGTATATAAAGACTAATACACGACGATAAACTACGTTAACCACCATACCCGTGGTATATAAAGACTAATACACGACTATACACTACATCAACCACCATACCCGTGGTATATAAAGACTAATACACGACTGTAAACTACATCAACCACCATACCCGTGGTATATAAAGACAAATACACGACTATAAACTACATCAACCACCATACCCGTGGTATATAAAGACTAATACACGACTGTAAACTACATCAACCACCATACCCGTGGTATATAAAGACAAATACACGACTATAAACTACATCAACCACCATACCCGTGGTATATAAAGACTAATACACGACTATAAACTACATCCACCACCATACCCGTGGTATATAAAGACTAATACACGACTATACACTACATCAACCACCTTACCCGTGGTATATAAAGACTAATACACGACTATAAACTACATCCACCACCATACCCGTGGTATATAAAGACAAATACACGACTAAACACTACATCAACCACCATACCCGTGGTATATAAAGACTAATACACGACTATAAACTACATCAACCACCATACCCGTGGTATATAAAGACTAATACACGACTATAAACTACATCAACCACCATACCCGTGGTATATAAAGACTAATACACGACTATAAACTACATCAACCAATATACCCGTGGTATATAAAGACTAATACACGACTATACACTATATCAACCACCATACCCGTGGTATATAAAGACGAATACACGACTATACACTACATCAACCACCATACCCGTGGTATATAAAGACAAATACACGACTAAACACTACATCAACCACCATACCCGTGGTATATAAAGACTAATACACGACTATACACTATATCAACCACCATACCCGTGGTATATAAAGACTAATACACGACTATATACTACATCAACCACCATACCCGTGGTATATAAAGACTAATACACGACTATAAACTACATCAACCACCATACCCGTGGTATATAAAGACTAATACACGACTATAAACTACATCCACCACCATACCCGTGGTATATAAAGACTAATACACGACTATAAACTACATCCACCACCATACCCGTGGTATATAAAGACTAATACACGACTATAAACTACATCAACCACCATACCTGTGGTATATAAAGACTAATACACGACTATAAACTACATCAACCACCATACCCGTGGTATATAAAGACTAATACACGACTATATACTACATCCACCACCATACCCGTGGTATATAAAGACTAATACACGACTATAAACTACATCAACCACCATACCCGTGGTATATAAAGACTAATACAGGACTATAAACTACATCCACCACCATACCCGTGGTATATAAAGACTAATACACGACTATACACTACATCAACCACCATACCCGTGGTATATAAAGACTAATACACGACTATAAACTACGTTAACCACCATACCCGTGGTATATAAAGACTAATACACGACTATACACTACATCAACCACCATACCCGTGGTATATAAAGACTAATACACGACTGTAAACTACATCAACCACCATACCCGTGGTATATAAAGACAAATACACGACTATAAACTACATCAACCACCATACATGTGGTATATAAAGACTAATACACGACTGTAAACTACATCAACCACCATACCCGTGGTATATAAAGACAAATACACGACTATAAACTACATCAACCACCATACCCGTGGTATATACAGACTAATACACGACTATAAACTACAACAACCACCATACCCGTGGTATATAAAGACTAAAACACGACTGTAAACTACATCAACCACCATACCCGTGGTATATAAAGACTAATACACGACTATAAACTACATCAACCACCATACCCGTGGTATATAAAGACTAATACACGACTATACACTACATCCACCACCATACCCGTGGTATATAAAGACTAATACACGACTATACACTACGTCAACCACCATACCCGTGGTATATAAAGACTAATACACGACTATACACTATATCAACCACCATACCCGTGGTATATAAAGACTAATACACGACTATAAACTACATCAACCACCATACCCGTGGTATATAAAGACTAATACACGACTATAAACTACATCAACCACCATACCCGTGGTATATAAAGACTAATACACGACTATAAACTACATCCACCACCATACCCGTGGTATATAAAGACTAATACACGACTATATACTACATCCACCACCATACCCGTGGTATATAAAGACTAATACACGACTATAAACTACATCAACCACCATACCCGTGGTATATAAAGACTAATACAGGACTATAAACTACATCCACCACCATACCCGTGGTATATAAAGACTAATACACGACTATACACTACATCAACCACCATACCCGTGGTATATAAAGACTAATACACGACTATAAACTACGTTAACCACCATACCCGTGGTATATAAAGACTAATACACGACTATACACTACATCAACCACCATACCCGTGGTATATAAAGACTAATACACGACTATAAACTACATCCACCACCATACCCGTGGTATATAAAGACAAATACACGCCTATACACTACATCAACCACCATACCCGTGGTATATAAAGACTAATACACGACTATAAACTACATCCACCACCATACCCGTGGTATATAAAGACTAATACACGACTATAAACTACATCCACCACCATACCCGTGGTATATAAAGACTAAAACACGACTATAAACTACATCAACCACCATACCCGTGGTATATAAAGACTAATACACGACTATAAACTACATCCACCACCATACCCGTGGTATATAAAGACTAATACACAACTATACACTACATCAACCACCTTACCCGTGGTATATAAAGACTAATACACGACTATACACTACATCCACCACCATACCCGTGGTATATAAAGACAAATACACGACTAAACACTACATCAACCACTATACCCGTGGTATATAAAGACTAATACACGACTATATACTACATCAACCACCATACCCGTGGTATATAAAGACTAATACACGACTATAAACTACATCAACCACCATACCCGTGGTATATAAAGACTAATACACGACTATACACTACATCAACCACCATACCCGTGGTATATAAAGACTAATACACGACTATAAACTACATCCACCACCATACCCGTGGTATATAAAGACTAATACACGACTATAAACTACATCAACCACCATACCCGTGGTATATAAAGACAAATACACGACTATACACTACATCCACCACCATACCCGTGGTATATAAAGACTAATACACGACTATAAACTACATCCACCACCATACCCGTGGTATATAAAGACTAATACACGACTATAAACTACATCCACCACCATACCCGTTGTATATAAAGACTAATACACGACTATATACTACATCAACCACCATACCCGTGGTATATAAAGACTAATACACGACTATAAACTACATCAACCACCATACCCGTGGTATATAAAGACTAATACAGGACTATAAACTACATCCACCACCATACCCGTGGTATATAAAGACTAATACACGACTATACACTACATCAACCACCATACCCGTGGTATATAAAGACTAATACACGACTATAAACTACGTTAACCACCATACCCGTGGTATATAAAGACTAATACACGACTATACACTACATCAACCACCATACCCGTGGTATATAAAGACTAATACACGACTGTAAACTACATCAACCACCATACCCGTGGTATATAAAGACAAATACACGACTATAAACTACATCAACCACCATACCCGTGGTATATACAGACTAATACACGACTATAAACTACATCAACCACCATACCCGTGGTATATAAAGACTAAAACACGACTGTAAACTACATCAACCACCATACCCGTGGTATATAAAGACTAATTCACGACTATAAACTACATCAACCACCATACCCGTGGTATATAAAGACTAATACACGACTATACACTACATCCACCACCATACCCGTGGTATATAAAGACTAATACACGACTATACACTACGTCAACCACCATACCCGTGGTATATAAAGACTAATACACGACTATAAACTACATCCACCACCATACCCGTGGTATATAAAGACAAATACACGCCTATAAACTACATCAACCACCATACCCGTGGTATATAAAGACTAATACACGACTATAAACTACATCCACCACCATACCCGTGGTATATAAAGACTAATACACGACTATACACTACATCCACCACCATACCCGTGGTATATAAAGACTAATACACGACTATAAACTACATCCACCACCATACCCGTGGTATATAAAGACTAATACACGACTGTAAACTACGTCCACCACCATACCCGTGGTATATAAAGACTAATACACGACTATAAACTACATCCACCACCATACCCGTGGTATATAAAGACTAAAACACGACTATAAACTACATCAACCACCATACCCGTGGTATATAAAGACTAATACACGACTATAAACTACATCAACCACCATACCCGTGGTATATAAAGACTAATACACGACTGTAAACTACATCAACCACCATACCCGTGGTATATAAAGACTAATACACGACTGTAAACTACATCAACGACCATACCCGTGGTATATAAAGACTAATACACGACTATAAACTACATCAACCACCATACCCGTGGTATATAAAGACTAATACACGACTATAAACTACATCAACCACCATACCCGTGGTATATAAAGACTAAAACACGACTGTAAACTACATCAACCACCTTACCCGTGGTATATAAAGACTAATACACGACTATAATCTACATCCTCCACCATACCCGTGGTATATAAAGACAAATACACGACTATAAACTACATCCACCACCATACCCGTGGTATACAAAGACTAAAACACGACTATAAACTACATCCACCACCATACCCGTGGTATATAAAGACTAATACACGACTATAAACTACATCCACCACCATACCCGTGGTATATAAAGACTAATACACGACTATGAACTTCATCAACCACCATACCCGTGGTATATAAAGACTAATACACGACTATAAACTTCATCAACCACCATACCCGAGGTATATAAAGACTAATACACGACTATAAACTTCATCAACCACCATACCCGTGGTATATAAAGACTAAAACACGACTGTAAACTACATCAACCACCATACCCGTGGTATATAAAGACTAATACACGACTATACACTACATCCACCACCATACCTGTGGTATATAAAGACTAATACACGACTATAAACTACATCCACCACCATACCCGTGGTATATAAAGACTAATACACGACTATAAACTACATCAACCACCATACCCGTGGTATATAAAGACTAATACACGACTATACACTACATCCACCACCATACCCGTGGTATATAAAGACTAATACACGACTATACACTTCATCCACCACCATACCCGTGGTATATAAAGACTAAAACACGACTATAAACTACATCCACCACCATACCCGTGGTATATACAGACTAATACACGACTATAAACTACGTCAACCACCATACCCGTGGTATATAAAGACTAATACACGACTGTAAACTACACCAACCACCATACCCGTGGTATATAAAGACTAAAACACGACTGTAAACTACATCCACCACCATACCCGTGGTATATAAAGACTAAACCCCGAGGGTATCACCAGCCCAGTAGTCAGCACTTCGGTGTTGACATGAATATCAATTATATGGTCATTTTTATAAATTTTCTGTTTACAAAACTTTGAACTTTTCGAAAAACTAAGGATTTTCTTACCCCAGGAGTAGATTACCTTAGCCGTATTTGGCACAACTTTTTGGAATTTTTGGTCCTCAATGCTCTTCAACTTTGTATATGTTTTGGCTTTTTCACTATTTTGATCTGAGCGTCACTGATGAGTCTTATGTAGACGAAACGCGCGTCTGGCGTATGAAATTATAATCCTGGTACTTTTGATAACTATAATACACGACTATAAACTACATCAACCACCATACCCGTGGTATATAAAGACTAATACACGACTATAAACTACGTTAACCACCATACCCGTGGTATATAAAGACTAATACACGACTGTAAACTACATCAACCACCATACCCGTGGTATATAAAGACTAATACACGACTATACACTACATCAACCACTATACCCGTGGTATATAAAGACTAATACACGACTATAAACTACGTCAACCACCATACCCGTGGTATATAAAGACTAATACACGACTATACACTACATCCACCACCTTACCCGTGGTATATAAAGACTAATACACGACTATAAACTACATCCACCACCATACCCGTGGTATATAAAGACTAAAACACGACTGTAAACTACATCCACCACCATACCCGTGGTATATAAAGACTAATACACGACTATAAACTACATCAACCACCATACCCGTGGTATATAAAGACTAATACACGACTATAAACTACATCATCTACAATATCCGTGGTATATAAAGACTAAAACACGAGTGTAAACTACATCAACCACCATACCCGTGGAATATAAAGACTAATACACGACTATACACTACATCCACCACCATACCCGTGGTATATAAAGACTAAAACACGACTATAAACTACATCAACCACCATACCAGTGGTATATAAAGACAAACACACGACTATAAACTACATCAACCACCATACCCGTGGTATATAAAGACTAATACACGACTATACACTACATCCACCACCATACCCGTGGTATATAAAGACTAATACACGACTATAAACTACATCCACCACCATACCCGTGGTATATAAAGACTAATACACGACTATACACTACATCCACCACCATACCCGTGGTATATAAAGACAAATACACGACTATACACTACATCCACCACCATACCCGTGGTATATAAAGACTAATACACGACTATAAACTACATCAACCACCATACCCATGGTATATAAAGACTAATACACGACTATACACTACATCCACCACCTTACCCGTGGTATATTAAGACTAATACACGACTATACACTACATCAACCACCATACCCGTGGTATATACAAACTGATACACGACTATAAACTACATCAACCACCATACCCGTGGTATATAAAGACTAAAACACGACTGTAAACTACATCCACCACCATACCCGTGGTATATAAAGACTAATACACGACTATACACTACATCAACCACCATACCCGTGGTATATAAAGACTAAACCACGACTGTAAACTACATCAACCACCATACCCGTGGTATATAAAGACTAATACACGACTATAAACTACGTCAACCACCATACCCGTGGTATATAAAGACTAATACACGACTATACACTACATCCACCACCATACCCGTGGTATATAAAAACTAATACACGACTATAAACTACATCAACCACCATACCCGTGGTATATAAAGACTAATACACGACTATAAACTACATCAACCACCATACCCGTGGTATATAAAGACTAATACACGACTATACACTATATCAACCACCATACCCGTGGTATATAAAGACTAATACACGACTATAAACTACATCATACACGACTATAAACTACATCCACCACCATACCCGTGGTATATAAAGACTAATACACGACTATACAATACATAAACCACCATACCCGTGGTATATAAAGACTAATACACGACTATAAACTACATCAACCACCATACCCGTGGTATATAAAGATTAATACACGACTGTAAACTACATCCACCACCATACCCGTGGTATATAAAGACTAATACACGACTATACAATACATCAACGACCATACCCGTGGTATATACAGACTAATACACGACTATAAACTACATCAACCACAATACCCGTGGTATATAAAGACTAAAACACGACTGTAAACTACATCAACGACCACACCCGTGGTATATAAAGACTAATACACGACTATACACTACATCCACCACCATACCCGTGGTATATAAAGACTAAAACACGACTATAAACTACATCAACCACCATACCCGTGGTATATAAAGACTAATACACGACTATAAACTACATCAACCACCATACCCGTGGTATATAAAGATTAATACACGACTATAAACTACATCCACCACCATACCCGTGGTATATAAAGACTAATACACGACTGTAAACTACATCAACCACCATACCCGTGGTATATAAAGACTAAAACACGACTGTAAAGTACATCAACCACCATACCCGTGGTATATAAAGACTAATACACGACTATACACTACATCAACCACCATACCCGTGGTATATACAGACTAATACACGACTGTACACTACATCAACCACCATACCCGTGGTATATAAAGACTAAAACACGACTGTAAACTACATCAACCACCATACCCGTGGTATATAAAGACTAAAACACGACTGTAAACTACATCAACCACCATACCCGTGGTATATAAAGACTAATACACGACTATACACTACATCAACCACCATACCCGTGGTATATAAAGACTAATACACGACTATAAACTACATCAACCACCATACCCGTGGTATATAAAGACTAAAACACGACTATAAACTACATCAACCACCATACCCGTGGTACATAAAGACTAATACACGACTATAAACTACATCAACCTCCATACCCGTGGTATATAAAGACTAAAACACGACTATAAACTTCATCAACCACCATACCCGTGGTATATAAAGACTAAAACACGACTATAAACTACATCAACCACCATACCCGTGGTATATAAAGACTAAAACACGACTATAAACTTCATCAACCACCATACCCGTGGTATATAAAGACTAAAACACGACTATACACTTCATCCACCACCATACCCGTGGTATATAAAGACTAAAACACGACTATAAACTTCATCAACCACCATACCCGTGGTATATAAAGACTAAAACACGACTATAAACTTCATCCACCACCATACCCGTGGTATATAAAGACTAAAACACGACTATAAACTACATTCACCACCATACCCGTGGTATATACAGACTAATACACGACTATAAACTACGTTAACCACCATACCCGTGGTATATAAAGACTAATACACGACTGTAAACTACATCAACCACCATACCCGTGGTATATAAAGACTAAAACACGACTATAAACTACATCAACCACCATACCCGTGGTATATAAAGACTAATACACGACTATAAACTACATCCACCACCATACCCGTGGTATATAAAGATTAATACACGACTATACACTACATCAACCCCCATACCCGTGGTATATGAAGACAAATACACGACTATAAACTACATCAACCACCATACCCGTGGTATATAAAGACAAATACACGACTATAAACTACATCCACCACCATACCCGTGGTATATAAAGACTGATACACGACTGTAAACTACATCAACCACCATACCCGTGGTATATAAAGACAAATACACGACTATACACTACATCAACCACCATACCCGTGGTATATAAAGACAAATACACGACTATAAACTACATCAACTACCATATCCGTGGTATATAAAGACTAAAACACGAGTGTAAACTGCATCAACCACCATACCCGTGGTATATAAAGACAAATACACGACTATAAACTACATCCACCACCATACCCGTGGTATATAAAGACTAATACACGACTATACACTACATCCACCACCATACCCGTGGTATATAAAGACAAATACACGACTATACACTACATCCACCACCATACCCGTGGTATATAAAGACTAATATACGACTATAAACTACATCAACCACCATACCCATGGTATATAAAGACTAATACACGACTATACACTACATCCACCACCTTACCCGTGGTATATTAAGACTAATACACGACTATAAACTACATCCACCACCATACCCGTGGTATATAAAGACTAAAACACGACTGTAAACTACATCAACCACCATACCCGTGGTATATAAAGACTAATACACGACTATAAACTACATCCACCACCATACCCGTGGTATATAAAGACTAATACACGACTATACACTACATCAACCACCATACCCGTGGTATATAAAGACTAAAACACGACTGTAAACTACATCAACCACCATACCCGTGGTATATAAAAACTAATACAGGACTATAAACTACGTCAACCACCATACCCGTGGTATATAAAGACTAATACACGACTATACACTATATCAACCACCATACCCGTGGTATATAAAGACTAATACACGACTATAAACTACATCAACCACCATACCCGTGGTATACAAAGACAAATACACGACTTTACACTACATCAACCACCATACCCGTGGTATATAAAGACAAATACACGACTATAAACTACATCAACCACCATACCCGTGGTATATACAGACTAATACACGACTATACACTACATCAACCACCATACCCGTGGTATATACAAACTGATACACGACTATAAACTACATCAACCACCATACCCGTGGTATATAAAGACTAAAACACGACTGTTAACTACATCCACCACCATACCCGTGGTATATAAAGACTAATACACGACTATACACTACATCAATCACCATACCCGTGGTATATAAAGACTAAACCACGACTGTAAACTACATCAACCACCATACCCGTGGTATATAAAGACTAATACACGACTATAAACTACATCAACCACCATACCCGTGGTATATAAAGACTAATACACGACTATAAACTACATCCACCACCATATCCGTGGTATATAAAGATTAATACACGACTATACACTACATCAATCACCATACCCGTGGTATATGAAGACAAATACACGACTATAAACTACATCAACCACCATACCCGTGGTATATAAAGACAAATACACGACTATAAACTACATCCACCACCATACCCGTGGTATATAAAGACTGATACACGACTGTAAACTACATCAACCACCATACCCGTGGTATATAAAGACAAATACACTACTATACACTACATCAACCACCATACCCGTGGTATATAAAGACAAATACACGACTACAAACTACATCAACTACAATATCCGTGGTATATAAAGACTAAAACACGAGTGTAAACTACATCAACCACCATACCCGTGGTATATAAAGACTAATACACGACTATACACTACATCCACCACCATACCCGTGGTATATAAAGACTAAAACACGACTATAAACTACATCAACCACCATACCCGTGGTATATAAAGACAAATACACGACTATAAACTACATCAACCACCATACCCGTGGTATATAAAGACTAATACACGACTATACACTACATCCACCACCATACCCGTGGTATATAAAGACTAATACACGACTATAAACTACATCCACCACCATACCCGTGGTATATAAAGACTAATACACGACTATACACTACATCCACCACCATACCCGTGGTATATAAAGACAAATACACGACTATACACTACATCCACCACCATACCCGTGGTATATAAAGACTAATACACGACTATAAACTACATCAACCACCATACCCATGGTATATAAAGACTAATACACGACTATACACTACATCCACCACCTTACCCGTGGTATATTAAGACTAATACACGACTATAAACTACATCCACCACCATACCCGTGGTATATAAAGACTAAAACACGACTGTAAACTACATCCACCACCATACCCGTGGTATATAAAGACTAATACACGACTATAAACTACATCCACCACCATACCCGTGGTATATAAAGACTAATACACGACTATACACTACATCAACCACCATACCCGTGGTATATAAAGACTAAAACACGACTGTAAACTACATCAACCACCATACCCGTGGTATATAAAAACTAATACAGGACTATAAACTACGTCAACCACCATACCCGTGGTATATAAAGACTAATACACGACTATACACTATATCAACCACCATACCCGTGGTATATAAAGACTAATACACGACTATAAACTACATCAACCACCATACCCGTGGTATATAAAGACAAATACACGACTTTACACTACATCAACCACCATACCCGTGGTATATAAAGACAAATACACGACTATAAACTACATCAACCACCATACCCGTGGTATATACAGACTAATACAAGACTATACACTACATCAACCACCATACCCGTGGTATATACAAACTGATACACGACTATAAACTACATCAACCACCATACGCGTGGTATATAAAGACTAAAACACGACTGTAAACTACATCCACCACCATACCCGTGGTATATAAAGACTAATACACGACTATACACTACATCAACCACCATACCCGTGGTATATAAAGACTAAACCACGAATGTAAACTACATCAACCACCATACCCGTGGTATATAAAGACTAATACACGACTATAAACTACGTCAACCACCATACCCGTGGTATATAAAGACTAATACACGACTATACACTACATCCACCACCATACCCGTGGTATATAAAAACTAATACACGACTATAAACTACATCAACCACCATACCCGTGGTATATAAAGACTAATACACGACTATAAACTACATCAACCACCATACCCGTGGTATATAAAGACTAATACACGACTATAATCTACATCCACCACCATACCCGTGGTATATAAAGACAAATACACGACTATAAACTACATCAACCACCATACCCGTGGTATATAAAGACTAATACACGACTATACACTACATCCACCACCATACCCGTGGTATATAAAGACTAATACACGACTATAAACTACATCCACCACCATACCCGTGGTATATAAAGACTAATACACGACTATACACTACATCCACCACCATACCCGTGGTATATAAAGACAAATACACGACTATACACTACATCCACCACCATACCCGTGGTATATAAAGACTAATACACGACTATAAACTACATCAACCACCATACCCATGGTATATAAAGACTAATACACGACTATACACTACATCCACCACCTTACCCGTGGTATATTAAGACTAATACACGACTATAAACTACATCCACCACCATACCCGTGGTATATAAAGACTAAAACACGACTGTAAACTACATCCACCACCATACCCGTGGTATATAAAGACTAATACACGACTATAAACTACATCCACCACCATACCCGTGGTATATAAAGACTAATACACGACTATACACTACATCAACCACCATACCCGTGGTATATAAAGACTAAAACACGACTGTAAACTACATCAACCACCATACCCGTGGTATATAAAAACTAATACAGGACTATAAACTACGTCAACCACCATACCCGTGGTATATAAAGACTAATACACGACTATACACTATATCAACCACCATACCCGTGGTATATAAAGACTAATACACGACTATAAACTACATCAACCACCATACCCGTGGTATATAAAGACAAATACACGACTTTACACTACATCAACCACCATACCCGTGGTATATAAAGACAAATACACGACTATAAACTACATCAACCACCATACCCGTGGTATATACAGACTAATACAAGACTATACACTACATCAACCACCATACCCGTGGTATATACAAACTGATACACGACTATAAACTACATCAACCACCATACGCGTGGTATATAAAGACTAAAACACGACTGTAAACTACATCCACCACCATACCCGTGGTATATAAAGACTAATACACGACTATACACTACATCAACCACCATACCCGTGGTATATAAAGACTAAACCACGAATGTAAACTACATCAACCACCATACCCGTGGTATATAAAGACTAATACACGACTATAAACTACGTCAACCACCATACCCGTGGTATATAAAGACTAATACACGACTATACACTACATCCACCACCATACCCGTGGTATATAAAAACTAATACACGACTATAAACTACATCAACCACCATACCCGTGGTATATAAAGACTAATACACGACTATAAACTACATCAACCACCATACCCGTGGTATATAAAGACTAATACACGACTATACACTATATCAACCACCATACCCGTGGTATATAAAGACTAATACACGACTATAAACTACATCATACACGACTATAAACTACATCCACCACCATACCCGTGGTATATAAAGACTAATACACGACTATACAATACATAAACCACCATACCCGTGGTATATGAAGACTAATACACGACTATAAACTACATCAACCACCATACCCGTGGTATATAAAGATTAATACACGACTGTAAACTACATCCACCACCATACCCGTGGTATATAAAGACTAATACACGACTATACAATACATCAACGACCATACCCGTGGTATATACAGACTAATACACGACTATAAACTACATCAACCACAATACCCGTGGTATATAAAGACTAAAACACGACTGTAAACTACATCAACGACCACACCCGTGGTATATAAAGACTAATACACGACTATACACTACATCCACCACCATACCCGTGGTATATAAAGACTAAAACACGACTATAAACTACATCAACCACCATGCCCGTGGTATATAAAGACTAATACACGACTATAAACTACATCAACCACCATACCCGTGGTATATAAAGATTAATACACGACTATAAACTACATCCACCACCATACCCGTGGTATATAAAGACTAATACACGACTGTAAACTACATCAACCACCATACCCGTGGTATATAAAGACTAAAACACGACTGTAAAGTACATCAACCACCATACCCGTGGTATATAAAGACTAATACACGACTATACACTACATCAACCACCATACCCGTGGTATATACAGACTAATACACGACTGTACACTACATCAACCACCATACCCGTGGTATATAAAGACTAAAACACGACTGTAAACTACATCAACCACCATACCCGTGGTATATAAAGACTAAAACACGACTGTAAACTACATCAACCACCATACCCGTGGTATATAAAGACTAATACACGACTATACACTACATCAACCACCATACCCGTGGTATATAAAGACTAATACACGACTATAAACTACATCAACCACCATACCCGTGGTATATAAAGACTAAAACACGACTATAAACTACATCAACCACCATACCCGTGGTATATAAAGACTAATACACGACTATAAACTACATCAACCTCCATACCCGTGGTATATAAAGACTAAAACACGACTATAAACTTCATCAACCACCATACCCGTGGTATATAAAGACTAAAACACGACTATAAACTACATCAACCACCATACCCGTGGTATATAAAGACTAAAACACGACTATAAACTTCATCAACCACCATACCCGTGGTATATAAAGACTAAAACACGACTATACACTTCATCCACCACCATACCCGTGGTATATAAAGACTAAAACACGACTATAAACTTCATCAACCACCATACCCGTGGTATATAAAGACTAAAACACGACTATAAACTTCATCCACCACCATACCCGTGGTATATAAAGACTAAAACACGACTATAAACTACATTCACCACCATACCCGTGGTATATACAGACTAATACACGACTATAAACTACGTTAACCACCATACCCGTGGTATATAAAGACTAATACACGACTGTAAACTACATCAACCACCATACCCGTGGTATATAAAGACTAAAACACGACTATAAACTACATCAACCACCATACCCGTGGTATATAAAGACTAATACACGACTATAAACTACATCCACCACCATACCCGTGGTATATAAAGATTAATACACGACTATACACTACATCAACCCCCATACCCGTGGTATATGAAGACAAATACACGACTATAAACTACATCAACCAGCATACCCGTGGTATATAAAGACAAATACACGACTATAAACTACATCCACCACCATACCCGTGGTATATAAAGACTGATACACGACTGTAAACTACATCAACCACCATACCCGTGGTATATAAAGACAAATACACGACTATACACTACATCAACCACCATACCCGTGGTATATAAAGACAAATACACGACTATAAACTACATCAACTACCATATCCGTGGTATATAAAGACTAAAACACGAGTGTAAACTGCATCAACCACCATACCCGTGGTATATAAAGACAAATACACGACTATAAACTACATCCACCACTATACTCGTGGTATATAAAGACTAAAACACGACTGTAAACTACATCTACCACCATACCTGTGGTATATAAAGACTAATACACGACTGTAAACTACATCCACCACCATACCCGTGGTATATAAAGACAAATACACGACTATAAACTACATCAACCACCATACCCGTGGTATATAAAGACACATACACGACTATAAACTACATCAACCACCATACCCGTGGTATATAAAGACAAATACACGACTATACACTACATCAACCACAAAACCCGTGGTATATAAAGACTAATACACGACTATAATCTACATCCACCACCATACCCGTGGTATATAAAGACTAATACACGACTATAAACTACATCAACCACCATACCCGTGGTATATAAAGACTAATACACGACTATACACTACATCAACCACCATACCCGTTGTATATAAAGACTAATACACGACTATAAACTACATCCACCACCATACCCGTGGTATATAAAGACTAATACACGACTATACAATACATCAACCACCATACCCGTGGTATATAAAGATTAATACACGACTATAAACTACATCCACCACCATACCCGTGGTATATAAAGACTAATACACGACTATACACTACATCCACCACCATACCCGTGGTATATAAAGACTAAAACACGACTATAAACTACATCAACCACCATACCCGTGGTATATAAAGACTAATACACGACTAAAAACTACATCAACCACCATACCCGTGGTATATAAAGATTAATACACGACTATAAACTACATCCACCACCATACCCGTGGTATATAAAGACTAATACACGACTGTAAACTACATCAACCACCATACCCGTGGTATATAAAGACTAAAACACGACTGTAAACTACATCAACCACCATACCCGTGGTATATAAAGACTAATACACGACTATACACTACATCAACCACCATACCCGTGGTATATACAGACTAATACACGACTGTACACTACATCAACCACCATACCCGTGGTATATAAAGACTAAAACACGACTGTAAACTACATCAACCACCATACCCGTGGTATATAAAGACTAAAACACGACTGTAAACTACATCAACCACCATACCCGTGGTATATAAAGACTAATACACGACTATACACTACATCAACCACCATACCCGTGGTATATAAAGACTAATACACGACTATAAACTACATCAACCACCATACCCGTGGTATATAAAGACTAAAACACGACTATAAACTACATCAACCACCATACCCGTGGTATATAAAGACTAATACACGACTATAAACTACATCAACCACCATACCCGTGGTATATAAAGACTAAAACACGACTATAAACTTCATCAACCACCATACCCGTGGTATATAAAGACTAAAACACGACTATAAACTACATCAACCACCATACCCGTGGTATATAAAGACTAAAACACGACTATAAACTTCATCAACCACCATACCCATGGTATATAAAGACTAAAACACGACTATAAACTACATCAACCACCATTCCCGTGGTATATAAAGACTAATACACGACTATAAACTACATCAACCACCATACCCGTGGTATATAAGACTAAAACACGACTATAAACTTCATCAACCACCATACCCGTGGTATATAAAGACTAAAACACGACTATACACTTCATCCACCACCATACCCGTGGTATATAAAGACTAAAACACGACTATAAACTTCATCAGCCACCATACCCGTGGTATATAAAGACTAAAACACGACTATAAACTTCATCCACCACCATACCCGTGGTATATAAAGACTAAAACACGACTATAAACTACATCCACCACCATACCCGTGGTATATACAATCTAATACACGACTATAAACTACGTTAACCACCATACCCGTGGTATATAAAGACTAATACACGACTGTAAACTACATCAACCACCATACCCGTGGTATATAAAGACTAAAACACAACTATAAACTACATCAACCACCATACCCGTGGTATATAAAGACTAATACACGACTATAAACTACATCCACCACCATACCCGTGGTATATAAAGATTAATACACGACTATACACTACATCAACCCCCATACCCGTGGTATATGAAGACAAATACACGACTATAAACTACATCAACCACCATACCCGTGGTATATAAAGACAAATAAACGACTATAAACTACATCCACCACCATACCCGTGGTATATAAAGACTGATACACGACTGTAAACTACATCAACCACCATACCCGTGGTATATAAAGACAAATACACGACTATACACTACATCAACCACCATACCCGTGGTATATAAAGACAAATACACGACTATAAACTACATCAACTACCATATCCGTGGTATATAAAGACTAAAACACGAGTGTAAACTGCATCAACCACCATACCCGTGGTATATAAAGACAAATACACGACTATAAACTACATCCACCACTATACTCGTGGTATATAAAGACTAAAACACGACTGTAAACTACATCCACCACCATACCTGTGGTATATAAAGACTAATACACGACTGTAAACTACATCCACCACCATACCCGTGGTATATAAAGACTAAAACACGACTATAAACTACATCAACCACCATACCCGTGGTATATAAAGACTAATACACGACTATAAACTACATCAACCTCCATACCCGTGGTATATAAAGACTAAAACACGACAATAAACTTCATCAACCACCATACCCGTGGTATATAAAGACTAAAACACGACTATAAACTACATCAACCACCATACCCGTGGTATATAAAGACTAAAACACGACTATAAACTTCATCAACCACCATACCCATGATATATAAAGACTAATACACGACTATACACTACATCAACCACCATACCCGTGGTATATAAAGACTAATACACGACTATAAACTACATCAACCACCATACCCGTGGTATATAAAGACTAAAACACGACTATAAACTACATCAACCACCATACCCGTGGTATATAAAGACTAATACACGACTATAAACTACATCAACCACCATACCCGTGGTATATAAAGACTAAAACACGACTATAAACTTCATCAACCACCATACCCGTGGTATATAAAGACTAAAACACGACTATAAACTACATCAACCACCATACCCGTGGTATATAAAGACTAAAACACGACTATAAACTTCATCAACCACCATACCCATGGTATATAAAGACTAAAACACGACTATAAACTACATCAACCACCATTCCCGTGGTATATAAAGACTAATACACGACTATAAACTACATCAACCACCATACCCGTGGTATATAAGACTAAAACACGACTATAAACTTCATCAACCACCATACCCGTGGTATATAAAGACTAAAACACGACTATACACTTCATCCACCACCATACCCGTGGTATATAAAGACTAAAACACGACTATAAACTTCATCAGCCACCATACCCGTGGTATATAAAGACTAAAACACGACTATAAACTTCATCCACCACCATACCCGTGGTATATAAAGACTAAAACACGACTATAAACTACATCCACCACCATACCCGTGGTATATACAATCTAATACACGACTATAAACTACGTTAACCACCATACCCGTGGTATATAAAGACTAATACACGACTGTAAACTACATCAACCACCATACCCGTGGTATATAAAGACTAAAACACGACTATAAACTACATCAACCACCATACCCGTGGTATATAAAGACTAATACACGACTATAAACTACATCCACCACCATACCCGTGGTATATAAAGATTAATACACGACTATACACTACATCAACCCCCATACCCGTGGTATATGAAGACAAATACACGACTATAAACTACATCAACCACCATACCCGTGGTATATAAAGACAAATACACGACTATAAACTACATCCACCACCATACCCGTGGTATATAAAGACTGATACACGACTGTAAACTACATCAACCACCATACCCGTGGTATATAAAGACAAATACACGACTATACACTACATCAACCACCATACCCGTGGTATATAAAGACAAATACACGACTATAAACTACATCAACTACCATATCCGTGGTATATAAAGACTAAAACACGAGTGTAAACTGCATCAACCACCATACCCGTGGTATATAAAGACAAATACACGACTATAAACTACATCCACCACTATACTCGTGGTATATAAAGACTAAAACACGACTGTAAACTACATCCACCACCATACCTGTGGTATATAAAGACTAATACACGACTGTAAACTACATCCACCACCATACCCGTGGTATATAAAGACTAAAACACGACTATAAACTACATCAACCACCATACCGTGGTATATAAAGACTAATACACGACTATAAACTACATCAACCACCATACCCGTGGTATATAAAGACAAATACACGACTATACACTACATCAACCACAAAACCCGTGGTATATAAAGACTAATACACGACTATACAATACATCAACGACCATACCCGTGGTATATACAGACTAATACACGACTATAAACTACATCAACCACAATACCCGTGGTATATAAAGACTAAAACACGACTATAAACTACATCAACGACCACACCCGTGGTATATAAAGACTAATACACGACTATAAACTACGTCAACCACCATACCCGTGGTATATAAAGACTAATACACGACTATATACTACATCAACCACCATACCGGTGGTATATAAAGATTAATACACGACTATAAACTACATCAACTACCATACCCGTGGTATATAAAGACTAATACACGACTATAAACTACATCAACCACCATACCCGTGGTATATAAAGACTAATACACGACTGTAAACTACATCAACCACCATACCCGTGGTATATAAAGACTAATACACGACTATACACTACATCCACCACCATATCCGTGGTATATAAAGACTAAAACACGACTATAAACTACATCAACCACCATACCCGTGGTATATAAAGATTAATACACGACTATAAACTACATCAACCACCATACCCGTGGTATATAAAGACTAATACACGACTATAAACTACATCAACCACCATACCCGTGGTATATAAAGACTAATACACGACTATAAACTACATCAACCACCATACCCGTGGTATATAAAGACTAATACACGACTATAAACTACATCAACCACCATACCCGTGGTATATAAAGATTAATACACGACTATAAACTACATCCACCACCATACCCGTGGTATATAAAGACTAATACACGACTGTAAACTACATCAACCACCATACCCGTGGTATATAAAGACTAAAACACGACTGTAAACTACATCAACCACCATACCCGTGGTATATAAAGACTAATACACGACTATACACTACATCAACCACCATACCCGTGGTATAAACAGACTAATACACGACTGTACACTACATCAACCACCATACCCGTGGTATATAAAGACTAAAACACGACTGTAAACTACATCAACCACCATACCCGTGGTATATAAAGACTAAAACACGACTGTAAACTACATCAACCACCATACCCGTGGTATATAAAGACTAATACACGACTATACACTACATCAACCACCATACCCGTGGTATATAAAGACTAATACACGACTATAAACTACATCAACCACCATACCCGTGGTATATAAAGACTAATACACGACTATAAACTACATCAACCACCATACCCGTGGTATATAAAGACTAATACACGACTATACACTATATCAACCACCATACCCGTGGTATATAAAGACTAATACACGACTATAAACTACATCAACCACCATACCCGTGGTATATAAAGACAAATACACGACTATACACTACATCAACCACAAAACCCGTGGTATATAAAGACTAATACACGACTATAATCTACATCCACCACCATACCCGTGGTATATAAAGACTAATACACGACTATAAACTACATCAACCACCATACCCGTGGTATATAAAGACTAATACACGACTATACACTACATCAACCACCATACCCGTTGTATATAAAGACTAATACACGACTATAAACTACATCCACCACCATACCCGTGGTATATAAAGACTTATACACGACTATAAACTACATCAACCACCATACCCGTGGTATATAAAGATTAATACACGACTATAAACTACATCCACCACCATACCCGTGGTATATAAAGACTAATACACGACTATACAATACATCAACCACCATACCCGTGGTATATAAAGACTAATACACGACTATAAACTACATCAACCACCATACCCGTGGTATATAAAGATTAATACACGACTGTAAACTACATCCACCACCATACCCGTGGTATATAAAGACTAATACACGACTATACAATACATCAATGACCATACCCGTGGTATATACAAACGAATACACGACTATAAACTACATCCACCACCATACCCGTTGTATATAAAGACTAAAACACGACTGTAAACTACATCAACGACCACACCCGTGGTATATAAAGACTAATACACGACTATACACTACATCCACCACCATACCCGTGGTATATAAAGACTAATACACGACTATAAACTACATCCACCACCATACCCGTGGTATATAAAGACTAATACACGACTATAAACTACGTCAACCACCATACCCGTGGTATATAAAGACTAATACACGACTGTAAACTACATCAACCACCATACCCGTGGTATATAAAGACTAAAACACGACTGTAAACTACATCAACCACCATACCCGTGGTATATAAAGACTAATACACGACTATACACTACATCAACCACCATACCCGTGGTATATACAGACTAATACACGACTGTACACTACATCAACCACCATACCCGTGGTATATAAAGACTAAAACACGACTGTAAACTACATCAACCACCATACCCGTGGTATATAAAGACTAAAACACGACTGTAAACTACATCAACCACCATACCCGTGGTATATAAAGACTAATACACGACTATACACTACATCAACCACCATACCCGTGGTGTATGAAGACTAATACACGACTATAAACTACATCAACCACCATACCCGTGGTATATAAAGACTAATACACGACTATAAACTACATCAACCACCATACCCGTGGTATATAAAGACTAATACACGACTATAAACTACATCAACCTCCATACCCGTGGTATATAAAGACTAAAACACGACAATAAACTTCATCAACCACCATACCCGTGGTATATAAAGACTAAAACACGACTATAAACTACATCAACCACCATACCCGTGGTATATAAAGACTAAAACACGACTATAAACTTCATCAACCACCATACCCATGATATATAAAGACTAAAGCACGACTATAAACTACATCAACCACCATACCCGTGGTATATAAAGACTAATACACGACTATAAACTACATCAACCACCATACCCGTGGTATATAAAGACTAAAACACGACTATAAACTTCATCAACCACCATACCCGTGGTATATAAAGACTAAAACACGACTATACACTTCTTCCACCACCATACCCGTGGTATATAAAGACTAAAACACGACTATAAACTTCATCAACCACCATACCCGTGGTATATAAAGACTAAAACACGACTATAAACTTCATCAACCACCATACCCATGATATATAAAGACTAAAACACGACTATAAACTACATCAACCACCATACCCGTGGTATATAAAGACTAATACACGACTATAAACTACATCAACCACCATACCCGTGGTATATAAAGACTAAAACACGACTATAAACTTCATCAACCACCATACCCGTGGTATATAAAGACTAAAACACGACTATACACTTCATCCACCACCATACCCGTGGTATATAAAGACTAAAACACGACTATAAACTTCATCAACCACCATACCCGTGGTATATAAAGACTAAAACACGACTATAAACTTCATCCACCACCATACCCGTGGTATATAAAGACTAAAACACGACTATAAACTACATCCACCACCATACCCGTGGTATATACAGACTAATACACGACTATAAACTACGTTAACCACCATACCCGTGGTATATAAAGACTAATACACGACTGTAAACTACATCAACCACCATACCCGTGGTATATAAAGACTAAAACACGACTATAAACTACATCAACCACCATACCCGTGGTATATAAAGACTAATACACGACTATAAACTACATCCACCACCATACCCGTGGTATATAAAGATTAATACACGACTATACACTACATCAACCCCCATACCCGTGGTATATGAAGACAAATACACGACTATAAACTACATCAACCACCATACCCGTGGTATATAAAGACAAATACACGACTATAAACTACATCCACCACCATACCCGTGGTATATAAAGACTGATACACGACTGTAAACTACATCAACCACCATACCCGTGGTATATAAAGACAAATACACGACTATACACTACATCAACCACCATACCCGTGGTATATAAAGAAAAATACACGACGATAAACTACATCAACTACCATATCCGTGGTATATAAAGACTAAAACACGAGTGTAAACTGCATCAACCACCATACCCGTGGTATATAAAGACAAATACACGACTATAAACTACATCCACCACCATACTCGTGGTATATAAAGACTAAAACACGACTGTAAACTACATTCACCACCATACCTGTGGTATATAAAGACTAATACACGACTGTAAACTACATCCACCACCATACCCGTGGTATATAAAGACTAATACACGACTATAAACTACATCAACCACCATACCCGTGGTATATAAAGACTAATACACGACTATAAACTACATCAACCACCATACCGGTGGTATATAAAGACTAATACACGACTATACACTACATCCACCACCATACCCGTGGTATATAAAGACTAAAACACGACTATAAACTACATCAACCACCATACCCGTGGTATATAAAGACTAATACACGACTATACACTACATCAACCACCATACCCGTGGTATATAAAGACTAAAACACGACTGTAAACTACATCAACCACCATACCCGTGGTATATAAAGACTAATACACGACTATACACTACATCAACCACCATACCCGTGGTATATAAAGACTAAAACACGACTATAAACTACATCAACCACCATACCCGTGGTATATAAAGACTAATACACGACTGTAAACTACATCCACCACCATACCCGTGGTATATAAAGACTAATACACGACTATACACTACATCAACCACCATACCCGTGGTATATATAGACAAATACACGACTATAAACTATGTCAACCACCATACCTGTGGTATATAAAGACTAATACACGACTATAAACTACATCAACCACCATACCCGTGGTATATAAAGACAAATACACGACTATACACTACATCAACCACCATACCCGTGGTATATAAAGACTAAAACACGACTGTAAACTACATCAACCACCATACCCGTGGTATATAAAGATTAAAACACAACTATAAACTACGTCAACCACCATACCCGTGGTATATAAAGACTAATACACGACTATACACTACATCCACCACCATACCCGTGGTATATAAAGACTACTACACGACTATAAACTACATCAACCACCATACCCGTGGTATATAAAGACTAATACACGACTATAAACTACATCAACCACCATACCCGTGGTATATAAAGACTAATACACGACTATAAACTACATCCACCACCATACCCGTGGTATATAAAGACTAATACACGACTATACACTACATCCACCACCATACCCGTGGTATATAAAGACTAATACACGACTATACACTACATCCACCACCATACCCGTGGTATATTAAGACTAATACACGACTATACACTACATCCACCACCTTACCCGTGGTATATAAAGACTAATACACGACTATACACTACATCCACCACCATACCCGTGGTATATAAAGACTAATACACGACTATACACTACATCCACCACCTTACCTGTGGTATATAAAGACTAATACACGACGATACACTACATCCACCACCTTACCCGTGGTATATAAAGACTAATACACGACTATACATTACATCCACCACCATACCCGTGGTATATAAAGACTAATACACGACTATAAACTACATCAACCACCATACCCGTGGTATATAAAGACAAATACACGACTATACACTACATCAACCACCATACCCGTGGTATATAAAGACTAATACACGACTATAATCTACATCCACCACCATACCCGTGGTATATAAAGACTAATACACGACTATAATCTACATCCACCACCATACCCGTGGTATATAAAGTCTAATACACGACTATAAACTACATCAACCACCATACCCGTGGTATATAAATACTAATACACGACTATACACTACATCAACCACCAAACCCGTGGTATATAAAGACTAATACACGACTATAAACTACATCCACCACCATACCCGTGGTATATAAAGACTAATACACGACTATAAACTACATCAATCACCATACCCGTGGTATATAAAGATTAATACACGACTATAAACTACATCCACCACCATACCTATGGTATATAAAGACTAATACACGACTATACACTACATCAACCACCATACCCGTGGTATATAAAGACAAATACACGACTATACACTACATCAACCACCATACCCGTGGTATATAAAGACTAAAACACGACTGTAAACTACATCAACCACCATACCCGTGGTATATAAAGATTAATACACGACTATAAACTACGTCAACCACCATACCCGTGGTATATAAAGACTAATACACGACTTTACACTACATCCACCACCATACCCGTGGTATATAAAGACTAATACACGACTATAAACTACATCAACCACCATACCCGTGGTATATAAAGACTAATACACGACTATAAACTACATCAACCACCATACCCGTGATATATAAAGACTAATACACGACTATAAACTACATCCACCACCATACCCGTGGTATATAAAGACTAATACACGACTATACACTACATCCACCACCATACCCGTGGTATATAAAGACTAATACACGACTATACACTACATCCACCACCATACCCGTGGTATATAAAGACTAATACACGACAATACACTACATCCACCACCTTACCCGTGGTATATAAAGACTAATACACGACTATACACTACATCCACCACCATACCCGTGGTATATAAAGACTAATACACGACTATAAACTACATCCACCACCATACCCGTGGTATATAAAGACTAATACACGACTATAAACTACATCCACCACCATACCCGTGGTATATAAAGACTAATACACGACTATAAACTACATCAACCACCATACCCGTGGTATATAAAGACTAATACACGACTATACACTACATCCACCACCATACCCGTGGTATATAAAGACTAAAACACGACTATAAACTACATCCACCACCATACCCGTGGTATATAAAGACTAATACACGACTATAAACTACATCAACCACCATACCCGTGGTATATAAAGACTAAAACACGACTATACACTACATCAACCACCATACCCGTGGTATATACAGACTAATACACGACTATAAACTACATCAACCACCATACCCGTGGTATATAAAGACTAATACACGACTATAAACTACATCAACCACCATACCCGTGGTATATAAAGACAAATACACGACTATACACTACATCAACCACCATACCCGTGGTATATAAAGACTAATACACGACTATAAGCTACATCCACCACCATACCCGTGGTATATAAAGACTAATACACGACTATAAACTACATCAACCACCATACCCGTGGTATATAAAGACTAATACACGACTATACACTACATCAACCACCAAACCCGTGGTATATAAAGACTAATACACGACTATAAACTACATCAACCATCATACCCGTGGTATATAAAGATTAATACACGACTATAAACTACATCCACCACCATACCCGTGGTATATAAAGACTAATACACGACTGTAAACTACATCAACCACCATACCCGTGGTATATAAAGACTAAAACACGACTGTAAACTACATCAACCACCATACCCGTGGTATATAAAGACTAATACACGACTATACACTACATCAACCACCATACCCGTGGTATATACAGACTAATACACGACTGTACACTACATCAACCACCATACCCGTGGTATATAAAGACTAAAACACGACTGTAAACTACATCAACCACCATACCCGTGGTATATAAAGACTAAAACACGACTGTAAACTACATCAACCACCATACCCGTGGTATATAAAGACTAATACACGACTATACACTACATCAACCACCATACCCGTGGTATATAAAGACTAATACACGACTATAAACTACATCAACCACCATACCCGTGGTATATAAAGACTAATACACGACTGTAAACTACATCAACCACCATACCCGTGGTATATAAAGACTAATACACGACTATACACTACATCCACCACCATACCCGTGGTATATAAAGACTAATACACGACTATAAACTACATCCACCACCATACCCGTGGTATATAAAGACTAATACAAGACTATAAACTACATCCACCACCATACCCGTGGTATATAAAGACTAATACACGACTATAAACTACATCAACCACCATACCCGTGGTATATAAAGACTAATACACGACTATACACTACATCCACCACCATACCCGTGGTATATAAAGACTAAAACACGACTATAAACTACATCCACCACCATACCCGTGGTATATAAAGACTAATACACGACTATAAACTACATCAACCACCATACCCGTGGTATATAAAGACTAAAACACGACTATACACTACATCAACCACCATACCCGTGGTATATACAGACTAATACACGACTATAAACTACATCAACCACCATACCCGTGGTATATAAAGACTAATACACGACTGTAAACTACATCAACCACCATACCCGTGGTATATAGAGACTAATACACGACTATAAACTACATCAACCACCATACCCGTGGTATATAAAGACTAAAACACGACTATAAACTTCATCAACCACCATACCCGTGGTATATAAAGACTAAAACACGACTATAAACTACATCAACCACCATACCCGTGGTATATAAAGACTAATACACGACTATAAACTACATCAACCACCATACCCGTGGTATATAAAGACTAATACACGACTATAAACTACATCAACCACCATACCCGTGGTATATAAAGACTAATACACGACTGTAAACTACATCCACCACAATACCCGTGGTATATAAAGACTAATACACGACTATACACTACATCAACCACCATACCCGTGGTATATATAGACAAATACACGACTATAAACTATGTCAACCACCATACCCGTGGTATATAAAGACTAATACACGACTATAAACTACATCAACCACCATACCCGTGGTATATAAAGACAAATACACGACTATACACTACATCAACCACCATATGCATACCCGTGGTATATAAAGACTAAAACACGACTGTAAACTACATCAACCACCATACCCGTGGTATATAAA
Source organism: Mytilus trossulus (assembly GCF_036588685.1). Taxonomy (NCBI): domain Eukaryota; kingdom Metazoa; phylum Mollusca; class Bivalvia; order Mytilida; family Mytilidae; genus Mytilus; species Mytilus trossulus. The sequence goes on along the minus strand of NC_086383.1, from coordinate 5,346,800 downwards.
GATTAATACACAACTATAAACTACGTCAACCACCATACCCGTGGTATATAAAGACTAATACACGACTATACACTACATCCACCACCATACCCGTGGTATATAAAGACTAATACACGACTATAAACTACATCAACCACCATACCCGTGGTATATAAAGACTAATACACGACTATAAACTACATCAACCACCATACCCGTGGTATATAAAGACTAATACACGACTATAAACTACATCCACCACCATACCCGTGGTATATAAAGACTAATACACGACTATACACTACATCCACCACCATACCCGTGGTATATAAAGACTAATACACGACTATACACTACATCCACCACCATACCCGTACGGTATATAAAGACTAATACACGACTATACACTACATCCACCACCTTACCCGTGGTATATAAAGACTAATACACGAGTATACACTACATCCACCACCATACCCGTGGTATATAAAGACTAATACACGACTATACACTACATCCACCACCTTACCCGTGGTATATAAAGACTAATACACGACGATACACTACATCCACCACCTTACCCGTGGTATATAAAGACTAATACACGACTATACATTACATCCACCACCATACCCGTGGTATATAAAGACTAATACACGACTATAAACTACATCAACCACCATACCCGTGGTATATAAAGACAAATACACGACTATACACTACATCAACCACCATACCCGTGGTATATAAAGACTAATACACGACTATAATCTACATCCACCACCATACCCGTGGTATATAAAGTCTAATACACGACTATAAACTACATCAACCACCATACCCGTGGTATATAAATACTAATACACGACTATACACTACATCAACCACCAAACCCGTGGTATATAAAGACTAATACACGACTATAAACTACATCCACCACCATACCCGTGGTATATAAAGACTAATACACGACTATAAACTACATCAATCACCATACCCGTGGTATATAAAGATTAATACACGACTATAAACTACATCCACCACCATACCCGTGGTATATAAAGACTAATACACGACTATACACTACATCAACCATCATACCCGTGGTATATAAAGACAAATACACGACTATACACTACATCAACCACCATACCCGTGGTATATAAAGACTAAAACACGACTGTAAACTACATCAACCACCATACCCGTGGTATATAAAGATTAATACACGACTATAAACTACGTCAACCACCATACCCGTGGTATATAAAGACTAATACACGACTTTACACTACATCCACCACCATACCCGTGGTATATAAAGACTAATACACGACTATAAACTACATCAACCACCATACCCGTGGTATATAAAGACTAATACACGACTATAAACTACATCAACCACCATACCCGTGGTATATAAAGACAAATACACGACTATACACTACATCAACCACCATATGCATACCCGTGGTATATAAAGACTAAAACACGACTGTAAACTACATCAACCACCATACCCGTGGTATATAAAGATTAATACACAACTATAAACTACGTCAACCACCATACCCGTGGTATATAAAGACTAATACACGACTATACACTACATCCACCACCATACCCGTGGTATATAAAGACTAATACACGACTATAAACTACATCAACCACCATACCCGTGGTATATAAAGACTAATACACGACTATAAACTACATCAACCACCATACCCGTGGTATATAAAGACTAATACACGACTATAAACTACATCCACCACCATACCCGTGGTATATAAAGACTAATACACGACTATACACTACATCCACCACCATACCCGTGGTATATAAAGACTAATACACGACTATACACTACATCCACCACCATACCCGTACGGTATATAAAGACTAATACACGACTATACACTACATCCACCACCTTACCCGTGGTATATAAAGACTAATACACGAGTATACACTACATCCACCACCATACCCGTGGTATATAAAGACTAATACACGACTATACACTACATCCACCACCTTACCCGTGGTATATAAAGACTAATACACGACGATACACTACATCCACCACCTTAATCGTGGTATATAAAGACTAATACACGACTATACATTACATCCACCACCATACCCGTGGTATATAAAGACTAATACACGACTATAAACTACATCAACCACCATACCCGTGGTATATAAAGACAAATACACGACTATACACTACATCAACCACCATACCCGTGGTATATAAAGACTAATACACGACTATAATCTACATCCACCACCATACCCGTGGTATATAAAGTCTAATACACGACTATAAACTACATCAACCACCATACCCGTGGTATATAAATACTAATACACGACTATACACTACATCAACCACCAAACCCGTGGTATATAAAGACTAATACACGACTATAAACTACATCCACCACCATACCCGTGGTATATAAAGACTAATACACGACTATAAACTACATCAATCACCATACCCGTGGTATATAAAGATTAATACACGACTATAAACTACATCCACCACCATACCCGTGGTATATAAAGACTAATACACGACTATACACTACATCAACCATCATACCCGTGGTATATAAAGACAAATACACGACTATACACTACATCAACCACCATACCCGTGGTATATAAAGACTAAAACACGACTGTAAACTACATCAACCACCATACCCGTGGTATATAAAGATTAATACACGACTATAAACTACGTCAACCACCATACCCGTGGTATATAAAGACTAATACACGACTTTACACTACATCCACCACCATACCCGTGGTATATAAAGACTAATACACGACTATAAACTACATCAACCACCATACCCGTGGTATATAAAGACTAATACACGACTATAAACTACATCAACCACCATACCCGTGGTATATAAAGACTAATACACGACTATAAACTACATCCACCACCATACCCGTGGTATATAAAGACTAATACACGACTATACACTACATCCACCACCATACCCGTGGTATATAAAGACTAATACACGACTATACACTACATCCACCACCATACCCGTGGTATATAAAGACTAATACACGACTATACACTACATCCACCACCTTACCCGTGGTATATAAAGACTAATACACGACTACACACTACATCCACCACCATACCCGTGGTATATAAAGACTAATACACGACTATAAACTACATCCACCACCATACGCGTGGTATATAAAGACTAATACACGACTATAAACTACATCCACCACCATACCCGTGGTATATAAAGACTAATACACGACTATAAACTACATCAACCACCATACCCGTGGTATATAAAGACTAATACACGACTATACACTACATCCAGCACCATACCCGTGGTATATAAAGACTAAAACACGACTATAAACTACATCCACCACCATACCCGTGGTATATAAAGACTAATACACGACTATAAACTACATCAACCACCATACCCGTGGTATATAAAGACTAAAACACGACTATAAACTACATCCACCACCATACCCGTGGTATATACAGACTAATACACGACTATAAACTACGTTAACCACCATACCCGTGGTATATAAAGACTAATACACGACTGTAAACTACATCAACCACCATACCCGTGGTATATAAAGACTAAAACACGACTATAAACTACATCAACCACCATACCCGTGGTATATAAAGACTAATACACGACTATAAACTACATCCACCACCATACCCGTGGTATATAAAGATTAATACACGACTATACACTACATCAACCACCATACCCGTGGTATATAAAGACTAATACACGACTATAAACTACATCCACCACCATACCCGTGGTATATAAAGACTAATACACGACTATAAACTACATCAATCACCATACCCGTGGTATATAAAGATTAATACACGACTATAAACTACATCCACCACCATACCCGTGGTATATAAAGACTAATACACGACTATACACTACATCAACCATCATACCCGTGGTATATAAAGACAAATACACGACTATACACTACATCAACCACCATACCCGTGGTATATAAAGACTAAAACACGACTGTAAACTACATCAACCACCATACCCGTGGTATATAAAGATTAATACACGACTATAAACTACGTCAACCACCATACCCGTGGTATATAAAGACTAATACACGACTTTACACTACATCCACCACCATACCCGTGGTATATAAAGACTAATACACGACTATAAACTACATCAACCACCATACCCGTGGTATATAAAGACTAATACACGACTATAAACTACATCAACCACCATACCCGTGGTATATAAAGACTAATACACGACTATAAACTACATCCACCACCATACCCGTGGTATATAAAGACTAATACACGACTATACACTACATCCACCACCATACCCGTGGTATATAAAGACTAATACACGACTATACACTACATCCACCACCATACCCGTGGTATATAAAGACTAATACACGACTATACACTACATCCACCACCTTACCCGTGGTATATAAAGACTAATACACGACTACACACTACATCCACCACCATACCCGTGGTATATAAAGACTAATACACGACTATAAACTACATCCACCACCATACGCGTGGTATATAAAGACTAATACACGACTATAAACTACATCCACCACCATACCCGTGGTATATAAAGACTAATACACGACTATAAACTACATCAACCACCATACCCGTGGTATATAAAGACTAATACACGACTATACACTACATCCAGCACCATACCCGTGGTATATAAAGACTAAAACACGACTATAAACTACATCCACCACCATACCCGTGGTATATAAAGACTAATACACGACTATAAACTACATCAACCACCATACCCGTGGTATATAAAGACTAAAACACGACTATACACTACATCAACCACCATACCCGTGGTATATACAGACTAATACACGACTATAAACTACATCCACCACCATACCCGTGGTATATACAGACTAATACACGACTATAAACTACGTTAACCACCATACCCGTGGTATATAAAGACTAATACACGACTGTAAACTACATCAACCACCATACCCGTGGTATATAAAGACTAAAACACGACTATAAACTACATCAACCACCATACCCGTGGTATATAAAGACTAATACACGACTATAAACTACATCCACCACCATACCCGTGGTATATAAAGATTTATACACGACTATACACTACATCAACCACCATACCCGTGGTATATGAAGACAAATACACGACTATAAACTACATCAACTACCATATCCGTGGTATATAAAGACTAAAACACGAGTGTAAACTGCATCAACCACCATACCCGTGGTATATAAAGACAAATACACGACTATACACTACATCAACCACCATACCCGTGGTATATCAAGACAAATACACGACTATAAACTACATCAACTACCATATCCGTGGTATATAAAGACTAAAACACGAGTGTAAACTGCATCAACCACCATACCCGTGGTATATAAAGACAAATACACGACTATAAACTACATCCACCACCATACTCGTGGTATATAAAGACTAAAACACGACTGTAAACTACATCCACCACCATACCTGTGGTATATAAAGACTAATACACGACTGTAAACTACATCCACCACCATACCCGTGGTATATAAAGACTAATACACGACTATAAACTACATCAACCACCATACCCGTGGTATATAAAGACTAATACACGACCATAAACTACATCAACCACCATACCCGTGGTATATAAAGACTAATACACGACTATACACTACATCCACCACCATACCCGTGGTATATAAAGACTAAAACACGACTATAAACTACATCAACCACCATACCCGTGGTATATAAAGACTAATACACGACTATACACTACATCAACCACCATACCCGTGGTATATAAAGACTAAAACACGACTGTAAACTACATCAACCACCATACCCGTGGTATATAAAGACTAATACACGACTATAAACTACATCAACCACCATACCCGTGGTATATAAAGACTAAAACACGACTATAAACTACATCAACCACCATACCCGTGGTATATAAAGACAAATACACGACTGTAAACTACATCCACCACCATACCCGTGGTATATAAAGACTAATACACGACTATACACTACATCAACCACCATACCCGTGGTATATATAGACAAATACACGACTATAAACTATGTCAACCACCATACCCGTGGTATATAAAGACTAATACACGACTATACACTATATCAACCACCATACCCGTGGTATATAAAGACTAATACACGACTATAAACTACATCAACCACCATACCCGTGGTATATAAAGACTAAAACACGACTATAAACTACATCAACCACCATACCCATGGTATATAAAGACTAATACACGACTATACACTACATCAACCACCATACCCGTGGTATATAAAGACTAAAACACGACTGTAAACTACATCAACCACCATACCCGTGGTATATAAAGACTAAAACACGACTATAAACTACATCCACCACCATACCCGTGGTATATAAAGACTAATACACGACTGTAAACTACATCAACCACCATACCCGTGGTATATAAAGACTAAAACACGACTATAAACTACATCAACCACCATACCCGTGGTATATAAAGACTAATACACGACTGTAAACTACATCAACCACCATACCCGTGGTATATAAAGACTAAAACACGACTATAAACTACATCAACCACCATACCCGTGGTATATAAAGACTAATACACGACTATAAACTACATCCACCACCATACCCGTGGTATATAAAGATTTATACACGACTATAAACTACATCAACCACCATACCCGTGGTATATAAAGACTAATACACGACTATAAACTACATCCACCACCATACCCGTGGTATATAAAGATTTATACACGACTATACACTACATCAACCACCATACCCGTGGTATATAAAGACTAATACACGACTATAAACTACATCAACCACCATACCCGTGGTATATAAAGACTAAAACACGACTATACACTACATCAACCACCATACCCGTGGTATATACAGACTAATACACGACTATAAACTACATCAACCACCATACCCGTGGTATATAAAGACTAATACACGACTATAAACTACATCAACCACCATACCCGTGGTATATAAAGACAAATACACGACTATACACTACATCAACCACCATACCCGTGGTATATAAAGACTAATACACGACTATAAGCTACATCCACCACCATACCCGTGGTATATAAAGACTAATACACGACTATAAACTACATCAACCACCATACCCGTGGTATATAAAGACTAATACACGACTATACACTACATCAACCACCAAACCCGTGGTATATAAAGACTAATACACGACTATAAACTACATCAACCATCATACCCGTGGTATATAAAGATTAATACACGACTATAAACTACATCCACCACCATACCCGTGGTATATAAAGACTAATACACGACTGTAAACTAAATCAACCACCATACCCGTGGTATATAAAGACTAAAACACGACTGTAAACTACATCAACCACCATACCCGTGGTATATAAAGACTAATACACGACTATACACTACATCAACCACCATACCCGTGGTATATAAAGACTAAAACACGACTGTACACTACATCAACCACCATACCCGTGGTATATAAAGACTAAAACACGACTGTAAACTACATCAACCACCATACCCGTGGTATATAAAGACTAAAACACGACTGTAAACTACATCAACCACCATACCCGTGGTATATAAAGACTAATACACGACTATAAACTACATCAACCACCATACCCGTGGTATATAAAGACTAATACACGACTGTAAACTACATCAACCACCATACCCGTGGTATATAAAGACTAATACACGACTATACACTACATCAACCACCATACCCGTGGTATATAAAGACTAATACACGACTATAAACTACATCCACCACCATACCCGTGGTATATAAAGACTAATACAAGACTATAAACTACATCCACCACCATACCCGTGGTATATAAAGACTAATACACGACTATAAACTACATCAACCACCATACCCGTGGTATATAAAGACTAATACACGACTATACACTACATCCACCACCATACCCGTGGTATATAAAGACTAAAACACGACTATAAACTACATCCACCACCATACCCGTGGTATATAAAGACTAATACACGACTATAAACTACATCAACCACCATACCCGTGGTATATAAAGACTAAAACACGACTATACACTACATCAACCACCATACCCGTGGTATATACAGACTAATACACGACTATAAACTACATCAACCACCATACCCGTGGTATATAAAGACTAATACACGACTGTAAACTACATCAACCACCATACCCGTGGTATATAGAGACTAATACACGACTATAAACTACATCAACCACCATACCCGTGGTATATAAAGACTAAAACACGACTATAAACTTCATCAACCACCATACCCGTGGTATATAAAGACTAAAACACGACTATAAACTACATCAACCACCATACCCGTGGTATATAAAGACTAATACACGACTATAAACTACATCAACCACCATACCCGTGGTATATAAAGACTAATACACGACTATAAACTACATCAACCACCATACCCGTGGTATATAAAGACTAATACACGACTGTAAACTACATCCACCACAATACCCGTGGTATATAAAGACTAATACACGACTATACACTACATCAACCACCATACCCGTGGTATATATAGACAAATACACGACTATAAACTATGTCAACCACCATACCCGTGGTATATAAAGACTAATACACGACTATAAACTACATCAACCACCATACCCGTGGTATATAAAGACAAATACACGACTATACACTACATCAACCACCATATGCATACCCGTGGTATATAAAGACTAAAACACGACTGTAAACTACATCAACCACCATACCCGTGGTATATAAAGATTAATACACAACTATAAACTACGTCAACCACCATACCCGTGGTATATAAAGACTAATACACGACTATACACTACATCCACCACCATACCCGTGGTATATAAAGACTAATACACGACTATAAACTACATCAACCACCATACCCGTGGTATATAAAGACTAATACACGACTATAAACTACATCAACCACCATACCCGTGGTATATAAAGACTAATACACGACTATAAACTACATCCACCACCATACCCGTGGTATATAAAGACTAATACACGACTATACACTACATCCACCACCATACCCGTGGTATATAAAGACTAATACACGACTATACACTACATCCACCACCATACCCGTACGGTATATAAAGACTAATACACGACTATACACTACATCCACCACCTTACCCGTGGTATATAAAGACTAATACACGAGTATACACTACATCCACCACCATACCCGTGGTATATAAAGACTAATACACGACTATACACTACATCCACCACCTTACCCGTGGTATATAAAGACTAATACACGACGATACACTACATCCACCACCTTACCCGTGGTATATAAAGACTAATACACGACTATACATTACATCCACCACCATACCCGTGGTATATAAAGACTAATACACGACTATAAACTACATCAACCACCATACCCGTGGTATATAAAGACAAATACACGACTATACACTACATCAACCACCATACCCGTGGTATATAAAGACTAATACACGACTATAATCTACATCCACCACCATACCCGTGGTATATAAAGTCTAATACACGACTATAAACTACATCAACCACCATACCCGTGGTATATAAATACTAATACACGACTATACACTACATCAACCACCAAACCCGTGGTATATAAAGACTAATACACGACTATAAACTACATCCACCACCATACCCGTGGTATATAAAGACTAATACACGACTATAAACTACATCAATCACCATACCCGTGGTATATAAAGATTAATACACGACTATAAACTACATCCACCACCATACCCGTGGTATATAAAGACTAATACACGACTATACACTACATCAACCATCATACCCGTGGTATATAAAGACAAATACACGACTATACACTACATCAACCACCATACCCGTGGTATATAAAGACTCAAACACGACTGTAAACTACATCAACCACCATACCCGTGGTATATAAAGATTAATACACGACTATAAACTACGTCAACCACCATACCCGTGGTATATAAAGACTAATACACGACTTTACACTACATCCACCACCATACCCGTGGTATATAAAGACTAATACACGACTATAAACTACATCAACCACCATACCCGTGGTATATAAAGACTAATACACGACTATAAACTACATCAACCACCATACCCGTGGTATATAAAGACTAATACACGACTATAAACTACATCCACCACCATACCCGTGGTATATAAAGACTAATACACGACTATAAACTACATCAACCACCATACCCGTGGTATATAAAGACTAATACACGACTATAAACTACATCCACCACCATACCCGTGGTATATAAAGACTAATACACGACTATACACTACATCCACCACCATACCCGTGGTATATAAAGACTAATACACGACTATACACTACATCCACCACCATACCCGTGGTATATAAAGACTAATACACGACTATACACTACATCCACCACCTTACCCGTGGTATATAAAGACTAATACACGACTACACACTACATCCACCACCATACCCGTGGTATATAAAGACTAATACACGACTATAAACTACATCCACCACCATACGCGTGGTATATAAAGACTAATACACGACTATAAACTACATCCACCACCATACCCGTGGTATATAAAGACTAATACACGACTATAAACTACATCAACCACCATACCCGTGGTATATAAAGACTAATACACGACTATACACTACATCCAGCACCATACCCGTGGTATATAAAGACTAAAACACGACTATAAACTACATCCACCACCATACCCGTGGTATATAAAGACTAATACACGACTATAAACTACATCAACCACCATACCCGTGGTATATAAAGACTAAAACACGACTATACACTACATCAACCACCATACCCGTGGTATATACAGACTAATACACGACTATAAACTACATCCACCACCATACCCGTGGTATATACAGACTAATACACGACTATAAACTACGTTAACCACCATACCCGTGGTATATAAAGACTAATACACGACTGTAAACTACATCAACCACCATACCCGTGGTATATAAAGACTAAAACACGACTATAAACTACATCAACCACCATACCCGTGGTATATAAAGACTAATACACGACTATAAACTACATCCACCACCATACCCGTGGTATATAAAGATTTATACACGACTATACACTACATCAACCACCATACCCGTGGTATATGAAGACAAATACACGACTATAAACTACATCAACTACCATATCCGTGGTATATAAAGACTAAAACACGAGTGTAAACTGCATCAACCACCATACCCGTGGTATATAAAGACAAATACACGACTATACACTACATCAACCACCATACCCGTGGTATATCAAGACAAATACACGACTATAAACTACATCAACTACCATATCCGTGGTATATAAAGACTAAAACACGAGTGTAAACTGCATCAACCACCATACCCGTGGTATATAAAGACAAATACACGACTATAAACTACATCCACCACCATACTCGTGGTATATAAAGACTAAAACACGACTGTAAACTACATCCACCACCATACCTGTGGTATATAAAGACTAATACACGACTGTAAACTACATCCACCACCATACCCGTGGTATATAAAGACTAATACACGACTATAAACTACATCAACCACCATACCCGTGGTATATAAAGACTAATACACGACCATAAACTACATCAACCACCATACCCGTGGTATATAAAGACTAATACACGACTATACACTACATCCACCACCATACCCGTGGTATATAAAGACTAAAACACGACTATAAACTACATCAACCACCATACCCGTGGTATATAAAGACTAATACACGACTATACACTACATCAACCACCATACCCGTGGTATATAAAGACTAAAACACGACTGTAAACTACATCAACCACCATACCCGTGGTATATAAAGACTAATACACGACTATAAACTACATCAACCACCATACCCGTGGTATATAAAGACTAAAACACGACTATAAACTACATCAACCACCATACCCGTGGTATATAAAGACAAATACACGACTGTAAACTACATCCACCACCATACCCGTGGTATATAAAGACTAATACACGACTATACACTACATCAACCACCATACCCGTGGTATATATAGACAAATACACGACTATAAACTATGTCAACCACCATACCCGTGGTATATAAAGACTAATACACGACTATACACTATATCAACCACCATACCCGTGGTATATAAAGACTAATACACGACTATAAACTACATCAACCACCATACCCGTGGTATATAAAGACTAAAACACGACTATAAACTACATCAACCACCATACCCATGGTATATAAAGACTAATACACGACTATACACTACATCAACCACCATACCCGTGGTATATAAAGACTAAAACACGACTGTAAACTACATCAACCACCATACCCGTGGTATATAAAGATTAATACACAACTATAAACTACGTCAACCACCATACCCGTGGTATATAAAGACTAATACACGACTATACACTACATCCACCACCATACCCGTGGTATATAAAGACTAATACACGACTATAAACTACATCAACCACCATACCCGTGGTATATAAAGACTAATACACGACTATAAACTACATCCACCACCATACCCGTGGTATATAAAGACTAATACACGACTATACACTACATCCACCACCATACCCGTGGTATATAAAGACTAATACACGACTATACACTACATCCACCACCATACCCGTGGTATATAAAGACTAATACACGACTATAAACTACATCCACCACCATACCCGTGGTATATACAGACTAATACACGACTATAAACTACGTTAACCACCATACCCGTGGTATATAAAGACTAATACACGACTGTAAACTACATCAACCACCATACCCGTGGTATATAAAGACTAAAACACGACTATAAACTACATCAACCACCATACCCGTGGTATATAAAGACTAATACACGACTATAAACTACATCCACCACCATACCCGTGGTATATAAAGATTAATACACGACTATACACTACATCAACCACCATACCCGTGGTATATAAAGACTAATACACGACTATAAACTACATCCACCACCATACCCGTGGTATATAAAGACTAATACACGACTATAAACTACATCAATCACCATACCCGTGGTATATAAAGATTAATACACGACTATAAACTACATCCACCACCATACCCGTGGTATATAAAGACTAATACACGACTATACACTACATCAACCATCATACCCGTGGTATATAAAGACAAATACACGACTATACACTACATCAACCACCATACCCGTGGTATATAAAGACTAAAACACGACTGTAAACTACATCAACCACCATACCCGTGGTATATAAAGATTAATACACGACTATAAACTACGTCAACCACCATACCCGTGGTATATAAAGACTAATACACGACTTTACACTACATCCACCACCATACCCGTGGTATATAAAGACTAATACACGACTATAAACTACATCAACCACCATACCCGTGGTATATAAAGACTAATACACGACTATAAACTACATCAACCACCATACCCGTGGTATATAAAGACTAATACACGACTATAAACTACATCCACCACCATACCCGTGGTATATAAAGACTAATACACGACTATACACTACATCCACCACCATACCCGTGGTATATAAAGACTAATACACGACTATACACTACATCCACCACCATACCCGTGGTATATAAAGACTAATACACGACTATACACTACATCCACCACCTTACCCGTGGTATATAAAGACTAATACACGACTACACACTACATCCACCACCATACCCGTGGTATATAAAGACTAATACACGACTATAAACTACATCCACCACCATACGCGTGGTATATAAAGACTAATACACGACTATAAACTACATCCACCACCATACCCGTGGTATATAAAGACTAATACACGACTATAAACTACATCAACCACCATACCCGTGGTATATAAAGACTAATACACGACTATACACTACATCCAGCACCATACCCGTGGTATATAAAGACTAAAACACGACTATAAACTACATCCACCACCATACCCGTGGTATATAAAGACTAATACACGACTATAAACTACATCAACCACCATACCCGTGGTATATAAAGACTAAAACACGACTATACACTACATCAACCACCATACCCGTGGTATATACAGACTAATACACGACTATAAACTACATCCACCACCATACCCGTGGTATATACAGACTAATACACGACTATAAACTACGTTAACCACCATACCCGTGGTATATAAAGACTAATACACGACTGTAAACTACATCAACCACCATACCCGTGGTATATAAAGACTAAAACACGACTATAAACTACATCAACCACCATACCCGTGGTATATAAAGACTAATACACGACTATAAACTACATCCACCACCATACCCGTGGTATATAAAGATTTATACACGACTATACACTACATCAACCACCATACCCGTGGTATATGAAGACAAATACACGACTATAAACTACATCAACTACCATATCCGTGGTATATAAAGACTAAAACACGAGTGTAAACTGCATCAACCACCATACCCGTGGTATATAAAGACAAATACACGACTATACACTACATCAACCACCATACCCGTGGTATATCAAGACAAATACACGACTATAAACTACATCAACTACCATATCCGTGGTATATAAAGACTAAAACACGAGTGTAAACTGCATCAACCACCATACCCGTGGTATATAAAGACAAATACACGACTATAAACTACATCCACCACCATACTCGTGGTATATAAAGACTAAAACACGACTGTAAACTACATCCACCACCATACCTGTGGTATATAAAGACTAATACACGACTGTAAACTACATCCACCACCATACCCGTGGTATATAAAGACTAATACACGACTATAAACTACATCAACCACCATACCCGTGGTATATAAAGACTAATACACGACCATAAACTACATCAACCACCATACCCGTGGTATATAAAGACTAATACACGACTATACACTACATCCACCACCATACCCGTGGTATATAAAGACTAAAACACGACTATAAACTACATCAACCACCATACCCGTGGTATATAAAGACTAATACACGACTATACACTACATCAACCACCATACCCGTGGTATATAAAGACTAAAACACGACTGTAAACTACATCAACCACCATACCCGTGGTATATAAAGACTAATACACGACTATAAACTACATCAACCACCATACCCGTGGTATATAAAGACTAAAACACGACTATAAACTACATCAACCACCATACCCGTGGTATATAAAGACAAATACACGACTGTAAACTTCATCCACCACCATACCCGTGGTATATAAAGACTAATACACGACTATACACTACATCAACCACCATACCCGTGGTATATATAGACAAATACACGACTATAAACTATGTCAACCACCATACCCGTGGTATATAAAGACTAATACACGACTATACACTATATCAACCACCATACCCGTGGTATATAAAGACTAATACACGACTATAAACTACATCAACCACCATACCCGTGGTATATAAAGACTAAAACACGACTATAAACTACATCAACCACCATACCCATGGTATATAAAGACTAATACACGACTATACACTACATCAACCACCATACCCGTGGTATATAAAGACTAAAACACGACTGTAAACTACATCAACCACCATACCCGTGGTATATAAAGATTAATACACAACTATAAACTACGTCAACCACCATACCCGTGGTATATAAAGACTAATACACGACTATACACTACATCCACCACCATACCCGTGGTATATAAAGACTAATACACGACTATAAACTACATCAACCACCATACCCGTGGTATATAAAGACTAATACACGACTATAAACTACATCCACCACCATACCCGTGGTATATAAAGACTAATACACGACTATACACTACATCCACCACCATACCCGTGGTATATAAAGACTAATACACGACTATACACTACATCCACCACCATACCCGTGGTATATAAAGACTAATACACGACTATACACTACATCCACCACCTTACCCGTGGTATATAAAGACTAATACACGACTATACACTACATCCACCACCATACCCGTGGTATATAAAGACTAATACACGACTATACACTACATCCACCACCTTACCCGTGGTATATAAAGACTAATACACGACTATACACTACATCCACCACCTTACCCGTGGTATATAAAGACTAATACACGACTATACATTACATCCACCACCATACCCGTGGTATATAAAGACTAATACACGACTATAAACTACATCAACCACCATACCCGTGGTATATAAAGACAAATACACGACTATACACTACATCAACCACCATACCCGTGGTATATAAAGACAAATACACGACTATAATCTACATCAACCACCATACCCGTGGTATATAAAGACAAATACACGACTATAATCTACATCCACCACCATACCCGTGGTATATAAAGACTAATACACGACTATAAACTACATCCACCACCATACCCGTGGTATATAAAGACTAATACACGACTATAAACTGCATCAATCACCATACCCGTGGTATATAAAGATTAATACACGACTATAAACTACATCCACCACCATACCCGTGGTATATAAAGACTAATACACGACTATACACT
Source organism: Mytilus trossulus (assembly GCF_036588685.1). Taxonomy (NCBI): domain Eukaryota; kingdom Metazoa; phylum Mollusca; class Bivalvia; order Mytilida; family Mytilidae; genus Mytilus; species Mytilus trossulus. The sequence goes on along the minus strand of NC_086383.1, from coordinate 5,329,808 downwards.
ACATCAACCACCATACCCGTGGTATATAAAGACAAATACACGACTATACACTACATCAACCACCATACCCGTGGTATATAAAGACTAAAACACGACTGTAAACTACATCAACCACCATACCCGTGGTATATAAAGATTAATACACGACTATAAACTACGTCAACCACCATACCCGTGGTATATAAAGACTAATACACGACTATACACTACATCCACCACCATACCCGTGGTATATAAAGACTAATACACGACTATAAACTACATCAACCACCATACCCGTGGTATATAAAGACTAATACACGACTATAAACTACATCCACCACCATACCCGTGGTATATAAAGACTAATACACGACTATACACTACATCCACCACCATACCCGTGGTATATAAAGACTAATACACGACTATACACTACATCCACCACCTTACCCGTGGTATATAAAGACTAATACACGACTATACACTACATCCACCACCATACCCGTGGTATATAAAGACTAATACACGACTATAAACTACATCCACCACCATACCCGTGGTATATAAAGACTAATATACGACTATAAACTACATCCACCACCATACCCGTGGTATATAAAGACTATTACACGACTATAAACTACATCAACCACCATACCCGTGGTATATAAAGACTAATACACGACTATACACTACATCCACCACCATACCCGTGGTATATAAAGACTAAAACACGACTATAAACTACATCCACCACCATACCCGTGGTATATAAAGACTAATACACGACTATAAACTACATCAACCACCATACCCGTGGTATATAAAGACTAAAACACGACTATACACTACATCAACCACCATACCCGTGGTATATACAGGCTAATACACGACTATAAACTACATCAACCACCATACCCGTGGTATATAAAGACTAATACACGACTGTAAACTACATCAACCACCATACCCGTGGCATATAGAGACTAATACACGACTATAAACTACATCAACCACCATACCCGTGGTATATAAAGACTAAAACACGACTATAAACTTCATCAACCACCATACCCGTGGTATATAAAGACTAAAACACGACTATAAACTACATCAACCACCATACCCGTGGTATATAAAGACTAATACACGACTATAAACTACATCAACCACCATACCCGTGGTATATAAAGACTAAAACACGACTATAAACTACATCAACCACCATACCCGTGGTATATAAAGACTAATACACGACTATAAACTACATCAACCACCATACCCGTGGTATATAAAGACTAAAACACGACTATAAACTTCATCAACCACCATACCCGTGGTATATAAAGACTGAAACACGACTATAAACTACATCAACAACCATACCCGTGGTATATAAAGACTAATACACGACTATAAACCACATCAACCACCATACCCGTGGTATATAAAGACTAAAACACGACTATAAACTACATCAACCACCATACCCGTGGTATATAAAGACTAATACACGACTATAAACTACATCAACCTCCATACCCGTGGTATATAAAGACTAAAGCACGACTATAAACTTCATCAACCACCATACCCGTGGTATATAAAGACTAAAACACGACTATAAACTACATTAACCACCATACCCGTGGTATATAAAGACTAAAACACGACTATAAACTTCATCAACCACCATACCCATGGTATATAAAGACTAATACACGACTATAAACTACATCAACCACCATTCCCGAGGTATATAAAGACTAATACACGACTATAAACTACATCCACCACCATACCCGTGGTATATAAAGACTAATACACGACTATACACTACATCCACCACCATACCCGTGGTATATAAAGACTAATACACGACTATACACTACATCCACCACCATACCCGTGGTATATAAAGACTAATACACGACTATACACTACATCCACCACCTTACCCGTGGTATATAAAGACTAATACACGACTATACACTACATCCACCACCATACCCGTGGTATATAAAGACTAATACACGACTATACACTACATCCACCACCTTACCCGTGGTATATAAAGACTAATACACGACTATACACTACATCCACCACCTTACCCGTGGTATATAAAGACTAATACACGACTATACATTACATCCACCACCATACCCGTGGTATATAAAGACTAATACACGACTATAAACTACATCAACCACCATACCCGTGGTATATAAAGACAAATACACGACTATACACTACATCAACCACCATACCCGTGGTATATAAAGACAAATACACGACTATAATCTACATCAACCACCATACCCGTGGTATATAAAGACAAATACACGACTATAATCTACATCCACCACCATACCCGTGGTATATAAAGACTAATACACGACTATAAACTACATCCACCACCATACCCGTGGTATATAAAGACTAATACACGACTATAAACTGCATCAATCACCATACCCGTGGTATATAAAGATTAATACACGACTATAAACTACATCCACCACCATACCCGTGGTATATAAAGACTAATACACGACTATACACTACATCAACCACCATACCCGTGGTATATAAAGACAAATACACGACTATACACTACATCAACCACCATACCCGTGGTATATAAAGACTAAAACACGACTGTAAACTACATCAACCACCATACCCGTGGTATATAAAGATTAATACACGACTATAAACTACGTCAACCACCATACCCGTGGTATATAAAGACTAATACACGACTATACACTACATCCACCACCATACCCGTGGTATATAAAGACTAATACACGACTATAAACTACATCAACCACCATACCCGTGGTATATAAAGACTAATACACGACTATAAACTACATCCACCACCATACCCGTGGTATATAAAGACTAATACACGACTATACACTACATCCACCACCATACCCGTGGTATATAAAGACTAATACACGACTATACACTACATCCACCACCTTACCCGTGGTATATAAAGACTAATACACGACAATACACTACATCCACCACCATACCCGTGGTATATAAAGACTAATACACGACTATAAACTACATCCACCACCATACCCGTGGTATATAAAGACTAATATACGACTATAAACTACATCCACCACCATACCCGTGGTATATAAAGACTATTACACGACTATAAACTACATCAACCACCATACCCGTGGTATATAAAGACTAATACACGACTATACACTACATCCACCACCATACCCGTGGTATATAAAGACTAAAACACGACTATAAACTACATCCACCACCATACCCGTGGTATATAAAGACTAATACACGACTATAAACTACATCAACCACCATACCCGTGGTATATAAAGACTAAAACACGACTATACACTACATCAACCACCATACCCGTGGTATATACAGGCTAATACACGACTATAAACTACATCAACCACCATACCCGTGGTATATAAAGACTAATACACGACTGTAAACTACATCAACCACCATACCCGTGGCATATAGAGACTAATACACGACTATAAACTACATCAACCACCATACCCGTGGTATATAAAGACTAAAACACGACTATAAATTTCATCAACCACCATACCCGTGGTATATAAAGACTAAAACACGACTATAAACTACATCAACCACCATACCCGTGGTATATAAAGACTAATACACGACTATAAACTACATCAACCACCATACCCGTGGTATATAAAGACTAAAACACGACTATAAACTACATCAACCACCATACCCGTGGTATATAAAGACTAATACACGACTATAAACTACATCAACCACCATACCCGTGGTATATAAAGACTAAAACACGACTATAAACTTCATCAACCACCATACCCGTGGTATATAAAGACTGAAACACGACTATAAACTACATCAACAACCATACCCGTGGTATATAAAGACTAATACACGACTATAAACCACATCAACCACCATACCCGTGGTATATAAAGACTAAAACACGACTATAAACTACATCAACCACCATACCCGTGGTATATAAAGACTAATACACGACTATAAACTACATCAACCTCCATACCCGTGGTATATAAAGACTAAAGCACGACTATAAACTTCATCAACCACCATACCCGTGGTATATAAAGACTAAAACACGACTATAAACTACATTAACCACCATACCCGTGGTATATAAAGACTAAAACACGACTATAAACTTCATCAACCACCATACCCATGGTATATAAAGACTAATACACGACTATAAACTACATCAACCACCATTCCCGAGGTATATAAAGACTAATACACGACTATAAACTACATCAACCACCATACCCGTGGTATATAAAGACTAAAACACGACTATAAACTACATCAACCACCATACCCGTGGTATATAAAGACTAAAACACGACTATAAACTTCATCAACCACCATACCCGTGGTATATAAAGACTAAAACACGACTATAAACTACATCAACCACCATACCCGTGGTATATAAAGACTAATACACGACTATACACTACATCCACCACCATACCCGTGGTATATATAGACTTATACACGACTATACACTTCATCCACCACCATACCCGTGGTATATAAAGAGTAATACACGACTATAAACTACATCAACCACCATACCCGTGGTATATAAAGACTAATACACGACTATACACTACATCAACCACCAAACCCGTGGTATATAAAGACTAATACACGACTATAAACTACATCCACCACCATACCCGTGGTATATAAAGACTAATACAGGACAATAAACTACATCAATCACCATTCCCGTGGTATATAAAGATTAATACACGACTATAAACTACATCCACCACCAAACTCGGTATATAAAGACTAATACACGACTATACACTACATCAACCACCATACCCGTGGTATATAAAGACAAATACACGACTATACACTACATCAACCACCATACCCGTGGTATGTAAAGACTAAAACACGACTGTAAACTACATCAACCACCATACCCGTGGTATATAAAGATTAATACACGACTATAAACTACGTCAACCACCATACCCGTGGTATATAAAGACTAATACACGACTATACACTACATCCACCACCATACCCGTGGTATATAAAGACAAATACACGACTAAACACTACATCAACCACCATACCCGTGGTATATAAAGACTAATACACGACTATAAACTACATCCACCACCATACCCGTGGTATATAAAGACTAATACACGACTATATACTACATCAACCACCATACCCGTGGTATATAAAGACTAATACACGACTATAAACTACATCAACCACCAAACCCGTGGTATATAAAGACTAATACACGACTATAAACTACATCCACCACCATACCCGTGGTATATAAAGACTAATACACGACTATACACTACATCCACCACCATACCCGTGGTATATAAAGACTAATACACGACTATACACTACATCCACCACCATACCCGTGGTATATAAAGACTAATACACGACTATACACTACATCCACCACCTTACCCGTGGTATATAAAGACTAATACACGACTATACACTACATCCACCACCATACCCATGGTATATAAAGACTAATACACGACTATAAACTACATCCACCACCATACCCGTGGTATATAAAGACTAATACACGACTATAAACTACATCCACCACCATACCCGTGGTATATAAAGACTAAAACACGACTGTAAACTACATCAACCACCATACCCGTTGTATATAAAGACTAATACACGACTATACACTACATCCACCACCATACCCGTGGTATATGAAGACTAAAACACGACTATAAACTACATCAACCACCATACCCGTGGTATATAAAGACTAAAACACGACTATAAACTACATCAACCACCATACCCGTGGTATATAAAGACTAAAACACGACTATAAACTTCATCAACCACCATACCCATGGTATATAAAGACTAATACACGACTATAAACTACATCAACCACCATTCCCGTGGTATATAAAGACTAATACACGACTATAAACTACATCAACCACCATACCCGTGGTATATAAAGACTAAAACACGACTATAAACTACATCAACCACCATACCCGTGGTATATAAAGACTTAAACACGACTATAAACTTCATCAACCACCATACCCGTGGTATATAAAGACTAAAACACGACTATAAACTACATCAACCACCATACCCGTGGTATATAAAGACTAATACACGACTATACACTACATCCACCACCATACCCGTGGTATATAAAGACTTATACACGACTATACACTTCATCCACCACACTACCCGTGGTATATAAAGACTAAAACACGGCTATAAACTACATCCACCACCATACCCGTGGTATATACAGACTAATACACGACTATAAACTACGTTAACCACCATACCCGTGGTATATAAAGACTAATACACGACTGTAAACTACATCAACCACCATACCCGTGGTATATAAAGACTAAAACACGACTATAAACTACATCAACCACCATACCCGTGGTATATAAAGACTAATACACGACTATAAACTACATCCACCACCATACCCGTGGTATATAAAGATTAATACACGACTATACACTACATCAACCACCATACTCGTGGTATATAAAGACTAAAACACGACTGTAAACTACATCCACCACCATACCCGTGGTATATAAAGACTAATACACGACTGTAAACTACATCCACCACCATACCCGTGGTATATAAAGACTAATACACGACTAAAAACTACATCAACCACCATACCCGTGGTATATAAAGACTAATACACGACTATACACTACATCAACCACCATACCCGTGGTATATAAAGACTAATACACGACTATACACTACATCCACCACCATACCCGTGGTAAATAAAGACTAAAACACGACTATAAACTACATCAACCACCATACCCGTGGTATATAAAGACTAATACACGACTATACACTACATCAACCACCATACCCGTGGTATATAAAGACTAAAACACGACTGTAAACTACATCAACCACCATACCCGTGGTATATAAAGACTAATACACGACTATACACTACATCAACCACCATACCCGTGGTATATAAAGACTAAAACACGACTATAAACTACATCAACCACCATACCCGTGGTATATAAAGACTAATACACGACTGTAAACTACATCCACCACCATACCCGTGGTATATAAAGACTAATACACGACTATACACTACATCAACCACCATACCCGTGGTATATAAAGACTAATACACGACTATAAACTACGTCAATCACCATACCCGTGGTATATAAAGACTAATACACGACTATACACTATATCAACCACCATACCCGTGGTATATAAAGACTAATACACGACTATACACTACATCCACCACCATACCCGTGGTATATAAAGACTAATACACGACTATACACTACATCAACCACCATTTCCGTGGTATATAAAGACTAAAACACGACTGTAAACTACATCAACCACCATACCCGTGGTATATAAAGACTAAAACACGACTATAAACTACATCAACCACCATACCCGTGGTATATAAAGACTAATACACGACTATAAACTACATCCACCACCATACCCGTGGTATATAAAGATTAATACACGACTATACACTACATCAACCACCATACTCGTGGTATATAAAGACTAAAACACGACTGTAAACTACATCCACCACCATACCTGTGGTATATAAAGACTAATACACGACTAAAAACTACATCAACCACCATACTCGTGGTATATAAAGACTAAAACACGACTGTAAACTACATCCACCACCATACCTGTGGTATATAAAGACTAATACACGACTGTAAACTACATCCACCACCATACCCGTGGTATATAAAGACTAATACACGACTATATACTACATCAACCACCATACCCGTGGTATATAAAGACTAATACACGACTATAAACTACATCAACCACCATACCCGTGGTATATAAAGACTAATACACGACTATAAACTACATCCACCACCATACCCGTGGTATATAAAGACTAATACACGACTATACACTACATCCACCACCATACCCGTGGTATATAAAGACTAATACACGACTATACACTACATCCACCACCATACCCGTGGTATATAAAGACTAATACACGACTATACACTACATCCACCACCTTACCCGTGGTATATAAAGACTAATACACGACTATACACTACATCCACCACCATACCCATGGTATATAAAGACTAATACACGACTATAAACTACATCCACCACCATACCCGTGGTATATAAAGACTAATACACGACTATAAACTACATCCACCACCATACCCGTGGTATATAAAGACTAAAACACGACTGTAAACTACATCAACCACCATACCCGTTGTATATAAAGACTAATACACGACTATACACTACATCCACCACCATACCCGTGGTATATAAAGACTAAAACACGACTATAAACTACATCAACCACCATACCCGTGGTATATAAAGACTAAAACACGACTATAAACTACATCAACCACCATACCCGTGGTATATAAAGACTAATACACGACTGTAAACTACATCCACCACCATACCCGTGGTATATAAAGACTAATACACGACTATACACTACATCAACCACCATACCCGTGGTATATAAAGACTAATACACGACTATAAACTACGTCAACCACCATACCCGTGGTATATACAGACTAATACACGACTATACACTATATCAACCACCATACCCGTGGTATATAAAGACTAATACACGACTATACACTACATCCACCACCATACCCGTGGTATATAAAGACTAATACACGACTATACACTACATCAACCACCATACCCGTGGTATATAAAGACTAAAACACGACTGTAAACTACATCAACCACCATACCCGTGGTATATAAAGACTAAAACACGACTATAAACTACATCAACCACCATACCCGTGGTATATAAAGACTAATACACGACTATAAACTACATCCACCACCATACCCGTGGTATATAAAGATTAATACACGACTATACACTACATCAACCACCATACTCGTGGTATATAAAGACTAAAACACGACTGTAAACTACATCCACCACCATACCTGTGGTATATAAAGACTAATACACGACTGTAAACTACATCCACCACCATACCCGTGGTATATAAAGACTAATACACGACTAAAAACTACATCAACCACCATACCCGTGGTATATAAAGACTAATACACGACTATACACTACATCAACCACCATACCCGTGGTATATAGAGACTAATACACGACTATACACTACATCCACCACCATACCCGTGGTAAATAAAGACTAAAACACGACTATAAACTACATCAACCACCATACCCGTGGTATATAAAGACTAATACACGACTATACACTACATCAACCACCATACCCGTGGTATATAAAGACTAAAACACGACTGTAAACTACATCAACCACCATACCCGTGGTATATAAAGACTAATACACGACTATACACTACATCAACCACCATACCCGTGGTATATAAAGACTAAAACACGACTATAAACTACATCAACCACCATACCCGTGGTATATAAAGACTAATACACGACTGTAAACTACATCCACCACCATACCCGTGGTATATAAAGACTAATACACGACTATACACTACATCAACCACCATACCCGTGGTATATAAAGACTAATACACGACTATAAACTACGTCAACCACCATACCCGTGGTATATAAAGACTAATACACGACTATACACTATATCAACCACCATACCCGTGGTATATAAAGACTAATACACGACTATACACTACATCCACCACCATACCCGTGGTATATAAAGACTAATACACGACTATACACTACATCCACCACCTTACCCGTGGTATATAAATACTAATACACGACTATACACTACATCCACCACCAAACCCGTGGTATATAAAGACTAATACAGGACTATACACTACATCCACCACCTTACCCGTGGTATATAAAGACTAATACACGACTATACACTACATCCACCACCTTACCCGTGGTATATAAAGACTAATACACGACTATACACTACATCCACCACCATACCCGTGGTATATAAAGACTAATACACGACTATAAACTACATCAACCACCATACCCGTGGTATATAAAGACAAATACACGACTATACACTACATCAACCACCATACCCGTGGTATATAAAGACTAATACACGACTATAATCTACATCCACCACCATACCCGTGGTATATAAAGACTAATACACGACTATAAACTACATCAACCACCATACCCGTGGTATATAAAGACTAATACATGACTATACACTACATCAACCACCAAACCCGTGGTATATAAAGACTAATACACGACTATAAACTACATCCACCACCATACCCGTGGTATATAAAGACTAATACACGACTATAAACTACATCAATCACCATACCCGTGGTATATAAAGATTAATACACGACTATAAACTACATCCACCACCAAACCCGTGGTATATAAAGACTAATACACGACTATACACTACATCAACCACCAAACCCGTGGTATATAAAGACTAATACACGACTATAAACTACATCCACCACCATACCCGTGGTATATAAAGACTAATACACGACTATAAACTACGTCAACCACCATACCCGTGAGATATAAAGACTAATACACGACTATATTTTACATTCACCACCATACCCGTGGTATATAAAGACTAATACACGACTATAAACTACCTCAACCACCATACCCGTGGTATATAAAGACTAATACACGACTATACACTACATCCACCACCATACTCGTGGTATATAAAGACTAAAACACGACTGTAAACTACATCAACCACCATACCCGTGGTATATAAAGACTAATACACGACTATAAACTACATCCACCACCATACCCGTGGTATATAAAGATTAATACACGACTATAAACTACATCCACCACCATATCCTTGGTATATAAAGACTAATACACGACTATACACTACATCAACCACCATACCCGTGGTATATAAAGACTAATACACGACTATACACTACATCCACCACCATACCCGTGGTATATAAAGACTAATACACGACTATAAACTACATCAACCACCATAACCGTGGTATATAAAGACTAAAACACGACTATAAATTACATCAACCACCATACCCGTGGTATATAAAGACTAATACACGACTATACACTACATCAACCACCATACCCGTGGTATATAAAGACTAAAACACGACTATAAACTACATCAACCACCATACCCGTGGTATATAAAGACTAAAACACGACTGTAAACTACATCAACCACCATACCCGTGGTATATAAAGACTAATACAGGACTATAAACTACGTCAACCACCATACCCGTGGTATATAAAGACTAATACACGACTATACACTATATCAACCACCATACCCGTGGTATATAAAGACTAATACACGACTATAAACTACATCAACCACCATACCCGTGGTATATAAAGACAAATACACGACTTTACACTACATCAACCACCATACCCGTGGTATATAAAGACAAATACACGACTATAAACTACATCAACTACCATACCCGTGGTATATACAGACTAATACACGACTATACACTACATCAACCACCATACCCGTGGTATATACAAACTGATACACGACTATAAACTACATCAACCACCATACCCGTGGTATATAAAGACTAAAACACGACTGTAAACTACATCCACCACCATACCCGTGGTATATAAAGACTAATACACGACTATACACTACATCAACCACCATACCCGTGGTATATAAAGACTAAAACACGACTGTAAACTACATCAACCACCATACCCGTGGTATATAAAGACTAATACACGACTATAAACTACGTCAACCACCATACCCGTGGTATATAAAGACTAATACACGACTATACACTACATCCACCACCATACCCGTGGTATATAAAGACTAATACACGACTATAAACTACATCAACCACCATACCCGTGGTATATAAAGACTAATACACGACTATAAACTACATCAACCACCATACCCGTGGTATATAAAGACTAAAATACGAGTGTAAACTACATCAACCACCATACCCGTGGTATATAAAGACTAATACACGACTATACACTACATCCACCACCATACCCGTGGTATATAAAGACTAATACACGACTATACACTACATCCACCACCATACCCGTGGTATATAAAGACTCATACACGACTATACAATACATCCACCACCTTACCCGTGGTATATAAAGACTAATACACGACTATACACTACATCCACCACCATACCCGTGGTATATAAAGACTAAAACACGACTATACACTACATCCACCACCTTACCCGTGGTATATAAAGACTAATACACGACTATACACTATATCCACCACCATACCCGTGGTATATAAAGACTAATACACGACTATAAACTACATCAACCACCATACCCGTGGTATATAAAGACAAATACACGACTATACACTACATCAACAACCATACCCGTGGTATATAAAGACTAATACACGACTATAATCTACATCCACCACCATACCCATGGTATATAAAGACTAATACACGACTATAAACTACATCAACCACCATACCCGTGGTATATAAAGACTAATACACGACTAATACACTACATCAACCACCATACCCGTGGTATATAAAGACTAATACACGAATATAAACTACATCCACCACCATACCCGTGGTATATAAAGACTAATACACGACTATAAACTACATCAATCACCATACCCGTGGTATATAAAGACTAATACACTACTATAAACTACATCCACCACCATACCCGTGGTATATAAAGACTAAATCACGACTATAAACTACATCAACCACCATACCCGTGGTATATACAGACTAATACACGACTGTAAACTACATCCACCACCATACCCGTGGTATATAAAGACTAATACACGACTATAAACTACATCAACCACCATACCCGTGGTATATACAGACTAATACACGACTGTAAACTACATCAACCACCATACCCGTGGTATATAAAGACTAATACACGACTATAAACTACATCAACCACCATACCCGTGGTATATAAAGACTAAAACACGACTATAAACTACATCAACCACCATACCCGTGGTATATAAAGATTAATACACGACTATAAACTACATCCACCACCATACCCGTGGTATATAAAGACTAATACACGACTATAAACTACATCCACCACCATACCCGTGGTATATAAAGACTAATACACGACTATAAACTACATCAACCACCATATCCGTGGTATATAAAGACTAATACACGAATGTAAACTACATCCACCACCATACCCGTGGTATATAAAGACTAATACACGACTATACACTACATCCACCACCATACCCGTGGTATATAAAGACTAATACACTACTATAAACTACATCAACCACCATACCCGTGGTATATAAAGACTAAATCACGACTATAAACTACATCAACCACCATACCCGTGGTATATACAGACTAATACACGACTGTAAACTACATCCACCACCATACCCGTGGTATATAAAGACTAATACACGACTATAAACTACATCAACCACCATACCCGTGGTATATAAAGACTAAAACACGACTGTAAACTACATCAACGACCATACCCGTGGTATATAAAGACTAATACACGACCATAAACTACATCAACCACCATACCCGTGGTATATAAAGACTAATACACGACTGTAAACTACATCAACCACCATACCCGTGGTATATAAAGACTAATACACGACTATAAACTACATCAACCACCATACCCGTGGTATATAAAGACTAAAACACGACTATAAACTACATCAACCACCATACCCGTGGTATATAAAGACTAAAACACGACTGTAAACTACATCAACCACCATACCCGTGGTATATAAAGACTAATACAGGACTATAAACTACGTCAACCACCATACCCGTGGTATATAAAGACTAATACACGACTATACACTATATCAACCACCATACCCGTGGTATATAAAGACTAATACACGACTATAAACTACATCAACCACCATACCCGTGGTATATAAAGACAAATACACGACTTTACACTACATCAACCACCATACCCGTGGTATATAAAGACAAATACACGACTATAAACTACATCAACTACCATACCCGTGGTATATACAGACTAATACACGACTATACACTACATCAACCACCATACCCGTGGTATATACAAACTGATACACGACTATAAACTACATCAACCACCATACCCGTGGTATATAAAGACTAAAACACGACTGTAAACTACATCCACCACCATACCCGTGGTATATAAAGACTAATACACGACTTAAACTACATCAACCACCATACCCGTGGTATATAAAGACTAAAACACGACTGTAAACTACATCAACCACCATACCCGTGGTATATAAAGACTAATACACGACTATAAACTACGTCAACCACCATACCCGTGGTATATAAAGACTAATACACGACTATACACTACATCCACCACCATACCCGTGGTATATAAAGACTAATACACGACTATAAACTACATCAACCACCATACCCGTGGTATATAAAGACTAATACACGACTATAAACTACATCAACCACCATACCCGTGGTATATAAAGACTAAAATACGAGTGTAAACTACATCAACCACCATACCCGTGGTATATAAAGACTAATACACGACTATACACTACATCCACCACCATACCCGTGGTATATAAAGACTAATACACGACTATACACTACATCCACCACCATACCCGTGGTATATAAAGACTCATACACGACTATACAATACATCCACCACCTTACCCGTGGTATATAAAGACTAATACACGACTATACACTACATCCACCACCATACCCGTGGTATATAAAGACTAAAACACGACTATACACTACATCCACCACCTTACCCGTGGTATATAAAGACTAATACACGACTATACACTATATCCACCACCATACCCGTGGTATATAAAGACTAATACACGACTATAAACTACATCAACCACCATACCCGTGGTATATAAAGACAAATACACGACTATACACTACATCAACAACCATACCCGTGGTATATAAAGACTAATACACGACTATAATCTACATCCACCACCATACCCGTGGTATATAAAGACTAATACACGACTATAAACTACATCAACCACCATACCCGTGGTATATAAAGACTAATACACGACTAATACACTACATCAACCACCATACCCGTGGTATATAAAGACTAATACACGAATATAAACTACATCCACCACCATACCCGTGGTATATAAAGACTAATACACGACTATAAACTACATCAATCACCATACCCGTGGTATATAAAGATTAATACACGACTATAAACTACATCCACCACCATACCCGTGGTATATAAAGACTAATACACGACTATACACTACATCAACCACCATACCCGTGGTATATAAAGACAAATACACGACTATAAACTACATCCACCACCATCCCCGTGGTATATAAAGACTAATACACGACTATACACTACATCAACCACCTTACCCGTGGTATAGAAAGACTAATACACGACTGTAAACTACATCAACCACCATACCCGTGGTATATAAAGACTAATACACGACAATAAACTACGTCAACCACCATACCCGTGGTATATAAAGACTAATACACGACTATAAACTACATCAACCACCATACCCGTGGTATATACAGACTAAAACACGACTATAAACTACATCAACCACCATACCCGTGGTATATACAGACTAAAACACGACTATAAACTACATCAACCACCATACCCGTGGTATATAAAGACTAAAACACGACTGTAAACTACATACACCACCATACCCGTGGTATATAAAGACAAATACACGACTATACACTACATCAACCACCATACCCGTGGTATATAAAGACTAATACACGACTATAAACTACATCCACCACCATACCCGTGGTATATAAAGACTAAAACACGACTGTAAACTACATCAACCACCATACCCGTTGTATATAAAGACTAATACACGACTATACACTACATCAACCACCATACCCGTGGTATATAAAGACTAATACACGACTATAAACTACATCCACCACCATACCCGTGGTATATAAAGACTAATACACGACTATATACTACATCAACCACCTTACCCGTGGTATATAATGACTAATACACGACTGTAAACTACATCAACCACCATACCCGTGGTATATAAAGACTAATACACGACTATAAACTACGTCAACCACCATACCCGTGGTATATAAAGACTAATACACGACTATAAACTACATCAATCACCATACCCGTGGTATATACAGACTAAAACACGACTATACACTACATCAACCACCATACCCGTGGTATATAAAGACTAATACACGACTATAAACTACGTCAACCACCACCATACCCGTGGTATATAAAGACTAATACACGACTATAAACTACATCAATCACCATACCCGTGGTATATACAGACTAAAACACGACTATAAACTACATCAACCACCATACCCGTGGTATATACAGACTAAAACACGACTATAAACTACATCAACCACCATACCCGTGGTATATAAAGACTAATACACGACTATACACTACATCAACCACCATACCCGTGGTATATAAAGACTAAAACACGACTATAAACTTCATCAACCACCATACCCGTGGTATATAAAGACTGAAACACGACTATAAACTACATCCACTACCATACCCGTGGTATATAAAGACTAATACACGACTATAAACTACGTTAACCACCATACCCGTGGTATATAAAGACTAATACACGACTATAAACTACATCTACCACCATACCCGTGGTATATAAAGACTAAAACACGACTATAAACTACATCCACCACCATACCCGTGGTATATAAAGACTAATACACGACTATAAACTACATCCACCACCATACCCGTGGTATATAAAGACAAATACACGACTATAAACTACATTAACCACCATACCCGTGGTATATAAAGACTAATACACGACTATAAACTACATCCACCACCATACCCGTGGTATATAAAGACTAAAACACGACTGTAAACTACATCCACCACCATACCCGTGGTATATAAAGACTAAAACACGACTGTAAACTACATCAACCACCATACCCGTGGTATATACAGACAAATACACGACTATACACTACATCAACCACCATACCCGTGGTATATAAAGACTAATACACGACTATAAACTACATCCACCACCATACCCGTGGTATATAAAGACTAAAACACGACTGTAAACTACATCAACCACCATACCCGTGGTATTTAAAGACTAATACACGACTATAAACTACATCAACCACCATACCCGTGGTATATAAAGACAAATACACGACTATACACTACATCAACCACCATACCCGTGGTATATAAAGACTAATACACGACTATAAACTACATCCACCACCATACCCGTGGTATATAAAGACTAAAACACGACTGTAAACTACATCAACAACCATACCCGTGGTATATACAGACTAAAACACGACTATAAACTACATCAACCACCATACCCGTGGTATATACAGACTAAAACACGACTATAAACTACATCAACCACCATACCCGTGGTATATAAAGACTAATACACGACTATAAACTACATCCACCACCATACCCGTGGTATATAAAGACTAATACACGACTATAAACTACATCAACCACCATACCCGTGGTATATAAAGACAAATACACGACTATACACTACATCAACCACCATGCCCGTGGTATATAAAGACTAATACACGACTATAAACTACATCCACCACCATACCCGTGGTATATAAAGACTAAAACACGACTGTAAACTACATCAACCACCATACCCGTGGTATATAAAGACTAATACACGACTATACACTACATCCACCACCATACCCGTGGTATATAAAGACAAATACACGACTATAAACTACATCCACCACCATACCCGTGGTATATAAAGACAAATACACGACTATAAACTACATCAACCACCATACCCGTGGTATATAAAGACTAAACCACGACTGTAAACTACATCCACCACCATACCCGTGGTATATAAAGACTAAAACACGACTATAAACTACATCAACCACCATACCCGTGGTATATAAAGACAAATACACGACTATACACTACATCAACCACCATACCCGTGGTATATAAAGACTAATACCCGACTATACACTACATCAACCACCATACCCGTGGTATATAAAGACTAATACACGACTATAAACTACATCAACCACCATACCCTTGGTATATAAAGACTAATACACGACTATAAACTACATCCACCACCATATCCGTGGTATTTAAAGACTAATACACGACTATACACTACATCAACCACCATACCCGTGGTATATAAAGACTAAAACACGACTATAAACTACATCCACCACCATACCCGTGGTATATAAAGACAAATACACGACTATACACTACATCAACCACCATACCCGTGGTATATAAAGACTAATACACGACTATAAACTACATCCACCACCATACCCGTGGTATATAAAGACAAATACACGACTTTACACTACATCAACCACCATACCCGTGGTATATAAAGACAACTACACGACTATAAACTACATCAACCACCATACCCGTGGTATATACAGACTAATACACGACTATACACTACATCAACCACCATACCCGTGGTATATACAAACTGATACACGACTATAAACTACATCAACCACCATACCCGTGGTATATAAAGACTAAAACACGACTGTAAACTACATCCACCACCATACCCGTGGTATATAAAGACTAATACACGACTATACACTACATCAACCACCATACCCGTGGTATATAAAGACTAAAACACGACTGTAAACTACATCAACCACCATACCCGTGGTATATAAAGACTAATACACGACTATAAACTACGTCAACCACCATACCCGTGGTATATAAAGACTAATACACGACTATACACTACATCCACCACCATACCCGTGGTATATAAAGACTAATACACGACTATAAACTACATCAACCACCATACCCGTGGTATATAAAGACTAATACACGACTATAAACTACATCAACCACCATACCCGTGGTATATAAAGACTAAAACACGAGTGTAAACTACATCAACCACCATACCCGTGGTATATAAAGACTAATACACGACTATACACTACATCCACCACCATACCCGTGGTATATAAAGACTAATACACGACTATACACTACATCCACCACCATACCCGTGGTATATAAAGACTAAAACACGACTATACACTACATCCACCACCTTACCCGTGGTATATAAAGACTAATACACGACTGTAAACTACATACACCACCATACCCGTGGTATATAAAGACTAAAACACGACTATACACTACATCCACCACCATACCCGTGGTATATAAAGACTAATACACGACTATAAACTACATCAACCACCATACCCGTGGTATATAAAGACAAATACACGACTATACACTACATCAACCACCATACCCGTGGTATATAAAGACTAAAACACGACTATACACTACATCCACCACCATACCCGTGGTATATAAAGACTAATACACGACTATAAACTACATCCACCACCATACCCGTGGTATATAAAGACTAAAACACGACTGTAAACTACATCAACCACCATACCCGTGGTATATAAAGACTAATACACGACTATACACTACATCAACCACCATACCCGTGGTATATAAAGACTAAAACACGACTATAAACTTCATCAACCACCATACCCGTGGTATATAAAGACTGAAACACGACTATAAACTACATCCACTACCATACCCGTGGTATATAAAGACTAATACACGACTATAAACTACGTTAACCACCATACCCGTGGTATATAAAGACTAATACACGACTATAAACTACATCTACCACCATACCCGTGGTATATAAAGACTAAAACACGACTATAAACTACATCCACCACCATACCCGTGGTATATAAAGACTAATACACGACTATAAACTACATCCACCACCATACCCGTGGTATATAAAGACAAATACACGACTATAAACTACATTAACCACCATACCCGTGGTATATAAAGACTAATACACGACTATAAACTACATCCACCACCATACCCGTGGTATATAAAGACTAAAACACGACTGTAAACTACATCCACCACCATACCCGTGGTATATAAAGACTAAAACACGACTGTAAACTACATCAACCACCATACCCGTGGTATATACAGACAAATACACGACTATACACTACATCAACCACCATACCCGTGGTATATAAAGACTAATACACGACTATAAACTACATCCACCACCATACCCGTGGTATATAAAGACTAAAACACGACTGTAAACTACATCAACCACCATACCCGTGGTATATAAAGACTAATACACGACTATAAACTACATCAACCACCATACCCGTGGTATATAAAGACAAATACACGACTATACACTACATCAACCACCATACCCGTGGTATATAAAGACTAATACACGACTATAAACTACATCCACCACCATACCCGTGGTATATAAAGACTACAACACGACTGTAAACTACATCAACCACCATACCCGTGGTATATACAGACTAAAACACGACTATAAACTACATCAACCACCATACCCGTGGTATATACAGACTAAAACACGACTATAAACTACATCAACCACCATACCCGTGGTATATAAAGACTAATACACGACTATAAACTACATCCACCACCATACCCGTGGTATATAAAGACTAATACACGACTATAAACTACATCAACCACCATACCCGTGGTATATAAAGACAAATACACGACTATACACTACATCAACCACCATACCCGTGGTATATAAAGACTAATACACGACTATAAACTACATCCACCACCATACCCGTGGTATATAAAGACTAAAACACGACTGTAAACTACATCAACCACCATACCCGTGGTATATAAAGACTAATACACGACTATACACTACATCCACCACCATACCCGTGGTATATAAAGACAAATACACGACTATAAACTACATCCACCACCATACCCGTGGTATATAAAGACAAATACACGACTATAAACTACATCAACCACCATACCCGTGGTATATAAAGACTAAACCACGACTGTAAACTACATCCACCACCATACCCGTGGTATATAAAGACTAAAACACGACTATAAACTACATCAACCACCATACCCGTGGTATATAAAGACAAATACACGACTATACACTACATCAACCACCATACCCGTGGTATATAAAGACTAATACCCGACTATACACTACATCAACCACCATACCCGTGGTATATAAAGACTAATACACGACTATAAACTACATCAACCACCATACCCTTGGTATATAAAGACTAATACACGACTATAAACTACATCCACCACCATATCCGTGGTATTTAAAGACTAATACACGACTATACACTACATCAACCACCATACCCGTGGTATATAAAGACTGAAACACGACTATAAACTACATCCACCACCATACCCGTGGTATATAAAGACAAATACACGACTATACACTACATCCACCACCATACCCGTGGTATATAAAGACTAATACACGACTATAAACTACATCCACCACCATACCCGTGGTATATAAAGACAAATACACGACTTTACACTACATCAACCACCATACCCGTGGTATATAAAGACAACTACACGATTATAAACTACATCAACCACCATACCCGTGGTATATACAGACTAATACACGACTATACACTACATCAACCACCATACCCGTGGTATATACAAACTGATACACGACTATAAACTACATCAACCACCATACCCGTGGTATATAAAGACTAAAACACGACTGTAAACTACATCCACCACCATACCCGTGGTATATAAAGACTAATACACGACTATACACTACATCAACCACCATACACGTGGTATATAAAGACTAAAACACGACTGTAAACTACATCAACCACCATACCCGTGGTATATAAAGACTAATACACGACTATAAACTACGTCAACCACCATACCCGTGGTATATAAAGACTAATACACGACTATACACTACATCCACCACCATACCCGTGGTATATAAAGACTAATACACGACTATAAACTACATCAACCACCATACCCGTGGTATATAAAGACTAATACACGACTATAAACTACATCAACCACCATACCCGTGGTTTATAAAGACTAAAACACGAGTGTAAACTACATCAACCACCATACCCGTGGTATATAAAGACTAATACACGACTATACACTACATCCACCACCATACCCGTGGTATATAAAGACTAATACACGACTATACACTACATCCACCACCATACCCGTGGTATATAAAGACTAAAACACGACTATACACTACATCCACCACCTTACCCGTGGTATATAAAGACTAATACACGACTGTAAACTACATACACCACCATACCCGTGGTATATAAAGACTAAAACACGACTATACACTATATCCACCACCATACCCGTGGTATATAAAGACTAATACACGACTATAAACTACATCAACCACCATACCCGTGGTATATAAAGACAAATACACGACTATACACTACATCAACCACCATACCCGTGGTATATAAAGACTAAAACACGACTATACACTACATCCACCACCATACCCGTGGTATATAAAGACTAATACACGACTATAAACTACATCAACCACCATACCCGTGGTATATAAAGACTAAAACACGACTATAAACTACATCCACCACCATACCCGTGGTATATAAAGACTAATACACGACTATAAACTACATCAACCACCATACCCGTGGTATATAAAGACAAATACACGACTATACACTACATCAACCACCATACCCGTGGTATATAAAGACTAATACACGACTATAAACTACATCCACCACCATACCCGTGGTATATAAAGACTAAAACACGACTGTAAACTACATCAACCACCATACCCGTGGTATATAAAGACTAATACACGACTATACACTACATCAACCACCATACCCGTGGTATATAAAGACAAATACACGACTATAAACTACATCCACCACCATACCCGTGGTATATAAAGACTAATACACGACTATATACTACATCAACCACCTTACCCGTGGTATATAATGACTAATACACGACTGTAAACTACATCAACCACCATACCCGTGGTATATAAAGACTAATACACGACTATAAACTACGTCAACCACCATACCCGTGGTATATAAAGACTAATACACGACTATAAACTACATCAATCACCATACCCGTGGTATATACAGACTAAAACACGACTATAAACTACATCAACCACCATACCCGTGGTACATAAAGACTAATACACGACTATAAACTACGTCAACCACCATACCCGTGGTATATAAAGACTAATACACGACTATAAACTACATCAATCACCATACCCGTGGTATATACAGACTAAAACACGACTATAAACTACATCAACCACCATACCCGTGGTATATACAGACTAAAACACGACTATAAACTACATCAACCACCATACCCGTGGTATATAAAGACTAATACACGACTATACACTACATCAACCACCATACCCGTGGTATATAAAGACTAAAACACGACTATAAACTTCATCAACCACCATACCCGTGGTATATAAAGACTGAAACACGACTATAAACTACATCCACCACCATACCCGTGGTATATAAAGACTAATACACGACTATAAACTACGTTAACCACCATACCCGTGGTATATAAAGACTAATACACGACTATAAACTACATCCACCACCATAAACGTGTTATATAAAGACTAAAACACGACTATAAACTACATCCACCACCATACCCGTGGTATATAAAGACTAATACACGACTATAAACTACATCCACCACCATACCCGTGGTATATAAAGACAAATACACGACTATAAACTACATTAACCACAATACCCGTGGTATATAAAGACTAATACACGACTATAAACTACATCCACCACCATACCCGTGGTATATAAAGACTAAAACACGACTGTAAACTACATCCACCACCATACCCGTGGTATATAAAGACTAAAACACGACTGTAAACTACATCAACCACCATACCCGTGGTATATACAGACAAATACACGACTATACACTACATCAACCACCATACCCGTGGTATATAAAGACTAATACACGACTATAAACTACATCCACCACCATACCCGTGGTATATAAAGACTAAAACACGACTGTAAACTACATCAACCACCATACCCGTGGTATATAAAGACTAATACACGACTATAAACTACATCAACCACCATACCCGTGGTATATAAAGACAAATACACGACTATACACTACATCAACCACCATACCCGTGGTATATAAAGACTAATAAACGACTATAAACTACATCCACCACCATACCCGTGGTATATAAAGACTAAAACACGACTGTAAACTACATCAACCACCATACCCGTGGTATATACAGACTAAAACACGACTATAAACTACATCAACCACCATACCCGTGGTATATACAGACTAAAACACGACTATAAACTACATCAACCACCATACCCGTGGTATATAAAGACTAATACACGACTATAAACTACATCCACCACCATACCCGTGGTATATAAAGACTAATACACGACTATAAACTACATCAACCACCATACCCGTGGTATATAAAGACAAATACACGACTATACACTACATCAACCACCATACCCGTGGTATATACAGACTAAAACACGACTATAAACTACATCAACCACCATACCCGTGGTATATAAAGACTAATACACGACTATAAACTACGTCAACCACCATACCCGTGGTATATAAAGACTAATACACGACTATAAACTACATCAATCACCATACCCGTGGTATATACAGACTAAAACACGACTATAAACTACATCAACCACCATACCCGTGGTATATAAAGACTAATACACGACTATACACTACATCAACCACCATACCCGTGGTATATAAAGACTAAAACACGACTATAAACTTCATCAACCACCATACCCGTGGTATATAAAGACTGAAACACGACTATAAACTACATCCACCACCATACCCGTGGTATATAAAGACTAATACACGACTATAAACTACGTTAACCACCATACCCGTGGTATATAAAGACTAATACACGACTATAAACTACATCCACCACCATAAACGTGGTATATAAAGACTAAAACACGACTATAAACTACATCCACCACCATACCCGTGGTATATAAAGACTAATACACGACTATAAACTACATCCACCACCATACCCGTGGTATATAAAGACAAATACACGACTATAAACTACATTAACCACCATACCCGTGGTATATACAGACTAATACACGACTATAAACTACATCCACCACCATACCCGTGGTATATAAAGACTAAAACACGACTGTAAACTACATCCACCACCATACCCGTGGTATATAAAGACTAAAACACGACTGTAAACTACATCAACCACCATACCCGTGGTATATACAGACAAATACACGACTATACACTACATCAACCACCATACCCGTGGTATATAAAGACTAATACACGACTATAAACTACATCCACCACCATACCCGTGGTATATAAAGACTAAAACACGACTGTAAACTACATCAACCACCATACCCGTGGTATATAAAGACTAATACACGACTATAAACTACATCAACCACCATACCCGTGGTATATAAAGACAAATACACGACTATACACTACATCAACCACCATACCCGTGGTATATAAAGACTAATACACGACTATAAACTACATCCACCACCATACCCGTGGTATATAAAGACTAAAACACGACTGTAAACTACATCAACCACCATACCCGTGGTATATACAGACTAAAACACGACTATAAACTACATCAACCACCATACCCGTGGTATATACAGACTAAAACACGACTATAAACTACATCAACCACCATACCCGTGGTATATAAAGACTAATACACGACTATAAACTACATCCACCACCATACCCGTGGTATATAAAGACTAATACACGACTATAAACTACATCAACCACCATACCCGTGGTATATAAAGACAAATACACGACTATACACTACATCAACCACCATACCCGTGGTATATAAAGACTAATACACGACTATAAACTACATCCACCACCATACCCGTGGTATATAAAGACTAAAACACGACTGTAAACTACATCAACCACCATACCCGTGGTATATAAAGACTAATACACGACTATACACTACATCCACCACCATACCCGTGGTATATAAAGACAAATACACGACTATAAACTACATCCACCACCATACCCGTGGTATATAAAGACAAATACACGACTATAAACTACATCAACCACCATACCCGTGGTATATAAAGACTAAACCACGACTGTAAACTACATCCACCACCATACCCGTGGTATATAAAGACTAAAACACGACTATAAACTACATCAACCACCATACCCGTGGTATATAAAGACAAATACACGACTATACACTACATCAACCACCATACCCGTGGTATATAAAGACTAATACCCGACTATACACTACATCAACCACCATACCCGTGGTATATAAAGACTAATACACGACTATAAACTACATCAACCACCATACCCTTGGTATATAAAGACTAATACACGACTATAAACTACATCCACCACCATATCCGTGGTATTTAAAGACTAATACACGACTATACACTACATCAACCACCATACCCGTGGTATATAAAGACTAAAACACGACTATAAACTACATCCACCACCATACCCGTGGTATATAAAGACTAATACAAGACTATAAACTACATCCACCACCATACCCGTGGTATATAAAGATTAATACACGACTATAAACTACATCCACCACCATATCCGTGGTATATAAAAACTAATACACGACTATATTTTACATCCACCACCATACCCGTGGTATATAAAGACTAATACACGACTATAAACTACATCAACCACCATACCCGTGGTATATAAAGACTAATACACGACTATACACTACATCCACCACCATACTCGTGGTATATAAAGACTAAAACACGACTGTAAACTACATCAACCACCATACCCGTGGTATATAAAGACTAATACACGACTATAAACTACATCCACCACCATACCCGTGGTATATAAAGACTAATACACGACTATAAACTACATCCACCACCATACCCGTGGTATATAAAGATTAATACACGACTATAAACTACATCCACCACCATATCCTTGGTATATAAAGACTAATACACGACTATACACTACATCCACCACCATACCCGTGGTATATAAAGACTAATACACGACTATAAACTACATCAACCACCATAACCGTGGTATATAAAGACTAAAACACGACTATAAACTACATCAACCACCATACCCGTGGTATATAAAGACTAATACACGACTATACACTACATCAACCACTATACCCGTGGTATATAAAGACTAATACACGACTATACACTACATCCACCACCATACCCGTGGTATATAAAGACTAATACACTACTATAAACTACATCAACCACCATACCCGTGGTATATAAAGACTAAAACACGACTATAAACTACATCAACCACCATACCCGTGGTATATAAAGACTAATACTCGACTGTAAACTACATCCACCACCAAACCCGTGGTATATAAAGACAAATACACGACTATACACTACATCCACCACCTTACCCGTGGTATATTAAGACTAATACACGACTATACACTACATCCAACACCATACTCGTGGTATATAAAGACTAATACACGACTATAAACTACATCCACCACCATACCCGTGGTATATAAAGACTTATACACGACTATAAACTACGTCAACCACCATACCCGTGGTATATAAAGACTAATACACGACTATACACTACATCAACCACCATACCCATGGTATATAAAGACTAATACACGACTATAAACTACATCAACCACCATACCCGTGGTATATAAAGACTAATACACGACTATACACTACATCCACAACCATACCCGTGGTATATAAAGACTAATACACGACTATAAACTACATCAACCACCATACCCGTGGTATATAAAGACTAAAACACGACTATAAACTACATCAACCACCATACCAGTGGTATATACAGACTAATACACGACTGTAAACTACATCCACCACCATACCCGTGGTATATAAAGACTAATACACGACTATAAACTACATCAACCACCATACCCGTGGTATATAAAGATTAATACACGACTATACACTACATCCACCACCATACCCGTGGTATATAAAGACTAAAACACGACTATAAACTACATCAACCACCATACCCGTGGTATATAAAGATTAATACACGACTATAAACTACATCCACCACCATACCCGTGGTATATAAAGACTAATACACGACTATAAACTACATCCATCACCATACCCGTGGTATATAAAGACTAATACACGACTATAAACTACATCAACCACCATACCCGTGGTATATAAAGACTAATACACGAGTGTAATCTACATCCACCACCATACCCGTGGTATATAAAGACTAATACACGACTATACACTACATCCACCACCATACCCGTGGTATATAAAGACTAATACACTACTATAAACTACATCAACCACCATACCCGTGGTATATAAAGACTAAAACACGACTATAAACTACATCAACCACCATACCCGTGGTATATACAGACTAATACATGACTGTAAACTACATCCACCACCACACCCGTGGTATATAAAGACTAATACACGACTATAAACTACATCAACCACCATACCTGTGGTATATAAAGACTAAAACACGACTGTAAACTACATCAACGACCATACCCGTGGTATATAAAGACTAATACACGAGCATAAACTACATCCACCACCATACCCGTGGTATATAAAGACTAATACACGACTATAAACTACATCCACCACCATACCCGTGGTATATAAAGACTAATACACGACTATACACTACATCCACCACCATACCCGTGGTATATAAAGACTAATACACGACTATAAACTACATCAACCACCATACCCGTGGTATATAAAGACGAAAACACGACTATAAACTACATCAACCACCATACCCGTGGTATATACAGACTAATACATGACTGTAAACTACATCCACCACCATACCCGTGGTATATAAAGACTAATACACGACTATAAACTACATCAACCACCATACCCGTGGTATATAAAGATTAATACACGACTATACACTACATCTACCACCATACCCGTGGTATATCAAGACTAAAACACGACTATAAACTACATCAACCACCATACCCGTGGTATATAAAGATTAATACACGACTATAAACTACATCCACCACCATACCCGTGGTATATAAAGACTAATACACGACTATAAACTACATCAACCACCATACCCGTGGTATAAAAAGACTAATACACGACTATAAACTACATCAACCACCATACCCGTGGTATATAAAGACTAATACACGACTGTAAACTACATCCACCACCATACCCGTGGTATATAAAGACTAATACACGACTATACACTACATCCACCAACATACCCGTGGTATATAAAGACTAATACACTACTATAAACTACATCAACCACCATACCCGTGGAATATAAAGACTAAAACACGACTATAAACTACATCAACCACCATACCCGTGGTATATACAGACTAATACACGACTGTAAACTACATCCACCACCACACCCGTGGTATATAAAGACTAATACACGACTATAAACTACATCAACCACCATACCCGTGGTATATAAAGACTAAAACACGACTGTAAACTACATCAACGACCATACCCGTGGTATATAAAGACTAATACACGACCATAAACTACATCAACCACCATACCCGTGGTATATAAAGACTAATACACGACTGTAAACTACATCAACCACCATACCCGTGGTATATAAAGACTAAAACACGACTATAAACTACATCAACCACCATACCCGTGGTATATAAAGACTAAAACACGACTGTAAACTACATCAACCACAATACCCGTGGTATATACAGACTAATACACGACTGTAAACTACATCCACCACCATACCCGTGGTATATACAAACTAATACACGACTATAAACTACGTCAACCACCATACCCGTGGTATATAAAGACTAATACACGACTATAAACTACATCAACCACCATACCCGTGGTATATAAAGACTAAAACACGACTATAAACTACATCAACCACCATACCCGTGGAATATAAAGACTAAAACACGACTGTAAACTACATCAACCACAATACCCGTGGTATATACAGACTAATACACGACTGTAAACTACATCCACCACCATACCCGTGGTATATACAAACTAATACACGACTATAAACTACGTCAACCACCATACCCGTGGTATATAAAGACTAAAACACGACTATAAACTACATCAACCACCATACCCGTGGTATATAAAGACAAATACACGACTATACACTACATCAACCACCATACCCGTGGTATATAAAGACTAATACCCGACTATACACTACATCAACCACCATACCCGTGGTATATAAAGACTAATACACGACTATAAACTACATCCACCACCATACCCGTGGTATATAAAGACTAATACACGACTATACACTACATCAACCACCATACCCGTGGTATATAAAGACTAAACACGACTATAAACTACATCCACCACCATACCCGTGGTATATACAGACTAATAAACGACTTTAAACTACATCAACCACCATACCCGTGGTATATAAAGACTAATACACGACTATAAACTACATCAACCACCATACCCGTGGTATATAAAGACTAATACAAGACTATAAACTACATCAACCACCATACCCGTGGTATATACAGACAAATACACGACTATTAACTACATCAACCACCATACCCGTGGTATATAAAGACTATTACACGACTATAAACTACATCCACCACCATACCCGTGGTATATAAAGACTAATACACGACTATAAACTACATCAACCACTATACCCGTGGTATATACAGACTAATACACGACTATACACTACATCAACCACCATACCCGTGGTATATAAAGACTAATACAAGACTATAAACTACATCCACCACCATACCCGTGGTATATAAAGACTAAAACACGACTATAAACTACATCCACCACCATACCCGTGGTATATAAAGACTAATACACGACTATAAACTACATCAACCACCATACCCGTGGTATATACAGACTAATACACGACTATACACTACATCAACCACCATACCCGTGATATATAAAGACTAATGCAAGACTATAAACTACATCCACCACCATACCCGTGGTATATAAAGACTAAAACACGACTATAAACTACATCAACCACCATACCAGTGGTATATACAGACTAATACACGACTGTAAACTACATCCACCACCATACCCGTGGTATATAAAGACTAATACACGACTATAAACTACATCAACCACCATACCCGTGGTATATAAAGATTAATACACGACTATACACTACATCCACCACCATACCCGTGGTATATAAAGACTAAAACACGACTATAAACTACATCAACCACCATACCCGTGGTATATAAAGATTAATACACGACTATAAACTACATCCACCACCATACCCGTGGTATATAAAGACTAATACACGACTATAAACTACATCCATCACCATACCCGTGGTATATAAAGACTAATACACGACTATAAACTACATCAACCACCATACCCGTGGTATATAAAGACTAATACACGAGTGTAATCTACATCCACCACCATACCCGTGGTATATAAAGACTAATACACGACTATACACTACATCTACCACCATACCCGTGGTATATAAAGACTAATACACTACTATAAACTACATCAACCACCATACCCGTGGTATATAAAGACTAAAACACGACTATTAACTACATCAACCACCATACCCGTGGTATATACAGACTAATACACGACTGTAAACTACATCCACCACCACACCCGTGGTATATAAAGACTAATACACGACTATAAACTACATCAACCACCATACCTGTGGTATATAAAGACTAAAACACGACTGTAAACTACATCAACGACCAAACCCGTGGTATATAAAGACTAATACACGAGCATAAACTACATCCACCACCATACCCGTGGTATATACAGACTAATACACGACTATACACTACATCCAACACCATACTCGTGGTATATAAAGACTAATACACGACTATACACTACATCCACCACCATACCCGTGGTATATAAAGACTAATACACTACTATAAACTACATCAACCACCATACCCGTGG
The DNA here is from genome assembly GCF_036588685.1 of Mytilus trossulus. NCBI lineage: Eukaryota > Metazoa > Mollusca > Bivalvia > Mytilida > Mytilidae > Mytilus > Mytilus trossulus. The sequence goes on along the minus strand of NC_086383.1, from coordinate 5,297,285 downwards.
TATATAAAGACTAAAACACGACTATAAACTACATCAACCACCATACCCGTGGTATATAAAGACTAATACACGACTGTAAACTACATCCACCACCAAACCCGTGGTATATAAAGACAAATACACGACTATACACTACATCCACCACCTTACCCGTGGTATATTAAGACTAATACACGACTATACACTACATCCAACACCATACTCGTGGTATATAAAGACTAATACACGACTATAAACTACATCCACCACCATACCCGTGGTATATAAAGACTTATACACGACTATAAACTACGTCAACCACCATACCCGTGGTATATAAAGACTAATACACGACTATACACTACATCAACCACCATACCCGTGGTATATAAAGACTAATACACGACTATAAACTACATCAACCACCATACCCGTGGTATATAAAGACTAATACACGACTATACACTACATCCACAACCATACCCGTGGTATATAAAGACTAATACACGACTATAAACTACATCAACCACCATACCCGTGGTATATAAAGACTAAAACACGACTATAAACTACATCAACCACCATACCAGTGGTATATACAGACTAATACACGACTGTAAACTACATCCACCACCATACCCGTGGTATATAAAGACTAATACACGACTATAAACTACATCAACCACCATACCCGTGGTATATAAAGATTAATACACGACTATACACTACATCCACCACCATACCCGTGGTATATAAAGACTAAAACACGACTATAAACTACATCAACCACCATACCCGTGGTATATAAAGATTAATACACGACTATAAACTACATCCACCACCATACCCGTGGTATATAAAGACTAATACACGACTATAAACTACATCCATCACCATACCCGTGGTATATAAAGACTAATACACGACTATAAACTACATCAACCACCATACCCGTGGTATATAAAGACTAATACACGAGTGTAATCTACATCCACCACCATACCCGTGGTATATAAAGACTAATACACGACTATACACTACATCCACCACCATACCCGTGGTATATAAAGACTAATACACTACTATAAACTACATCAACCACCATACCCGTGGTATATAAAGACTAAAACACGACTATAAACTACATCAACCACCATACCCGTGGTATATACAGACTAATACACGACTGTAAACTACATCCACCACCACACCCGTGGTATATAAAGACTAATACACGACTATAAACTACATCAACCACCATACCTGTGGTATATAAAGACTAAAACACGACTGTAAACTACATCAACGACCATACCCGTGGTATATAAAGACTAATACACGAGCATAAACTACATCCACCACCATACCCGTGGTATATAAAGACTAATACACGACTATAAACTACATCCACCACCATACCCGTGGTATATAAAGACTAATACACGACTATACACTACATCCACCACCATACCCGTGGTATATAAAGACTAATACACGACTATAAACTACATCAACCACCATACCCGTGGTATATACAGACTAATACACGACTGTAAACTACATCCACCACCATACCCGTGGTATATAAAGACTAATACACGACTATAAACTACATCAACCACCATACCCGTGGTATATACAGACTAATACACGACTATAAACTACATCCACCACCATACCCGTGGTATATAAAGACTAATACACGACTATAAACTACATCAACCACCATACCCGTGGTATATAAAGACTAAAACACGACTGTAAACTACATCAACCACAATACCCGTGGTATATACAGATTAATACACGACTATAAACTACGTCAACCACCATACCCGTGGTATATAAAGACTAATACACGACTATAAACTACATCAACCACCATACCCGTGGTATATAAAGACTAAAACACGACTATAAACTACATCAACCACCATACCCGTGGTATATAAAGACTAAAACACGACTGTAAACTACATCAACCACAATACCCGTGGTATATACAGACTAATACACGACTGTAAACTACATCCACCACCATACCCGTGGTATATACAAACTAATACACGACTATAAACTACGTCAACCACCATACCCGTGGTATATAAAGACTAATACACGACTATAAACTACATCAACCACCATACCCGTGGTATATAAAGACTAAAACACGACTATAAACTACATCAACCACCATACCCGTGGTATATAAAGACTAATTCACGACTATAAACTACATCAACCACCATACCCGTGGTATATAAAGACTTATACACGACTATAAACTACATCAACCACCATACCCGTGGTATATAAAGACTAATACACGACTGTACACTACATCAACCACCATACCCGTGGTATATAAAGACTAATACACGACTATACACTACATCAACCACCATACCCGTGGTATATAAAGACTAATACACGACTGTAAACTACATCAACCACCATACCCGTGGTATATAAAGACTAATACACGACTATACACTACATCAACCACCATACACGTGGTATATAAAGACTAATACACGACTATACACTACATCAACCACCATACCCGTGGTATATAAAGACTAATACACGACTGTAAACTACATCAACCACCATACCCGTGGTATATAAAGACTAATACACGACTATACACTACATCAACCACCATACCCGTGGTATATAAAGACTAATACACGACTGTAAACTACATCAACCACCATACCCGTGGTATATAAAGACTAATACACGACTATAAACTACATCAACCACCATACCCGTGGTATATAAAGACTAATACACGACTATAAACTACATCCACCAACATACCCGTGGTATATAAAGACTAATACACGACTATTAACTACATCAACCACCATACCCGTGGTATATAAAGACAAATACACGATTATAAACTACATCAACCACCAAACCCGTGGTATATAAAGACAAATACACGACTATACACTACATCCACCACCTTACCCGTGGTATATAAGACTAATACACGACTATACACTACATCCACCACCATACTCGTGGTATATAAAGACTAATACACGACTATAAACTACATCCACCACCATACCCGTGGTATATAAAGACTAATACACGACTATAAACTACGTCAACCACCATACCCGTGGTATATAAAGACTAATACACGACTATACACTACATCAACCACCATACCCGTGGTATATAAAGAGTAATACACGACTATAAACTACATCAACCACCATACCCGTGGTATATAAAGACTAATACACGACTATAAACTACATCCACCACCATACCCGTGGTATATAAAGACTAATACACGACTATACACTACATCCACCACCATACCCGTGGTATATAAAGACTAATACACGACTATACACTACATCAACCACCATACCCGTGGTATATAAAGACTAAACACGACTATAAACTACATCCACCACCATACCCGTGGTATATACAGACTAATAAACGACTTTAAACTACATCAACCACCATACCCGTGGTATATAAAGACTAATACACGACTATAAACTACATCAACCACCATACCCCTGGTATATAAAGACTAATACAAGACTATAAACTACATCAACCACCATACCCGTGGTATATACAGACTATTACACGACTATAAACTACATCCACCACCATACCCGTGGTATATAAAGACTAATACACGACTATAAACTACATCAACCACTATACCCGTGGTATATACAGACTAATACACGACTATACACTACATCAACCACCATACCCGTGGTATATAAAGACTAATACAAGAATATAAACTACATCCACCACCATACCCGTGGTATATAAAGACTAAAACACGACTATAAACTTCATCCACCATTATACCCGTGGTATATAAAGACTAATACACGACTATAAACTACATCAACCACCATACCCGTGGTATATACAGACTAATACACGACTATACACTACATCAACCACCATACCCGTGATATATAAAGACTAATGCAAGACTATAAACTACATCCACCACCATACCCGTGGTATATAAAGACTAATACACGACTATAAACTACATCCATCACCATACCCGTGGTATATAAAGACTAATACACGACTATAAACTACATCAACCACCATACCCGTGGTATATAAAGACTAATACACGAGTGTAATCTACATCCACCACCATACCCGTGGTATATAAAGACTAATACACGACTATACACTACATCCACCACCATACCCGTGGTATATAAAGACTAATACACTACTATAAACTACATCAACCACCATACCCGTGGTATATAAAGACTAAAACACGACTATAAACTACATCAACCACCATACCCGTGGTATATACAGACTAATACACGACTGTAAACTACATCCACCACCACACCCGTGGTATATAAAGACTAATACACGACTATAAACTACATCAACCACCATACCTGTGGTATATAAAGACTAAAACACGACTGTAAACTACATCAACGACCATACCCGTGGTATATAAAGACTAATACACGAGCATAAACTACATCCACCACCATACCCGTGGTATATAAAGACTAATACACGACTATAAACTACATCCACCACCATACCCGTGGTATATAAAGACTAATACACGACTATACACTACATCCACCACCATACCCGTGGTATATAAAGACTAATACACGACTATAAACTACATCAACCACCATACCCGTGGTATATAAAGACTAAAACACGACTATAAACTACATCAACCACCATACCCGTGGTATATACAGACTGATACACGACTGTAAACTACATCCACCACCATACCCGTGGTATATAAAGACTAATACACGACTATAAACTACATCAACCACCATACCCGTGGTATATAAAGATTAATACACGAATATACACTACATCTACCACCATACCCGTGGTATATAAAGACTAAAACACGACTATAAACTACATCAACCACCATACCCGTGGTATATAAAGATTAATACACGACTATAAACTACATCCACCACCATACCCGTGGTATATAAAGACTAATACACGACTATACACTACATCAACCACCATACCCGTGGTATATAAAGACTAATACACGACTATAAACTACATCAACCACCATACCCGTGGTATATAAAGACTAATACACGACTGTAAACTACATCCACCACCATACCCGTGGTATATAAAGACTAATACACGACTATACACTACATCCGCCACCATACCCGTGGTATATAAAGACTAATACACTACTATAAACTACACCAACCACCATACCCGTGGTATATAAAGACTAAAACACGACTATAAACTACATCAACCACCATACCCGTGGTATATACAGACTAATACACGACTGTAAACTACATCCACCACCACACCCGTGGTATATAAAGACTAATACACGACTATAAACTACATCAACCACCATACCCGTGGTATATAAAGACTAAAACACGACTGTAAACTACATCAACGACCATACCCGTGGTATATAAAGACTAATACACGACCATAAACTACATCAACCACCATACCCGTGGTATATAAAGACTAATACACGACTGTTAACTACATCAACCACCATACCCGTGGTATATAAAGACTAAAACACGACTATAAACTACATCAACCACCATACCCGTGGTATATAAAGACTAAAACACGACTGTAAACTACATCAACGACCATACCCGTGGTATATACAGACTAATACACGACTGTAAACTACATCCACCACCATACCCGTGGTATATACAAACTAATACACGACTATAAACTACGTCAACCACCATACCCGTGGTATATAAAGACTAATACACGACTATAAACTACATCAACCACCATACCCGTGGTATATAAAGACTAAAACACGACTATAAACTACATCAACCACCATACCCGTGGTATATAAAGACTAAAACACGACTGTAAACTACATCAACCACAATACCCGTGGTATATACAGACTAATACACGACTGTAAACTACATCCACCACCATACCCGTGGTATATACAAACTAATACACGACTATAAACTACGTCAACCACCATACCCGTGGTATATAAAGACTAATACACGACTATAAACTACATCAACCACCATACCCGTGGTATATACAAACTAATACACGACTATAAACTACGTCAACCACCATACCCGTGGTATATAAAGACTAATACACGACTATAAACTACGTCAACCACCATACCCGTGGTATATAAAGACTAATACACGACCATAAACTACATCAACCACCATACCCGTGGTATATAAAGACTAATACACGACTGTACACTACATCAACCACCATACCCGTGGTATATAAAGACTAATACACGACTATACACTACATCAACCACCATACCCGTGGTATATAAAGACTAATACACGACTGTAAACTACATCAACCACCATACCCGTGGTATATAAAGACTAATACACGACTATACACTACATCAACCACCATACACGTGGTATATAAAGACTAATACACGACTATACACTACATCAACCACCATGCATACCCGTGGTATATAAAGACTAATATACGACTGTAAACTACATCAACCACCATACCCGTGGTATATAAAGACTAATACACGACTATACATTACATCAACCACCATACCCGTGGTATATAAAGACTAATACACGACTGTAAACTACATCAACCACCATACCCGTGGTATATAAAGACTAATACACGACTATAAACTACATCAACCACCATACCCGTGGTATATAAAGACTAATACACGACTATAAACTACATCCACCAACATACCCGTGGTATATAAAGACTAATACACGACTATTAACTACATCAACCACCATACCCGTGGTATATAAAGACAAATACACGATTATAAACTACATCAACCACCAAACCCGTGGTATATAAAGACAAATACACGACTATACACTACATCCACCACCTTACCCGTGGTATATAAGACTAATACACGACTATACACTACATCCACCACCATACTCGTGGTATATAAAGACTAATACACGACTATAAACTACATCCACCACCATACCCGTGGTATATAAAGACTAATACACGACTATAAACTACGTCAACCACCATACCCGTGGTATATAAAGACTAATACACGACTATACACTACATCAACCACCATACCCGTGGTATATAAAGAGTAATACACGACTATAAACTACATCAACCACCATACCCGTGGTATATAAAGACTAATACACGACTATAAACTACATCCACCACCATACCCGTGGTATATAAAGACTAATACACGACTATACACTACATCCACCACCATACCCGTGGTAAATAAAGACTAATACACGACTATACACTACATCAACCACCATACCCGTGGTATATAAAGACTAAACACGACTATAAACTACATCCACCACCATACCCGTGGTATATACAGACTAATAAACGACTTTAAACTACATCAACCACCATACCCGTGGTATATAAAGACTAATACACGACTATAAACTACATCAACCACCATACCCGTGGTATATAAAGACTAATACAAGACTATAAACTACATCCACCACCATACCCGTGGTATATAAAGACTAATACACGACTATAAACTACATCAACCACCATACCCGTGGTATATAAAGACTATTACACGACTATAAACTACATCCACCACCATACCCGTGGTATATAAAGACTAATACACGACTATAAACTACATCAACCACTATACCCGTGGTATATACAGACTAATACACGACTATACACTACATCAACCACCATACCCGTGGTATATAAAGACTAATACAAGACTATAAACTACATCCACCACCATACCCGTGGTATATAAAGACTAAAACACGACTATAAACTACATCCACCACCATACCCGTGGTATATAAAGACTAATACACGACTATAAACTACATCAACCACCATACCCGTGGTATATACAGACTAATACACGACTATACACTACATCAACCACCATACCCGTGATATATAAAGACTAATGCAAGACTATAAACTACATCCACCACCATACCCGTGGTATATAAAGACTAATACACGACTATAAACTACATCCACCACCATACCCGTGGTATATAAAGACTTATTCACGACTATAAACTACATCCACCACCATACCTGTGGTATATACAGACAAATTCACGACTATAAACTACATCCACCACCATACCCGTGGTATATAAAGACTAATACTCGACTATAAACTACATTAACCACCATACCCGTGGTATATAAAGACTAATACACGACTATACACTACATCCACCACCATATCCGTGGTATATAAAGACTAATACACGACTATACACTACATCAACCACCATACCACTGGTATATAAAGACTAAAACACGACTATAAACTACATCCACCACCATACCCGTGGTATATAAAGACTAATACACGACTATAAACTACGTCAACCACCATACCCGTGGTATATAAAGACTAATACCCGACTATACACTACATCAACCACCATACCCGTGGTATACAAAGACTAATACACGACTATAAACTACATCAACCACCATACCCTTGGTATATAAAGACTAATACACGACTATAAACTACATCCACCACCATATCCGTGGTGTTTAAAGACTAATACACGACTATACACTACATCAACCACCATACCCGTGGTATATAAAGACTAAAACACGACTATAAACTACATCCACCACCATACCCGTGGTATATAAAGACTAATACAAGACTATAAACTACATCAACCACCATACCCGTGGTATATAAAGACAAATACACGACTATAAACTACAACAACCACCATACCCGTGGTATATAAAGACTATTACACGACTATACACTACATCCACCACCATACCCGTGGTATATAAAGACTAATACACGACTATAAACTACATCAACCACCATACCCGTGGTATATACAGACTAATACACGACTATACACTACATCAACCACCATACCCGTGGTATATAAAGACTAATACAAGACTATAAACTACATCCACCACCATACCCGTGGTATATAAAGACTAATACACGACTATAAACTACATCCACCACCATACCCGTGGTATATAAAGACTTATACACGACTATAAACTACATCCACCACCATACCCGTGGTATATACAGACAAATTCACGACTATAAACTACATCTACCACCAGACCCGTGGTATATAAAGACTAATACTCGACTATAAACTACATCAACCACCATACCCGTGGTATATAAAAACTAATACACGACTATACACTACATCAACCACCATACCCGTGGAATATAAAGACTAATACACGACTATAAACTACATCAACCACCATACCCGTGGTATATAAAGACTAATACACGACTATATACTACATCCACCACCATACCCGTGGTATATAAAGACTAATACACGACTGTAAACTACATCCACCACCATACCCGTGGTATATAAAGACTAATACACGACTATAAACTACATCAACTACCATACCCGTGGTATATACAGACTAAAACACGACTATAAACTACATCAGCCACCATACCCGTGGTATATACAGACTAATACACGACTATACACTACATCAACCACCATACCCGTGGTGTATAAAGACTAATACACGACTATAAACTACATCAACCACCATACCCGTGGTATATAAAGACTAATACACGACTGTAAACTACATCCACCACCATACCCGTGGTATATAAAGACTAATACACGACTATAAACTACATCCACCACCATACCCGTGGTATATAAAGACTAATACACGACTATAAACTACATCAACCACCATACCCGTGGTATATAAAGACTAATACACGACTATAAACTACATCAACCACCATACCCGTGGTATATAAAGACTAATACACGACTATACACTACATCCACCACTATACCCGTGGTATATAAAGACTAAAACACGACTGTAAACTTCATCAACCACCATACCTGTGGTATATAAAGACTAAAACACGACTGTAAACTACATCCACCACCATACCCGTGGTATATAAAGACTAATACACGACTGTAAACTACATCAACCACCATACCCATGGTATATAAAGACTAATACACGACTATAAACTACATCCACCACCATACCCGTGGTATATAAAGACTAATACACGACTATAAACTACATCAACCACCATACCCGTGGTATATAAAGACTAATACACGACTATAAATTACATCAACCACCATACCCGTGGTATATAAAGACTAATACACGACTATACACTACATCAACCACCATACCCGTGGTATATACAAACTAATACACGACTATAAACTACATCAACCACCATACCCGTGGAATATAAAGATTAATACACGACTATAAACTACATCAACCACCATACCCGTGGTATATAAAGACTAATACACCACTATAAACTACATCAACCACCATACCCGTGGTATATAAAGACTAATACACGACTATAAACTACATCAACCACCATACCCGTGGTATATAAAGACTAAAACACGACTGTAAACTACATCCACCACCATACCCGTGGTATATAAAGACTAATACACGACTGTAAACTACATCAACCACCATACCCGTGGTATATAAAGACTAATACACGACTATAAACTACATCCACCACCATACCCGTGGTATATAAAGATTAATACACGAATATAAACTACATCCATCACCATACCCGTGGTATATAAAGACTAATACACGACTATAAACTACATCAACCACCATACCCGTGGTATATAAAGACTAATACACGAGTGTAATCTACATCCACCACCATACCCGTGGTATATAAAGACTAATAAACGACTATACACTACATCCACCACCATACCCGTGGTATATAAAGACTAATACACTACTATAAACTACATCAACCACCATACCCGTGGTATATAAAGACTAAAACACGACTATAAACTACATCAACCACCATACCCGTGGTATATACAGACTAATACACGACTGTAAACTACATCCACCACCACACCCGTGGTATATAAAGACTAATACACGACTATAAACTACATCAACCACCATACCTGTGGTATATAAAGACTAAAACACGACTGTAAACTACATCAACGACCATACCCGTGGTATATAAAGACTAATACACGAGCATAAACTACATCCACCACCATACCCGTGGTATATAAAGACTAATACACGACTATACACTACATCCAACACCATACTCGTGGTATATAAAGACTAATACACGACTATACACTACTACCACCACCATACCCGTGGTATATAAAGACTAATACACTACTATAAACTACATCAACCACCATACCCGTGGTATATAAAGACTAAAACACGACTATAAACTACATCAACCACCATACCCGTGGTATATAAAGACTAATACACGACTGTAAACTACATCCACCACCAAACCCGTGGTATATAAAGACAAATACACGACTATACACTACATCCACCACCTTACCCGTGGTATATTAAGACTAATACACGACTATACACTACATCCAACACCATACTCGTGGTATATAAAGACTAATACACGACTATAAACTACATCCACCACCATACCCGTGGTATATAAAGACTTATACACGACTATAAACTACGTCAACCACCATACCCGTGGTATATAAAGACTAATACACGACTATACACTACATCAACCACCATACCCGTGGTATATAAAGACTAATACACGACTATAAACTACATCAACCACCATACCCGTGGTATATAAAGACTAATACACGACTATACACTACATCCACAACCATACACGTGGTATATAAAGACTAATACACGACTATAAACTACATCAACCACCATACCCGTGGTATATAAAGACTAAAACACGACTATAAACTACATCAACCACCATACCAGTGGTATATACAGACTAATACACGACTGTAAACTACATCCACCACCATACCCGTGGTATATAAAGACTAATACACGACTATAAACTACATCAACCACCATACCCGTGGTATATAAAGATTAATACACGACTATACACTACATCCACCACCATACCCGTGGTATATAAAGACTAAAACACGACTATAAACTACATCAACCACCATACCCGTGGTATATAAAGATTAATACACGACTATAAACTACATCCACCACCATACCCGTGGTATATAAAGACTAATACACGACTATAAACTACATCCATCACCATACCCGTGGTATATAAAGACTAATACACGACTATAAACTACATCAACCACCATACCCGTGGTATATAAAGACTAATACACGAGTGTAATCTACATCCACCACCATACCCGTGGTATATAAAGACTAATACACGACTATACACTACATCCACCACCATACCCGTGGTATATAAAGACTAATACACTACTATAAACTACATCAACCACCATACCCTTGGTATATAAAGACTAAAACACGACTATAAACTACATCAACCACCATACCCGTGGTATATACAGACTAATACACGACTGTAAACTACATCCACCACCACACCCGTGGTATATAAAGACTAATACACGACTATAAACTACATCAACCACCATACCTGTGGTATATAAAGACTAAAACACGACTGTAAACTACATCAACGACCATACCCGTGGTATATAAAGACTAATACACGAGCATAAACTACATCCACCACCATACCCGTGGTATATAAAGACTAATACACGACTATAAACTACATCCACCACCATACCCGTGGTATATAAAGACTAATACACGACTATACACTACATCCACCACCATACCCGTGGTATATAAAGACTAATACACGACTATAAACTACATCAACCATCATACCCGTGGTAAATAAAGACTAAAACACGACTATAAACTACATCAACCACCATACCCGTGGTATATACAGACTAATACACGACTGTAAACTACATCCACCACCATACCCGTGGTATATAAAGACTAATACACGACTATAAACTACATCAACCACCATACCCGTGGTATATAAAGATTAATACACGACTATACACTACATCTACCACCATACCCGTGGTATATAAAGACTAAAACACGACTATAAACTACATCAACCACCATACCCGTGGTATATAAAGATTAATACACGACTATAAACTACATCCACCACCATACCCGTGGTATATAAAGACTAATACACGACTATAAACTACATCAACCACCATACCCGTGGTATATAAAGACTAAAACACGACTATAAACTACATCAACCACCATACCCGTGGTATATACAGACTAATACACGACTGTAAACTACATCCACCACCATACCCGTGGTATATAAAGACTAATACACGACTATAAACTACATCAACCACCATACCCGTGGTATATAAAGATTAATACACGAATATACACTACATCTACCACCATACCCGTGGTATATAAAGACTAAAACACGACTATAAACTACATCAACCACCATACCCGTGGTATATAAAGATTAATACACGACTATAAACTACATCCACCACCATACCCGTGGTATATAAAGACTAATACACGACTATAAACTACATCAACCACCATACCCGTGGTATATAAAGACTAATACACGACTATAAACTACATCAACCACCATACCCGTGGTATATAAAGACTAATACACGACTGTAAACTACATCCACCACCATACCCGTGGTATATAAAGACTAATACACGACTATACACTACATCCGCCACCATACCCGTGGTATATAAAGACTAATACACTACTATAAACTACATCAACCACCATACCCGTGGTATATAAAGACTAAAACACGACTATAAACTACATCAACCACCATACCCGTGGTATATACAGACTAATACACGACTGTAAACTACATCCACCACCACACCCGTGGTATATAAAGACTAATACACGACTATAAACTACATCAACCACCATACCCGTGGTATATAAAGACTAAAACACGACTGTAAACTACATCAACGACCATACCTGTGGTATATAAAGACTAATACACGACCATAAACTACATCAACCACCATACCCGTGGTATATAAAGACTAATACACGACTGTTAACTACATCAACCACCATACCCGTGGTATATAAAGACTAAAACACGACTATAAACTACATCAACCACCATACCCGTGGTATATAAAGACTAAAACACGACTGTAAACTACATCAACCACAATACCCGTGGTATATACAGACTAATACACGACTGTAAACTACATCCACCACCATACCCGTGGTATATACAAACTAATACACGACTATAAACTACGTCAACCACCATACCCGTGGTATATAAAGACTAATACACGACTATAAACTACATCAACCACCATACCCGTGGTATATAAAGACTAAAACACGACTATAAACTACATCAACCACCATACCCGTGGTATATAAAGACTAAAACACGACTGTAAACTACATCAACCACAATACCCGTGGTATATACAGACTAATACACGACTGTAAACTACATCCACCACCATACCCGTGGTATATACAAACTAATACACGACTATAAACTACGTCAACCACCATACCCGTGGTATATAAAGACTAATACACGACTATAAACTACATCAACCACCATACCCGTGGTATATAAAGACTAAAACACGACTATAAACTACATCAACCACCATACCCTTGGTATATAAAGACTAATTCACGACTATAAACTACATCAACCACCATACCCGTGGTATATAAAGACTTATACACGACTATAAACTACATCAACCACCATACCCGTGGTATATAAAGACTAATACACGACTATACACTACATCAACCACCATACCCGTGGTATATAAAGACTAATACACGACTATAAACTACATCCACCACCATACCCGTGGTATATAAAGACTAATACACGACTATAAACTTCATCCACCACCATACCCGTGGTATATAAAGACTAATACACGACTTTTAACTACGTCAACCACCATACCCGTGGTATATAAAGACTAAAACACGACTATAAACTACATCAACCACCATACCCGTGGTATATAAAGACTAAAACACGACTATAAACTACATCAACCACCATACCCGTGGTATATAAAGATTAATACACGACTATAAACTACATCAACCACCATACCCGAGGTATATAAAGACTAATACACGACTATACACTACATCAACCACCATACCCGTGGTATATACAGACTAAAACACGACGATAAACTACATCAACCACCATACCCGTGGTATATAAAGACTAATACACGACTATACACTACATCAACCATCATACCCGTGGTATATAAAGACTAATACACGACTATACACTACATCAACAACCATACCCGTGGTATATAAAGACTAATACACGACTGTAAACTACATCAACCACCATACCCGTGGTATATAAAGACTAATACACGACTATACACTACGTCAACCACCATACCCGTGGTATATAAAGACTAATACATTACTATAAACTACGTCAACCACCATACCCGTGGTATATAAAAACTAATACACGACTGTAAACTACATCAACCACCATACCCGTGGTATATAAAGACTAATACACGACTATAAACTACGTCAACCACCATACCCGTGGTATATAAAGACTAATACACGACTGTAAACTACATCAACCACCATACCCGTGGTATATAAAGACTAATACACGACTATAAACTACATCAACCACCATACCCGTGGTATATGAAGACTAATACACGACTATACACTACATCAACCACCATACCCGTGGTATAAAAAGACTAATACACGACTATAAACTACATCCACCACCATACCCGTGGTATATAAAGACTAAAACACGACTGTAAACTACATCCACCACCATACCCGTGGTATATAAAGACTAATACACGACTATACACTACATCCACCACCATACCCGTGGTATATAAAGACTAATACACGACTATAAACTACGTCAACCACCATACCCGTGGTATATAAAGACTAATACACGACTGTAAACTACATCAACCACCATACCCGTGGTATATAAAGACTAATACACGACTATAAACTACATCAACCACCATACCAGTGGTATATGAAGACTAATACACGACTATACACTACATCAACCACCATACCCGTGGTATATAAAGATTAATACACGACTATAAACTACATCCACCACCATACCCGTGGTATATAAAGACTAATACACGACTATAAACTACATCAACCACCATACCCGTGGTATATAAAGACTAATACACGACTATAAACTACATCCACCACCAAACCCGTGGTATATAAAGACAAATACACGACTATACACTACATCCACCACCTTACCCGTGGTATATAAAGACAAATACACGACTATACACTACATCAACCACCATACCCGTGGTATATAAAGACTAATACACGACTATACACTACATCAACCACCATACCCGTGGTATATAAAGACTAATACACGACTATACAATACATCAACCACCATACCCGTGGTATATAAAGACTAATACACGACTATAAACTACATCCACCACCATACCCGTGGTATATAAAGACTAATACACGACTATAAACTACATCAACCACCATACCCGTGGTATATAAAGACAAATACACGACTATAAACTACATCAACCACCATACCCGTGGTATATAAAGACTAATACACGACTATAAACTACATCCACCACTATACCCGTGGTATATAAAGACTAATACACGACTATAAACTACATCCACCACCATACCCGTGGTATATAAAGACTAATACACGACTATACACTACATCCACCACCATACCCGTGGTATATAAAGACTAATACACGACTATACACTACATCAACCACCATACCCGTGGTATGTAAAGACTAATACACGACTATAAACTACATCCACCACCATACCCGTGGTATATAAAGATTAATACACGACTATACACTACATCCACCACCATACCCGTGGTATATACAGACTAATACACGACTATACACTACATCAACCACCATACCCGTGGTATATAAAGACTAATACACGACTATAAACTACATCCACCACCATACCCGTGGTATATAAAGACTAAAACACGACTATAAACTACATCAACCACCAAATATACCCGTGGTATATAAAGACTAATACACGACTATAAACTACATCCACCACCATACCCGTGGTATATACAGACTAATACACGACTATAAACTATAAACTACATCCACCACAATACCCGTGGTATATAAAGAATAAGTTCCTTTACTAGAAAATCAAGTCGTAACAGTAAACCAGTTATACCATGCTCTTTCAGATAGAGCATAAGATCATATAATCAGCAAATGATTTCCCCTTTAAACATATCTTTAATAAACCCATTGTGAGTGTTACTTATAATAAATGGCAATCCTGGTTTGATAGATATAGGAAGATGTGGTATGAGTGCCAATGAGACAACTCTCCATCCAAATAACAATTTAAAAAAAGTAAACGATTATAGGTGAATGTACGGCTTTCAACACGGAGCATTGGCTCACACCGAACAACAAGCTATAAAGGGCCCGAAAATTACTAGTGTAAAACCATTCAAACGGGAAAACCAACGGTCTGATCTATATAAAAAACGAGAAACGAGAAACACGTATAAATAACATAAACAACGACTACTGTACATCAGATTCCTGACTAAGGACAGGTGCAAACATTTGCAGCGGGATTAAACGTTTTAATGGATCCAAAAATTCTCCCTTTTTCCTGAAACAATAGCATAACATCACAACATTGAGTCTGTTAGCTATAGCTGCTGAGGCTATTTCAGTGTCAGTATTCAGTCAACTGATGAGTCGCCAATTACTCATATATCTCCTATATTTTCCTTCCATTAAAATTAGTAATGAAACTCTGATATTTGGTATTTCTTTTATGTAAACTGTTATATTAATCTAGATTGCAGTCGTGGACAACATTCCAATCACCACATACTTAGTATACTGGTAATATCATACAATGATATATTATATAATATATCATCAAACACTATTGATTTCTTTAATGGTCTAATTCGGTTATAATTATGCATAAACAGTACCACTTATATATGAAGTATGTCCAGAAAAAAAAACCACTTTTATAGCGTAGCCCGTGGTTAAACGACCGGAATCTTCACTGACTGGTCGAAGTGTTAACTCAGTGTCTACCGATTTCGCCATGCCGTGTATAAAGGCTTCAAAACTATAGAAGAAGCCATTCAATTTTTTATTGCTGGTAAAACAGTCTGAACCTTCAGTCACAACTCGTAACAAAATAAACCCCGTGAAATCTGAGTGTTCACAGTCGTGTAACAAAGATCAGAATGATCATATGATGGAATGTAGCAAATGAACACATTATGAAAGTACAAAAATACCAATTTATCAACTGTACACACTCGTTAACACTTCCAGGAAGTATGCACTTCGAAGTTTGTGATGAAATGGCAACATGCTTTCAAAGAAAAATGGGAAAACGTAACCATCCTACCACAAGCTCCCGAATCATCCCCTGAAGTTCTTCAAGTTGCCACGCGTATTGAGCAAAGTGTTGAAACAGCTATAACTAACATCCATCAATCAAATCAAGATGAAATTATTAACACGTTAAAGAAAGAGCTCGAAGACAGAAAGTAAATCAAAAGCTTATGTGACAAATTAGATAAAATGTCAAACTCTCAAGCTCAAGAGAAATCACAACTATATGAAAACTTTAACCAGCTTTCAAACAAACTTGATAAAATTTCAAAAGTCAGTGATGCTATATCCAAAAATCTTAATAACCTTTTATTTACAGTCAGTACCGACAAAGTGTCTCACTCATTTAAAGGACTGAACGAACAGAACAGTTTAGATTCAAATTTGTGACAATCATAATTTAGGTAGTAGAGGAACTCCTGTTAAAAAGTTCCTAGCCAATGATGGCCTTCACTTGAATAAACAAGGTATGCATGTATTTGTATCAAACATAAAATATCAATTAAGAAAGCAAATGGGCTTGGAAAAGGTCCAACCTCACAGTCTATTTGGAAAATGATATAGTAAATTATTCCAAACTTGGAAAGATTTTAATTGCTGGTGATGTAAATGCCAGAACAGGGTCCAAACAATTAGACTTTATTCAAAACGATATTTTAGATATTCATATCTCTTCTTTATTTGAAGATTATAACCCTGATTTTGGTATACCAGTTCGTCATAGCCAAGATAGCATTTATCCCCAAGGGGCAAGACACTTAACGACTTGTGTGTGCAGACAGGGATTCGGATCTTAAATGGTAGAACCCCTGGTGATTATATAGGTCAGCTTACTTGCCACACCCCTATGGGTAGTAGTGTGGTAGACTATTTTTTTTTTTCCGAAAGTCTTTTCAGTAATATACTGTTTTTTCAAGGTTCATGACTTTAAAGCCGACCTCTGATCACTGCCAGGTATCCACAATGTTAAGGATTAACTGTAAATTTAATGCAGTGCAAAAAGATGATCACTCTATACCAAACCAATATATATTGGAAGAAAATTCTGCAGAGAATTTCCAAAATGCTCTAGGTTCACCATTGATTCAAGAAAAAATAAAAACATTTAATAATACAAACTATACTGGTGACTCAAATATTATGATACAAGATCTGAATAATATCCTTTATGAGGAAGCTAATATTTCTATTAAGAGAAAAATTATAAAAAAAGTAAATGGTACTGCTAAAGTGAAGAAAAGTCAACAGTCTAAATGGTTTGACCTACCCCTTATAAATATGAAAAAACAGTTATGCGATAAAGAAAAGCTTTTAAAACAATATAACAAAGATCCTTATATATGTGGTAGCCTCTTTATTTTGTATATATTGTTATTGTAAAATAAAGATGTATAATTATGTTAATATTAAATAAAACTTCAAAACATATTGTTTCATATAAACTTTTATTACACTGAAACGTTTCCATACATTTTTCGTGATTATTTGGATTTGATTGGTTAGTTTAAAGTTTTACCGCTCAGTTCCGAGGTTCTTTGTTTTGAGTTAGAAGGACTAATGGAGTCGAAATGGTCAGATGTTTATGTCCAGTAGCCATTGAAATAGTTTGAAAGTATAGAGAATAGTTATGATTGTATTACATTGACAGACTTGACATTTTGACGTGAGTTTTCTTTATCTACTTCTTTATTAATATTTCTAATATATTTTCATAGATTGAATGATTTTCGGTATGAATGATTATTTTTCTTTATGATTCCGAAAAGTATTATCGTTACATAAAATGCATATATTATACACTTACTTTATTATATAAAGTACTGGAAGTCATTCGTTAGAGTTATATGTAAATCAGTTTAGAAAGTACACACATTCCGATCGATACTTCGAGGTGTATTCGATAAGACTTTGTTATGAGTAGATTTAAATACTACCGTGTATTACTTGTGTGAACTAGTCCGTACACAATAACATTGTTGATTGATTATAAATAGAAAACATAAACAAAGTTGTATTAGATAGCGAACTACGTTTCTGCACATATTTAAAGTATTGTCCGAGTTATGTTTTATTGTATACACAAGGACATTATTTATATTGTATGTTTTATAATTAGGTCTACATGTATGTTTAAATACGGTTTCATTAAAATCCGTTATTTAACATTGTAATTTTGGTTTACACAATTTGTAAGCTGTCATATAGATATCACTGTGTGATATACCAGTATGTTTGTTTGAATTGGTTTGTGCCACGACAGTAACAACCTTGCTCCACAAGTTGGTAAGGATTAGTAATATGTTATTAGAATTATAATGTATTTCGTTTAAAAGGTTGGATTGACTATGGAGTATGTTAAGCACATAGTTTTGATAAAGAGTTATTTCCCTTGATTTTAGATGCTTTTAATATTTGTTTAATTTATCAATGTTGTTAATCTGAACAACTGAATATTATATGTAAAGACATTAATACTATGATTTGATGATTAAACATAATATTTGATCTCATTATGTTCATAACTTAAATGTATTTTTGAAGTGCAATGCTTTGTATAATACCATTATATGTAATAAAAGAATATTATACTTATCATGTGTATTACTAATTTATCAATAAAATATAAATCATTTACTGCCCAAAAAGGCGCAAGCCAGGGCCGACCGTGCAAGGGCTGTATAGCCAGTCAAGGTCGTTAAAAACTTCCATTTGTTGTTATTGTTTGAACTGTAAAATTAGTATAACTTTATCATATTGTTAATACAGGGTGTTTTACGTTACTGATTAATAAATATCCTGAACCCTAGCAAAGCGACTTTAGTTTTCCTTGAGGCCTAAAAGTCAGCTATTACATTTGGCGCCCACTATCGGTTTTGATGGCACAGATCACCGCTAGGAGCAATCTGATGAGTTTACCTACCATGTCAATAGTTACCACGTGTTTCCGGAAGTATGGTTTGTTGCATTTTAATGTTGAGTCGTTTGTATTTTCTCTTATTTTTGAGATATTGAGATAAGACGTGGCACGGTACTTGTCTATCCCAAATTCATGTATTTGGTTTTCATGTTATATTTGTTATTCTCGTGGTGTTTTGTCTGATGCTTGGTCCGTTTCTGTGTGTGTATTTTTGAAGTGCAATGTTTTGTATAATACCATTTTATGTAATGAAAGAATATTATACTTATCATGTGTATTACTAATTTATTATTTTACCGACCGTGCACGGGCTGTATAGCCAGTCAAGGTCGTTAAAAAAACTTCCATTTGTTATTATTTGAACTGTAATATTAGTGTAACTTTATCATATTGTTATTACAGGGTGTTTTACGTTACTGATTAATAAATATCCTGAACCTAGCAAAGCGACTTTAGTTTTCCTTGAGGCCTAAAAGTCAGCTATTACATTTGGCGCCCACTATCGGTTTTGATGGCACAGATCACCGCTAGGAGCAATCTGATGAGTTTACCTACCATGTCAATAGTTACCACGTGTTTCCGGAAGTATGGTTTGTTGCATTTTAATGTTGAGTCGTTTGTGTTTTCTCTTATTTTTGAGATATTGAGATAAGACGTGGCACGGTACTTGTCTATCCCAAATTCATGTATTTGGTTTTCATGTTATATTTGTTATTCTCGTGGTGTTTTGTCTGATGCTTGGTCCGTTTCTGTGTGTGTATTTTTGAAGTGCAATGTTTTGTATAATACCATTTTATGTAATGAAAGAATATTATACTTATCATGTGTATTACTAATTTATTATTTTACCGACCGTGCACGGGCTGTATAGCCAGTCAAGGTCGTTAAAAAAACTTCCATTTGTTATTATTTGAACTGTAATATTAGTGTAACTTTATCATATTGTTATTACAGGGTGTTTTACGTTACTGATTAATAAATATCCTGAACCTAGCAAAGCGACTTTAGTTTTCCTTGAGGCCTAAAAGTCAGCTATTACATATACACATGGAAAAAAGTATTGCAACACCAAATTGAAATTAAAATTATTTTTTTGGGATATAATTTGTTGAAATAGAACTAGTTAAACATTATTTAAATATCACCTGAGTTTAATCAATAAATGTCGACTGGATAAGTTATTGTCTGCACATGCAGCTACTGTACCCGTAAACAATAAAACATATGTTTTCATCCTCATTGTTTTCAACACTTTAAATAATCGCGTTTATAAAATTATGTGATTGACACCTCATAATTGGTCATCCACAACTCATAACTGCAGCAAGATGGCAGATAATCAGCATTAGAGAAGCAGGTATGTTGCTGTGACAATTACACGTATTGCTGGTCATCACCATTCCACTATAAGTCGTTTTGAAAATAAAAATCAGGCAACAAACGATGTTAAAGACCTTCCGAGATTACGAAGACCCCCTAAAACATCTGCTAGGGAAAATCAAGCAAAATGAAGGTTGGTCAGAAGGAAACCCATTGCATACAATACAATTCTAAAAAGAGCGTGATGACCGTGCATGAGCTTTTTAACAAGAACTGTTCGAGATCGCCTCATCGCTACTGGTTATCGTGCGTTAAGACCATTTCGGGGACCTTTGCCTACGAACTGACACACAGTTGCCCGTGTCCAATAAAGTGCAGCGCTCGCCAAAGTTGAAAATAAGCATCGTAGAGGAAGATGCATTGTTCCAATGGAATTCGGTTCATTTTCCTTGGTCCGATCGAAGCCCGAATTTGAGCCATATCGAGCATATAAGTGACATAATTGGGCGTACAGTGCACGAAAGGTCACCCCAGTTCAAACACGTCATGAAAAAAACAATACCCTTCGTCAGGAATGTCTGCTGCTACATAAGCAAAACAATTAGTCGACTTATGGCAGGAATCAGAAGACGTTAAGATGCGATTATCCGTTTGAATGGAAGCAGCGCACAAAGTACTTATTCTTTGGCGTATAACGATCAACCCTGATGTGAACAGTCATCTAAAGATTATTTTAAAATGTCTGACATTGTAAAGGTCGACTACAGTAAAAGTTGTAAAATGCATTTACTTGTACAAAAAAAACACTTCATTTTGTAAGAAAAATGTTTGTTATATAAATCATTTTTTTTTCATACACTTTTTTTTGTTTAAATGCCAATGTTATCATTATCTACGTTTCAATATTATTTTATAAATATTGTATCATATTCCATTCAAAATAAGAGGCTGCTTTTTCAAGTTCAAAAATCTAGGTGTTGCAATACTTTTTTCCGTGTGTATATTAGATCCTCATTCTTTGCTTTACTGAAAAAATACAGAAAAGCAAGAAAAACTAAATATAGACAATTTCGTGCTGATCTTATAGATCAACTTGATAAATTGCGTAATGAAAACCCAAAAAGTTATTGGACTTTTTGAGAATCCCTTAAAAATTCAGATAAAAAAACAAAAAAATAGAAATTTTACGTAATTTGGAAAGTTTTTACTGAGTTAGACATCCTCATCACAGATAAAGAAATTTCTGATGCAATTCATACATTAAAGAATAAAAAAATCATGTGGCCCTGACAGTATTTCAAATGAAATGATAAAAAACAGTCAAAGTTTTCTAATTAAAAGTTTAAATCATGTTTTTAATAAAATATTTTCATCTGGAAACTTAACTCAGATATGGGCTAATGGTTTTATAACTGCCCTATTTAAAAATGGTTCAAGGGATGGTCCATCAATTTATCGTGGATTAACTGTGACTAGTTGTCACAGTAAAGTATTTACAAAAATTCTTACTAAAAGATTAGAAAAGTTTTGTATTGAAAGAAATATCATTTGTCCTGAGCAAATTGGATTCTGCAAAGGCAAGCGTACTTCAGATCATATGTTTGTCATGAAATGTCTTGTTGATAAATATACTCAAACAGGTTTAAAACATTTGTATACCTGCTTTTTTGATTTCAAAAAAGCCTTTAAAAAGTTGATAAAGTTTAGCATGAAGGCTTATTTGATAAATTAAGAAAACTTGGTGATAGTGATCTATTTTATAATGTTGTTAAAGATATATATAGTAAAACTTTATTGTCAGAGAAAATTGACCCAATCATGTAACTGACACTTTTTCATCTTTTATTGGAGTGAGACAGGGAGATTATTTAAGTCCCATCTTATTCAACATTTTTGTTAATGATATTCCAGATATATTTGATGAGGATTGCTTTCCAGTTAAACTAAATAATACAAAACTTAATTGTCTGATGTATGCAGGTGATACACTTTTGCTTTCTGAAACTCCTAGGTGTCTAAAATGTCTTGGTAAACTACAGATCTGTTGCAATAATTGGGGACTGGAAGTTAATATTACTAAATCCAAAGTCATGATTTTTAGCAATTCTGGTAGACTTCTTTCTATTCAATTTCATTTAAATAATACCCCCCTAAGAAACACAAAAAATATACCTACTTGGGTGTCAAATTTAGTATTAATGGCAAATATACAGATGAAATGTATAATAAAGAGCTAAAAGCTTTATTTAAACTAAAACAATGTTTCTCAGGTCATAAACCAAAATAAAAACTCTACTTCATGTTTTTGACCATACAGTTAAATCAGTCTTAATGTATGGCAGTGAAATTTAGGGTGACATTAACTTTCACAAACTAAACACTCAAGGGGATATCTATTCACCTGGCAGTAGAGAAGGCTTATTTAAGCTTTTGTAAATTTATACTTGGAGTAAGTAAAACAGCAAGACATATTGCAGTTATGGGTGAACTGGGCAGATATCCTCTATTTTTGCAGGTTTTATTAAATATGTTTTAATGCTATATACGTTTCAAAAAATCTAATGATTTATTTTTAACAGAGGCTTTCAGCCTCTCAAAGTCTCTAATGATGAGCAGAAAAAGAGCTGGTATACCAGTATTCAAACTTTATTTAAATACTTTAGCATCAATGAAAATTATGCACTTAATTCAAAGACAAAGTTAAAATACTATTTATGCATAAAGATGCAATCAACATATGATTTAATATGGCAAACTGAGCTTAATAATGATTTCAGAGGCAATTAAGTATAAGCTTAGAACTTATAGACTTTTTAAAAGCAGATTTTGCTTAGAAAATAACCTTTTGCAGAAAAATTTAGATATAAAAATTACTTAACGAAATTCTGTATCAGTGTTCACGATTTAGAGATTAAGAAGGGAAGGTACAAACATCTGACAGAGTCAGAACGTATCAGTAAATTGTGTGGTACTCAGGTTGAGGATGAAATTCATTTTGTTCTTCAGTGCCACAAACTTTCAAATATTCTTTTCAACTTTTTAAATGAAATAAAACAACGGTTTAATAATTTTAGTGGTTTAGATATTAAATCACAATTTATTTGGCTTATGTCTTCTGAAGATATTTTCATATTCCAGAAACTCGGAGAATTATTGGAAAATTTATCATCATATAGGAAAGTTTCCTTGAATGATATATAGATATAGTAATGACCAGTGATCCCCCCTTTTCTTAACCTTGTTATATTACTGAACACTGTACTTGTTGTATTCTTGTACTTGTCTTAATATTTTTTTAATTTTTTTTTCTATAATATTGTGTCTTAATCATATTGAATCACTTGGAATCATTTGTATGTAATTAATGTTGATTGTTCTACTCCTTGTGGGCGCTTTGATTAGCAATAAAATATATTTGAATTTGAATTCGATTCATCCATATTATATCCATATCAACATACACAAGTAAAATACTCAAATAAAGTGATATCAATAACAATATAACGACCATTCTGGTCAAATTTAGTAAAATCTAACCCTTTTTTATACATGATACTAACTCCAGCAATTCCAGAAACAGATAGTTCACTAAAACTAAAACTGCACATGTTTTGTTTTCTGTTTGTGTTAACTTTTTAAAAACACAACAAAATATATAAAAAAAAAATTTGCAGAGTGGCCATCTTGTAAAAAGCTTTTGTGAACCTTGAGCACACCGGAAACAGCAAATTTTACATACATTTCAAGAAAAAGTACGTAAAGATTACATATTTTTAAAAACGTATATTTCAATTTAATCGTTCGGGATTACCTATAACCTCCCTTTCTAAACGCAAAAGTAAACAAATAATAAATATATATCTTTTTGGTCAGTTTGAATACAATAATCAGGTGATACTGGAAATTGACAATTATTTACCTTATTACAGGCAACATATATAGCAACATTTTTTCATTTAATCATTATAAAGAAGCATATGGTTGTATGGCAAAAGTACTTATGTGAAAACCAGAAGTAGCTTCAGTTCGGTGCAGACCAAGCATTAAATAAAGTAAACGCAAGTTATCTCGGCGTGTACATATTTCGTTAGTTAACGCCCGTTTATTTTATTTACATTAACGCGGTCAAAATGGAAATTTCTAATGTCTACTCGAGTAAACGCGCGTTTTCTCTGTGTCCGTTTAGTCAGTAGTAAACGGGCGTTTACTATAGATTCCACAAGTTTATTTTAACGTGCACTTAAAAGTAAACGGACATTTACTACATATTTCTCAATCGATTTTTACGTACACTTGAAAGTAAACGCGCGTTTACTTTTCGCGGTAGCTACATTTTCATTTGTAATTGTGTTAATTATAAAATAATCGTCCTGTGGACTTATACCTTTATTTGTTTTGTTTAATTGAGATAATATTTTACGTAATATATGTTTTAAAAACAGTAATATTGAAAAACACCTTTTAATATAATTATTTATTATAAAAGTTTATTAATTGCAAAAACAAAAATCAGTTCCAAAAACTTTTCAACCGCCAATTTTCTATTGTTTTCTGTTCAAAATTTACATGTACAAATATCGACTCACAAACCGACATACTTAAAAAATATGCCAAAATTTCAATATTGCAAAACTATATTATATTGATGTACCTTATCATGTGAAATATATGTTCAGTGTATCCAGGATACGATGACAATCTGCGTTAACTACAAACAGTAAATGTGCGTTTATTTTTTGACCAAAATAGAAGACACGCCCTTCTTCGCGTTAACGCCAAGTAAACGCGAACGTAAACGCCCGTTTACTCTTTACAAATTAGAAGACGCCCCGTTTTCGTGTTAACGCGGAGGTAAACACGAAAGTAAACGCCCGTTTACTTTTTATGTCTACTAACATTTCGGAGTTAACGTAGAGTTAACGCGGCGTTTACATGAAGTGCACGCGAGTAAACGCCGCGTTAACGTTTTCTGCCCGTTTACATGTAATGCTTGGTCTGCACCCAACTGTAATCACAAATTATTAAGAAAGACTTTCAATTGTTCTCTCAACAACTAGTTTTTAAATTTGTGTTGCTTTTTTTTTCACATCAAAAAGAACAACTTGTCCGTCTTCATTACAAACAAGCAGACTATGGTTTTGTTTGTCAAAATAAATTCCCCGAGGCTTATTCAATCCATCTGATTTGGTAAATAATTCTCTATAATGGTCACCATTGCTAAATACCACCCCTACAGTGTGAGTCATAACATTTGTCACATATACATTCCCCTCATCATCGTTTGTCACACAACCTAAATCTTTGACTTCATCCTTTGTAAACGTCCAAATTAGTTGACCATGTAATGAGCAGCAATATATAGATTTACGGTCTCTACAGACCAGTCTGTCTAGGTCTACTGTTATGTCGAGGACACGGGCTGTCGGTAAAGGTATAGTACGTATTACTTTACCTGTCAGGTCCATCACATGTATTATTTCTTTACCAACAACATACAGGTTATTATCATTATATGATATTCCATAGGAGTTATCACTGGTGTTGATTGTGGTGGTGACAGAACGTGTAGATATATTTAGTACCAGTATGGTTCTGTCATCACAGGATACTGCTACAGTATTAATACCTGCAACCGTTATATTATCTGGTATATAGGACAGAGGAATGTGATGGATATCAGTACCGTCTGAATTACAAATTATAAGTTGAATATTCAAACTGTCGGTAAACACTAATGTATTGCCTATGTTGGCGCAGCTAGAAATGAACATATTTTGATTCCCCGACTCTTTGATATTAAACTGTTGACGCAAAGTGACAGAATCTGGAAGGTTGGTAATGGCAGGTGCTTGAACCTGATCGAATCGTTCTTTGTTTGGTTCATTTTCTAAAATAAATAATGAATATGAACAATTTTTTAATCTATAATGAAATTTTATTTTTTCATACTATATATTTAATATTGAATGTTTCATGACCTCAAATTTTCTCTCAGATAATATATATTTCTATGAGATATTTTTTACATTAAAGTTGGTTCACTCATAGAAAACTCTTCACTCAATCTCTGGAAATGAGGTCTAATATTTGATTTGTTGTCCTGTCTGCTTTGAAATGTAAAACAAAGAGATTTCTAGCTTAAACTAACATAATTGCCCCGTAGAAGAATATCAAAACTACTTCCACCTCACACAAAAGCGTATTATTTTGATTAAAATAATGTCGCTCATGGTTTAGATATTGTTTGTAATGAATATTCGACTAAGAAGCTTACAAAACATGTACGTATGTTGACTTTTCCAATCGATCTCCATGCTGCCCGTACATATCTAGATCATTTTAAGTAGTATGTCCTAAAAAGAACAATCCAGATTTACATATCACTTTTTCTTTGACCAGATAAGTTACCAACTCTCTTTTATCTTTAGGTCAATTAAAGGAATAACTATGATGGTTTGAAGTGAAACATGTGAAAGTCCATAGTTGTAACCAGAACACATTTATTTGATGTGTATTTATAAATATTTTTAAAATGCAACTTAAGTGAAAATGGCTTGTGCAAGTTTATTTTTAACAGATTCGTTACTACACAAATAACATTTAACAAAAATATATTTTAACAAAACGCATTTGACTAACAGGTCGAACAACTAATGTTCATAAACCCTACTGACTGCCATTGACGATTGCGAAATAAATTGATCACAAGGTGTAACAAAATGGAGCTCTATAATAATTTACTATCAAGTTGAAAACAATAAACCTGCGGCAAAGATGGTGAACCACAAAATGAGATGGTAATTTTTTAATTTTTTTTTATACCCGGATTTCGACAATTTATTTCTCTTCAGTGATGTTAGGGATCGAACAATATTTGGACGGTCATTTCATTTACCTCATTATATATATATTGAGGTAAATTAAATGATCGTCCAAATATTTTTCGATCCCAAACATCACTGAAGAGACATAAATTGTCGAAATCCGGGTATAAAAAAAATTACCATCTCATTTTGTCTCTTCAGTAATGTTAGGGATCGAAAAATATTTGGACGGTCATTTCATTTACCTTAATATATATATATATATATGGGTTCGAATCCCGGCGAGGGAAGAACCAAAAATTTGCGAAAGCAAATTTACAGATCTAACATTGTTGGGTTGATGTTTAGACGAGTTGTATATATATATATATATATATATATATATATATATTGAGGTAAATTAAATGACCGTCCAAATATTTTTCGATATATATTGAGGTAAATTAAATGACCGTCCAAATATTTTTCGATCCCTAACATCACTGAAGAGACATAAATTGTCGAAATATATATATATATATATATACGATTTAATAACAACATTTTCGTTCAATAACACCTGATATCAGTACCGTTGTGCAAATCTACAGACTGATATAATTTTTCCTTATCTGCATAGTATCGCCTATTCTAGACGATCCGGTACATAGTAAATTTGCTGGTTGGTCCTTTTTATAGACTTTTATATATATATATATATACATCCAAACCTCTGTCTCATGGGCAAATTAGAAAAACAATTTTTTTCTACCCCTTTTTCCTAACCTCTGTCTTGGTTCCGTTTCATTGATGATGTTGACATGAAATGGATTGAATCCCAACAAAAACTGGTTGATTTCATCAAACATGCAAACAACACCCATCAGTCAATTAAATTTACGTATGAAATTTCCGACTCTAAAATATCTTTCTTAGACACAACCATATCTATAACGGACGGTGTTATATCAACGAACCTCTACTGTAAACCCACAGATAAACATCAGTACCTTTCTCCCCAAAGCTGTCACCCCAAACACTTTACAAAAAGTATCCCGTACAGTCAAGCTCTCAGAGTAAAGCGGATTTGCTCCTCTGAGGAGGCTGTCACGAATCGGTTAAAGGAACTTCGCGGATTTTTTACAAATTGAGGCTATTAGAAATTGGACATAGATAAGGGGTTTGTGCACGCTAACATTAACAGCCGCAATGACCTGTTACAGTACAAACGGAAGAGGCGCAGCAAAATAGTCCCAATTGTTCTTACATAACCTTTCACGTTTGATCCGTGCTAATTGGCAAATTATTGCTAAATTATCCAAGATCTTTCCAAATCCTCCTGTCTTAGCTTTTCGGAGACCAGAAAGTCTGAAAGATTTATTTGTAAGAGCTGATGTCTTCTCAAATAAAAACTGTTCAATTGCAGGATGGTGCAAGTCATGTGGTAACAGACGATGTCTGAATTGTCAACAAATACTAAATACTCAAACATTTACTTGCCACTGGACTAGGTCTGAGTACACTGTATTTTTCAATGTAACTTGCAAAACCCAGAATGTTGTATACCTCCTTCAGTGTCAATGTGGCATGCAGTATGTTGGCGAGACAGAGCAGCCATTCAACAAACGCATGAATGGTCATCGAAGTGACTAAACTTGCAAGCCCGACCTACCCGTAAGTCGTCATTTGAGATCACCTGGGCATGCCCAAGCTGATATCAAAAACCTTACCATAACAATCATAGACCACAACGAGAGTTAGTCGAAAGGTCGACAGAGTCGCTCGGGAAAGATTTTAGAATGATAGAATGAGTCACTAATTTTCCTGTCATCACTTGTGTCCAGTAACAGCGGCTTCTGTAGTGGCTTTAGAGCTTCTAGAGTTTTTTATAAAAAATATCAGTTTAAATTACAGGGCTCCATTCATTTGGAATGGATGTATAAGTACGTAGCCACGTTCAATTATTTCACCTTATTAGATAAAACTTATTTTTCTAATCATCATTATTAAACAGCTATTCGTTTGGGAGGCTTTAATATGTAATTTCTGTTGCAATTACCCTACGTTTGTGAAATTTGAAATATTATACCAACTTGAACCGGTTAGGGCATTTTTGATTTTTTTGTTTGAGGACTGCCCTCCATGCAGTTTTAACATCTCAACTGTCACAACCTTTGGAAATGTAGAGTTGTGCCAGTTCACTTCGCAAATAACTATTTTTATTTCGCATATCTTTGTAATCTTCGCGCCGTGTTTTGAAATTTTAAAATTGTACCAGCGTCTGTGGTGTCCGCAAAAATTGTATAAACTTTCAAGATTTTGATAGTGTCTCAATTTGAATATATTGACATGATTCATTTGACATCGGGCTATTACCAAAGAAGGATATCTGTTATCCGAATTATCTATTATTTGTTCATTTTATAGTTATTTGATGGTGATGTTGTACCCTTTTTGACTTGTTAAATATATATAACCATAAAAGAGATGATTTTTCATTTCCTATCGTTAATTATCCATTTTTAGATGGTGACGTTCCCTTTTCACCATCTTATGGTGTTTATATAGTACGATTCGCTCGTGTATGTAACAATGTATTAGATTTAAGCGAGAGAAATTTGTGTATTTAGGAAAAAATATTACACCAGGATTTTCGCTATCAAAAACTAGTCAAAGCATTTACTAAATTTTATCATCGGTATAAGGAAATTAGTCGTAAATATAACTCAACAAACAGACATCATATACGTTGAGGTATTTCACATCCAATCTTTTATCATGTTTATGGTAATATTCTTTACAAAGCACAAAAACGTCAGTATTCACCTCAAAAGCTTACAAAACCTTTAAACAGACTTAGCAAGAAGGGATATATTTACGATACTGTTGTCAGGTCATTAAAGATTGCATATTTTGGCTTTAATATTGATTCACTTATAGGGTCTTTGCATCGGAACTAAACACATTTATTTAAAAAAACAGTTGTTGGCATGACACGGGTTATGTTCTTCTCATATATTTTATGATAGTATGATACCAAACCTCTAACTGGAGGTATTGTGCCTGTTATTCATATGATGAAGACATAATTTTTCAATCAGTTTAAGTGAGGTCTGGAGCTGGCATGTCAGTTAACTGCTAGTAGTCTGTTGTTATTTATGTTTTATTGTCATTTTATTTATTTTCTTTTGATACATCTTTTGACATCGGACTCGGACTTCTCTTGAACTGAATTTTAATGTGCGTATTGTTATGTGTTTACTTTTCTACATTGGCTAGAGGTATAGGGGGAGGGTTTAGATCTCAAAATCATGTTTAACCCCGCCGCAGTTTTGCACCTGTCCCAAGTCCGGAGCCTCTGACCTTTTTTAGTCTTGTGTGATTTTTAATTTAGTTTCTTGTGTATAATTCGGAGTTTAGTATGACGTCCTTTATCAGTGTACTAGTATAAATATTTTTAGGGGCCAGCTGAAGGACACCTACGGGTGCGGGAATTCACTCTACATTGAAGACCCATTGGTGGTTTTCGGCTGTTGTCTGCTCTATGGTCGGGTTGTTGTCGCTTTGACACATTCCCTATTTCCTTTCTCAATTTTATATATATAGGCGTAAACATTTTTTTTCACATGTGCAGATATTTATATTCATAAAATAAATAGTAAAATAAGTAACAAGTTAACAAGTTAAATGAAGCCTTCCGAAAGAAGATGGAACGTCATTTTATAACAACGTGCCGATCAAGGTTGAATCCCGAGAAGAATTAATAACGAACAATGCCGAAACGTCATAAACTTCTTTAAAGATGTCGCCTATAACGACGCTAAATCAGTTATCCTGAAGAGTCCCAATCGAAGGATGAAATCGATTGAACTGGAACTGTTAACATATTACTCATTTTACTATTTATGTTATATAGATATATATATAAAATGAATGATCAAATAGTCAACGATAAATCTTACGAGAAGATGGATCATATAATCATGATACAGTACACTACCAAATATAATAATATATAACAAGTCTTAAAGGGTACAAAATCACCAAAAAAACCAATAATAGTTATCAAAGGTACCAGGATTATAATTTAGTACGCCAGACGCGCGTTTTGTCTACATAAGACTCATCAGTGACGCTCAAATCAAAAATATTTATAAACCCAAACAAGTACAAAGTTGAAGAGCATTGAGGATCCAAAATTCCAAAAAGGTGTGCCAAATACGGCTAAGGAAATCTATGCCTGGGATAAGAAAATCCTTAGTTTTTCAAAACGTTCAAAGTTTTGTATACAGGAAATTTATAAAAATGACCACATTATTGATATTCATGTCAACACCGAAGTGTTGACTACTGGGCTGGTGATACCCTCGGGGACGAAACGTCTACCAGTAGTGGCATCGACCCAGTGGTGTAAATAGTTATCAAAGGTACCAGGATTATAATTTAGTACGCCAGACGCGCGTTTCGTCTACATAAGGAAATCTATGCCTGGGATAAGAATTATTGATATTCATTTCGGTGTTGACTACTGGGCTGGTGATACCCTCGGGGACAATAAAACGAACAATATGTTAAATATTCCGGATAACAGATATCCTTCATCAGCATGAACACGATGTAAAATAAATCATGTCAATCTATTCTGATTATACTATCACAATCTCGAAATTTATACAATAAAACGGTTAAACCGAACATCAGAGACAATGGTAGAACTTTAAAATTTACAAACACGACGCAAAGACCGCAAAAATATGCTAAAATAAAAAAAAGGTATTTGCGATATTATCTGTCACATCTCTAAAATTCAAAAGGTCACGACAATTGAGATGTGCGTGGAATACAGTCCCAATAAACAGACCTGACCGATCTAAGCTAGTATAAAATTTAAAATATGACAACGGTAGAGCAAATGCAAAAGAGACTGCATCCTAATTATATAGTAATTTGTTTGATTAGAAAAATGAGTAATACATTTTTACTAAGGTTAAATTATTGAACGTGGCTGCTTACTTATACATCCCTCACAATTCTGTAATTAAAACTAGTATAATTAAAAAATACTTCAAATGAGTAAGAGTCCAGTACGGATGCCAAAGTTACTGGACACAAGCGGTGGCAGGAAAATAAGTGATGGTAGGGAAAATAAGTTACTTTTCAATGTTGTTTCATTAATGCCCTCTGGGGAACTTTCCTGAGCTTTCTTATAAAAAAACTTCTGGAGCTAGTCTGTCGTTCTTTGACAAATCCTCGTTGTGATCTAAATGATGGCAGGTGATCTCCAATGACGGCTTACGGGGAGGTCGGGCTTCTAGGTGTAGTCACTACGATGACCATTAATGCGTTTGTTGAATGGCTGTTATGTCTCGTCAATATACAGCATGCCACATGGACACTGAAGAATGTATATAACATTTTGGGTTTTGCAGGTTACATTATAAAATATCGTATAAACAACCAAGTGGAGTGGCAAGTAAATGTTTGAGTATTCAGTATTTGTTGGCAAGTCTACGACAGCAGGATCGGGAAAGATTTTGGATAATGTTTGGTAATTGTCAATACTTTGCCAATTGGCACGGATCAGACATGAAAGGTTACTAAAGGCGGGATTGATGTTTAAGCAAATGGAACTACTTTGCTATGCCTCTTCTTTTGTGTACTGTAACAGGTATATAGAGAGATAGGACGATAGCATTCTATAAATTTATAAATGGATGGAACAGCCTTTAGATATTATGAATGAACCTTAATTTAAAAAGAATCATAAACTACGTCCATCACCTGTTCGAATCCTTTTATCCAGTCGTTTATTAAACTTCGCCATTACCTGAAAAAAGACATGACTTTGTTGAATATAAACAATCTACATATTATTGTTAAATAAACATACACATTCATGGATCTGCGATCTGTCGATTGCATAATGTCATATAAAAAATATGTGGTCTGATTGCAAATGAGAAAACTGTCCACAAGAGACCAAAATGACCTAGACTTTAACAATTATAGGTCACCGTACGGCCTGCAACAATGAGCAAAGCCCATACCGCATAATCAGCTTAAAAGGCCCTGATATGACAATGTAAAAAATTGTAAACGAGAACTCTAACAGCCTTATTTGTATAAACAAAATGAACGAAAAACTAATATGTAACACATAAACAAACGACAAACACCTAATGTTTATTTCTGACTACTTATGACGTTTTTTTTAACACTAAATGTGTTGCATGTTGGATATGAAGTGATTGATAATTTAGTCTTAGATACATAATTTTTGTCGAGCCTGTCACTTTTGTCGCAGAAAGCTTGACATATGGATAGTGATCTGGTGGCGTAAGCTAACTTCTTAAAAGCTTTATATTTAAGAAGCTAGAAGACCTGGGTGCTTCATACTTTGTATATATATATCCCACATGTTACGAGGTTTACGTCGGTCATATGTCCAGTGTTCATGACCTCATTTTCGTAGTTCAGTGACTACTTGAAAAAAAAAATAAAATTGTTATGTTTATTTCTTTCTTATTATGTGTAATAGGATAACTATATTAAGTATGTGCGAACCTAGCAAGTTCCGTATGACGACTTGCAAGGTTTTATTTGACCTGTACTTCATCTCATGGATCAGTGATGAACAATTTTAAGTTTTCTTAAGTCAATAAAATTGAGAATGGAAATGGGGAATGTGTCAAAGAAACAACAACCCGACCAAATAAAAAAACAACAGCAGAAGGTCACCAATAGGTCTTCAATGTAGCGAGAAATTCCCGCACCCGGAGGCGTCCTTCAGCTGGCCCCTAAACAAATATATACTAGTTCAGTGATAATGAACGCCATACTAATTTCCAAATTGTACACAAGAAACTAAAATTTAAATAATACAAGACCAACAAAGGACAGAGGCTCCTGACTTGGGACAGGCGCAAAAATGCGGCGGGGTTAAACATGTTTGTGAGATCTCAACCCTCCCCTTATACCTCTAACCAATGTAGAAAAGTAAAAGCATAACGATACGCACATTAAAATTCAGTTCAAGAGAAGTCCGAGTCTGATGTCAGAAGATGTAACCAAAGAAAATAAACAAAATGACAATAATACATAAATAACAACAGACTACTAGCAGTTAACTGACATGCCAGCTCCAGACTTCAATTACACTGACTGAAAGATTATGATTTCATCATATGAACATCAGGCACAATCCTTCCCGTAAGGGGTTTAGTATCATACCATGATAACATATATGAGAAGAACATAACCCGTGTCATGCCAACAACTGTTTTTAGAATAAATATGTTTAGTTCCGACGCAAAGACCTTATCAGTGACTCAATATTAACGCCAAAATATGCAATCTTTAATGACTTGACAACAGTATCGTAATTATATCCCTTCTTAATAAGTCTATTCAAAGGTTTTGTAAGTTTATGAGGTGAATACTGACACCTTTGTGATATAAAGAATATTTCCATAAAAAATTGGATGTGAAATACCTGAACGTATAAGAAGTCTGCATGTTGAGCTATATTTACGAATGATGTCTTTATACCGATGATAACATTTAGTAAATGTTTTGACTAGTTTGTGATATCGAAAACCCTGGTGTAATAATTTTTCAGTAATAAATAAATTTCTCTCGTTAAAATCTAAAACATTGTTACATACACGAGCGAATCGTACAAGTTGAGATATATAAACACCGTAAGATGGTGACAAGGGAACGTTACCATCTAAAAACGGATAATTAACGATAGGAAATGAAAAATCATCCCTTTTATCATAAATTTTAGTATTCAGCTTTCCGTTAGTGATATAGATATCAAGATCGAGGAAAGGGCAGTGGTCATTGTTAGTATTAGCTTTATTTAAAGTAAGTTCACCAGGATAAATTTCATTAATATACATACTGAAGTCGTCATTATTGAGAGCAAAAATATCATCCAAATATCTAAAAGTATTATTAAATTTGTTTATCAGATGTTGTTTTGATGGGTCTTTGCTTATTTTTGTCATAAATTGTAACTCATAACAATACAAAAAGAGGTCCGCAATAAGTGGTGCACAGTTCGTCCCCATTGGAATTCCGATAATCTGACGATATACGGAATCCCCAAAGCGAACAAAAATGTTATCTAGTAAAAATGCAAGGGCATATATAGTATCAAAACATGTCCAATGAACATAGTTTTTTTGTTTATTGCTACTAAAAAATGACCTAAAAGAGTTTGAACATATATATTCACATTCTGATTTTTTGAATGCCCATTTAATTAGGTGTGTGAATTTTTTCTTAATGAGAATGTGAGGCATTGTGGTATACAGGGTAGAAAAATCTAAACTTTGAACAGATTCAAAATCACCAATATAAGCATGCAATTTATCAAGTACTTCCAACGAGTTCTTGACACTCCAAAAGTAATTTATTCCACTATTTTCGAAGGCCTTATTTGAACAATTTATTATAAGGTTTTTAATTGTACCAAGTGTGCTGGTAAGCATAATAGACAATTTAGTAGTTGAACAATGGCTTGAAGACGAAATAAATCTATATTTGTAAGGGGTTTTGTGTAGCTTCGGAAGTCCATATATCAGATACAATAAGCAATAGGTCAACTATATTTGGTATGTGGAATGATTTCTAAAAGATTTCATCGGATGATACTTAGACAAAAAACATTTAAAACTTCACAAAAAATACACCATAGTTTTGGAGTATGACTCTAGGTACTGATGTCGTGTATCTTCTACATAAGATAATGCCTGCACCAAGTCAGGAATATGACAGTTGTTATCTATTTGTTTTATCTGTTTGAGGTTTTAATTATGCAATTTGATCAAGGAATTTCCATTTAGTATTTTCCTCGGTAATCATTTTTTTGTTATTTTACTGATTCCGTATGCAGATGAGGTTGGTATATTGTTGTTAAAGTGGCGAAAATTAATACTTTCAGAAATGAAATAGACTCGTGTCCTTTTTTCCTTATATTTTTAGTTTTGAAGGATTTTTCATTGGATAATATTATAATAAAGTAAAGAACATCATCAATATATATATCAATGTGAAATGAAATGATATGTCTTTTTTATCTTACTGTTTTGACCTGATCACGAAAATTTAAGCAAACCTATAAAATAGCAGAACAATTCATACACTCAAATAACATATCCTACTCACTAGTTCAGCATGTTGTAACCAGGTTTTCTCTACGTCGTCCTTACTATGCATTTCATTATGCTCAGGACACAAGTAGCGTCCTTGTTCACACCTTTCACCAAGTTCTTTATAACTGATTCTGCCTTGTTTGTTAGAGTAATCCCCATTTCTGCATTTCGCTTTTATATCGTAAGATATGTTCTGGCTTAATTTTCTCTTTAACTCTTCAATTTTTCTACATAGTTCTTCTAAAATGGTGTCATATCGGCTAAACTCGACAGCTGCTAATCGCCATATTTGCAAGGCAATAACATTCTTTGAGAAACAAATACATAATTTTCTGATTCCGGTTTTATCTAAATTGACTAATGCCTTTCCTCTATATAGAGTTGTTTGCCCATATTTCTCTTTACAAACTGTATATCTTGTAATATAATAGAATAAAATGTGATTGAAATATATAAGGGGGAGAAATTTAAATTCAAGTATCAACCATGGCGAAAAACTGAAACTACTTATTTCACTTCCGAAACTTTTCTGAATAATATCGAGACAAGTCGATTGGGTTTTAATCATGCATGGCATATAGTATGAATTTTGTAACATACTTGAATCGTTGTTGGTAGCTATAATCTTGGGTTTTACTATAATATCAAATTTTTCCATTACATTTAGTATGTGAGTTTTATATTTTCTAAATTCTAAATCAGGTTCTTTTTCAAAAAGCCTGTCGATGATGTTATCTGATAATTGTCCTGTCGTTTCTAGATTGTGCCAATCATTTGACTGTAGTAGATCAATATTTCGTTTGAGTGGATGGTTATCGCATACTAGGCACCTGAAACATTTAACTAACCAATCAGGCTGTAAAATGATATACTCTTTTATGTCAGCAAAAAAAATGATGTTCCCAATTTTATGCTGGTAATTTAGGAAAGGAAGAAGTTCGTTTTTTTCTGTGAAAATGATTTTTGCTAATTTCATAATATTCTGCCATGACAATACATTCTGTTTACATTCTTTCATCACGTTTAAGGCATTTTCTAGTTTAATATACTGGGTAGGAAGATTCTCGGCAAAAAAATTCATTTCTTTTGCAACTTCTGAAATTTTGTGTCTCAATTTCATGTTTTTCTCTAGAAATTCTGTGTTAGAAATAAAGACGATGCCTCTAAGGTGAAGAGCTTTATCCTGATTTCCATAAAAATCGTTAAATTCTGCAATATATTTTTTTTCCCTATCTTCAACCTGAAATAAGAAATTCAAAACAGCAATTAAAATACTTTTGTTAAACATTTAAACCTTTATACATGTAAAAATAATGAAACGCCTACTACTGTGATTTGTTAGAGTTCTAAACATCGTATCATGGGAACAATTCGATTTCACAGAAATCAATTTCTAGACTTTCACAAATGATTACTTTTAACTTTTAAAAACCTTTAGCCTTTATCCGATAGCAGTTCTTCGATTTCATATTTGTGAAAGTGTATAAAATGCAGAAGGATAGCAGAGAAAAGGGAGTAATGTAATGGAAAACAATTCATCGACAACCCTTAAAAATGAAAGCAACTTGCTATGTTTTATTTTTACGTATACGAATTAAAAAAATAATGGACATTTAAATTAAAGGTGTGTTTATCGTGGTCTGAACTTTTGGACGGGGTGTACTAAGTGCATAACCGACTTATCATAAAATATTTAAAAAATCAGTTTACAGGTGGTTGTACTTTTTGGGGAAAAAAAATAACAAATTTCCAATGTAGAAACTTTTAAACATTGCACAATGCACACATGTGTGTTTATAGTATATATGTAGCAATAAAAAAAGTGTAATTCTTTTCATGAATTCATTTGGGATATTTTTTGCCTTTTTAAGGTTTGAAATTTCAGGAAACTTTATTAATGTTTATTAATAATATATAT
Source organism: Mytilus trossulus (assembly GCF_036588685.1). Classification (NCBI taxonomy): domain Eukaryota; kingdom Metazoa; phylum Mollusca; class Bivalvia; order Mytilida; family Mytilidae; genus Mytilus; species Mytilus trossulus. Next base: position 5,256,731 of record NC_086383.1, on the reverse strand, counting down.
GACTAGCTCTAGAAGGACCGCACTAAACTTATTAGTCGTTGGGAATTATTATATATATTAGAATGTGTTAATAAATACACAGAAAAAGATAAATTTCCCTCATATTTTTTTCATGTATAATGTGACTGGTTTGACCTAACAAAATAACTCAGAGGATCTTTGAAAAAGGACAAGACACCTTAAAAATATTCCTGCATACTTTTAAAAACATGACGTATTGTACTTTTTGAGGCCTGCAATTTTCTTATATATAAGAAAATGTGGTGCTAATAAGACAATTTGCCATCCAACTCACAATTTGTAAAAGTAGTATAAACAATTAATGATTACAGGTCAAAGTACGGACTTCATCATAGAGCAGTTATGAAGGTCCTAAAAAATGACAAGTGTAAAACTATTCAAACGAGGAAACCGACGGTTTTATCTATATAAAAGACGTGATACTTTTATGAACCACATCACAATTCGACAACTACTGAACAGCACATTCCTGAATTAGGACAGTGGCAAACAAGTTCAGCGGGTTCAAACGTTTTAATAGGTACTAAACTTCACCTTTATCTGAAACAATGTACTAGTGTATCATCACAACATAGAATAACACTATAAATTATCAATTGAAATGGCTTAATTCAATCAAAAGACAAATTAACACAAATTAAAATAAACTGAACGCATACATTTGGTCTATAATACAATGTTAATACTAAATTAATAAAATGCAGGATGAATTGAAAAAGGCAACAGTAGTATACTGCTGTGAAATATTGAATGATTTCGGAAAAAAACGGCAATAATCTTGTACAAAAAGCGGCCACATAGAATAAATTACACAGGTAAATGAAAATAGTTTTGTTGTTAGGTATACACTTTAAAAAGAGAATGGAAATATTGTTTTTCAAAATATATAATTTTGTTGTTCATAGTACGAAGAAGTGAAAATTTATAATTATACCAATAACTTATCAAATAGTTATTAAGGTACCAGGATTAAAATATAATACGTCAGATGCGCGTTTCGTCTACATAAGACCCACCAGTGACGCTCAGATCAAAACGTTTTCAAGCCAAACAAGTAAAAAGTTGAAGAGCATAGGGACCTAACATTCAAAAAAGTTATTCTCAATACGGCTAAGGTACATGTAATATATTACTTGGATAAGAAAATCCTTAGTTTTTTTTTATAAAATTCAAGGTTTTGTAACAGGGAATTTATAAAAATGACAATATGATTGATATTCATGTCAACACAGAAGCTGTTATATAGCCGAGATTTAACCCTGAAGAAGTGAACATTGAATAGCAAAACAGCATAACAAATGGTATCAAGAGCAAAAATGAGTGCCCAAGGCCACATGCTCATAGTCTACTCGAGTGGACAACACGATGATATCATTTAAAAATAAAGGATGTTTATAGCAACATGAGCAATTGCAGCATATATTTTTTTTGTATTTGGTGTAGTTGTTAAACAAAATATATATATATATATATATAGCTTAGTCGACGAAGAGATATTGTAAAAAAAAGATTAAAAAAAAAAATGATTTTGCAAATTGCTCTTTAACTTATAGAGCTATTGGTTGGAAAGATGTAACAAACATCTTTTGAAGTCACTTTAAAAAAATCATTTTCTAAACGAGATTTGAAATTTATAATTTTCATGAGATTACATATAAAAATATAAAAAAAAAATACTTATAATAAGTGTGTGCTTAAAAAAGAAAAGAAAAGTAAAATCACAAAAATATTGAACTCAGAGGAAAATCCAGTCGGAAAGTCCATAATCACATGGCACAATGAAATGACAAAACACATCAAAAACTGTCAGATTCCTGACTTGGTACAGGCATTTTCAAATGTAGAAAATGATTAAATTTATCAACGGTTTGAATAAATCAAAACATTTGCATTTGCTTGTTTAATAGGCGAGCGCCGATTTTAGAAAAAGCCTCTCGTTAAGGTTTTTACTGCACCTATCGAACACACAGCTAGTTTTGGTACCATTTGAAAGAAAAACTTCTAGAGCATACGATTTGGGTGGTCGTCAAGGTTCCCTGTGGTCACGTTTCTTGTAAATCTCACGAGAACACAGACTTGTCGAAATTCTTTGGATTATACGGCGAAATTTAACATTGAATATATCTGCATTTTTGTAAATATATTATTCATTTTTATCTAAGATAGCTTTAAATACTTCCGAAAAAGACATCGAATCCAAAAAAAAAAGAAGTGTTTATGAAAAATTAGTAAATTCAGAGGCATTTGTCAGACCAACCCTAAAATGTAAAAAAATACCATATTTTTTTAAGATTGTCAGTGTCAATGACTTATTAAAACTCTCATGATTTGTTTTTTTTATAAATTCCATATACCTTGAAAAGATTGCGACACACATCGAAGCTCAATGATGGATAATAAATGTTTGACGACTTCTTTTAAATCTGCATTTTTTAACGGTATTCCGGATCTGCATCGTGTTCAACCAAGACGCTCAAAATTTATATAAATCGAGTATCTATTAATATGCACAGGTAACATTTCAGTTGCCAAAACACGAGTCGTGTTTCAACATATTACTAAATAATTATTCGTATATATATATATATATATATATATATATATATAAAACGTCTGAATAATAGTCAACGATTTTCCCACGAGGGCGCTGGATCGTTACAAGTAACGATACATGTACACAATAAAATAAATTATATAAACGCCTAAAAAGTGTACATAACAACACCAATAACACAAAAAGGAACTATAAATGTAATTATTTATAAATATTTCGGATAACAGATATCCTTCGTCAGTCATATATATATATAAAACGTCTGTATAGTAGTCAACGATTTTCCCCACGAGGGCGCTGGATCGTTACGAGTAACGATACATGTACACAATAAATAAATTATATAAACGCCTAAAAAGTGTACACAACAACTCCAAATACAAAAAAAGGTAAATATAAATATATATATTACGCATTACTAACGATATTAGCAGGTGATATGTAAGCAGCAGACTGCATTTTGTAGAATAGTAAATTATTTACATTAAATATTATTATAATTATAACTCATCATGGATGAGTGTCCAAGTCCTGTTAAATGTGCGCCACCTCCATTGAAACGCGGTCGCATGTTTATAAATTGGCAACACTGTATAATATGTCAAAATATAACACCAGATACTCTCAGTATGACAACTGAGAGAGGTTTTACAACCTTAATGAATGATGTAAGGCAAAGACAAGATAATGTGTTTAGGTTGTTTTTGAGTGAGGTTGATACATTAGATGACATTATTATGAACAACATAAAATATCACAAAACTTGTTACAGGACATATACAAGCAAACACAACATTCCGTCTCCATCAAGCTGTACATCTGCTGCAAAAGTCCAGCAACAGCAGTCTCAAGCAGAACCTACAAGTTCATGTTCATCTCCAAATATCCTTACTAGATCTAGGCTATCACTAGATTTTTTGTGTTGTATCTTTTGTAAAAACAAGACTTTTAAAAAAGATCAAAAACTTTATCGTGTTTCCTCGTCTATGAGGGTTCAAAGCCTTTTTGAAACAGCAACTAAACATGCTGACAATGAAATGCTCTTTCAAATCGCAGTTAAAGATTTCACATCAAATGCTTTATATCACTCTGGTTGCATAACAAAATACCTTTTGAGAGAAAAAGAAATTAAAACAGAAACCGATGAAAATAATACTGGTACCATGTACGATAAAGCATTTACCTCATTTGTTGAGTCTATAAGCGAGGAATTGTTCGTTCACAAAATGGTGTTCTCCTTGTCTTATCTCCTTTCTAAATATAAATCATTTCTGCCAAAAGACGTATCATCTAAGTACACTTCTAATAGACTTCAACTCAGATTAAAAAAATCACTTTCGAGAACATATTGTGATTGATGTAAATCACGGTCAAGGGGAGTCTAACTTCGTATATAGTAGTTCTCTCACATTGCGCGAGGCAGTTAGAACTGCTATTCGTTTCAAGGCCGAAACAATAATTACTAAACTGCAGATGTCTGCGTGCACTTCAAAAAACGACCAAACCGACGAAAAACAAATATTATATTCAGCTGCTTCAATTCTCAGACGTGAGATTAAAAATGCCGTTGTCCCTATGGATACTTATCCTTCAGTTGATGAAATGTCTTTATCGAAATCTCTAGAGACCGTGCCTTCTGTTTTAACTGGCTTTATAAATTGGCTTATCGATGACTCTAACAGCCAAGTAGATATAAAAAAACATTTATCTGACATTCCATTTGAAAGTATAAGGAAAAGCTTAGCTTTATCTGAATGCATAGTTTCATTGCACAAACAAGCTTTATCACCTCTTTACATTGGCCTTGCATTACAGTTACATCATATGCATGGGTCGAAAGCTTTAATCGAGACATTACATTCGCATGGATTTTGTGCATCATATCATGAGGTACGGCGATACCTTACTAGCCTTGCGTGCTCTGAATTATCTCAAGTTCAAAACAATACATACATTCCCAGTGGAATTCGCCAATATAACGACACAGTCTCGGTCATACATGAAGGAGCTGATAATGTCGACATCAATGCAGAAACAATTGATGGAAAGGATACTTTCCATTCAATGGCAAGAGCGGTATTCCAGGTTTGTGAGGAGATAAATGGTGAAACTGAGCATCTGGAACACCAAAAAATTGCCCGAGGTCGCATAAAAACCCTGCCAATAGACGAAAAAGTATTTTCCCTTACCACATGTGCTCCTTTTACAAATCCAAAGCAAAGAGCTGAACCTAGCCGCAAGAATGACGTTTATTCAAAGCTTTCTGCGTGTGTACGTCCCTATGCTGAAACCTCTGATCTTATCTGGGTACTCCTGAGAAATTTATCAAGAACTATTGTGGACCTTCCATACAAACAACCTTCGTTTGAAGGACAACAAATTCCATTCTGGACTGGATTCCACAAGCAGATCTCGAATATTAGTACCGCTTATCATGGTGTCAGCTATCCGCCAATCATTGACGCAAAACCTTCCGACATGGGCACTGTGTATACAACAATGAAGAGGTGTGCTGATATGTGCCAGAAGGCTGGTCAACCATTTTCTATTCAAACTTTTGATTTACAATTGTACGCAGTGGCACAACAGGTAAAATGGGATAGACCTTCTGAGTTTAAATCACACATTTTACGTCTTGGTGGTTTTCATACCCTATCGTGTTTTATTTCATCAATAGGTAAGATATGGGGAGATGGTGGTCTCCGCGACCTGCTAGTTGATTCTGGTGTGTACGCAGCAGCAACGGTAGACCAAACGCTTGCAGGAAAACAGTTCAACCGTGCAGTTAGAGGACTCACACTCCTTTATGAGACATTGAAAACACTTCGGATCTGTTCGTTCTTTGATTGGATCAGACAACAAAAATGTTTAGAAATCCCTGAAAGCCTTTTTGTAGGCCTCACAGAGTGTCATGAAAGTTTTACGAGTAATGGCCATATATTTGACAAGCTTCAAAGTCTAGAAAAAGCTCTGAATGACGACCTTGGGTCAAAAATTATCCAGTTTCGAGAATGGGGTGGTCGTGTTTCTCCTACATTTCGTTATTGGGATATATAGTTATCAAAGGTACCAGGATAATGATTTAGTACGCCAGACGCGCGTTTCGTCTACATAAGACTCATCAGTGACGCTCATATCAAAATATTCATAAAGCCAAACAAGTAAAAAGTTGATTTATGCTACTACAAGCTTTAGAAATTATGCTGATAAATATCCGAGCTGAAAGAAATGGCATTTGGTCTCTTCATTTGCATTCTATTTTCTCAATGCTTCCTTTCTTCTTTGTAGCCAACAAAAACAATTATTCCAGATGGACTCCTGTCTACTTTTAGATATGCTAAACCTGCCAACTGAGGTAGAAGGTCTTTTTTCGATGGGTTTCTTTTCTGTTCGTCAAAATGTTGGATCGTTCAATGGCGTTTGGAGCGACATGGCAACAGAAAAAACAGTGATAAAAGATTCAAAAGGAGACTGTGGTATTGTTGGTTTAACAAGGAAGAAGGCTTCATTGATAAGATGGAATCTTACAAGGCATGTGCTTAGTCAAATAACATCGACAATGAGAGCACGTGCGGGTCTTGCCCAGGTTGATGACCAATGTCACGATGAAGCAAAACCAGCTGCAATGAAAAGGGATGAAAACATGTACAAGATCTAATTGATTATTTAGCAGAAAATATGACAAATCCATTCGATGTTGATAATCACCCCCGTCAGCTTATTAACATTTCAACTGGTCTCCATGCAAGTCACGACATTGAAGATTCACTGTAAAAATCAGTTGAAACTGGAAGAACTAAAATGAAGATGTTTGTTGAGTCATCTCTATCAACATATCAGGCAGGTAGCTTTTACCATCCTATCAAAAGATCAGGACTGAAGACCTTTGAAGATATGAACCCCAAAGTACAACTTAAATGCAAATCTTGGCAAGTTGTAAAAGGTCATTTGAATCCCGAACTTGTGTTTAGACGTGCACTATCTCTAACTAAATGTAGAAATGACGTATCTGTGGAAACTGTTTTGTCCTCTCCAATTTGTCCCATTCCCGCTGCATTATTTCATGACGATGCAACTATGAGAAAGACAAATAAGTCTGATCTTGCCCACAAATTAGAAAATTTAGTAGGATCAGTACCTAACATTCTTCCATTCGACCACAGTGCTACCATACTAATAAGAGATGGCATGAGCTTAGTTCAGTCATTTGATGTTAAAAGGATATCCACATTTGGAGACTTGGCCAAATCTTATATTACGCGGTTACAATCATGCTTCCGATTCACAGACAAGGTTGTTGATGTCTTCGATAGCTATGACACTGAACATTCCATTAAATCAGCAGAGCGTCATAGACGATCGACAACAACATCTACGCAAAAAGTGTATCATATCTCTGAAGGCCGAACTGTTCCAGACTGGAAGAAATTTCTATCAAGCAACAAAAACAAGCAAGCATTGATTACTTTCCTTGGTGATTATCTGAGCAGCAATTTGTCTGATATGTTCCAGGAGGAAAATAAATGTTTAGTTCTTGCCGGTGCATTTTCCAATCCAGAAATAGTGCGACAACTCTCTAATGAGCATGTAATCGATCTCCCAGACCTTTTCTGTTCGCACGAAGAAACAGACACAAGAATCTTGCTTCATGTTATACACTCTGATAAACTCTTTCAACAGTTGAACATAAGGGGACGAATCATAGTCAAGTGTTCCGATACAGATGTTCTTGTGCTCTGTGTTCATTATTTCAAGGTTCTTGTGTCGACTGAACAAATGTGGTTTTTGACGGGGTCAAATAATTCCCTTAGGGACTGTAGAAGGTACATACCAATTCATGAGTTAAGTAAATCTCTTTCACTTTTACTAGCTAATATTCTCCCTGCAGTTCATGCTTTAACTGGTTGTGATACCACTTCCGCTATATTTGGGTTTGGCAAAAAGACCGTCTTCAAATTGATAAGAAAATCTCCGAGTAAGTTTACCAACCTCCAAAACTTTGACAAGATCGACTTTTCAACATCGTTGTCAGCAGCCAGAGAGCTTATTTCAAGCTTGTATGACCCAAAAGACAAATTTGCTTCATCATATGTTGACTTAAACAAGTTACGTGTTAAACTTGCAACATGCAAGGACACAAGTTTGTTGCGATTGCCACCAAGCGAACCTGCATTCAAAGAACATGTTTTGCGATCATGTCTTCAAACGAAAAATTTGGATGTCCTCCCATCTCGATCACCCAAATCTTTTGTCTCCTAATGAATACGGATGGAAAAAGAGTTCACATGGCCCGGATCCAGTCTACTTTTTAGGCATGATGACGTCCGATTTCCTACAAGATTTAATATGTTCTTGCAAGGGAAAATATATATGTAGCAAGTCATGTATTTGCCGAGAGCAGCAGATGTCTTGCACTGAGCTCTGTCCATGTGAGGGCAGTGATACATGTCATAATATATTTTCTAAAGAGGACATCGACATCGAAGATCAAATAAATGACGATTATGAAGGTGCAAATGATACCATTGACTAACGAAAGAGCATTTGAGCTAAGGGACAACATTAAGTTTGTTTTGCCTCACTGTTATTCAATGTAAATGTTTATTTTTTTTCAATTTTGTGTTTTTGTAATTGATCTACTAGCAAAAATAATTGATTGTATATTTAAGTTCCGTATGCGATGATAGTGTTAGTAGAAAATTTAAATTAAAAAAATAATAATAATAATAAGAAGAAAAGAAAAGAAAAAAAAAACAACCTTGCTAGTGATCTTCGACCTTGACGTGGTTGGCAAGCTTAAGACAATTAAATCATAATGCATTTATAACTGTCGAACTAACAGGAGACCAAAATAACATATATTTTAAACTGTGCTGTAAAACTGGTAAATATGCGCTTTGAAGCAGTTTTACGGAATGTTTCAATATAGTTTTATCGGTATAAAAAACATGCTAGGCGAAACATTAGAACTTAAAAAACAAGTTATATATGTTATTAATATAAAACCAAAAGAATTTGTGTGTTTTCGATGCAAAATTAAATATTACCGAGCGTTTTTTGTTAATACCCGTAAAAACTATGATTTTCACAAAAATACGAGAATTTTTCCTTTTAAACTCTTTTTTGTAAAAAATTTTCAGAAACAAAAATTAGATAGACTATAGTTTATCAAATGATATATTTCAAATAATATTGCAGATGAATTTGTTTTTAAACTGCATTTTTCGAACAATATCGTCAAATTATGACTTTTATTTTTTCCCTCTTTTTTGCCGTTTTTAGAAAAATGTGACCATTTCCCAATTTGACGACCAGGCAATTCTGAATGTACGATAAAAGACCTTTCAAATGATATATCATTTAGCCGTGTGTTAGGTAGGTGCATTAAAAACCTCGGAATCCTTGATTTGGCGCTCGCCTATAAGCAAAAAACCTTTAAAAAGCAATTTGCTAACTTTCAGCATTTTTCAGTTTGATTTTAAATATTGCAAAAATGTAAGTGCTCAAACGTGGAACATTTATCAATTTACTTTTCATTTTGAAATTATAAATTTAAAAATGAAAAATGCAATATTAAGATTTATAGAAATGATCCAATCTGTATCCCTCTCTTAATTATTTGAATAGAAGAACGATATTTGTTTCAACATAGGTGTTTAAATTTAAAATTTTCGACACTGTTTTAATAAAATTAACGGTACCAATTTTCTTGCATGAGTGAGATACATTCCTAAGTTTATAATAATTACTAATATTTTGTAACAGCAAATTCTTATAGCACAAAACATTCCGTCTTTTCATGCCAGTACCGAAGTACTGGCTACTAGGATTGTGATACCCTCGGGGACTAATAGTCCAACAGCAGAGGCATCGACCCAGTGGTAGTAATACAATTAACGGTACCAATTTTCTTGCACCAGATGCGCATTTCGACAATACATGTCTATTCAGTGATGCTCGTGGCCAAAATTTTTGAAATCCAAAGCTTATATAAAAGATGAAGAGCTATAATCCAAAAGGTCCAAAAAGTATAGCCAAATCCGTGAAAGGAATCAGAGCTTTGCATGAGGGAGACACATTCCTTAGTTTATAATAATTTCTAATATTTTGTAACAGCAAATTTTTATAGCACAAAAAATTCCGTCTTTTCATGCCAGTACCGAAGTACTGGCTACTAGGATGGTGATACCCTCGGGGACTAATAGTCCACCAGCAGAGGCATCGACCCATGTATGTTCTTTTGTTAAATGGACAAATTAAAATATAAAATGATCTACATTAAATGAACACTTAAGGGCAGAAAGGTCAAATGTGAAATGTTTAAAATGTATGTTTCACTGTTCTTTTTTTTTTCCCTTGTTAATGATGTATACGTGCCTGCACTGTGTGTGATATCAACCCATTCCGAGTACATACTGAAAAGTACGGTAATTAAAAAAAAGAGGATTTTCATATTCAACTTAAAATCTTTGATTTTAAGGCAGATTTTAAGGCATATTGTGAATTATAACTTACCATATCAAAATAATTACAAACACTTCATAGTTTGACTGAATGATGAGCATATAAGTCATGAATGTTTGTCTCTTATATTTAATTAACTGTGCATTTGTATTCAGATATCGCAGATCAAATTTATTTGTTCATTGTGTAATGATACGTTTTTTGATTGAGTTAAGTCTGCCAGTTGATATTTTATCTTGTGTTTTTCTATGTTGTGATGTTATGCTATTGTTTCAGAAAAAAGGAGGTTTGGATCCATTAAAACGTTAAATCCCGCTGCAAATGTTTGCACCTGTCCTAAGTCAGGAATTTGATGTACAGAAGTTGTCGTTTGTTTATGTAATATATATGTGTTTCTCGTTTATATATACGTGTTTCTCGTTTCTCGTTTTGTTTATATAGATTAGACCGTTAGTTTTCCCGTTTGAATGGTTTTACACTAATAATTTTGGGGCCCTTTATAGCTTGTTGTTTGGTGTGAGCCAAGGCTCCGTGTTAAAGGCCGTACTTTAACCTATAATGGTTTACTTTTTAAATTGTTATTTGAATGGAGAGTTGTCTCATTGTCACTCAAACCACATATTCCTATACTCTATATAAGGTTAATTTGACTCAAATATATGAAGTAAACTTGTTTAGTAAATCACATTTGACCTTTCTGCCCTTAAGTGTTCATTTAATGTAGATCATTTTATATTAGAACTTGTCGATTTAACAAAAGAACTACATGTAATCATACAAAAAAGTCATGTAACTTTGAAAGGTTGAATAAGTTTTCTATGTTTTAATGTAGTAAGATGCTATTAACATGATTAAACAGATCATTTTTTTAATATTTTCCATGGGTTCTTAAGATAAGAAAATAACTAATTTGATTTTAAATACAATTTTACAAATTCAATTCAAAGAAAAATTGATCACCTAATAATCTGTAATTTCTTTTCAACAGATAAAAGATACATTAGATGACAGACTTACATGTACAAAAAATGTAGAGGAGCCTATAATTAGAGAAATGGATCAACTCGAATTTGAAGTTAACATACTGCATGGATATGAAAATTCAAACGTGAGTACTGGTATCATGTATAAGATAAAGTATATGAAATCTTAAATCCAGTATACTAGACATAACATCAGTACATACATAATGCAAATCAGAATAAGAATGCATAACAATTGAACCTTTAAACATTATTAGATCTATATCTAGTTTAAAAAAAAACAAACAGATAACGCACACAAAAATATTAATGAGACCATGTACTTCAGATATGCCAGAAGGGTTTTAATCCCCACTACAAATGTTTATGAAGTCCTCAGAGTCCTGAATGTGAAATCCTCTAAAAAATTATATTAAAATATTGAAAACAACACGTTATTAATTTCTTGCGTCCGAAGCGCTTTTCTGGATTTACCTTCATCAGGAACGCTCAAAGCCAAACATTTGAAATCCAAAGATATATAAGTACCGAAACCGTATTTAACTTCAAATGTGTCATGTACTTGAATAATATGTTATACTACATACATGATATACATGTATATAATATTCAAATTCATTTTATTTAATATAATCAATTGAAAACATTTTCAAGCAAAAAACGGATGTATAAATGTATAGCTTGACTATTCCATTAATTCATTTTAGGTGACTGAGCTAAAAGAAAAACACAAATGAAACTGTAAACAGTTTGGGAGACTCAAAGTGACCAACATAACATTTCAATACCTTTTTAGTTTTTTTATGTATATATTTGACTTTTGGTGATATTTTGGCAGTAACTACAGTAACTGAGAGACCTCAATGTAAAACATTTCAATTTTGATAAAGCACAATTTTAAAATTTCAATTTTATTGCTTATAGATCTATATCTTTTAGAAGCTTACTGGGTATCTGAAAGAATATTTCAAACTTTATGAATTAAAAAAAGTTGTATATGTCAAATTGAGAAAAAGATATAGACTATGTCCATGCGAAAATAGAAGTATTGTTAAGAAACCAAGAACACACATATTCTTTCAGAAAGGACTTACAAGAGACTACTCAAAGCTATTGACCCTAATGTAAGGAAGTACATGAAATGATTGGACAATTTTACTGCAGTTGATAGCCAAGCTTTTGATAGCCTGAAAAGTATGGTTGTGACATAAGGAAAAAACGGAAAAGGACAAGAATGGAAATAAAAGATCAGCCGTCAGCTCATTGAAGGGAAGCAGTATTTGAAACTGCACTGCAGGGTATTTTCCATATTATGAACACTTTTTATGTTGTTATGTAACCCTGTTGTTTCAAATAAGGATGAAGGTTGGTACCTATTCTTTGAAAACGTTTGAAACCTGTTCTAACTTAGGAATCTGATGTTCAGTAGTTGTCGTTTACTGATGTGGTTCATACGTGTTTCGCTTTTCTCGTTTTTATATAGATGAGACCGTTGAATTTCCCGTTTGAATAATTTTACACTTAAGCGGGTACAGAACACCTAAGAAAGATAACTCTTGTGCTTTGGTCTAATTCATTGCAGCGTTTTAAAATAACATGCAATATGCAAGACTTTTAAAGATCCAGATCAGAATGTTTACTTGTTGCTAAGAGCAGACGATCAGGATATTGTTGTACTATTCCAATTTATATATAGCTTCAAATTTGTGCTTAAATGAACCAGCAAAGAAATGTAATAGGCAAATTTGGTAAAGCTAGTGTAAAAAAGAATAAGAGGTCAAATTTTTTTAAATGGTGAAAAAATTAAAGCAGAATGACCACTCCAACTACTTTCATAACCACATAGATATAGCAGCAGAGGCTGAAATCACTGACCCACTTTATGGGAAACAACAGTCTTGGGGTTTGGGGAGGAGGATAGTTGAATTAGATCTCCTCGCAGTGGGAATGTATTGCTGTATCTGTAAGTACCCTCTTCACCTGTCAAATACAGTAGGAGAAAAGCTGTTCAGTTTAAGTGGAATTATAATGATTCGATGTGATCTTTGTGCAACAGTCACTGATGTCCAGACAGGAAAAAGAGGACCAACAGGCAGTTATGACATCAACACAAAAGCAGCATTAGGTAGGTTTACATTTAGAAAAAAATACAATTTTTAGCATAAAAAAACCTAATCAAGTTTAGCTAGAATCTTCCATAAATGTAGCTAGTAATAGAGAGTCCCTTTGTACTTCACACAGATTTAAGATACATAGTATCTGATTTAATGCCCTTTATGGGCCCTGTAATTTGGGAAATAAAAATATTCTATTCTATTGTAGACTCATGTATTGTACTTGTAAGTTGTATATTCCCCTCCCTGCTTAAACATGTTAAAGCTTGCAATTAAGGTGGTATGGGAGTCTAAAATAAAAATGATAGAATTTGTTCATACTTTGTCAAAATGTAGTATGTATTGATACATGTTCAAAAATATTATAAAAATGATAGGTCACCGTGCATTTTCTCAAGCTACAGGTTGTGACAAAATTTCAAATTTTGTATGGACTATACAGGAAAAAACAACATTTTGTTAATAGAAACTAAACAAAATGATAGAATTGTAAAATAAATTAGGAAAAGATTGCTTTCATACAATGCTTTGAGAATATCAAAAGAAAGATAGGGTCACCGTACGTTTTTTCCGGCTAAAAGACAAAATAGGAAAATTTCATGAAGAGTCCTTCAGAAAATGCACTGTTTTAGAGTTACCTCCCCTTAAATTGCAAATTTGAAAATATTAAAAAAACATCCAAAAATAATCTACACTGTAAAAATATTAATATTTATAAGTTATATTCTTATAAATTGGTTCTTTTAAATGAAAATTCACATTAAAAATCTGCATTCCTGCATCAAATTTTGATAACTTGATAGAAAATATGGACCTTAGATTCTCTGTTTTTTACAATCCAAGATGGCGAAAGACACCCATACCACCTTAAATGCAAATTAAAACCATGCAAAATTTAATAAGCCCTCCCCCACCCCACCCCCTAAGGCTGCAGTAAGAGGAGGCATGTGTTCCAGTTATGTTACAGTGATCCCTTTAAAGAATGCATCATTTTTTTATTATATAAAAGGAGGGACCAGGCCCCCTTTATTTTTTTATTACATTTTTAAATCATGGTTAACTAAGAAAATATGTCTTTGGTTTGGTAAATGAAATATATTTCTTTTCAAACATTAACCATGAATACAAATGACTTAATTATACAAATACCACAATGCCATCATTTAAGCAGAAACTAAATGTACAATAATGGATACACCATGCACATGCAAACAATTCTTTTCTTAATATGTCCTTATGACAAATCCAGTGCAAAAAGTATATTAATCACCAAATGTCTATTTATAATATATTCAAAAACCTCCAAAAATGTCTCATACCTTAACCTTAAATTTTGTTTAGAGAAAATTACATGCATTTTTAATATATCTTTTTTCTTACTATCTTTATGTGTTTCAGGAATGATACATGCAGGAATAGGGCCTACCCATCTACAAAACTTTCTAGCTGAATGTAATTTGCCATCTATTAGTGAAAACACTCTGAGGAAGAAGGAGAAGGAGTTAAGTAAGCAGATTGGGGAAGTTGCAAACACATCATGCAGAACTGCACGGGAAGAAGAAAAAGCACAGAGTACCAATAATAATGTAAGTTTAATAAATATAATTGTATGCCTTGAAATGAAGAAAAACAATTTTTATTTTAATGAAACATGGTGTGTAACATCATTTTTGTGGTTTAATGTATTTTATGCCAATTCAAACCAATTTTGTTTTACAGCATAACAGAAGATCAAACTTTTAACAGCTGTTTTCAGTCAGGTTTCATGCATGTTAGCTTACTATATAATATATATATATTGACTGCAAAACTATAGACCAACGGGTATAAAATATGGACATTTTATGAAAATTAGTCAGAATTCCTCTATGATATGCACTTATATACCTGATTTGATGTTCCTGTTCCAATATATGTAGTTTATATAGACTATAAAATTGATTTTAATTACTCTTTTTTATTAAGATATTTTATTTCTACAAATATCCAATTTATACCATATACATGTATATTGATTCATATATACATGTATATTGATTCATATATACATGTATATAATTTTTTTTTTTTAAACTTTTATAAATTGTTGTTTGGATGGAGAGTTACAAGTCTCATTGGCACTCATACCACATCTTCCTATATCTATATAAATGAAACATTTTACATTAAAAAAACTTTCTACCAATTAACTTAAAAAAAATTAGGAAGAATAAAATGGTAATTAAATTTACCCTGACTTACAGTCTGTCTATAGATACACTTTCTTTCAAATTATATTTACATGCAGGCAGATATAATATATATATACATGTATATATAATACTAGAAATAAAATCATATTTTGATAGGTTAAAGCTAGTTTTGATGGTAGTTGGCAGAAGAGAGGCTCTGGTTGAAATTACAATAGTAATACTGGTAAGAATGATGTTTTCAGTAAAACCAGTTGAAACCATACTTAAAAAATCAAAGCAATCAAGCAATAATTTACTCTTAAACCTCCAGTTTATCGAAACAAAACAAAGTAATTAAATATGATGTTTTTTTTTGTGACTATATATGTTATGTCTGATTCATTAATGCAATGAGTTTGAGAAAAATTATAGGAAGATGTGGTATGATTGCCAATTAGACAACTCTCCATAACAGACCAAAATAAAATAGAAATTAACATCTATTGGTCACCCTACAGCCTTCAAAAATGAGCAAAGCTTATACCGCATAGTCAGTTCTAAAATGCCCTGAAATGGGAATGTAAAAAAAATCAAACTAATAAAATAATGGCCTTATTCATTTAAAAAAATGAATGAAAACAAATATGTAACACATACGCAATGATAACCACTGAATTACAGGCTTGGGCAGACATGATACATACATAATGTGGTGGGTTAAACATGTTATCAGGATCCTGACCCTCCCCTAACCTGGAACAGTGGTATTACAGTACAACATAAGAATTTTTTTGTGCACATATAAACTATCTAACTGCACATGTGAGCAAACTTATTTGCATACAATTCTTACGTGCATCTCATGTGCTTTTGTTAGCAATTTCTGTACGGGATAATAATTACATTTAAACTTTCTACAGGACACTCAACCTTCATTGGAAAAGAATCTGGGAAAGTACTGTCTTTTGAATTACGTAGTAAAGCATGTAAGACCTGTGAGTACCACCAATCCAGGAAAGAAACTGTTCCAGACCATGACTGCCATTTGAATTGGCATGGATCAAGTAAAGCTATGGAGGCGAACATGGCTGTTACAATGGCTCACAGGTTGAAAGATGATGGATGTGAAATCAAAGGTTAATAATATCTTTACAATAAAGCATCATTAGAATTCTGTTATATGATGAAGCCAAAAGGTGTTACACTAAGGTGCCATTAAAATGCCATTCAGGTTAACATCTTTGATAAGCTAACTTAAGCATGTTCCAGTAGGTCATTTCTAGGTCAATGAAAAACTACATCAACTATTATTTTAAGATCATCTCTAGATTTCCTATGTCTATGTGTGTTAGAAAATGGTGCTCTATTGAATGTTTTTATACAAATTCAACATTAAGTTAGGTCAGAATGAACCATGAACCATGAAGAAGATGTGGTATGATTGCAAATGACCCACAAAAAGACCAAAATGATACAAACATTACCAACTATAGTTCACGGTACGGCCTTCAACAATGAGTAAAGCCCATATGGTATGTTTGTCATGTTTAATGAACATTTCAATTGCCAATTTTTTTCTGGTCCTAACTTTTAGTCCTTTATGTATATTCTCAAGTTCTGTTTCAGTTGTGCATGCAGATAATGATGCATCAACAACAGCAAGACTACAAGTTGAGTTTGTCAATATTTCAAAAAAGGACGACCAGAACCATGTCAAAAAGGGAATATCTACAAGCTTGCATAATATTTCTAAAATTTTAATCAATAATTTTGGAAAAAAACAACAAAGAACAAACCTTTCATAATACAGACATGGGGTTGCAAAAAAGTTTTGTATGTACAAATTTAGATTTTTATGTGACCGCAAAAACATTTTTTGGCGAGATAAGCGTATTTGATATTAAGGTGGTACGTGCTACTACAGGGAGACAACTCTGTAAAATCAGCTAAACGTTTTAATTACGTTGTGTTTGAAAGGATATATATAGCTTCTCATTGATCAAAATTAGTGTTTGTCAAACTGCTATATAACCAGTGTATTTTTTATGATAAAATGGTTGGTTCAAATTTTTTCAAATTTTTATATTTTTGTCAAAGGGTCGTAAATACTTTGTCAAAATTTTATGAAAATTAAAAGAGCCAAATTAATTTAGTGAACATGGTGAAAGTGTTGGGTACCACCTTAAGTTTTTTTGGTTTTTGCACAATAATTTTAGTATTTATAAGTGAATAGAAATCTATCGGATATTGCAAACAAGATTAATGACAAAAGAAGGATGGTTGGCATTGATTTTGAAAGTTTTGATTCTAGGGATACTTTTATATATGCTGAATCTGAACATGTCAATAGATTTTTAATTATGGTTCCTGTTTTTAAGATGCACCAAATTGGGGTCCAAAATTAAACAGAATTTGAATAAATGGGGTTCTTTAATATGCTGAATCTAACCATGGATTAAGATTATTGATATTTTGTTGTCTAACTGGTCCACATTGAAGTCCAAAAGATCCAAAATTGATTTTTTGTTATTCAATAAAAAATTTAATTCTTGGGCTTCTTTGATAAAAATTTATATATTCCAACATCCAGACTTTGAGCTTTAAAAATGGCCCTTTTTATTATACTTACATTTTTTTCATTGATATGCATAATTTTTAAAGAGTTATTGCAACTTTCAGTTTAATGTTCTATGCATGCAAATTTATTTAATAATTTATATTGCAGTTACAGGGAGTTAAAGAAAGATGAAACCAGGCAGTACATTTTGAGATGTTTTATGTATGCAATAAAAGGAGGAAAGACAGAAGATGACATCAAATGTAATCTGGAAAGAATTGTGCCCCATGTATTTGGTAGTCATGAAAAATGTGAAGATGTTGACTGGTGTACATATAACACAAATCCTGAAAATTTCAAGTAAGCACAATAACTCATTTTATTGTATAGCAATATAATATTTCCCACAGAAAGTAACCAAAAGTTAGTGTGCAATAAATTCCATTATTGCACTAGTGCAATAAATCTTCAAATTCATAACGTCATCAACGACAAAATATTAGTTTAAATCAATTTTTACTTTCAAATATTATATTGCTATACTGTACAATAAAAGGGTAATTGCATGAATATTGTGAAATATTGTCCCTCGTAGAACAAATATTGCACTCGCAAGCTCGTGCAATATAAAATTCTACTTTGGACAATATTCCCCAATATTCATGCAATAACCCTATATTATTACATAGCTATATAATATTTTCCACAGAAAGTAACCAAAAGTAAAGCATGCAACAATATCAGATTATTACATTGCTTTTTTCCTATCACATGTATAATCAGCCCAAGGTTCAATATCAGCACAAGAGCCGCATGGCTCGAGGGCTGATATTGACCGAGGGCTGATAATGTCTTTGGGATAATTTTAGCGCTTAACTGTATATTTTGCGTCCCTAGCTTTGGAGAGTTGTATCATTGGCACTCATACCACATATTCTTATATCTACTTAAGAAATAGACATTTATTTTACCATACTATACAGTTTATTTTAATCAAACATTTTGAGGTAAGTATATTTTCTTGACAAAATCAGTTTAATAGTTGCATGTGAAATTAAAACAATATCATTCATATTTATAACATTTTTCCTTAAATAATTTCATGATTTCCTCGATAGAGGGTTGCTGCTCACTAGAAAGCTACAAAACCAATATTTCCAAATGGTGAAATTAAAATCATCCTTCCGTAAATTTTAAGGACGCCATTACGAGTTGGTTGACCGTTACGGAATAATCGTTTCACAGATGATATAGATATGTTTATTACGTCGTAACTACAATCCCCTTCGCTTTTTATGAAAATAAACTCAACATAGATACCAGGACTAAATTTTGTATAAACGTCAGACGCGCGTTTCGTCTACAAAAGTCTCATCAGTGACGCTCGAATCCAAAAAAGTTAAAAAGGCCAAATTAAGTACGAAGTTGAAGAGCATTGAGGACCAAAATTCCTGAAAGTGACCTACCGAACTAGACTATTTACCAGTTTGAAATAACATGAACAACACGACGGGTGCTACATGTGTAGCAGGATTTGCTTACCCTTCCGGAGCACCTGAAATCATCCCCAGTTGTTGGTGGGGTTTGTGTTGCTTAGTTTTAATTTTCTATGTTGTGTCTTGTGTTCTATTATATGTCTTTTTCTTTTCTAGCCATGGCGTTGTTGTTTTCTATCTATGAGTTTTACTGAGTCTTTGGTATCTTTTGCCCATCCTTTAATATCCATCATGAGTGACCAGTATTTCTAATCGTTTCAGTTTCGCAAGAACGTTTTACAAAAAGGTTTGATAAAAGAGGGACGAAAGACACCAAAGGGACAGTCAAACTCGTAAATCCAAAACAAACTGACAACGCCATGGCTAAAAATGAAAAAGACAAACAGAAAAACAATAGTACAATAACAGTTGCTCAGTCTTTAGTTTTTCATATTGTGTCTTGTGTACAATTATTTGTCTGTTTGTTTTTTTCATCTATAGCCATGGCGTTGTCAGTTTATTTTCGATTTATGAGGTTTACAGTTCCTCTTTCGCCATTCTTTAAAAATTTAGTACACATCACTACACAAATCTTAAAGTCTGAAACGACCATTTTTTGTCATTATTTGCATGAGTTGTTTTTTGACATTCTCTTGTGTCTTATTTTTTTTCTCACAAATTCTCATTCATATATAAAATTTGTATGAAATTTACTCGACAAATTCTCGACATTCTGAGGTTGGTCTTTTAAAAAACTTCTTGACAAATTCTTGACATTTACATACTGTCTTGAAATTTATAGACATATTCTCGACATTACTATTTTTCTCAGTATGGCTTGAAATATTCTGAACATCTTGAATCTTAAACTTACTTGACAATTAAATCATGACCAATATACATGATATAAATTTAATCATCATTTCTCCTTGAATAATACACTGTTATTTCAAGTTACAACATAAATACAAGTTATAATAATTGTGCAATCATGCAGTACTCATACAATGTATTTCATTATGCATTTATAAATAAACTCATCATAGATACCAGGACTAAATTTAGTATATACGCCAGACGCGTTTCAATGCTAATATGGTAAATAATTATTGTACCAAAATGTAGTTTCTATAAAAAGCAAAGTATAATGGTATCCTAATTCTTCCAACCATGCCATTACAATTTAAAAAATTGTTCATAGATGAAAATGAAAATCATCATAATTTGTAATTAAAAAAATGAATTAAAATTACGTTTCTTCATCACATTTATTTTTACATACAAACAAATTGATTATTTTCTCAATGATTAAAAGAAAATTATTATCTACTCCAGATTTGTATTTAGAAAGGGTTCCAGCAATTATTTCTATAGAAATGGATCTGAAACAGACATGCATAATATAGATCTACTAAATATTTTCTTTGGTCTATTTATGAATTTTTGAGAAAAAAATGAGGAGGGAGTTATCACAAATATTTAGTTTTAATAGAAAAAATAAAATAAATTCCACACTCGAATAAAAAATGTTTTTGCTTGTTTTAAAAAATGAATACGTTTTTGAATCAAGATGGGAACACATTAATTGACCCAAAGATGCCTCCCCTTTTTTAGTCACACACACGTACAAGATGAATTTTGGGATCCAAAAGAGGCGCATGGTCAAATTTTAAAAGAGGGACGAAAGATACCAAAGGGACAGTCAAACTCATAAATTGTAAATATAAACTGACAACGCCATAACTAAAAATGAAAAAGACAAACAGACAAACTCTGGTGCACATGACACACAAAGTTAAATCACATAATACTGAACTTAGAGGAAAACTAATCGGAAAGTCCATAATCACATGGCAAAATCAAATAACAAAACACATCAAAAAACGGAAACATAGAAAACTAAAGAATAAGTGACACGAACCCCACCAAAAAGTAGGGATGATCTCAGGTGCCTCAATTACCCATTTTAGTAAAGCAAATTTGACTGGCAGTTTTTCGAACGGCAAACATCTAACTGCTGTTTTTCAGCATCTTTGACATAAATTCCAAGTGAAAACAATTAATCAAAAGTTAAATAAAAATAAATTAAAATTAAAACAATAATAAATAATAAAATTGAGAATGGAAAGGGGGAATGTGTCAAAGAGACAACAACCCGACCAAATAAAAAACAACAGCAGAAGTTCACCAACAGGTCGTCAATGTAGCGAGAAATTCCCGCACCCGGAGGCGTCCTTCAGCTGGCCCCTAAACAAATATATACTAGTTCAGTGATAATGAACGCCATACTAATTTCCAAATTGTACACAAGAAACTAAAATTAAAATAATACAATACTAACAAAGGCCAGAGGCTCCCGACTTGGGACAGGCGCAAACATGCGGCGGGGTTAAACATGTTTGTGAGATCTCAACCCTCCCCCTATACCTCTAACCAATGTAGAAAAGTAAACGCATAACAATACGCACATTAAAATTCAGTTCAAGAGAAGTCCGAGTCTGATGTCAGAAGATGTAACCAAAGAAAATAAACAAAATGACAATAATACATAAATAACAACAGACTACTAGCAGTTAACTGACATGCCAGCTCCAGACTTCAATTAAACTGACTGAAAAATTATGATTTCATCATATAAACATCAGGCACAATCCTTCCCGTTAGGGGTTTAGGATCATACCATCATAACATATATGAGAAGAACATAACCCGTGTCATGCCAAAAACTGTTTTTAGAATTAATGTTTTTAGTTCCGACGCAAAGACCTTATCAGTGACTCAATATTAACGCCAAAATATGCAATCTTTAATGACTTGATAACAGTATCGTAATTATATCCCTTCTTAATAAGTCTATTCAAAGGTTTTGTAAGTTTCTGAGGTGAATACTGACACCTTTGTGCTTTATACAGAATATTTCCGTAAAAAATTGGATGTGAAATACCTGAACGTATAAGAAGTCTGCATGTTGAGCTATATTTACGAATGATGTCTTTATACCGATGATAAAATTTAGTAAATGTTTGACTAGTTTGTGATATCGAAAACACTGCTGTAATAATTTATCAGTAATACATAAATTTCTCTCGTTAAAATCTAAAACATTGTTACATACACGACCGAATCGTACAAGTTGATAATAGTTTATTCAATACTGTTTTTAAACTTTCCATGTTCAGACTGATTCAGTAGTTGTGATATATCTGTTCATACTTGTTTGGTTTTAAAACTATTTCTATCTGAGCGTCACTCATGAGGTTGATATGGGCGAAATACGCGTCTGATATATTGAAATATAAGCCTGGTACATTGGATAACAATTGAGCACTGTACTCGCAAATAATGTTATGTATACAAACAGTATCTTTTGTGTCTGTCAAATTGTTTAAACGGCGCTTATTTTCTGCAGGGTAAGTAATGGTTATTGTAAGCTACCAATCAGGATTATCTGTCATTTTATGAAATAACCGACGAGTTACGTTAATATGGTCTCTGCTATGATCTGCAAACTTAAACTTCAAATTATGATCGAAAGATAATACACCAATTTAAATTTAAAGGAAATGACGGGTTTTCTGGACTTTTATCAATTTGCATGATTCATATACTTTGGTACCGGGTTCTTGTACCCACAAGTGTTATGCAAAGTATGATCTTGTAATACCGCTATTGTTAAAAGACCATTTCAAATTGTAGCTCACGTTAAAAAAAAATTGAAACGTTCTTCTTTTTGATTTAGTTCAAAAATATGTATTTATAGTGGATTTTGTAGCTATTACAACTTATATTAATCTATTTCCACTTTGCGTGTGCGAGTATAGCCTGTAGCGAAAATAGCCTGGAAGTTCTTTCTTTTTTTTTCGAAATCTTACAAGTGTGTCTTTAACGTGCTAGAGACATTGCTCTGTCTTAACTCGGGTCAGCCGTGTATCGTTCCTTCCGACTGAATTTCGTCGTTTTGAAAAACCATACTTGGAAATGGTGTCAAGTGTTGCCGAAAATTAAGTCCCTGGATTTTTTTCCCCGTTTTTTTTGCGTAAATTAGGTAAATTACCGTTATGGTATCAATTCAAAGACAACTGAGTCAAATAACAATTGCAAGACTCGCATAATTTTGTATTTTCAAACAAGCTTACAATCAGTATGTTTTAAATGTTACCATTGATTACCATGATTACATTGTCCAATAATGTTTATTGTCAACTTAGCGGTATATTATTCTTTCTTATATTTTATCATAATCTGTGCTTCTAAAAAAAGTATGTTTCAAATATAAAAATATTTATGTAAGTAACACATTGCACAATTAATTATACCGTACCTCCTTTTCTGTCTTATACTCGTCAATATGAGTGCACACTACAATGACAGGTGGGTATAAACCACTTCCCGGAGAACTTGTACGTAGACAGTGAATACTGTCAAACCAAAAGTCAATGTATTCTTAAACGAAAAGAAAAAGAGATGTATGTCAGAGTTTTCCCTCTATTTACGTAATTAAATGTGCATACAAGCTAGGATTATACATAACCTATCTTTGATATGGTCAGAAGAATATGTGATCGAACTGCTGTAAAGCTTTCGTTATATTTCTATGGTAGAAATCTCAGAATTAGTTTCAGAAGAAATCTGATCTGAGATAGAACAGTCTAAGTCTTATATATGATAGAACTGTAAGAATCGGTTCTTTGGAAGAACATTTCGTAATCATCTTGATTAACAGCTGTATTTTCATAGTCATAATTATTGAATGTTTTTTACTAACTTATAATCCAATATACATAAATCTATTTGTTCAAAATTATGAAATGTTTGAAGTGAGAAAATATACTTTTAATATTTACCTCATCATTATCACCGAAATTATAGCAGAAAAATATCTTTAGAAAGACAATAATGTACATGTCGAAGATTAATTATATTTTGTAAGGTGTTTATAAGGATGAGTTATATTGATGAAACAGTAATCATATTTTTTTCGGATTTTGTTGCACTTATTGTTTCTGTTGTGTCGTAGTCCTCTTATATTTGATGTGTTGTCCTCAGTTTTAGTTTGTAACCCGGATGTATTTCTTTTAATAGATTAATGACTTTCGAACAACGGTATACCACTGTTGTCTCTATTTAAAAGAATGCTATTAAATAAACGGATGAAAATATAGGAACTAGAAAAGCAGAAAAAATCAAGGTGTGTGTGTTTGTTTTTTTAGATAAAGGCATTGACAAATTGACGGGAAATGATTATCTCTAGAATTTTCGTACTTTTAACATGGTCCGCATTCTCTTTCAAAAACTATGAAAAATAACAAGGATTTGATAAGATTTTCAAATCTGGCTTTAAAAACTATATCTTATAACATTTTGAATAGTACATTTTCTTGTCGCCAAATTGAACGGTTTGTTTGTTCTTGTGTGTTTTGGGTGACAAGAATTGAAAAGTAAGTATTGTTTATAGTCGATTTAAAGTAAATATCGATGTCAATTTCTGTATCTTTTTTTATTATCAAAATATCTAAATAAAGTTATTGTTTATCGCTAAATAGTGAATTGAATACTTTTGTTGATATCATTGATTAAACTTCTAAATTTATTTAATTTTTCAAAGCTAGAAGTCCACAATATCAATCAGTCACCTAAGTAACGTTTCTAATTATCTAAATAATTGAGAAGAATATATACTATTGTCTCCAGTATTGAAATGAGAAATACAAGACTTGAAGAACTTAACGAAATACAATAAGAAAAATAATATCCAAAAACTTTGATTAATAATGGAATAGAACGTGCAAAGGCTATAAATATTCAAGAACTAAAAAACACGGTAATTGATACGAATCAAATTTTACCATAAGTCTCAGCGTACAACCCAAGAAATACAGAGGCGTTTAGCATAATACATCAAAATGTACCAACTTTTATGAAAGATCAAAGAATGAAAAGAGCCCATAATACACAGAAAATTATTAAGAGTAAAAGATAGTCACAATCCTTAAACAAAATTCTCACCAGCGCGAAATTAAGCATAGACTATACAATTCCTTTACGTGTGCATCGAACAATTTAATTTATGTCATCAAATGTAATGGGTGCAAAAAAGATTATATTGGACAAACAGAAAACACTTTACGGAAAATGTTTACTTTCCTAGTCAGCAAATTCGACATCAGAAATAAGGATGATTAACTTAAGTGAACACCTGGATCTATGCGCTACCAACAAATTACCCAAATACTATGTTTTTCCATTTTACCAATTCACCGAAAAAATGAGAAAATATCTTTATACAAAAGTACAAACCAAGCCTCAACAGATAAGACGTAACTTTTGCAAGGATAACGTCCCTTTAATGTATTGACACAGACTTATTATCGTGACGTTACGTTATCGTTAGTAACAGTCATGCATGATTATTACAAAGATGTGAAACAGGTTGGAGAAAAATGTAGAGAATTAAAGGACTTTAAGAGCATTTTGAAATTTAATTTAATTTATATATATATATATGTAGTACGACGCTAGATTAAAAACTGACGTAGAAAGGTAACACCCGGCCACCGTGAGCTTCATTTTTATGAAGCCCTGGTGGTTGTGTGGTCAAGCGGGACGGCTACAGTGCAGGCGATTGGGTGTCACGATATCTCAGTAGCATGGGTTCGAATCCCGGCAAGGGAAGAACAAAAAATTTGCGAAAACAAATTTACAGATCTAACATTGTTGGGTTGATGTTAAGACGAGTTGTATATAAACCAAAAATTTGCGAAAGCAAATTTACAGATCTAGCATTGTTGGGTTGATGTTTAGACGAGTTGTATGTACACAGCCATGTATCACCATCATTGATGGCGATCCGATGGATACATCTGTTGTAGGGTTGTCACTGACTCAGACGTACTTATGAATATAATTATTTTCTGTGATTGTATCTTACATTAATTTGTAGGATCCTTTACTATAGATAATTTAGCTGATCTGTAACAATAACATCTTCATGCCTTATATATCATGTACTGTAGTACGCCGCTAGATTAAAACTGACGTGGAAAGGTAACACATGGCCAGCGAAAGCTCTTTTTTTGAGAGCCCAGGTGGTCGTGTGGTCTAGCGGGACGGCTGTAGTGCAGGCGATTTGGTGTCACGATATCACAGTAGCATGGGTTCGAATCCCGGCGAGGGAAGAACCAAAAACTTGTGAAAACAAATTTACAGATCTAACATTGTTGGGTTGATGTTTAGACGAGTTCTCTATATATATATATATATACACGAGTCTAAATTGAAAACTACGTTCAAACCTATGACTGCGTTGGATAAAAACCGCAGTTTTTATACGTGTGCATGTCAAACAAATTTCGTTGTAGAAGGGTCTAAAAGCAGCACAAACAACATTTTCCAAAAGACCAAAAGAGTGAAAAAGTATATTTAAACAAAACGCATTTGACTAACAGGTCGAACAACTGATGTTCTTTAACCCTGCTGACTGCCATTGATGATTGCCAAATAAAATTGATCACAAGATGTAACACAATGGATACTAATATAAATTTAATACGTCACAGAAAGAAAAATTATTGTTAACTTGTGGACAGGATGTTGTGCCACAAACATTCGGTGTCAATATTTCTTAAGTACACCATATCCGGATTTCGACAATAAATGTCTCTACAGTGATGTTAGGGATCGAAACGGTATTTGGAAGGCCATATAAAAAGTACCCTCATTTTTAGAGAAAGTACCCTCATTTTTAGATAAACTCTTGAATTTTAAGAGTCAATATATAGGATGAACGGATCATATAAACCGAAGGGAAAATATGATACATTCCCAAACAAAAAATATAAACGAGTCTAAATTGAAAACTACGTTCAAACCTATGACTGCGTTGGATAAAAACCGCAGTTTTTATACATGTGCATGTCAAACAAATTTCGTTGTAGAAGGGTCTAAAAACAGCACAAACAACATTTTCCAAAAGACCAAAAGAGTGAAAAAGTATATTTAAACAAAACGCATTTGACTAACAGGTCGAACAACTGATGTTCTTTAACCCTGCTGACTGCCATTGACGATTGCCAAATAAAATTGATCACAAGATGTAACAAAATGGATCCTAATATAAATTTAATACGTCACAGAAAGAAAAAAAATTGTTAACTTGTGGACAGGATGTTGTGCCACAAACATTCGGTGTCAATATTTCTTTAGTACACCATATCCGGATTTCGACAATAAATGTCTCTTCAGTGATGTTAGGGATCGAAACGGTATTTGGAAGGCCATATAAAAAGTACCCACATTTTTAGAGAAAGTACCCTCATTTTTAGATTAACTCTTGAATTTTAAGAGTCAATATATAGGATGAACGGATCATATAAACCGAAGGGAAAATATGATACATGCCCAAACAAAAAATATAAACGAGTCTAAATTGAAAACTACGTTCAAACCTATGACTGCGTTGGATAAAAACCGCAGTTTTTATACGTGTGCATGTCAAACAAATTTCGTTGTAGAAGGGTCTAAAAACAGCACAAACAACATTTTCCAAAAGACCAAAAGAGTGAAAAAGTATATTTAAACAAAACGCATTTGACTAACAGGTCGAACAACTGATGTTCTTTAACCCTGCTGACTGCCATTGACGATTGCCAAATAAAATTGATCACAAGATGTAACAAAATGGATCCTAATATAAATTTAATACGTCACAGAAAGAAAAAAAATTGTTAACTTGTGGACAGGATATTGTGCCACAAACATTCGGTGTCAATATTTCTTTAGTACACCATATCCGGATTTCGACAATAAATGTCTCTTCAGTGATGTTAGGGATCGAAACGGTATTTGGAAGGCCATATAAAAAGTACCCTCATTTTTAGAGAAAGTACCCTCATTTTTAGATTAACTCTTGAATTTTAAGAGTCAATATATAGGATGAACGGATCATATAAACCGGAGTGAAAATATGATACATGCCCAAACAAAAAATATAAACGAGTCTAAATTGAAAACTACGTTCAAACCTATGACTGCGTTGGATAAAAACCGCAGTTTTTATACGTGTGCATGTCAAACAAATTTCGTTGTAGAAGGGTCTAAAAACAGCACAAACAACATTTTCCAAAAGACCAAAAGAGTGAAAAAGTATATTTAAACAAAACGCATTTGACTAACAGGTCGAACAACTGATGTTCTTTAACCCTGCTGACTGCCATTTGCGATTGCCAAATAAAATTGATCACAAGATGTAACAAAACGGATCCTAATATAAATTTAATACGTCACAGAAAGAAAAAAAATTGTTAACTTGTGGACAGGATGTTGTGCCACAAACATTCGGTGTCAATATTTCTTTAGTACACCATATCCGGATTTCGACAATAAATGTCTCTTCAGTGATGTTAGGGATCGAAACGGTATTTGGAAGGCCATAAAAAAGTACCCTCATTTTTAGAGAAAGTACCCTCATTTTTAGATTAACTCTTGAATTTTAAGAGTCAATATATAGGATGAACGGATCATATAAACCGGAGGGAAAATATGATACATGCCCAAACAAAAAATATAAACGAGTCTAAATTGAAAACTACGTTCAAACCTATGACTGCGTTGGATAAAAACCGCAGTTTTTATACGTGTGCATGTCAAACAAATTTCGTTGTAGAAGGGTCTAAAACAGCACAAACAACATTTTCCAAAAGACCAAAAGAGTGAAAAAGTATATTTAAACAAAACGCATTTGACTAACAGGTCGAACAACTGATGTTCTTTAACCCTGCTGACTGCCATTGACGATTGCCAAATAAAATTGATCACAAGATGTAACAAAATGGATCCTAATATAAATTTAATACGTCACAGAAAGAAAAAAAATTGTTAACTTGTTGACAGGATGTTGTGCCACAAACATTCGGTGTCAATATTTCTTTAGTACACCATATCCGGATTTCGACAATAAATGTCTCTTCAGTGATGTTAGGGATCGAAACGGTATTTGGAAGGCCATATAAAAAGTACCCTCATTTTTAGAGAAAGTACCCTCATTTTTAGATTAACTCTTGAATTTTAAGAGTCAATATATAGGATGAACGGATCATATAAACCGGAGGGAAAATATGATACATGCCCAAACAAAAAATATAAACGAGTTTAAATTGAAAACTACGTTCAAACCTATGACTGCGTTGGATAAAAACCGCAGTTTTTATACGTGTGCATGTCAAACAAATTTCGTTGTAGAAGGGTCTAAAAACAGCACAAACAACATTTTCCAAAAGACCAAAAGAGTGAAAAAGTATATTTAAACAAAACGCATTTGACTAACAGGTCGAACAACTGATGTTCTTTAACCCTGCTGACTGCCATTGACGATTGCCAAATAAAATTGATCACAAGATGTAACAAAATGGATCCTAATATAAATTTAATACGTCACAGAAAGAAAAAAAATTGTTAACTTGTGGACAGGATGTTGTGCCACAAACATTCGGTGTCAATATTTCTTTAGTACACCATATCCGGATTTCGACAATAAATGTCTCTTCAGTGATGTTGGGGATCGAAACGGTATTTGGAAGGCCATATTAAAAGTACCCTCATTTTTAGAAAAAGTACCCTCATTTTTAGAGAAAGTACCCTCATTTTTAGATTAACTCTTGAATTTTAAGAGTCAATATATAGGATGAACGGATCATATAAACCGGAGGGAAAATGTGATACATGCCCAAACAAAAAATATAAACGAGTCTAAATTGAAAACTACGTTCAAACCTATGACTGCGTTGGATAAAAACCGCAGTTTTTATACGTGTGCATGTCAAACAAATTTCGTTGTAGAAGGGTCTAAAAACAGCACAAACAACATTTTCCAAAAGACCAAAAGAGTGAAAAAGTATATTTAAACAAAACGCATTTGACTAACAGGTCGAACAACTGATGTTCTTTAACCCTGCTGACTGCCATTGACGATTGACAAATAAAATTGATCACAAGATGTAACAAAATGGATCCTAATATAAATTTAATACGTCACAGAAAGAAAAAAAATTGTTAACTTGTGGACAGGATGTTGTGCCACAAACATTCGGTGTCAATATTTCTTTAGTACACCATATCCGGATTTCGACAATAAATGTCTCTTCAGTGATGTTAGGGATCGAAACGGTATTTGGAAGGCCATATAAAAAGTACCCTCATTTTTAGAGAAAGTACCCTCATTTTTAGATTAACTCTTGAATTTTAAGAGTCAATATATAGGATGAACGGATCATATAAACCGGAGGGAAAATATGATACATGCCCAAACAAAAAATATAAACGAGTCTAAATTGAAAACTACGTTCAAACCTATGACTGCGTTGGATAAAAACCGCAGTTTTTATACGTGTGCATGTCAAACAAATTTCGTTGTAGAAGGGTCTAAAAACAGCACAAACAACATTTTCCAAAAGACCAAAAGAGTGAAAAAGTATATTTAAACAAAACGCATTTGACTAACAGGTCGAACAACTGATGTTCTTTAACCCTGCTGACTGCCATTGACGATTGCCAAATAAAATTGATCACAAGATGTAACAAAATGGATTCTAATATATATATATGTGTGTGTGTATGTGTGGGACTCTAAAGTGCGATGGGGACGCCAAAGTACGATGATCACGTTAAAGTGCGATTGTCTTTGCTAAAGTGCGATGCCTACACACGCTCTAAAGTGCGATGGTCCGCGAAAGTATAAACGTACTATGGAGTATGATGTGATCATCCTGTATCTTGTTTCTACTAAAAGCTAGCAGATACATTGAAATCATTGTTTATGTTGCAGTTTGCTTCGCGGTTCCCGTTAAAATATTGTCGATTGTATTAAAAATTATAGTCGGTAAAAAAAAAAGGTCCAGGTTTTCTATGGAATGCCAAAATGGGTCAAAATTACTACTTCGTAACTTGTTAATTTGTAACTTGTAACTGTGTGATTTGTCAATTTATATATTGATGTTTTGTAATTTGTCGATTCGTAAATTGGCAATTTGTAACTTGTAACTGTATGATTTGTCAATTTGTATATTGATTTTTGTAACTTGTCGATTCGTAAATTGTCAATTTATATATTGATGTTTTGTAATTTGTCGATTTGTAAATTTTCAATTTGTAACTTGTAACTATATGATTTGTCAATTTGTATATTGATGTTTTGTAACTTGTAACATGTCAATTCGTTACACGTCAATGTGTGAAATGTCGATGTGTTAAATGCCATCGTTGTATTATGCTAACGACCATTATGACTACAGATGGCGCTCGGTTTCTTCTTCGGTGTATAAGCCTCTTGTAAGTTGGAGCACCTCCATATGTAATATATACTTAAGTAATTTTAATCAATTAATACAATGTAATAACAGCAAATGCGTTTAAAAGAAAGCAAAACAAAAATTTCATGTTTTCAGGATCCCAGTTTTATTTTGTTTACTGACGTGGACTTTCGTTCGAGAACGGAAACTATATAAAAATACATCCCGACTGGTGCAGTCCCTCGACGTAATCGATCTCTACTTATTGCGAAATTAATGAAATAGTCGTTGGTCAGTGGAATATTACGACTGGATTATTCAGGTAAATACAATAAGGAGATGTGGTAATAAACCCTATGATTGCCTATGAAACATCTATATACCAAAGCGAAATTCAAATAAAGTCGATGTAAGCAAGTATAGATAAACCACATCCTTCAACAACGAGAAATCCTAATACTATGTAGTCACAGGTACTAGTGATAAACAATTTCTTTTAATTTAAAAATGCTATTAACGGATCATTTTATTCTGACAGGAATGGAAAGGGTTGACATATATATAAATTTATATACATGCCTACTGAATTTGTCTGGTCAAGAAGCGTAAATATTGCCGCTTCCAGCTTGCGGTTCTACAAAAAATTACAACCAAAAAGACCAACATATTCACGAGTCTCTCGATTTCAATTTCCAGTACTCCCAATATGAGCCCAACGCGGTGCCAAATCTTCTTATTGCCTTACCAAATCTAATATTTTGTCGATCGGATCGTTAATTAACCGAGATTTTTCACGATGTTACAGCTGATTTCATTGAGTGTGTAAGCAATGGTAAAATCTTTAGTTAGTTTGCTTTTTAGCTGAACCGTTAAGTCATTATTAATTCAGGTATACTACCTTCCTTATGAAGTAGCCTCGTCCGACAGACAGACAGATTAGTTATCTGCTGGACTAGTCTACTCTTAAAGTAGGGTTGTTTAACTAACCCAACAATGACTTCACGGTTTAGCTAACAAGCAAGCTAATCAAAGATATTGCTTTTGGCTATACACTGAATGAAATCGGCTGTCATCAATAAAGATAAATGGTTTTAATTTGCATGACATATAAAATAAAAAAAAATCATTTGCAATTAATTCGTAACAATGTAATCCTAATATCCAATTGACAAACCAGGTTGTATTCCGCCTGGCTATTCTGCGAGGCGGAGCAGTCAGCCAGGATCCCGTGCAGGCTACCATGTTACACTAAAAAAGACCCGATACATACTCCTGGGCCAAACCCCCAATCATATGCAAATATTTTCATGGATAAATCGTTGAGATATAAAAAAATGTTTAACAATGCCGCATTTTTGCGCCTGTCCAAAGTCAGAAGTTACTTGCCTTTGTTAGTCTTGTATTATTTTAGTTTCTTGTGTATAATTTGGAGTTAAGTATGACGTCCATTATCACTGAAATAGTTTACAAATTTATTTAGGGGCCAGCTGAAGGACTCTGGGTACGGGAGTTTCTTGCTGCATTGAAGACCCATTGGTGGCCTTCGGCTGTTTTCTGCTCTATGGTCGGGTTGTTGTCTCTTTGACACATTCCTCATTTCCTTTCTCAATTTTATGTAAGTGACGCGTGTAGTAAAAAATAAACAGTTTCATAGTTTTACGATCATGGTCATTATCAAAATATCCAGAGGGGACACCTCC
Organism: Mytilus trossulus; assembly: GCF_036588685.1. Lineage (NCBI taxonomy): Eukaryota > Metazoa > Mollusca > Bivalvia > Mytilida > Mytilidae > Mytilus > Mytilus trossulus. The sequence goes on along the minus strand of NC_086383.1, from coordinate 5,223,411 downwards.
TAATATATTGCGATCTAGTTCATTCATCATTCTGTATCTGTATCTGTAGGAACACGCTGTGGATACAACTACCGGCTTTAATACAACGATAGAGAGAGCACCGTCGATGTATTGACGATGCACGAAAGCAGTTTCTGAATGGCTGGCAACGCTCGGTGTGCGCACTACAGTTTCTTCAAGGTCGTTCCATTCGAATACAGTTTTTACGAAAAATGAGTAAGAATATTGTGGTATTTTGCTCGTTGAGATCTCAAAACACTTTGTGTAGTTTTTGATCTGCATGTTTTTTTACAACATTTCTTGACTGATAATTGTTTAATCGGTCTCTTGGTAGCAATCCAGTGTTCTTTTTAGACGATTTTTTTTTTTAAAAATTGTCTGGTTCTATAGGACTGAGAAACCAGCATTCGACCACCTCGTACATAAATACAAACTTCTGGCTTGAGCGTCTTGTCTGTATGTCTTGTAGTTTCAGTTTGGTGAGCGTGTTTGAGACGCAACCAACTTATCTGGATTTGTAGTTTCCTGTTATAAATCACGCAGGTAGCCGCTGTATTCTTTCACGCTTATTGATGTTTGTAGATGTGTACTGGTCCCATACTTTTGACCATATAATATCCCATTATTGACCTGACCATTGAAATATACGCGGTTTTCGTGTATTCCGACGAACAATACCTCAAATTTTTTAATCCTAATGTTAATTTTGCCTTCTTGGCTACTTCGGAAATATTAGTAGTTCATTTTAGGTCCTCTTAGTCCAAAATTTGCAGCCAAGGGCAATATTAGTATACATTTTCCAGCACCGTCATATATTTCATGCATTTAGTATTATATTGACACGGTTAAATATTAAGTAGAAATTTCCTGTCAAGTGACAGTAATATATTTGCGAAGTTGATAAGGAAGCCAGTTCCAGCGACACATCTTTATAAACCTTATTACAAGAAATGACACAGGTTTAATGACCAGTATAGTAAACAAACATGTTTATTCGAGATTACCACTATATAAAACCGATTCCCATTTATATATGCCATAATAAACAAACAATGCATTTATCTATTTGTTTTCTTTTATATGTATGTGCTGTACATATGTAATTTAAATTATTTTGGTATATATTCTATGTGGCGGTGCTTCTACTTACAAGAGGCTTATACATTGAAGAAGAAACAGAGCGCCATATGTCGCCACAATGATCGTTAGCATAATACAACGATGACATTTCACACATTCACATTTCACACATTGACGTTAAACGGATCGACAGGTTACAAATCATCAATATACAAATTGAAAATTTACGAATCGACAATTTACAAAGTATCAATATACAAATTAACAATTTACAAATCGACATATAACGAATTGACAAGTTACAAGACCTCAATATACAAATTGGCGAGTCTCACCGTTACAGGTTACAAAATGACAAGTTACGAAGTAAGAATTTTGACCCCGTTGGCTTTCCATAGTTTTCATGCGTAAAAAATAAATTGTCCGCTAAACATTTGTTTGTACATTGTAGGAAAACACAACCTGTATTTTGTACCCGCTGCGAAAAAGGAGAAAGCTCGGAGAACATTTCATCTCTCTCTCTCATTTGAATTAAGAATTAAACAAATAAATGTTACACAATGAACGAATTTTGTATTTGTAATTTAATATGACGACTTTACGGGTAGATGTCCATTACTCTCACATTAGTGATAGATAGACTATGTGAACGGCAAGTAACGCCAAGTATCCAAATATTTGATTCCCACGAATTAAAAAAAAATCATATACTGCAGGAAATATACTATTTTGTGACACTACGGGGTCAGTCCTTTGAATACGGAAACAATCATTTAAGCCTACCGGTAATTATAAAGCCTATCACTTATGTTATAAAACTTAAGCATACTAGCTTTTCCAAGAAAGATAATTTATTAACATTCGTGTTCTTGAACGTTTTAAGCCATATAACATTAGTAATACCCTTTTGGTCCATCGCACTTTAGCATAATATTCCATCGTACGTCAGCAAGCAAACTACAATCGCACTTTAGCGTGATACACCATCGTACTTTAGCGTAGACAATCACACTTTAGAGTAACATCGCACTTTAAAGTCCTACATATATACTTAACATTACATTGTCAATCGTTGTATGTGCATTTGAACAGGTAGACACACTGTTAAATTTACTTGAAAAGGCTTAAGATTTAAATAACGCTACACATAAAAGATTGACAGTACACGAACACGATGACATACAATCGTGTTGACTAACATTTAGTCACATTACATTTGAATAAATTACCACTATGTTCATAAATGTTGTTGCCAATAATTCGAAAATGTTTACATACAATTGTGTTACCTGAAAATATATAAATACCGAATTTCAAACTTTTAGAATTTGAGAATTTGTGTAGACTTTTTCCGATCAGCTCACATGTTAGATGATTGTGAACAAGCACAGTCTTGCGTAAACTAGCACAGCGCTGGCTATAATACTTAAACGGTTAAGACTTTAATTGTGTTGTACTGTTATTGACAGAGGTCTTAAAACATCTTACCTGCAATTGAATCAAAGTCTGTCGTATCTTCTGCAGCTGCTATATCCTCAGATATATTAGTAACAATAATATAAATAGCATGCGGAACAAAAAAGGTCTGATGTGTGGCATAATAGTCTTTGTGGCCTGAAAAATCCCATAGACCACAATCTACTAAACTTTCAGATGTTATTATGTCTTGATTTTTTATTTTTCTTATTGAATCTTCGAATTTGTCATTAGAAGAAAGGACAACATTACCTTTCATAGTTTTGTCAATTTTTGATTGTTCTTTAACCGATGTAATTGTGTTCCTAATGTTGACTTTGTTTTCACTTGTCAATGATTTGTCGAATAAAATAGTTGGAGGGTCATTTTCGTGTTTCCTTTCCATCCCAGACAGTGTTTCATGGTTTGACTCCTCTTCTGATGGAATTAATGATTCGCTTTGCTCTTGTTTTTTGTAAAGAATCTGCTGCATCCTTTGTATAATTTTCTGCCTGTCTGCTTCAACTGTAAAAAGTCAAATTGTTATGGATAAATCAAAAGATCTTAATTTGTTATTTATCAATAGACTGTGAAATTATTAAATTACCTAATTATACTCAACATGTAGACATCAAATATGAACACTATGACAGGTTGCAAAGTTTGATTAAGGACACAATTACGTTCAGATGAAAAGACTACCTTAACTGTATTTGGCTAATCTATTAAGAATTGTTGTCCTCAATGCTGTTCAACTTCGTATTTAACTTGACCTTTTAAACTATTTTTGAATCGAGCCTCACTGATTAGTTTTTTGTAGAAGAAACGCACGACTGGCGCAAATATTAAATTCCAATCCTGGTATCTATTATTAGTTTACTTACAACCACAATGTTGATGCCGCTGCTGGTGGAGTTTTAATTCCCCGAGGATAATTCTAGCCTATGCTAGCTGTAAGCACTTCTGTGTCGACTTGATTTATTATTGGGATGTTCATAATTATAAATAAACTGCCTACCAAACTTATTTTTTTTAAACTTTGAAGTACTAAGGCTTTTCTACATCAGCAATAGCTAATCTAAGCAGTATTTTGCAAAATTTTTTTGAAATTCTTGGTCCTCAATGTACTTCAACTGAGTACTTTATTTTACCTTTTTAACCTTTTCTTAATTGAGCGTCACTGATGAGTCTTTCGTATACGAAACGCGCGTCTGGCGCAAATAAAATTTTTCAATAAAATTGAGAATGGAAATGGGGAATTTGTCAAAGAGACAACAACCCGACCAAATAAAAAAACAACAGCAGAAGGTCACCATCAGGTCTTTAATGTAGCGGAGGCGTCCTTCAGCTGGCCCTTAACAAATATATACTAGTTCAGTGATAATGACCGCCATACAAATTTCCAAATTGTACACAAGAAACTAAAATTAAAATAATACAAGACTAACAAAGGACAGAGGCTCCTGACTTGGGACAGGCGAAAAAATCCGGCGGGGTTAAACATGTTTGTGAGATCTCAACCCTCCCCCTATACCTCTAACCAATGTAGAAAAGTAAACGCATAACAATACGCACATTAAAATTCAGTTCAAGAGAAGTCCGAGTCTTATGTCAGAAGATGTTACCAAAGAAAATAATCAAAATGACAATAATAAATAAATAACAACAGACTACTAGCAGTTAACTGACATGCCAGCTCAAGACTTCAATTAAACTGACTGAAAAATTATGATTTCATCATATGAACATCAGGCACAATCCTGCCCGTTAGGGGTTTAGTATCATACCATCATAACATATATGAGAAGAACATAACCCGTGTCATGCCAACAATTGGTTTTAGAATAAAAGTGTTTAGTTCCGACGCAAAGACCTTATCAGTGACTTAATATTAACGCCAAAATATGCAATCTTTAACGATTTGACAACAGTATCGTAATTATATTCCTTCTTAATAAGTCTATTCAAAGGTTTTGTAAGTTTCTGAGGTGAATACTGACACCTTTGTGCTTTATAAAGAATATTTCCATAATGAAGTTTTTATCAGTTTTTTTTTCAAATTACTAGTATAATAAAAAGTAAGGGTCACCGAACTTTTTTGTATGCTACAGGTTGTGCACAAATGTCAGATGTTGTATAGATGATGCAGAGAAAATCACATTTTGTGTGATAAAAAAGAAAACATCATCATACAATGTTAAGATATAATGTGATAAGATACCATAAATATGCTTTGAGATACAAAAAAAAACCAACCCAAAAAACACAGAAAAAATTGTCGCCGAACTCGTTTTCTTGCTACTATACGGATTAACATAGGTAAATTCATAACCCCTTCTATCATAAAAAAAAACTTATTTGAATTTTGTCTCCTTATTTTGTAAAGTTGAAAACAAATAAATTAAAACTACCAATAAGGAGTTTTTGAGAAATTGCAGCCATAGATATGATAAAACAAACAATTTTCTATATTCACATCAAAAGTCTTTCAGATGAATTTCTTATAGGCGAGCGGCGATTTGTGAAAAAGCCTTTCGTTAAGGGTTTTAATGCAACTATCTAACACACAGCTAATTTTTTGTATCAATTTTGAAAGAAAAACTTCAAGAGCATACGCTTTGGGTGGTCGTCAAATATCCTTATGGTCACGTTTCTTTCAAATCTCACGAGAACACAGACATGTCGAAATACTTTGGATTATACGGTGACATTTAACATTGAATATATCGACATTGTTGTAAATATACTATTCATTTTTATCTAAGATAGGTTTGACTACATTCTAAAAACACATCCAATAATTTTTTTTTTTATGAGAAATAAGTTAATTCGGGGTCATCTGTCAGACCATAAAATGTAAATAAAAATACCATAGTTTTTAAGATTGTCAGTTTCAATGACTTATTTAAACTCTCATATGTTTTGTTTTTATAAATTCCATATACCTTGAAAAGTTTGCGACACACATCGAAACTCAATGATGGATAATAAATGTTTGACCACTTCTCTTAAACCTGTATTATAAGACGGTATTCCGGATCTGTATCATATTAATCCCAGACGCTCAAAATTTATATAAATCGAGGATCTAATATGCACAGGTAACATTTGAGTTTCCAAAACACAAGTAGTTTTTTAACTTATTACAGTACTAAATAGATATTCGTATATGTGTAAACGAACACACAGTTTGAAGCATTACTAACGATATCGGCATGTGGTATGTAAGCAGCAGACTGCATTTTGTAGAATAGTATATTCTTAAATATTGTCATATTTACTCATCATGGATGAGTGTCCAAGTCCTGTGAAATGTGCGCAACCTCCAATGAAGCGCGGTCGCATGTCCATCAATTGGCATCGCTGTATAATATGTCAAAATATTACACACGAGACTCTCAATATGACAACTGATAGGGGTTTTACAACCCTAATGAATGCTGTAAGGCAAAGACAAGATGATGTGTTCAGGTTGTTTTTGAGTGAGGTTGATACATTAGATGACATTATTATGAACACCATAAAATATCACAAAACACCTACCGTCTCCATCAAGTCGTGTATATGCTGCAACAGTCCAGCAGCAGCAGTCTCGAGCAGAAACATAAATTCATGTTCATCTCCAAATATCCTTACTGGATCTAGGCTATCACAAGAATTTTTGTGTTGTATCTTTTGTAAAAAAAAGACCTTTCAAAATTATCGAAAACTTAATCGTGTTTCCTCGTCTATGAGGGTTCAAAGCCTTTCATAAACAGCAACTAAACAAGCTGACAATGAAATGCTCTTTCAAATTGCAGATAAAGATTTCACAGCAAATGCTTTATATCAATCTGGTTGCATAACAAAATACCTTTTGCGAGAAAAAGAAATTAAAGTAGAAACCAATGAAAATTATACTGGTACCATGTACGATAACGCATTTGCCTCATTTGTTGAGTCTATAAGCGAATAATTGTTCGTTCACAAATGGTGTTCTCCTTGTCATATCTCCTTTCTAAATATAAATCATTTCTGCCAGAAGACTTAACATTTAAATACACTTCTTATATACTTCAACTCAGATTAAAACATCAATTTCGAGAACATTTTCTGGTCGATGTAAATCACGGTCAAGAGGAGTCTAACTTCGTATATAGTAGTTCTCTCACATTGCCCGAAGCATTTAGAACTACTATTTGTTTCAAGGCCGAAACAAAGTTTACTAAACTGCAGATGTCTGCGTGTTCTTCAACTATTATTGACGCAAAACTTTCCGAAATGAGCACTGTGTATAAAACATTGAAGAGGTGTGCTGATGTGTGCCAGAAGGCTGGTCAACCATGTGCTATTCAAACTTTTGATTTAAAATTTTACGCAATGGCACAACATGTAAAATGGAATAGACCTTCTAAGTTTAAATCACACATTTAACGTATTGGTGGCTTTCATATATACCCTATTGTGTTTTATGTCACCAACAGGTAAGATATGGGGAGATGATGGTCTCTGCGACCTGCTAGTTGATTCTGATCTGTACGCAGCTGCAACGGTAGACCAAATGCTTTCATGAAAACATTTAAACCGTGTAGTTAGAGGACTCACACTCCTTTTTGAGACATTGAAAACACTTTGGATCTGTTCGTTATTTGTTTCGATAAGACAACAAAATGTTAGAAATGCCTGAAAGCATTTTAGCAGACCTTACATAGAGTGTCATGAAAGTTGTACGATTTATGGCCGTAAATTTGACATGCTTCAAAGTCTAGAAAAAGCTCTGAATGACGACCTTTTGTCACAAATGATCGAATGAATTTTATTTCAGGAACAAAATGGGTAGACTATAGTTTATCAAACATTTGTCAAATGACAATGATAATCACGTTTTTAAGATAAAACCAAGACACTTAGTATTTGGATACAAAACTTCTGAAGAAGAATATTTTGACTTAAACTATTTTGTTTACAATTTTGGGGTTTTCAATTTACAAAGCCTTCTACATATTTGATCAAAAGACAAAAATTATCAATGTTTTCTCAATTTTTCTGAATGAGTTCAATAGAAGAGTAAGATTGAAAATTAAAAGTAATGTCTTAGCAACTATTAGAAAAAATACGAATATTCATATTATGTGATTAAGTGATATTATCTTATATATATATATGATGTAAAAAATGGAATATGTATTTTGCAACTAATCACTACCCTGAGTGATTAGTTGAATGTAAAAGGGAAAATCAGGAGGAGCTTGGACTCCTGAATGATATTGTAACAAGCAAATATTTGATATAAATATTTATATATGTTGTTAAAAAAAAAACACAAAAAAATGATACATTTCATATTATATTGCAGATGAATTTTCTTTTAAACTGCATTTTCGAACAGCATCGTCAAATTATGACATATGTTTTTTTTTCTTTTTTTACCGTTTTTAGAAAAATGTTACATTTCCCAATAAGACGACTAGGCAACTCTGAATGTATGATAAAAAACCTCTCAAATGATATATCATATAGCCATGTGTTAGGTAGGTGCATTAAAAACCTCCGAATCCTTGTTTTGGCGCTCGTCAAATACTACTCTTAAAATTTGCACTTTTCATCAAAGATCGATACCAACTTTACCTGCTACTTTAAATCCAAGATGGCGGAAGACAACCGATCCAACGTAACATCATTTTTGATGTTGTGCTAACATCTGATACATTTTTAACACAAAAAAACATAAGAAACAGATCTATAAGTAAAAAGGAAGCAACTGTAAACGAAATCCTTGTTGAAGCTTCAGCAACTGTAAACAAAATCATTTTGAATTTAATCTCTATTTTTTCTAACTTTGAATCATGCCTGTCGGAGAATACTGATAAATATTTAGTGACAAGCATGGGTGTTTTTATTTTATCGACGGGTATGGTGAGGGGCTTGCAAAAAAAAAAACCCACCCTAATTTTACCACATTCCAAAGTGTCTGTTTCAAGTCAGGAGCCTGTGATTCAGAGTTTGTTGTATATCATTTATATATAATTAATGATGTTTTATGTTGAGGTCGTAATTTCGCGTTTCAATTATTGTCAATTTGTTATTTTTGGGTTTTTTAAAGCTGACTATGCTAAATATATTTGTATCATGTTTAAATACAGACTTTTCTATAAAAGCATTAAAATTCACATTATATTTGGAGAACGTCAGAAATGTGACCTACACCTTTCGAATGTCAAATCCCCACAAACAAGGAGTACAACATCATGAACATGTGATTCAGCATCGCATTCAACTTTTTGCAGACAGTTTATTCTGATGTACAGTTTTATGCACAACTTTGTGGAATTTTAGATCCTCAATGCTCTTCAACTTTTTACTTGTTTGGCTTTATAAATATTTTGATATGAGCGTCACTGATGAGTCTTATGTAGACGAAACGCGCGTCTGGCGTACTAAATTATAGTCCTGGTACCTTTGATAACTTTTATGCACATTTCAATGGAAAACTTGCATGTACATGCAGTTATAGTCGCAACAGGCGTATTTAGGAATCACTCATGCAGAAAATAGATGTAGTATTTAAACTGAATATTACAAATTTAGTGAATGTTTATGATAGACTTCAGCTTTTTGTGCAACGCTCTTCACTTTCACGAGCATCAAACTAGTCTTTCGATCATAAATACAACACATTTTACACATTTTTGCTGTGATAATCTATTTTTCTCTTTACTCAGAATGCGCAAGAGACTAATGAAACTTGAATTAAGTTCAGAAAACAAACACAAGTCATATAAAAACATAAAAACTTGTTAGATAGAAAGTAATGCCTTTCAGACATAAGAATAAAAGCTGCTTTAAACTGCTTATTTTAGACGTATAATGGCAATATGTGAAACTTTCACTGACATTTATCTATATTAGATAAAGATATAAAAGCTTTTCTTTTATTGTCACAAATTAAAACAAGCAAACCATGCAGGTAAGCTGCCAAAGTGCAGCATTGCTATTGCCTGAAGTCATCTTTAAGGCACAAAAATACTGTTATTTCGTAATGCATTTCTGTTAGACAATAAATTCAAATTATAAAAGCTGCCAATGTTATATCTCAAAAAAATTCATAGTAGTGTACTACTTTGGGTACAAGAGAAATCCCTATTACTGAAACGTAAAACAGCGCTAACTCACAATATGGACAATTTTATGTTAAGCGTCAGTCATACTTATTTACTCTTTTTTTTTTACCTGAACCAAATCACTAATTACTAATTAGCATAACAATTCATCACGATAATTTTGTTAACGTGTAATTTCATCCCCTACTCAAAAAGGCATGCATGAGATAAATGTAAATAAATTGAAAAGTGCAAGAAAATAAATACAAGTCCGCGGTCCATTTGGAATTTAAATTTAGATGTAAGAAGTCTTCTGATTGGCTTAAGTTGTTTGTCCTTTAGCTCATAGACAGGTTTCGACATTGCGGACAAGAGCGCATACTCTACTTATTGACATATCTGTTTCCAATACTTGGTAAACTCTCTGCAGTTTCAGATCCGATCCGCATACTACTCGACACTTACCACTGCCTTCAACTTTTATCGTAAAACGATCTTCAAACAGTTGAACCGGATTTTTGCTACTGATTCAAATGTGGCGGATCATTGATGAATAAGGCCTTATGCAGGTACAAAGTGAGGAAAAGGTGAGTTGTTATCAATTCGTTTGATATGTTTGAAGTTTTGATCTAGCCATTTGATTAGCGACTTTCCATTTTGAGTTGTCCTCGGAGTTCGTTATTTTTGTGATGTTTTTCCCTAGTCTCGTTCTGTCATACTGAATCCGACTGAACACGACTCTTAATAAATCAGTTAAAATCAGTGCATTAAGACTTTTTTCAGACCAAAATGAACGTTTTGGGGTAAAAGAAAGCGTGAAGTGCAAGTGAAAGTAAGTTGCAGGCCAAAGGAGTTTGTTAACTACTCGTAATTTCGGCCCTAAACATCTGAAAATTTTTCATCACCATAATGTGAGAAGAACTTGATTAAAACAAAAGTTTATTTGTCCAATTGTTTTAGTTAAAGCAAATAATTCACCAGTAATCATTAATGACGGAATTGTGCGTTACATTGAATGTGAATTCTAAAATTAAAGCAGTTTTTTTTTTCAGAATTATCCACAGTTTATGACAGTGTTCTGAAAAAACGACAATGGCGCCACCATTCGTCCACATATTTTTTTGCTGAAATATACTTTATATACCATATTCTTTTCTTTGCAATACAAATATAATAGGGAGAGAGTTGACGTCACATGCCAAATCATGAAAAGTTGATTTTTTTTTAGAAAATATGGACGCACATTTATCCTATTTAGGCTAAACTATCGATGAGTATGAAGCAGACATACAATTTTGATTTATACTTTTGAATAACATGTATTTAGCATTGCATACCCTGTAGATTTTATTTGATAAAGAATTTCATGAAAAGGAGAACAGGAGAAAACCTGCTACGAAAATCTATGAGAAATCAAATAAATTACAAACAAAACAAATTATAAATATATACTTAGTTTTACATATTGGAACTTTATTAATCCAAAAACATGTCTACATTTTTACTTTGGAGCTCTTACTGTCATTAGGAGATAACTAGGTAAAATATAACCACTGACTAATTATAATTTATAATTTACAAAATGCTACGAAAAAAATGAAGAGTAGATTCTGGACAAGTTGTAATTTTAATTTTAATCGAGAGTTTAATTGTAACTCACCTTTACCAACAATCCATTCACCGTTAGTTGTTCTTATTTGGCATTTTTTAACTATATCGATTCCATCCGTGCTGTTCATTTTCATATTAGAATCTCCTACTAATCTACGTACAAGACTCGACTTGCCAACTCCATCTTTACCAATAACCTGAATTCTAACATAACGTCTTATTTCTGTTCCGTCCAGTATCTGGATTCCTAACAATGATACACAAGACCAAATCATCAGATATGTGATTTGAAACTAGACATTACAAAATTTTGCCACATATTTCAGGGAGAACGATAAAAGGATATAATTTCATTTACAATTCCATGAATACAACATTGCAAAGAATTCATAATAATTCCGACTTTGCAGGTTAGTGAATGAATTTCGTTTAAGAGAGGTGAACGAAAGCAAAATGACATTCAAACTCAGGTCGAAAACAAACTGGCAATACTGCTTACTCCTTTACTTTCTTCCCTAGAAGATTCTGCATAAACTATATTTAAATGAAGACTGGACAGATATAATATGACTAAAATTAATCTTTTAAATTATGAGATAAGAATATTTAATATTAAATATTGTCAATATAGAAATAGTGTTAGCAACCTAAAATCTCATTTTGTTATATCCTTTTAATATTAATGTTTAAAAATCTGTTCTTAAAACTCATCGTTTTGTTTGAAAACAAATTGATGTTCTTCGTTTATTTTTCCTGTTTTCTTTTTAATTTTCCTAAAAATATATAACTCATTCCACTAAATAGGATTCCATACCTGATGTATATAAAAAAGAAGATTGTTTTTGACAACTCTCCACAAGAGACCAAAATGACACACAAATTAAAAATTATAGGACACCGTACGGCCTTCAACAATGAGCAAAGCATATACCGCATAGTTAGCTATAACAGGCCCCGCAATGAAAATGTAAAACAATTCAAACGAGAAAACTAACGGCCTTATTTATGTACAATAAAGAACGAAAAACAAAAAGGTAACACATAAACAAACGACAACCACTGAATTACAGGCTCCTGACTTGGGACAGGCACAAACATATGAGTATGTTTTTTCAATGATTTATAAATGGTGTTACTATAGTACTTGAGTAACTGAATTTTTGCATACATGTCTGTAAAAACATACAATGCAATTAACAGCAGTAACTCACTTTACTACTAAAACTGTGCCACTTATACTATGCAGTTTCTTGAAAAAGTATATCCTAGAATTGAAAGATTATATGCACTACTATTCATTCAAAGCTTAAAACATGCGACTGTGCTGCATCTTTTCAACATTTATATGACCTGAACTTTTGAGAGATGAAACATATACATTATATCTGGAAACCAGAATGTAAACATAGCAACCATTCTAAGAATTTTACAACTCTCCACCAAAAAAGGTGTGGCTTGTAAAACAGCTGTTTACAAAGTGCAAAATAAAATTACATTTATTCAACTAGAAAAACTTCTCTAAACATTACTTATTTATGTGAGCCCAATGAAATCACTGCATATACTTTAACATTTCTTTTACATAAACACCAGACTTCTGTCTCAATATTTTAAAGATTTGAAGAAAACAAAAATAATATTATTGACAGCTTAACCTATGTGCATTTTTTCTGACATGTCTCCAGTCTCCATTTAACTGTAAAATTTATAGCTACTGCCTAAAATATCAGTTTATAAATCTTGTCACAAAAATATCATGTATCACAATATATCTTACATAATCTTTTTAATACATTTGTAATATATAAACTAGAATTATTGAAACAGAGCCATATTTGCAAAAAGTTGATGTGTGAAATAACCAGTCTGATGTATGAATTCACGAATTGTTTTATAGAACTTTCTGCTTTTAATTCTGTTTGTATATCTTTTAAGCACATATATTAGTTTCTACGAGAGACCATCATACAAATGAAATCATATCATTTACAGGTAAAAATTGTCTGTTTTATGACCCAGAAGGTAGGCATTTTTTTTTGTCACTAGGGCTTCATATTTGCTACATAATTCTGCTCTTTCTGTTAATATTGAATATTGAATATATTTGATTTCGAGATTGTATCACAGTGATGACTGCTGTAACCATATTTTGACTATAATACCGATTATGTCTGTTTTGTTCACGCATCGTTGTAAAAATAACGGAATTTAAAATCCACCATTTTCTACATTTTAAAATACCTGTCCCAGGTTAGGAATATGACAATTGCTGTCCATTCGTTTGATGTGTTTTATCATTTGATTTTGCCATTTGATTAGAAACTTTGCGTTTCGAATTTTCCTCGGAGTTCAGTATTTTTGTGATTTTACTTTTTCAATACATATTTAGGATAGAACACTGTATTTTGAGTTTTATTGAGATATGATTGTATTTTTAGCTTGTATTTTCATGCCGCGGTCACGAGAAAGCACACTTAGGTGTTGCAGCTTATTTATCAAAGATTTATGATTTAAAATGACTGCGAAGAGTAACAATAGCCTCTTCTAAAAATTCAAATTTCAAATTAAATATCCATGCATTATGCACACTGGGAATATATGCTGATTCATTATGATTAAGTTCAAGGATTGTCTCAATCTTTATAAATTTTTCTAAAACATTATATTAGAATAAAAGTTATTATTATCTCTGAAATAAATCAGATTTGATGAAGTTTTCTATATTCTCTTTTTCCACCCAATATAAAGTGCAGTTTTGTAAATATAGACAATGCAATTTCACTTTACGGTTAAAAATGTGCGTTTTTTTGCTTTTTTTTCTATGAAGTTTCGTGAAATATTGTATCTTAGTAAACATGCTCACCATGAGCCGATACCGAAACCGACACCGAAACCGATACCGAAACCAAAAATATTAAGGAATGGTAAATGTTTATAATGTTAATTAGTTCAACCTTCTTACTCAATTATATTGTTTGAAATTTGAATACAAAAGACTGAGTATTTCTTCAAATCATCAATTCACACGAATCTATTAAAGGGCAAAGTTATATTCAACCATTATTTCATTACACCAATGCAAGTTATATACAATTTAAGATGTTGATACAATTTATTTATGATGTACATTAAGCAGGTTTTGTCGTAGCTTAACATAGTTTTATAACAGGTGCACTAACGTTCCGACTATGTCTATAAAGAGAATCTATTATTTAATGAATGTATATTTGTTCTATGGAATGCTCTACATAAACTCTTCTGCACGAATCTTTTCATCGACACATTTGCGTACATTGTAGATAAATGAATGTTAATTGCGTAGCTGTCATACAGTATATAGTATTGCAATAGGATGTTTAAATGGATATATGATATCGTCAAGTAAGAAGCAATCACAAGAAAATGGTAAAATATAGTGTGGACCGATCGCATCCATCAATCTGTAATTCATCGCGTCATTGTTATGACCTAGAATCCATATTTGATGTATCTTATTTTCTTTCCTGTGTCTCTTTTAACTTAAGTGTACATAAAAATAGTGTATACGACGATATCCACTATAAAATCATGCCTGGTTTTTGGTTGACTTTTCATTAAATGGTACATGTAGGTGCCATCAATAGATCCAACAGTTTCTTCCAATTCTGGCCAACCACCCTGACGGATATGTTATCAATGATATGAAAGTTTGGTGAAGAATTTGCCAAATTTCATGGATAGCTTTATGAAATAAATTTTTGCTAACACCAAGAACAAATAGTTATAAGCCATACTTTGAAAAATATAAAAGGCTACTGTAAATAGTTTGTCCATTACAAATGTGTTAATAGGCGAGTGACTTATTTCAAAAAGACGCTTATTCAACGACTTTAATGCACCCACCTAACACACGGCTGTATTATATATCTTCCGAAAGCTGATAACCAGTACTTTCTGTTTTGCCCGGTCGTAAAAAAATCGCACGGTGCATTTTCTGTTAAATGAAGGTCAAAGGTCATGAAAAAATCATTCCAATTTTCGCGATTTCTAAATAAAACGCCATTTTCTTATTTTTGTACCATAAAATTTTCAAAAAGATCATATGAACTTTATTGAACATGATACATAAATTCCAAATCAAACAAAAAATAAGAGATTCGATGCGCCAAATTTCCCAAAAATTGAAATTTATCACAAATACTAAAATAAAATGAAAAATTATTTAAAAAGCAACATATATCTTGGGGAATTGATATTTGTATGCTAAAAAATATATAAATGTTTTGTTTTAGGTCAAGGAATATTAGTTTTGTAATTTTAAGATGCATTTATTAATTATTGTTCGTTGAACAGGCTTCTATTGAAGTGTTTGCAGTTGCCCAAAAATCTGCCATCTGCAAATAGCGATCATTTCGTTAATCTATGTTAAAATAGCACTTCGCTAATTGTGAATATCAGGGAGGAGAATGACTTTCCATAATAAAAGAAGGGGTATGTAAAGTAAGAAAAGAATATATGCGAGGTAATTGAGGTTAAAATATGTTTTTGACGAAGTCAAACTTTTTTACCTTTCGTAATCATGTTTAAATGCAAACATGACTTTGCGACTAAATCGTAGGCAATATTGAAATAATTAACCTTGTTTAGCAACCCTTGGTTGTTTGAAGCGGGATGTAAACGAACTAAATAAAATGTGACTGCTTCTTATTTAGTTTAAAATCGTGTTAAATTAATTATAAGTCATATTAAATGTGTTTAGAAGTTTAATCGCTTTAATTTTTTGAATAAAAGATGATTCGAGTATTTTCTATATAAGCTTTTAAAATACAAATGCATGTCATTGTGTATGTAAAACACTATAAGCAGTTGTGAAATAACACAATGAAATAGTCAAATACCCTTCCTGACCTCATAAGATCATTCCCTGTTTTAGGAATGATCGTTTCCATGGTATGCTGTGTTTTGTGGACTGTTGTTCGTCTCTTGGACTTTATTTTATTTTGTTCCTGGTTTTAATCTACTTTATTTGAATCATGGTTTGGAGTGATTGTCCCTTTGGTATTATTTTACTTTGAAGACATTAACTTGAAGACATGAAAATCGGCAAAAAAATCACCTCAAAGTAAAGTGAAGAAGATTAATGCAATAAGACAATTATCTGCGAAATCACTTAATTTGATCACGGTGATATATATATCACCGTGATCAAATTAAGTGATTTCGCAGATAATTGTCTTATTGCATTAATCTTCTTCACTTTACTTTGAGGTGATATATACATGCACACGTATATAAATTGCGGTTTTTATCCAACGCAGTCATAGGTTTGAACGTAGTTTTCAATTTAGACTCGTTTATATTTTTTGTTTGGGCATGTATCATATTTTCCCTCCGGTTTATATGATCCGTTCATCCTATATTTTGACTCTTCAAATTCAAGAGTTAATCTAAAAATGAGGGTACTTTCTCTTAAAAATGAGGGTACTTTTTATATGGCCTTCCAAATACCGTTTCGATCCCTAACATCACTGATGAGACATTTATTGTCGAAATCCGGATATGGTGTACTAAAGAAATATTGACATCGAATGTTTGTGGCACAACATCCTGTCCACAAGTTAACATTTCTTTTTTTTCTTTTCTTCTGTGACGTATTAAATTTATTTTAACATCTTGTGATCAGTTTTATTTGGCAATCGTCAATGGCAGTCAGCAGGGTTAAAGAACATCAGTTGTTCGACCTGTTAGTCAAATGCGTTTTGTTTAAATATACTTTTTCACGCTTTTGGTCTTTTGGAAAATGTTGTTTGTGCTGTTTTTAGACCCTTCTACATGTTTGTTTGACATGCACACGTATAAAAATTGCGGTTTTTATCCAACGCAGTCATAGGTTTGAACGTAGTTTTCAATTTAGACTCGTTTATATATATATATTAAAACTGACGTGGAAAGGTAACATATGGCCACCGAAAGCTCTTTTTTTGAGAGCCCAGGTGGTCGTGTGGTCTAGCGGGACGGCTGCAGTGCAGGCGATTTGGTGTCACGATATCACAGTAGCATGGGTTCGAATCCCGGCGAGGGAAGAACCAAAAATTTGCGAAAGCAAATTTACAGATCTAACATTGTTGGGTTGATGTTTAGACGAGTTGTATATACATTATGAACACAGCCATGTATCACCATCATTGATGGCGATCCGATGGATACATCTGTTGTAGGGTTGTCACTGACTCAGACGTACTTATGAATATAATTATTTTCTGTGACTGTATCTTACATTAATTTGTAGGATCCTTTACTATAGATAATTTAGCTGATCTGTAACAATAACATCTTCATGCCTTATATATCATGTACTGTAGTACGCCGCTAGATTAAAACTGACGTGGAAAGGTAACATATGGCCACCGAAAGCTCTTTTTTTGAGAGCCCAGGTGGTCGTGTGGTCTAGCGGGACGGCTGCAGTGCAGGCGATTTGGTGTCACGATATCACAGTAGCATGGGTTCGAATCCCGGCGAGGGAAGAACCAAAAATTTGCGAAAGCAAATTTACAGATCTAACATTGTTGGGTTGATGTTTAGACGAGTTGTATATACATTATGTACACAGCCATGTATCACCATCATTGATGGCGATCCGATGGATACATCTGTTGTAGGGTTGTCACTGACTCAGACGTACTTATGAATATAATTATTTTCTGTGACTGTATCTTACATTAATTTGTAGGATCCGTTACTATAGATAATTTAGCTGATCTGTAACAATAACATCTTCATGCCTTATATATCATGTACTGTAGTACGCCGCTAGATTAAAACTGACGTGGAAAGGTAACATATGGCCACCGAAAGCTCTTTTTTTGAGAGCCCAGGTGGTCGTGTGGTCTAGCGGGACGGCTGCAGTGCAGGCGATTTGGTGTCACGATATCACAGTAGCATGGGTTCGAATCCCGGCGAGGGAAGAACCAAAAATTTGCGAAAGCAAATTTACAGATCTAACATTGTTGGGTTGATGTTTAGACGAGTTGTATATACATTATGTACACAGCCATGTATCACCATCATTGATGGCGATCCGATGGATACATCTGTTGTAGGGTTGTCACTGACTCAGACGTACTTATGAATATAATTATTTTCTGTGACTGTATCTTACATTAATTTGTAGGATCCTTTACTATAGATAATTTAGCTGATCTGTAACAATAACATCTTCATGCCTTATATATCATGTACTGTAGTACGCCGCTAGATTAAAACTGACGTGGAAAGGTAACATATGGCCACCGAAAGCTCTTTTTTTGAGAGCCCAGGTGGTCGTGTGGTCTAGCGGGACGGCTGCAGTGCAGGCGATTTGGTGTCACGATATTACAGTAGCATGGGTTCGAATCCCGGCGAGGGAAGAACCAAAAATTTGCGAAAGCAAATTTACAGATCTAACATTGTTGGGTTGATGTTTAGACGAGTTGTATATACATTATGTACACAGCCATGTATCACCATCATTGATGGCGATCCGATGGATACATCTGTTGTAGGGTTGTCACTGACTCAGACGTACTTATGAATATAATTATTTTCTGTGACTGTATCTTACATTAATTTGTAGGATCCTTTACTATAGATAATTTAGCTGATCTGTAACAATTACATCTTCATGCCTTATATATCATGTACTGTAGTACGCCGCTAGATTAAAACTGACGTGGAAAGGTAACATATGGCCACCGAAAGCTCTTTTTTTGAGAGCCCAGGTGGTCGTGTGGTCTAGCGGGACGGCTGCAGTGCAGGCGATTTGGTGTCACGATATCACAGTAGCATGGGTTCGAATCCCGGCGAGGGAAGAACCAAAAATTTGCGAAAGCAAATTTACAGATCTAACATTGTTGGGTTGATGTTTAGACGAGTTGTATATACATTATGTACACAGCCATGTATCACCATCATTGATGGCGATCCGATGGATACATCTGTTGTAGGGTTGTCACTGACTCAGACGTACTTATGAATATAATTATTTTCTGTGACTGTATCTTACATTAATTTGTAGGATCCTTTACTATAGATAATTTAGCTGATCTGTAACAATAACATCTTCATGCCTTATATATCATGTACTGTAGTACGCCGCTAGATTAAAACTGACGTGGAAAGGTAACATATGGCCACCGAAAGCTCTTTTTTTGAGAGCCCAGGTGGTCGTGTGGTCTAGCGGGACGGCTGCAGTGCAGGCGATTTGGTGTCACGATATTACAGTAGCATGGGTTCGAATCCCGGCGAGGGAAGAACCAAAAATTTGCGAAAGCAAATTTACAGATCTAACATTGTTGGGTTGATGTTTAGACGAGTTGTATATACATTATGTACACAGCCATGTATCACCATCATTGATGGCGATCCGATGGATACATCTGTTGTAGGGTTGTCACTGACTCAGACGTACTTATGAATATAATTATTTTCTGTGACTGTATCTTACATTAATTTGTAGGATCCTTTACTATAGATAATTTAGCTGATCTGTAACAATTACATCTTCATGCCTTATATATCATGTACTGTAGTACGCCGCTAGATTAAAACTGACGTGGAAAGGTAACATATGGCCACCGAAAGCTCTTTTTTTGAGAGCCCAGGTGGTCGTGTGGTCTAGCGGGACGGCTGCAGTGCAGGCGATTTGGTGTCACGATATCACAGTAGCATGGGTTCGAATCCCGGCGAGGGAAGAACCAAAAATTTGCGAAAGCAAATTTACAGATCTAACATTGTTGGGTTGATGTTTAGACGAGTTGTATATACATTATGTACACAGCCATGTATCACCATCATTGATGGCGATCCGATGGATACATCTGTTGTAGGGTTGTCACTGACTCAGACGTACTTATGAATATAATTATTTTCTGTGACTGTATCTTACATTAATTTGTAGGATCCTTTACTATAGATAATTTAGCTGATCTGTAACAATAACATCTTCATGCCTTATATATCATGTACTGTAGTACGCCGCTAGATTAAAACTGACGTGGAAAGGTAACATATGGCCACCGAAAGCTCTTTTTTTGAGAGCCAAGGTGGTCGTGTGGTCTAGCGGGACGGCTGCAGTGCAGGCGATTTGGTGTCACGATATCACAGTAGCATGGGTTCGAATCCCGGCGAGGGAAGAACCAAAAATTTACGAAAGCAAATTTACAGATCTAACATTGTTGGGTTGATGTTTAGACGAGTTGTATATATATATATATATACAACTCGTCTAAACATCAACCCAACAATGTTAGATCTGTAAATTTGCTTTCGCAAATTTTTGGTTCTTCCCTCGCCGGGATTCGAACCCATGCTACTGTACTTATATATATATATATATATATATAAGTACGTCTGAGTCAGTGACAACCCTACAACAGATGTATCCATCGGATCGCCATCAATGATGGTGATACACGGCTGTGTACATAATGTATATACAACTCGTCTAAACATCAACCCAACAATGTTAGATCTGTAAATTTGCTTTTGCAAATTTTTGGTTCTTCCCTCGCCGGGATTCGAACCCATGCTACTATGATATCGTGACACCAAATCGCCTGCACTGCAGCCGTCCCACTAGACCACACGACCACCTGGGCTCTCAAAAAAGAGCTTTCGCTGGCCATGTATTACCTTTCCATGTCAGTTTTAATCTAGCGGCGTACTACAGTACATGATATATAAGGCATGAAGATGTAATTGTTACAGATCAGCTAAATTATCTATAGTAAAGGATCCTGTAAATTAATGTAAGATACAGTCACAGAAAATAATTAAATTCAAAAGTACGTCTGAGTCAGTGACAACCCTACAACAGATGTATCCATCGGATCGCCATCAATGATGGTGATATGTATATACAACTCGTCTAAAACATCAACCCAACAATGTTAGATCTGTAAATTTGCTTTCGCAAATTTTTGGTTCTTCTCTCGCCGGGATTCGAACCCATGCTACTGTGATATTGGACACACAATCGCCTGCACTGCAGCCGTCCCGCTAGACCACACGACCACCTGGGCTCTCAAAAAAAGAGCTTCCGCTGGCCATGTGTTACCTTTCCATGTCAGTTTTAATCTAGCGGCGTACTACAGTACATGATATATAAGGCATGAAGATGTAATTGTTACAGATCAGCTAAATTATCTATAGTAAAGGATCCTGTAAATTAATGTAAGATACAGTCACAGAAAATAATTATATTCAAAAGTACGTCTGAGTCAGTGACAACCCTACAACAGATGTATCCATCGGATCGCCATCAATGATGGTGATACATGGCTGTGTACATAATGTATATACAACTCGTCTAAACATCAACCCAACAATGTTTAATCTGTAAATTTGCTTTCCCAAATTTTTGGTTCTTCCCTCGCCGGGATTCGAACCCATGCTACTGTGATGTTGGACACACAATCGCCTGCACTGCAGCCGTCCCGCTAGACCACACGACCACCTGGGCTCTCAAAAAAAGAGCTTTTGCTGGCCATGTGTTACCTTTCCACGTCAGTTTTAATCTAGCGGCGTACTACAGTTCATGATATATAAGGCAAGAAGATGTTATTGTTACAGATCAGCTAAGTTTTCTATAGTAAAGGATCCTACAAATTAATGTAAGATACAGTAACAGAAAATACTTATATTCATAAGTACGTCTGAGTCAGTGACAACCCTGCAACAGATGTATCCATCGGATCGCCATCAATGATGGTGATACCTAGCTGTGTACATAATGTATATACAACTCGTCTAAACATCAACCCAACAATGTTAGATCTGTAAATTTGCTTTCGCAAATTTTTGGTTCTTCCCTCGCCGGGATTCGAACCCAAGAAGTCAAGTTTTATTATGCGTTTCCTAGTTTTTGAAAATCTTTTAAATTTCAATTTTCATTAATTTATTTTCTATTTATTTTGGTCTACATTTTCAATTCACATTAAATGAATAAAAGGTCTTTTTATTACATCATTTTTTATAATAAAGCTACAAATCAAACAATTAGAAAAGTCAAAATATGTTTATTTCAGTCTGGTAGTTACAATGCAGATTGCAATCTCTTAGTTTCACCTCCTTTATTTCAAGCAATAAGATGATTCGGGTACATATTTTTTTAATCTAATTTTTTCACATTCTTAAGAATTGGTTTATTAAATCTTATATTGAACACATTTTTTAAATTGGAAAAAATGCTTAAAAGCTGTTTTCTTCGCAGATTGCGGTATTTTGGGCAACTGTATGAGTTGTTACATTGTATGATTTGCTGTTTGATTAGAAGTACGCATAATTTTAGGAAATTTTATGATGTCAAAAACTTCTTTGATAGTCATTACAGGCCACCAGAAAATAAATTTGGGTTTTTATACATTTTGTTAACTTTTACTCGAATTTCCGAAAACATGTGCTTTCTGTCAAAAACACGCTTTGAATATTAAAAAAATGCATTTGAATAATGACTGTTAATATCTTTATAAATTTGCATATGTGAATTTAGTATATAAAAGTCATATTATGCAATCAGGGTGAAATCTTAGAAAATATGCATATATTCGTCTTTGGCCTTTAATCTTGATTTGACGGAAATTGTACCGTACGATTTGGTACGACCGGGCAAAACAGATAGTACAGATGTGTAGCTTTCAAATGATATATAATTTAGCCGTGTGTTAGGTAGGTGCATTAAAAATTTAATATTATGGCTCAAGCCGCTCGCCTTTAAAGTCATTTTTTTTTCTTCATAGCAATTTAAACAATGAATTAATTCTTATTAGTTGGAATGAATATGGAAGAACCTAGCACATCAAGAGATGTATTCGAACGTGTTCCAGAAAATAATTCGTATAAGTTGAGGATAAATATTGAAGAACCTAGCACATCAAGAGGGGTATTCGAACGTGTTCCAGAAAAAAGAAAAGAAAGGGAAAAGAAGAGAGAAAACATGAAAGTGTATAACATTTTGTTGAAATTAATTTTTCCGAAAGCAACATCAAGATTTTTGAACCCCCTTCTTCTGATACAGATTAACACAAGTTATACAATTATAATTAGATAAAAAATGTTTGCCTTTATAAGTATTTGTTTAAGGTCATTTGTTTATTAAAGGTTCCCTTTACAACTATTTTTTTTGGAACGATATTACATATACTGTAGAACTAAGTACAGTTATTTTCCTTAGACGAAACTTGATTCATAATGTATGTACATCATCAATAATGAATAAACATCCAAATCTTAAGTGTATTGAATACTCGTTGAATTAAATTTAGCTTTTTTGATAGATTCATGTTTATTTTATTTAATTGAATAAATACTCTATCTAGTGTTTTAAATTTCAAACAATAAAATGGGGTAAAAGGGTTAAGTTAATCAAACATTATTAGCATTTGCCATTTACCCTACTACAATTTTTGGTTTCGGTTCCGGTTTCGGTATCGGTTTCGGTTTCGGTTTCGGTTTCGGTTTCTGTATCGGCTCATGTCTAGGGAGAAAGGTTGAAATGCTCTTCTATTTAAAAGCAGTCATTTCGAGCCTTGCCTATTTCGTACCTCTTCCGATTCATACCCAAATTTACCATTTCTTACCCAGCATTTATTATTTTGTATCCACGCTGATATCCATTTCGTACCTTATGTGACAAATGCATCTACCTTTTTGTACCTCATTGACTTAATACATAGTAATCAAAAGTACAAGGATGATAATTGTATACGCCAGACGGGCGTTTCGTCTACATAAGACTCATAAGTGTCGCTCAGATCTAAAACAGTTATAAAGCCAAACAAGTACAAAGTTGAAGGGCATTGAGGACCAACAATTCCAAAAATATATGCCAAATTCGGCTCATCTATTCCTGGGATAAAAACATCTTCAGTTTTTCGTAAGTTTTGTAACAGGAAATTTATAAAAATGACCATGTAATTGATATTCATGTCAGCTTCGAAGTGCTGACTACTTGACTGGTAATACCCTCGGGAACGAAACGTACACCAGCAGTGGCGTCCACTCAGTGGTGTAAATAGTAATCAAAAGTACCAGGAATTATAATTTTATACGCCAGACGTATTAGCTATTTCGTATCGTTAGTTTTTCATGATTTTATTGCTTTTTTTAAAAAATATTACATAAATAAAATTATGCATGTAGACGTAAAAATATTTCCTGGCGAAGTTTGACTCTTAGCACCTGAGATCATCCCTAGTTTTTGGTGGGGTTCGTGTTGTTTATTCTTTAGTTTTGTATGTTGTGTCACGTGTACTATGGTTTTTCTGTTTGTCTTTTTCATTTTTAGCCATGGCGTTGTCAGTTTGTTTTAGATTCATGAGTTTGACTGTCCCTTTGGTATCTTTCGTCCCTCTTTTAGTAATCTAATTCTACCGTATCTACTATTGAGTGTGTAATAACTTCCGATTGAAAAGATAAACAAACTTCTTAAAAATGTCTGAAATCGAGGATACTTTCATATTCTCTTGATGTCACACATTCACTTCGGACTGTTTTAATTTGAAATGATTTATCGAGTAACTCGTTACCATTATTTACGTGAACGTTGATGTTTATCTCAGTTGTCATTTCTTTTAAAGAACGAAAAAGTATTGTACGTTGGAGTTTGCATATTTAGATGAAGGTCTACGCAGTATAAGATAAAAAAAGGTGTAAAATTAAATCGGATTACTGATTTAAATTTAATGTTTGAAAAAAACATAAATATACTCATTATGTTTAGTTAAGATTTTGCCCTGAAGTGATAGACAACATAGACAAGTTGTATAAGTTCTAATTAATTATTTGATGTTTTTTGGATACAAAATACTTATCAATATACTGGACAGTTCATCTGGCAAATTAATTACCACGACGATTATTTTGTAAAATAGAAGAAAATTATTCAACAGGACATAAACACCCCACCAACAATATTAGTATCATTTGAGCTTTACTTGGCTGTTGATGGTGACCTTACATTTTAGCAAAAAAGATATAAAAAGAATTGTTATGAGTGCCAAATGAGCCAACTTTCCTGTACCTGTTGTTTACATGTATACATTTTTTGAGTCTATAGAATCTTCAGTTAGAAATACATAACGATTCTAAACATGCAATTCAAATGATGAATTCTAAATGTCTCTCATTCAAATTCAAACCAGTCTTATCATTTTACATATAAAAAAGAAGAATTGTGGTATGAATGCTAATAAGACAACTCTCCACAAGAGACAAATGACACATAAATTAGCAACTATAGGTCACCATACGGCCTTCAACAATGAGCAAAGCCAATACCGCAAGGTCAGCTATAAAAGACCCCGAACTAACGGCCTTATTTATATAAAATGTTTAAAAAACCCATAATCAAACGACAACCGCTGAATTACAGGCTCCTGACTTGGGACAGACACATACATAAATATTACATATATTGTATTTTCCGCCTTTTTGTCGAAATATATTGTAGGAAAGCGGAAATTACCGATATAAAATAACGTCGTCGGTGTCGATGTCTATGTCAGGGTCACAATTTAGGTACTGTCTATGGTTAAAGATTTTTGAGACATCAATTGCTTTGTCAAACCTTCATGCAATTTTATGTAATTGGACAGTAGGTTGTTTATTACCAAAAGACATTATTCCGATTGAAAATGCTCAATTTAATTTTCCGTATTTAACTTGTAAATAGAACTATTTTTTAAATCAACATGTGGTTGAAGTTATTCTGAAGCCGTTAATGACTTTTTGTATTTCCTGAAGCAAATGTTTTCACCAAATCTATGGCAGATTTTTAAATCCCTATGATGTCTCTAGATGTAATACAGGTCTAAAATAAAAATCGTGAACACGGTAATCAGTCATAAGCAAACCTGTTCTCTGGACTGGCCAATAGCATACTTGTCAACATGTCTAGTTTAGAGCAGATTTTTCAATATATCTGCAGCAGTCCTTACAAAAACCTAGATCAGGTTTATCAACGACGAAGTTAACATTATTGTGTGCTTAAAATGTCTCAGGTTAACTTGGAAATCAGTCAAACAGTCTGTTCAAAGATCATTTTTCTATAGGTTTTGAATGCACTTATCTGGATGTCGTGAATCTCCAAAAGATATCGTGTTCAAATAAATATTTAGACGCTCTGTTTCTAACTCCGGTAGCTCTCAAGTAAGATTATAATTTCAAACTGTCATGGAATTACATGCTTCTCTCTGCCAAAAGTACGCAGGATAATTGAATCTCTAAGTAAAAATGTTAGAGTCTTGTTATGAGTACATATGTTAGATGTACAATTACGCAATATATCTGGGTCGGCATCGAATCTGAGGCGACTTAATTTCCCAGAGCTGTACAGTGTCATATGCTAACTATTTGTATGCATTGGCTGTCCTAAGCTGTATTTTGATATACATTTCTGCCATATGCTATCTTTCATAGTAGAGTTTATAAATACCGTGTTTATGCGATAACTTGTTTTCTCCTCGCAAGAATATCATTGTGTTTTTATAAGTCGTTTCATTTAAATAATGCATTAACCATCCAACCGACACAATTTTCTACATTAAGCGTAATATGTGATCTATTACCTGATGTTTACGCAATGGAAGAAAAGTTCATACATGTACTCGTTTAATAGATGATTATGTGTAGCGGGTTTGCTTCCCCTCAGTACAGGTAGAACATATAAAGCCAGTCTTAATCAGCTGAGCTGGGGAATTGATTCTTTGGCTCAGAGGGTTCACCCACTAACTGTCACGCAGACGACCGGGATTCGAATCCCGGTGGAGACGATATGAATTTGTAGAGTAGATACGTGCTCTCCGGTTACATTTGGCCCCCAACTAAAAAATCCACGATGGTAATCTGGAGTATGTCCAGGGTTTGTGTTGTTAAGAGTAAGATATAATGACTCTTGTGGTGGGAAAATAGTGTAGCGGGGTTGCTTCCCCTCAGTACAGGTAGAACATATAAAGGCAGTCTTAATCAACTGAGCTAGAAAATTGAGTGTTTACTCAGTGGGTTAACGCACTGACTGTCACGCTGACGACCGGGGTTCGAATCCCGGTGGTGACAATATGAATTTGTAGAGTAGATACGTGCTCTCCGGTTATATTGTTGTAAATTAAATTTAAATGCAAGAGCCACGTTTTTTTTAGGTACTCCATGTAATGCAATTTTGGACATAATAAGGAATATAGCAATGATATGGCAATTTGGTTTTGACAAAACAGATAATTAATTTGACATAACACAGATATACAGTGTCCTGCAATGAAAGCAAATACATGTAACATAATAAAGAAATGACAGGTCGTTAATACAACCGACGTAAACAAAATCATTAAATGTTTACACTATAATACAGTAACGGTGTGCAATAACATTCGGTTTAATGTTTGCCATCTGTATATCCAGAAAAAAAGAAGTTTATACTTGTACATTCGTACAAAAATGAACTAGAATATGATGAATGAGAATAAGACAAAAAAAAATTAAAGAGCTTAAAACTTATAGTATAGATCGTTCTTTCGTCAAGTATTACCTGATCGGAACAATGTATTTGCCCAATTCTAGTGTGATATACGCCTTTTATCACATATTTTTTTACGAATACGTCGGGTTTTGCATATACAATAACCTCAAAATTGCCCTGCATCCTTAACGACACGTTTGTGATAAAATGTTTAAGATTTTACCTGTAATCTTTCATTAAATTGTTTTAGTTGACCTTGTTTTTTCTCTTTTCTGCAGAACTTAAATATGTGATAAAACGATTCATAAGATGTCTTTTCCATATTGACCCGGGTATCATCCCTCGACCCATATCGGCCCTCGGCTATGGACTGGAGGCAGATATGGGAGTCTCGGGATGATACCAGGGCCAATGTGGAAAAGGGTATGTTATAATACATACTTTTTATTCTATATTCAAAGCGCATACATACATTGTAGACAACTTCATAAACTTATGTTTTGATCTGATTTTGGTGAGATATATATTAAAAATTATAACGTTGGTTTGAGATTATTGATCAATGAAGATGTCTCAACGAAGTAATTGAGTCACAAAATATATGCATTGATGGATTAAACTAATAGTTTATCTGAACCGAAAAACTTCCTTGGATACAAATATAAGTTTTTAGAAATTTGATATGAACTTCTTATATTGAAATCAAGCGGGCCCAGGAACAATCCAGTAGATCAAGTTGTAACCATTCTTAATTACATTGTAATACCAATTTCTTAATTCCTACATTTTATGATCGGGTTGTTGTTTCTTTGACACATTTCCAATTTTCATTCTCAATTTTAATTAAGAGTTATTTAAAGCTGGTACACATATTTGTTGTTATTGAATACATTTTGCAACATTTTTTGCTTCATATTTTTTAAGAAATTCATATTTGCATGCTTGTAGTATAATAATTGTGCGTGTATTTCAAGAATAGAAATTCAGATCTTGTATCTGTTTCTAAATACTGAAATAGGTGTTGCTTATGGTAATGTAGACCAAAGCCTTTTTTTCGTCTGGTATCCCTAGTCTATATTTTTTTATTGTAATATTTAGAAGTGTTCGGATTTATATTACTAATGAGGATACTTTCGTTATTATAAAACACACATGCAACCACGCATCCCATATTGCATGATAGGACCCTTCTTAATATGAAAACTATATGATGTGGAAGAAGTATCATGGTAAACATAATTAGAAGCTGAATGTGGATCAATCGTGGTTTGGCACAAATAAATAAACAAAAATTGCGTATTGCGTTTTTAAAGTCAGTCAGTATATATGGGGTCAATAAATTCAATATTTGGTATGAGCTGCTCTGTCATTTAAAAAAAAAAAATATGTTGAATATTAAATAGCAAATACATTTTAGGGAGATTAATTAGGCTGTTTACCTTGTGGATGTTCACAATCTGCGAAAGTAACTGAAAATATAAAAGATATGTATTTAGTTAAAGCATTTGACCAACAATATTTTCTTTATACACATTACGTTTAAGGAGCGAGATACATGAATAAAAGTAATTGCCTTTCCAAATATGTCTTATACAGCTACTTGGAATTATTTTTTTCTGAAATCTAGCGAAGGAACATTGGATTTATTATCGCCGAGTGAGTTTTTATTATTTCAATAACATATGAACGACTTTTTTTCTATCGTTAGTTAAATACAAAGCAACGTCTGTTTGTGCTATGCGAGAAGCCATACTTGATACATTGGCTAAAACATACATAATTATTTGAACGCAAATAGCTGTATGCACGCCATACCACACAAATCTTTAACTTTAATTGATCAAAACCTACACGGTATGATATGTGCATAGTTTTGTCCGCATTTTCCCCAATTAGAAACAAATTGGAGTTAAAACGCATTTAGTACCTGAAACATATTCAAGAGTAAAGTACATATTCGTCGATGTTGCGCTTTATTTTTATATACGTTGTGATAATTGCTGTGCAAATTAGAGGATTTGATAGTAGGTTGTTTATTACCATAAGACATTATTCGATTAAAAATACTCATTTTAATTTTTCCGTAGTTTACTTGTAAATAGACTTATTTTTTACAATTAACATGTAGATACAGTCTGTGGTTGAAGTTATGCTGAAGCCGTTAATGACTTTCTGTATATTCTGAAGCAAATGTTTGAAGATATATGTAAGACTCAAATCTATGGTGGGTTCCAGGTTTCTGACAATTTCATAATCTCTGGTAAATATGAAGTGAAAAACGCCAGAACAATCTCAAATCTATGGCAGTTTTTTTGTTTTCACCAAATCTGTGGCAGATTTATATATAACGTAGATTTTCCGTCACAATTTAAATGGCGTCATGTAACAATGACGGCTCGTTATATAGAAGGAAAAAGAGAAAAAAAGCCAACTTTCAAGTAATCTAATCCATGAATAAAGTTTAACTAAGAATCGTGTGTATTGCCATCAAAATATTTTACTATATATTTTGCTGTTTTGTTGTTATTTGTTTTATCCCTATGAAGTCTCTAGATGTAACACATGTCTAATATAAAAATATTGATCGCGGTAATCAGTCATAAGCAAACCTGTTCTCTGGACTGGTCAAAAGCATACTTATCAACATGTCTAGTTTAGAGCAGATTTTTCAATATATCTGCAGCAGTCCTTACAAAAACCTAGATCAGGTTTATCAACGACGAAGTTAACATTATTGTGTGCTTAAAATGTCTCAGGTTAACTTGGAAATCAGTCAAACAGTCTGTTCAAAGATCATTTTTCTATAGGTTTTGAATGCACTTATCTGGATGTCGTGAATCTCCAAAAGATATCGTGTTCAAATAAATATTTAGACGCTCTGTTTCTAACTTCAGTAGCTCTCAAGTAAGATTATAATCTCAACCTGTCATGGAATTACATGCTTCTCTTTGCCAAAAGTACGCAGGATAATTGAATCTCTAAGTAAAAATGTTAGAGTCTTGTTATGAGTACATATGTTAGATGTACAATTACGCAATATATCTGGGTCGGCATCGAATCTGAGGCGACTTAATTTCCCAGAGCTGTACAGTGTCATATGCTAACTATTTGTATGCATTGGCTGTCCTAAGCTGTATTTTGATATACATTTCTGCCATATGCTATCTTTCATAGTAGAGTTTATAAATACCGTGTTTATGCGATAACTTGTTTTCTCCTCGCAAGAATATCATTGTGTTTTTATAAGTCGTTTCATTTAAATAATGCATTAACCATCCAACCGACACAATTTTCTACATTAAGCGTAATATGTGATCTATTACCTGATGTTTACGCAATGGAAGAAAAGTTCATACATGTACTCGTTTAATAGATGATTATGTGTAGCGGGTTTGCTTCCCCTCAGTACAGGTAGAACATATAAAGCCAGTCTTAATCAGCTGAGCTGGGGAATTGATTCTTTGGCTCAGAGGGTTCACCCACTAACTGTCACGCAGACGACCGGGGTTCGAATCCCGGTGGAGACGATATGAATTTGTAGAGTAGATACGTGCTCTCCGGTTACATTTGGCCCCCAACTAAAAAATCCACGATGGTAATCTGGAGTATGTCCAGGGTTTGTGTTGTTAAGAGTAAGATATAATGACTCTTGTGGTGGGAAAATAGTGTAGCGGGGTTGCTTCCCCTCAGTACAGGTAGAACATATAAAGGCAGTCTTAATCAACTGAGCTAGGAAATTGAGTGTTTACTCAGTGGGTTAACGCACTGACTGTCACGCTGACGACCGGGGTTCGAATCCCGGTGGTGACAATATGAATTTGTAGAGTAGATACGTGCTCTCCGGTTATATTGTTGTAAATTAAATTTAAATGCAAGAGCCACGTTTTTTTTAGGTACTCCATGTAATGCAATTTTGGACATAATAAGGAATATAGCAATGATATGGCAATTTGGTTTTGACAAAACAGATAATTAATTAATTGACATAACACAGATATACAGTGTCCTGCAATGAAAGCAAATACATGTAACATAATAAAGAAATGACAGGTCGTTAATACAACCGACGTAAACAAAATCATTAAATGTTTACACTATAATACAGTAACGGTGTGCAATAACATTCGGTTTAATGTTTGCCATCTGTATATCCAGAAAAAAAGAAGTTTATACTTGTACATTCGTACAAAAATGAACTAGAATATGATGAATGAGAATAAGACAAAAAAAAATTAAAGAGCTTAAAACTTATAGTATAGATCGTTCTTTCGTCAAGTATTACCTGATCGGAACAATGTATTTGCCCAATTCTAGTGTGATATACGCCTTTTATCACATATTTTTTTACGAATACGTCGGGTTTTGCATATACAATAACCTCAAAATTGCCCTGCATCCTTAACGACACGTTTGTGATAAAATGTTTAAGATTTTACCTGTAATCTTTCATTAAATTGTTTTAGTTGACCTTGTTTTTTTCTCTTTTCTGCAGAACTTAAATATGTGATAAAACGATTCATAAGATGTCTTTTCCATATTGACCCGGGTATCATCCCTCGACCCATATCGGCCCTCGGCTATGGACTGGAGGCAGATATGGGAGTCTCGGGATGATACCAGGGCCAATGTGGAAAAGGGTATGTTATAATACATACTTTTTATTCTATATTCAAAGCGCATACATACATTGTAGACAACTTCATAAACTTATGTTTTGATCTGATTTTGGTGAGATATATATTAAAAATTATAACGTTGGTTTGAGATTATTGATCAATGAAGATGTCTCAACGAAGTAATTGAGTCACAAAATATATGCATTGATGGATTAAACTAATAGTTTATCTGAACCGAAAAACTTCCTTGGATACAAATATAAGTTTTTAGAAATTTGATATGAACTTCTTATATTGAAATCAAGCGGGCCCAGGAACAATCCAGTAGATCAAGTTGTAACCATTCTTAATTACATTGTAATACCAATTTCTTAATTCCTACATTTTATGATCGGGTTGTTGTTTCTTTGACACATTTCCAATTTTCATTCTCAATTTTAATTAAGAGTTATTTAAAGCTGGTACACATATTTGTTGTTATTGAATACATTTTGCAACATTTTTTGCTTCATATTTTTTAAGAAATTCATATTTGCATGCTTGTAGTATAATAATTGTGCGTGTATCTCAAGAATAGAAATTCAGATCTTGTATCTGTTTCTAAATACTGAAATAGGTGTTGCTTATGGTAATGTAGACCAAAGCCTTTTTTTCGTCTGGTATCCCTAGCCTATATTTTTTTATTGTAATATTTAGAAGTGTTCGGATTTATATTACTAATGAGGATACTTTCGTTATTATAAAACACACATGCAACCACGCATCCCATATTGCATGATAGGACCCTTCTTAATATGAAAACTATATGATGTGGAAGAAGTATCATGGTAAACATAATTAGAAGCTGAATGTGGATCAATCGTGGTTTGGCACAAATAAATAAACAAAAATTGCGTATTGCGTTTTTAAAGTCAGTCAGTATATATGGGGTCAATAAATTCAATATTTGGTATGAGCTGCTCTGTCATTTAAAAAAAAAAATATGTTGAATATTAAATAGCAAATACATTTTAGGGAGATTAATTAGGCTGTTTACCTTGTGGATGTTCACAATCTGCGAAAGTAACTGAAAATATAAAAGATATGTATTTAGTTAAAGCATTTGACCAACAATATTTTCTTTATACACATTACGTTTAAGGAGCGAGATACATGAATAAAAGTAATTGCCTTTCCAAATATGTCTTATACAGCTACTTGGAATTATTTTTTTCTGAAATCTAGCGAAGGAACATTGGATTTATTATCGCCGAGTGAGTTTTTATTATTTCAATAACATATGAACGACTTTTTTTCTATCGTTAGTTAAATACAAAGCAACGTCTGTTTGTGCTATGCGAGAAGCCATACTTGATACATTGGCTAAAACATACATAATTATTTGAACGCAAATAGCTGTATGCACGCCATACCACACAAATCTTTAACTTTAATTGATCAAAACCTACACGGTATGATATGTGCATAGTTTTGTCCGCATTTTCCCCAATTAGAAACAAATTGGAGTTAAAACGCATTTAGTACCTGAAACATATTCAAGAGTAAAGTACATATTCGTCGATGTTGCGCTTTATTTTTATATACGTTGTGATAATTGCTGTGCAAATTAGAGGATTTGATAGTAGGTTGTTTATTACCATAAGACATTATTCGATTAAAAATACTCATTTTAATTTTTCCGTAGTTTACTTGTAAATAGACTTATTTTTTACAATTAACATGTAGATACAGTCTGTGGTTGAAGTTATGCTGAAGCCGTTAATGACTTTCTGTATATTCTGAAGCAAATGTTTGAAGATATATGTAAGACTCAAATCTATGGTGGGTTCCAGGTTTCTGACAATTTCATAATCTCTGGTAAATATGAAGTGAAAAACGCCAGAACAATCTCAAATCTATGGCAGTTTTTTTGTTTTCACCAAATCTGTGGCAGATTTATATATAACGTAGATTTTCCGTCACAATTTAAATGGCGTCATGTAACAATGACGGCTCGTTATATAGAAGGAAAAAGAGAAAAAAAGCCAACTTTCAAGTAATCTAATCCATGAATAAAGTTTAACTAAGAATCGTGTGTATTGCCATCAAAATATTTTACTATATATTTTGCTGTTTTGTTGTTATTTGTTTTATCCCTATGAAGTCTCTAGATGTAACACATGTCTAATATAAAAATATTGATCGCGGTAATCAGTCATAAGCAAACCTGTTCTCTGGACTGGTCAAAAGCATACTTATCAACATGTCTAGTTTAGAGCAGATTTTTCAATATATCTGCAGCAGTCCTTACAAAAACCTAGATCAGGTTTATCAACGACGAAGTTAACATTATTGTGTGCTTAAAATGTCTCAGGTTAACTTGGAAATCAGTCAAACAGTCTGTTCAAAGATCATTTTTCTATAGGTTTTGAATGCACTTATCTGGATGTCGTGAATCTCCAAAAGATATCGTGTTCAAATAAATATTTAGACGCTCTGTTTCTAACTTCAGTAGCTCTCAAGTAAGATTAATATTATAATCTCAACCTGTCATGGAATTACATGCTTCTCTTTGCCAAAAGTACGCAGGATAATTGAATCTCTAAGTAAAAATGTTAGAGTTTTGTTATGAGTACATATGTTAGATTGGTTTTTTTGTTTGTCTTTTTCATTTTTAGCCATGGCGTTGTCAGTTTGTTTTAGATTTACGAGTTTGACTGTCCCTTTGGTATCTTTCGTCCCTCTTTTAAGCACTATATCTTGTTCTGCATTGAATCTTAGGTGCACTTAATTTCCCAAAGTTGTACAGTGTCATATGCTAACTATTAGTTTGCATTGGCTGTCCTAAGCTGTATTTTGATATACATATCTGCTACAGATGGGTGCGGTCCTAACCTTGACAAAAGTTAACTTAGAGTTAACTTGTTGACTGCTTTCTAAGTTAACTTGAGAATTTTTAAGCAGTCAAGCAAGTTAACTTCGTCGTTGGCGGACCAGACCTACGGTCTGCTTTTTGAGGACTGCTGCAGACCTATCGACAAGTCTGCTCCAGACCAGACCTGTGGACAAGTCTGCTTTTGACCAGTCCTGAGGACAGGTCTGCCCCAGACCAGACCTGTGGACAAGTCTGCTTTTGACCAGTCCTGAGGACAGGTCTGCCTCAGCCCAGACCTGTGGACAGGTCTGCTCCTGACCAGACCTGAGGACAGGTCTGCTTCTGACCAGACCTGTGGACAAGTCTGCTATTGACCAGACCTGAGGACAGGTCTGCTTATGACAGATTATCGTTATAAGAGTTTTCATATCAGACTTGACCTTTCATTAAAATATGTAAACAACATTCGCATTGTTTTTCCACAGATATCATTTATTATTTACTCGTTAGACTCTACTAGATATTATACGTCAAATGCTCTCTTTTATTTGATATACATGTATTCTTATATAAATAAATAAATGGCTATACGATCACACAGAGTGTTTTTTTATTGGAAGGCGGATAGAAAGGTTATCCAACGCATCGGAACAATATTCTTATATCACGGGATATCGGCAACATTGTCTACGTTACTTCGTTCCCCGTTGTTTACCTGTCCCTTCCTAAATTTCACTTTATGCATAAATTTATACTTGCATGGATATTTCATTGATATTCAACTTGTTTGCATTGGATTTACTATTCTATTTCCCGCAGAATATTCTAACAGAAATTGTACAGTGTCCGTAAGCATACGGTGTGGTAAAACTATCAACAATCCCGTCAAATTCGTCAAATTTGTCATTGCCGATATTTATATGGGACGTCCTAAAATTATACTCAATGCGCACTTTAATGAAACAGTTGCCACTTGACGTTTAACTATAAACAAAATCAATCAACCGACATAATAGATTCCAAGAAGAGAACCTCGTATACTTTTTTTATTAAATCATTGTAAATAGTAGTAGTACAAATGAATTCAGACATGTCAGTGTTGGTACGGATTCGTTGGTACTTTGATGATGTGGCATAATAGTTTTGTTTTACAGAACACCATCATGAACTCCTATAAATGATGTGACTGTTATTATGAATAAAGAGATGAAATTCTGATATTCTCAATTTATTCAGAATATTTTTTGCTTTAATAGTTTTCAAATATTATTGATTATGTGAACATTTACAGTCCTACTAAAAAGTGAACAGGAGCGCCAGGAGAAGACATTAAGGCGCTCGTTACAATGGAATGCGGGTATATAGATTTGCAAATAAAAGTGCACATATGATCAGTTTTGGTCAAATAGTTTTGTTTTCCAAGTCAGCATGAGGTATTAAAACTACCGAAATTTTGTTACGTATCAATATTTTGAATAAAAGGAGGACACGCTTGTATCCTAAGCGAACAAATATTTGTGGTTATTAAATTGCAATGTTGCTGTCCATTGTCATGATTATATTATACATTGATTCCTGACATAAAAAATATGGCTGATTAATACTATGCGGGTACGTCATGGTGTATATAGATTTACAAATTAAAGTGCACATATGGTCAGTTTTGGTGGATGCGGTCAAATAATTTTGTTGTACTTGTCAGCTGGAGGTATCAAAACTACTGAAATTTTGTTACGTATCAATATTTTGAATAAAATGAGGACATGCTGGTATCCTAAATTTATGCTAACAAAAATTTGTTGTTATTATATTGCAATATTGCTGTCCATTGTCATGATTGTATTATACATTGAATCCTAACATAAAAAATATGACTGATTTACTATGTGCGTATATAGATTTACAAATAAAAGTGCATATATGGTCAGTTTTGGTGGATGCGGTCAAATAATTTTGTTGTACTAGTCAACTGGAGGCATCAAAACTACTGAAATTTTGTTACGTATTAGTATTTTAAGTAAAAGAGGACATGCTGGCACCCTTAATTTAGGCGAACAAAAATTTGTTGTTATTATATTGCAATATTGCTGTCCATTGTCATGATTGTATTATACATTGATTCTGGCATAAAAAATATGGCTGATTAACTATGCGGGTATATAGATTTAGAATTTAAAGTGCATATATGGTCAGTTTTGGTGGATGCGGTCAAATAATTTTGTTGTACTTGTCAGCTGGAGGTATCAAAACTACTGAAATTTTGTTACGTATCAATATTTTGAATAAAATGAGGTCATGCTGGTATCCTAAATTTATGCTAACAAAAATTTGTTGTTATTATATCGCAATATTGCTGTCCATTGTCATGATTGTATTATACATTAAATCCTGACATAAAAAAAATGACTGATTTACTGTCCGGGTATATAGATTTTCAAATTAAAGTGCACATATGGTCAGTTTTGGTGGATGCGGTCAATAATTTTGTTGTACAAATCAACTGGAGGTATCAAAACTACTGAAATTTTGTTAGGTATCAATATTTTGAATAAAATGAGGACATGCTGGTATTCTAAATTTATGCGAACAAAAATTCGTTGTTATTATTTTGCAATATTGCTGTCCATTGTAATGATTGTATTATACATTAAATCCTGACATAAAAAATATGGCTGATTTACTATGTGGGTATATAGATTTACAAATTAAAGTGCATATATGGTCAGTTTTGGTGGATGCGGTCAAATAATTTTGTTGTACAAGTCAACTGGAGGCTTCAAAACTACTGAAATTTTGTTACGTATCAGTATTTTAAGTAAAAAGAGGACATGCTGGCACCCTTAATTTAGGCGAACAAAAATTTGTTGTTATTATATTGCAATATTGCTGTCCATTGTCATGATTGTATTATACATTGAATCCTGACATTAAAAATAAGGCTGATTTACTTTGCTGGTATATAGATTTACAATTTAAATATCACACATGGTCAGTTTTGGTGGATGTGATCAAATAATTTTGTTGTACTAGTCAACTGGAGGCATCAGAACTACTGAAATTTTGTTACGTATTAGTATTTTAAGTAAAAGAGGACATGCTGGCACCCTTAATTTAGGCGAACAAAAATTTGATGTTATTATATTGAAATATTGCTGTCCATTGTCATGATTGTATTATACATTGAATCCTGATATAAAAAATATGGCTGATTTACTATGTGGGTATATAGATTTACAAATTAAAGTGCATATATCATGTTTATGGTCAGTTTTGGTGGATGCCGTCAAATAATTTTGTTGTACAAGTCAACTGGAGGCTTCTAAACTACTGAAATTTTGTTAGGTATCAGTATTTTAAGTAAAAAGAGGACATGCTGGCACCCTTAATTTAGGCGAACAAAAATTTGTTGTTATTATATTGCAATTTTGCTGTCCATTGTCATGATTGTATTATACATTGAATCCTGATATAAAAAATATGGCTGATTTACTATGTGGGTATATAGATTTACAAATTAAAGTGCACATATGGTCAGTTTTGGTGGATGCGGTCAAATAATTTTGTTGTACTTGTCAACTGGAGGTATCAAAACTACTGAAATTTTGTTACGTATCAATATTTTGAATAAAATGAGGACATGCTGGTATCCTAAATTTATGCGAACAAAAATTTGATGTTATTATATTGAAATATTGCTGTCCATTGTCATGATTGTATTATACATTGAATCCTGATATAAAAAATATGGCTGATTTACTATGTGGGTATATAGATTTACAAATTAAAGTGCATATATCATGTTTATGGTCAGTTTTGGTGGATGCGGTAAAATAATTTTGTTGTACCTGTCAGCTGGAGGTATCAAAACTACTGAAATTTTGTTACGTATCAATATTTTGAATAAAATGAGGTCATGCTGGTATCCTAAATTTATGCTTACAAAAATTTGTTGTTATTATATTGCAATATTGCTGTCCATTGTCATGATTGTATTATACATTGAATCCTGACATTAAAAATAAGGCTGATTTACTTTGCTGGTATATAGATTTACAATTTAAAGTTCACACATGGTCAGTTTTGGTGGATGTGATCAAATAATTTTGTTGTACTTGTCAGCTGGAGGTATAAAAACTACTGAAATTTTGTTACGTATCAATATTTTGAATAAAATGAGGACATGCTGGTATCCTAAATTTATGCGAACCAAAATTTTTTGTTATTATATTGCAATTTTGCTGTCCATTGTCATGATTGTATTATACATTGAATCCTGATATAAAAAATATGGCTGATTTACTATGTGGGTATATAGATTTACAAATTAAAGTGCACATATGGTCAGTTTTGGTGGATGCGGTCAAATAATTTTGTTGTACTTGTCAACTGGAGGTATCAAAACTACTGAAATTTTGTTACGTATCAATATTTTGAATAAAATGAGGACATGCTGGTATCCTAAATTTATGCGAACAAAAATTTGATGTTATTATATTGAAATATTGCTGTCCATTGTCATGATTGTATTATACATTGAATCCTGATATAAAAAATATGGCTGATTTACTATGTGGGTATATAGATTTACAAATTAAAGTGCATATATCATGTTTATGGTCAGTTTTGGTGGATGCCGTCAAATAATTTTGTTGTACAAGTCAACTGGAGGCTTCTAAACTACTGAAATTTTGTTACGTTTCAGTATTTTAAGTAAAAAGAGGACATGCTGGCACCCTTAATTTAGGCGAACAAAAATTTGTTGTTATTATATTGCAATATTGCTGTCCATTGTCATGATTGTATTATACATTGAATCCTGACATTAAAAATAAGGCTGATTTACTGTGCTGGTATATAGATTTACAATTTAACGTTCACATATGGTCAGTTTTGGTAATGCGGTCAAATAATTTTGTTGTACAAATCAACTGGAGGTATCAAAACTACTGAAATTTTATTACGTATCAATATTTTGAATAAAATGAGGACATGCTGGTATCCTAAATTTATGCGAACAAAAAATCGTTGTTATTATTTTGCAATATTGCTGTCCATTATCATGATTGTATTATACATTAAATCCTGACATAAAAAATATGGCTGATTTACTATATGGGTATATAGATTTACAAATTAAAGTGCATATATGGTCAGTTTTGGTGGATGGGGTCAAATAATTTTGTTGTACAAGTCAACTGGAGGCTTCAAAACTGCTGAAATTTTATTACTTATCAGTATTTTAAGTAAAAAGAGGACATGCTGGCACCCTTAATTTAGGCGAACCAAAATTTTTTGTTATTATATTGCAATTTTGCTGTCCATTGTCATATTTGTATTATACATTGAATCCTGATATAAAAAATATGGCTGATTTACTATGTGGATATATAGATTTACAAATCAAAGTGAACATATGGTCAGTTTTGGTGGATGCGGTCAAATAATTTTGTTGTACTTGTCAACTGGAGGTATCAAAACTACTGAAATTTTGTTACGTATCAATATTTTGAATAAAATGAGGACATGCTGGTATCCTAAATTTATGCGAACAAAAATTTGATGTTATCATATTGAAATATTGCTGTCCATTTTCATGATTGTATTATACATTGAATCCTGATATAAAAAATATGGCTGATTTACTATGTGGGTATATAGATTTACAAATTAAAGTGCATATATCATGTTTATGGTCAGTTTTGGTGGATGCCGTCAAATAATTTTGTTGTACAAGTCAACTGGAGGCTTCTAAACTACTGAAATTTTGTTACGTTTCAGTATTTTAAGTAAAAAGAGGACATGCTGGCACCCTTAATTTAGGCGAACAAAAATTTGTTGTTATTATATTGCAATATTGCTGTCCATTGTCATGATTGTATTATACATTAAATCCTGACATAAAAAATATGGCTGATTTACTATATGGGTATATAGATTTACAAATTAAAGTGCATATATGGTCAGTTTTGGTGGATGGGGTCAAATAATTTTGTTGTACAAGTCAACTGGAGGCTTCAAAACTGCTGAAATTTTATTACTTATCAGTATTTTAAGTAAAAAGAGGACATGCTGGCACCCTTAATTTAGGCGAACAAAAATTTGTTGTTATTATATTGCAATATTGCTGTCCATTGTCATGATTGTATTATACATTGAATCCTGACATTAAAAATAAGGCTGATTTACTTTGCTGGTATATAGATTTACAATTTTAAGTTCACACATGGTCAGTTTTGGTGGATGTGGTCAAATAATTTTGTTGTACTTGTCAGCTGGAGGTATAAAAACTACTGAAATTTTGTTACGTATCAATATTTTGAATAAAATGAGCACATGCTGGTATCCTAAATTTATGCGAACCAAAATTTTTTGTTATTATATTGCAATTTTGCTGTCCATTGTCATATTTGTATTATACATTGAATCCTGATATAAAAAATATGGCTGATTTACTATGTGGGTATATAGATTTACAAATCAAAGTGCACATATGGTCAGTTTTGGTGGATGCGGTCAAATAATTTTGTTGTACTTGTCAACTGGAGGTATCAAAACTACTGAAATTTTGTTACGTATCAATATTTTGAATAAAATGAGGACATGCTGGTATCCTAAATTTATGCGAACAAAAATTTGATGTTATCATATTGAAATATTGCTGTCCATTGTCATGATTGTATTATACATTGAATCCTGATATAAAAAATATGGCTGATTTACTATGT
The DNA here is from genome assembly GCF_036588685.1 of Mytilus trossulus. Lineage (NCBI taxonomy): Eukaryota > Metazoa > Mollusca > Bivalvia > Mytilida > Mytilidae > Mytilus > Mytilus trossulus. Next base: position 5,181,523 of record NC_086383.1, on the reverse strand, counting down.
GGGTATATAGATTTACAAATTAAAGTGCATATATCATGTTTATGGTCAGTTTTGGTGGATGCCGTCAAATAATTTTGTTGTACAAGTCAACTGGAGGCTTCTAAACTACTGAAATTTTGTTACGTATCAGTATTTTAAGTAAAAAGAGGACATGCTGGCACCCTTAATTTAGGCGAACAAAAATTTGTTGTTATTATATTGCAATTTTGCTGTCCATTGTCATGATTGTATTATACATTGAATCCTGATATAAAAAATATGGCTGATTTACTATGTGGGTATATAGATTTACAAATTAAAGTGCACATATGGTCAGTTTTGGTGGATGCGGTCAAATAATTTTGTTGTACTTGTCAACTGGAGGTATCAAAACTACTGAAATTTTGTTACGTATCAATATTTTGAATAAAATGAGGACATGCTGGTATCCTAAATTTATGCGAACAAAAATTTGATGTTATTATATTGAAATATTGCTGTCCATTGTCATGATTGTATTATACATTGAATCCTGATATAAAAAATATGGCTGATTTACTATGTGGGTATATAGATTTACAAATTAAAGTGCATATATCATGTTTATGGTCAGTTTTGGTGGATGCCGTCAAATAATTTTGTTGCACAAGTCAACTGGAGGCTTCTAAACTACTGAAATTTTGTTACGTATCAGTATTTTAAGTAAAAAGAGGACATGCTGGCACCCTTAATTTAGGCGAACAAAAATTTGTTGTTATTATATTGCAATATTGCTGTCCATTGTCATGATTGTATTATACATTGAATCCTGACATTAAAAATAAGGCTGATTTACTTTGCTGGTATATAGATTTACAATTTAAAGTTCACATATGGTCAGTTTTGGTAATGCGGTCAAATAATTTTGTTGTACAAATCAACTGGAGGTATCAAAACTACTGAAATTTTGTTACATATCAATATTTTGAATAAAATGAGGACATGCTGGTATCCTAAATTTATGCGAACAAAAATTCGTTGTTATTATTTTGCAATATTGCTGTCCATTGTCATGATTGTATTATACATTAAATCCTGACATAAAAAATATGGCTGATTTACTATGTGGGTATATAGATTTACAAATTAAAGTGCATATATGGTCAGTTTGGTGGATGCGGTCAAATAATTTTCTTGTACTTGTCAGCTGGAGGTATAAAAACTACTGAAATTTTGTTACGTATCAATATTTTGAATAAAATGAGCACATGCTGGTATCCTAAATTTAGGCGAACCAAAATTTGTTGTTATTATATTGCAATATTGCTGTCCATTGTCATGATTGTATTATACATTGAATCCTGATATAAAAAATATGGCTGATTTACTATGTGGGTAAATAGATTTACAAATTAAAGTGCACATATGGTCAGTTTTGGTGGATGCGGTCAAATAATTTTGTTGTACTTGTCAACTGGAGGTATCAAAACTACTGAAATTTTGTTACGTATCAATATTTTGAATAAAATGAGGACATGCTGGTATCCTAAATTTATGCGAACAAAAATTTGATGTTATCATATTGAAATATTGCTGTCCATTGTCATGATTGTATTATACATTGAATCCTGATATAAAAAATATGGCTGATTTACTATGTGGGTATATAGATTTACAAATTAAAGTGCATATATCATGTTTATGGTCAGTTTTGGTGGATGCCGTCAAATAATTTTGTTGTACAAGTCAACTGGAGGCTTCTAAACTACTGAAATTTTGTTACGTATCAGTATTTTAAGTAAAAAGAGGACATGCTGGCACCCTTAATTTAGGCGAACAAAAATTTGTTGTTATTATATTGCAATATTGCTGTCCATTGTCATGATTGTATTATACATTGAATCCTGACATTAAAAATAAGGCTGATTTACTGTGCTGGTATATAGATTTACAATTTAAAGTTCACATATGGTCAGTTTTGGTAATGCGGTCAAATAATTTTGTTGTACAAGTCAGCTGGAGGTATCAAAACTACTGAAATTTTGTTACGTATCAATATTTTGAATAAAATGAGGACATGCTGGTATCCTAAATTTATGCAAACCAAAATTTTTTGTTATTTTATTGCAATTTTGCTGTCCATTGTCATGATTGTATTATACATTGAATCCTGACATAGAAAATATGGCTGATTTACTATGCGGGTATATAGATTTACAAATTAAAGTGCATACATGGTCAGTTTTGGTGGATGCGGTCAAATAATTTTGTTGTACAAGTCAACTGGAGGCATCAAAACTACTGAAATTTTGTTACGTATCAGTATTTTGAGTAAAAAGAGGACATGCTGGCACCCTTAATTTAGGCGAACAAAAATTTGTAGTCATTATTTAAATGAATTAAATTATTGCTGATTGTGGCTGCATTGTTCAAGGATGTATAACTAACAAGGACGTATGTACACCTAACATCAAATATACTTCTTTTCAAAAATATACATAATACGATTGAATTTGATCTTGGAATATATATGACGCCCGACAAGCAAAAACGACCCTTATGGCAAAAATTATGAATTATCAGATTTTTAATTAATTAAACAGAAAATACTTATGCCAACACAATGTAAAAAATTTGAAAACGATCGGTGAAAAATTAGTTTAGAAATTTCCATTTTGGTAACACATGAAATGTGTTCTAACGTAAAATTCAACGTAACGTTGAAATCATACACTTTGACGTCGATTTAAGTTTGCTGCAATTTACTTCTTTACTCTTCTGCTGGTGATTGACAAAATGTAACCTGATATCCCTTCCTAGCATATGGACGATTTTTTTTTATACATGTATAGGTGTTCCTACCTAACACGTGCAGTTCTGACTGCATGAATATCTATAGGACGAGCCAACTTATCGAACTATTATCAGGAACGATGCAGAGTATCTATTTCTTATATTTTGTGCATGGTTTTTTTTGCAAAATTAATTTCTGATTTATCATGAGCAACGATGAAATAATGGTACTTTCTGATACCATAGAATAGGTTTAATCTAAACAGATAAAATTGGTTTCTTATCTATCCATTTTCTAAGTAGTTTCATCGTTCTCTTGCTTACAATGTTAACCAACTTAACTTATTGATGATGATTTTTGGAAGAATTCTGTCACATGCGATACAGTATCACAGTTTGATCGTCAATACTTTTTTTTAGCTTGACAAAATCTACCAAACGTTTAGTATGACCAAAGGCTTATTTTTTCTTATATTGTCCAGTTACATGTAGCACACACAAAGCAAGATAGTCAGTCATATACCGATTTTTTTCCCCTACAATAATAGAACAATAAAGACTTTCATTTGTTGGATTTCAAATATAAAAGACTTCTTTTTATTTTGGTAGAAATTTCAGTGTTATCTAAAATGTAATAAAAAAAAACAACACTGAAGTGTTAACTCCTGATTCTTACAGGGCACTATCTGTTTTTCATGGGGTTCGTGTTGCTCAAACTTTAAATTTCTGTGTTATGTTTTGTATCACTCGTTTGATTTTAAGACATGGTCATCTGAGTTTTCTGTTTATGCATGTAATTTATGATTGCACGCGTGGTGTTTGTTTATATTTATTTGATATTAAGGATCAACTTGACTGATTTTTACTCTTATTTGAACTTTCTCAGGTTCAGATTGAATCTATTTATATTGCCAGTTAAAACACTTTGTCCATTCAAAATCAAATTGACAATAAAATTATTAATGAAATATAGATTAAAGGAGCTCATTGTGGGAATTTGTCGTGGAAGGTCAGTGTTTTGAACTTTTAATCTAAAGGAGTGGAATGTATTTTGCCAATAGGGCGTTTAATACTGGTATTAATTTACAGCCGATTCTATTGAGTGTGAAGGCAAAGGTAATATCTTTTGTTAGCTTGATTCGTGACTAGCTTAACCGTGAAGTCATTTTTAGTTCAGGTGAACTACACTCCTTTAAATGTAAACTCATCCGACAGATAACCAATCTATATGTCTTTAATAAGACCAGGCTACTCCGAAAGGATTGTCGTATACCTTAGCTAATCAAAGTTATTACCCTTGCCTACACACTCAATGGAATCGGCTGTAATTAATTTAATTGTTTCAGATTTTTCATATCGGGGTCTTTTATAGCCGACAATACGGTATGTTTTATCTCAATGTTGAAGGCATATACGTACGACATGGGACTATTATACTAGTATAAGGGTCCCACCTACGACATAAGAATATATAGATGCAAACATAATGTGCGGACAGCAAGGCGACCAGACATTTGTTCATTCTGTTCAGTGCACATATCTAGTCTATAAATGCTCCGTGTTTAAGACCGTACTTTGACCTATAAGGGTTTACCTTTTTAAGTTATGACATGGATGGTGAGTTGTTTCACTGGCACTCATTCTCATGCTCATCTTCTTATATCTACATCCAGTTCCATTTGTCTGAAATGCTGGTACATATATGTGTCAAAAACCGACTGTTTTGATTCACAAGAAGATAACACAATCTGAGGTTCAGAGTCATGTCTGTTATGAGGTACTGTTTGTGGTAAACCATGCAGACTAGCCTATTTTTTCAAATATTGTACCATATTTGAAAATTCCCTCAGACGTCTATTAAAATTTTGATATTTTCTTTGTATTTCTATTACTGTTGATGTGTTTAAACAAAGATTTTAAACGGGACTCTCGAATACTATAGATAACAGCTATACATCTCGACAAACTTACCTGTTGTCAAAAGTTTATGTAAATTTGTGTTCGCTTTCGCTCTCCGTATCTAGAACGGGATTTATCTACGCCTTTTTATTTTAATTTACCCAATAAATACGTATCTTTGCCTTCTTTGGATTTCTACATATATTATCTTCAATGTAATCGTTAAATGAGAACTGCAGCTGCGTGGGCAATTTCTTCCGTTTCAGATATATTTCTTGCAATAAATATATACGCATGTAAATGTTTACAATCAAAATATAACGTACGTAAAACTAAAAGAGATTTAAACGAAAAATAACATTTAAAAACTTTATTAAACAACATTAAAAATATATCTCGTGTGCGAAATTTAATCTGTCCGTCTTCGTAATAAATATTAACTATTTTTATGTATTACTATAATTATAATAAGTTTTGCTGGATATCGATTCGAAGTGAACTTGAAAATTTCAATATTATGCAAAAGTAAAATAGATCGTTTTTTAACATCTAAAGTATGACATTTCAAGATTGAAAAAAATATGAAGAACAAATAGATTATTTGATGTGATCTAATTATATGGTGTTTTGTCAGCCTGTGCTGCCTCAATTACTCCTTGCTTCATGTTTACAGATCATTGTAATATATCCAGCATCTTTTTTTTGAAAATTAACGCAACATTGCAAAATTGCATTTGTTTCTGTTTTTGTTTCTGATTTTTACATGGCGTTTAAAAATTCCATTGAAAGTTTATTATCGGATTGTTAACCTTATCTTTCCGTGAATTAAGAGATTTACACGATGGGTGATACAGTCAGTGACTTTTGATCATTAAGTCAAAAACATCAATTTATAAATTGTCTTCTCGTCGTTGTATAACCTTTCGTACTGGATTTGCGTATTTATTTCAAAAAAGTTAAAACAACTCAATTTAAGTCAAACAATATCCCGCATCTCGTTTTATTCACAATCAAAGAAAATTAAGACAAATGAAATTGAACTGCGACCATTAAATAGTATACATATATTTCAAAACATTGTAACAATGATTAACCAGCTGAAGCAATCTCGTGTATGCATCCAAAATTGTTAATCATTTTTTGGATAAGCTCAAGCCTCTAGCATCTTTTATTTTCGATCGTTGTTTTTTCTTCCTTTCTTTGTTGTTTTGTTTCTTCATGGCCTACCATACAGACCATTTAAGAATAAAAGATGAAAAGATTTTTTTTTCGATTGGAAGCAGAACACCTATATTTTGGTCACTTTTAGAAAATGTAAAACAATAATTACGATGAAACTGAATAAAATTGAGAAAGGAAAATTAATGCAGAATCTGTCAAAAAGACAACATTCTAGCCAAAGAATCGAATTGTAGGTTTATTATAGTTTTTGTGCCGTATGAGCCGAGCTAATTCCATCCCCTTTCCACTTAGACAATGAGTTGCCGGGACCTCTAAAGCCGATTTTGGCGATTCTAGTAGGAGATTTAAGTAAACGTTAAAGCATTTAAAACAAGTGAAACATTTAAGTTACTGCTTACTGATGATACCCCCGCCAAAATATTTTGATAAACAGGAAGTTGTTGGGTGATGAATCTGAAAACGCATCGCACGATATAAGTGAATTATATAAACCATGAAACCAAACTATAGAAATCCTTGTAATGCGACGAAAATATTCATGGGAGAAACGGACGGACTGTAGGATGAATTGACTAAAGTGTATCCCCACTTTTTTTTTTTAAGTGAGTGATATAATTATGAACTGATATTTGTTTCATACTTACAGTTTTAAACGCATTGCAAATTTTTATGCCCCACCTACGATAGTAGAGGGTCATTATGTTTTCTGGTCGTTCGTTTGTTCGTCGTACCGTTCGTTCTTCCCAGTTCAGGTTAAAGTTTTTGGCCAAGGTAGTTTTTTAGGAAGTTGAAGTCCGATCAACTTGAAACTTAGTACACAGTCATGTTTCCTATGATATAATCTTTCTAATTTTAATGCCAAATTAGAGTTTTTAGCCCATTTTCACGGTCCACTGAACATTGAAAATTATAGTGCGAGTGGGGCATCCGTGTACTTGGGACACATTCTTGTTTGATATATTTTCTGATAAAATACTCATAGAATGTTTTTTCATTTGAACAAATGGTTTATTGTTTTATGTACAGTAGTTAATATTGCGGATTAAAGCGTGGCAAAATAAAAGACGAAAAATTTCAGACAGACTTTCTTCTCTGTCGTACTTAATTTTTTGTAAGCAAACTCTCTCGTGTGATTAACCATATAAGATTTTCCGCAGTTGGCATGCATAATGATGTTGTGCTAAATATTAGATTATTTTCTTGGGTTCTTCATACAAAAACTTGCCGTATTAAAAGTATAAAAGAAATCTAGCTGCGGAAAAAAACTTTTAGTGTTTTTTAGAAAATATTTAAGTGGTTTTTTTTTTCACACAACATTGGTATTATTTATATATTGTAGAAGGTTAATACGTAAATCATCACATATCGTGGTACTATGTCATAATGAGACTTGCTGATTTGTGGGATTTTATTATATTGTTTATAAATCATTCCTCTCAAGACAGTAAGAATATACAGCGTGTCAAAACAAGCATTTGAAAAGTTTTAATAGAAATTTATCACAAAATTAAATTTTAAATCGTAAATACGGCATTTTTTTAAAGAAGTATTTTAATGTATTAATATAAGAATAGACTGTTCAGTTCACATAGATAACGCTAGAAAAAATATCTCAATTTCAACGTGCAATTTATCGGTTTGTTCTACGTTACATTCTAGCGTTGACTACCGATAACGACGTCAAATGCGATAAGGGTGATTTTTGCTTGACGGGCGTCATATATATTCAGTGCCTGTTATCATTGTAACCGAGATCGTTTTTATAATAGATAGATTGTCAGATCACAGATAAATTTGTGTTACGTTCTGTGCGTACTTATTTTCAAATATTTGTATTTAATCCTGTTCATAAAACGGAAGTATTAATTTTCAAATTACTTTATTTTCGATGTTTATACTACGAAACAAAGATATTATTTTTTTTTTTTTTTTTTAAATCAACGAAGAGCGGTCCTGGTTACAAGTTAACTTAGTGCTGAGCAGACCAGTCAAAAGTTAACTTTAGAACAGGTCTGGTTTTGATCGGATTTGTCCAAGCAGAAGTTAACTTTGTGGCAGGACCGGTTTCCAAGTTAACTTATGTTAACTTTATGTCAGGACTGGTTCCGAAGTTAACTTATGTTAACTTATGACAGGACTGGTTCGAAGTTAACTTATATCAATAGCGGACCTGTTTCAAAGTTAACTTTTTGGCAGACATAAAAACAGTCCTAGAACCAAGTCCGCTTTTCAAGTTAACTAGATTTTGGTCCTAGGACTGGTCAGAGCAGTCCTATATTCGGTCACAGGTTAACTTTGACCAGTCCAAATGACTGGTTATCAAGTTAACTTGCTGTACAGGTTAGGAGTGCACCCATCTGTATATGCTATCTTTCATAGTACAGTTTATAAACACCGTGTTTATGCGATAACCAGTTTTCTCCCCACAAGAATACCATTGCGTTTTTATAAGTCGTTCTATTTTAACATGGCATTAACCATCCAACCGACACAATTTTCTACATTAGCATTATACGTGATATATTACCTGATGTTTACGCAATGGAAGAAAAGTCCATACTCGTTCAATAGATAAATTATGATGATATTGTTGTAAATTAGACTTCTAAGGTATACATATTATTGGATTCAGATATCAAGAACAATTAAATGCAAGATGCCACGAGTTTGTTAAGGTACTCATTGGAATGCAATTTTAGACATAATAAGGAATATAGCAATGATATGGCAACTTTTTTTGGACAAAACAGATAATAAATTTGACATAACACAGATATACAGTGTCCTGCAATGAACGCAAATACACATGAAATAATAAAGGAATGACAGGTCGTTAATACAAAGCGACAAAACAAAAATCTTTAATTGTTTACACTATAATCATGATAATACAGTTACGGTGTTCAATAACATTCGGCTTAAAGTTTTAGATATAGAAAAACAGTAGTCTTTACGTGTACATTTGTACGAAAATGAACTAGAATATGATGAATGAGAATAAGAAAAAAAAAAAATTAGAGAGCTTAAAACTTATAGTATAGATCTTTCTTTTGTCAAATATTACATGATTGGAACAATTTCTTTGCCCAATTCTAGTGTGATATACGGCTTTTATAACATATTTGTGACGAATACGTCGGGTTTTGCATATGCAATAACCTCAAAATTGCCCTGAGCAAAAAAGAGTTAATTGATATTGTGCCATTTTAATAAATGACGTGACGTCATTACATCCTTAACGACACGTTTGTGATAAAATGTTAGAGATTTTACGTGCAATCTTTCATTAAAATGTTATAGTTGACCTTTTTTCTCTTTTGCAAAACTTAAATATGTGTAAAAAAGATTCATAACATGTCTTTTCCATATTGACCCGGTAATCATCCCTCGACCCATATCGGCTCTCGGCTAAAGCCTAGAGGCAGAAATGAGAGTCTCGGGAGGATACCAGGCCCAATATGGAAAAGGGCATGTCATTATGTATACTTATTATTCTATATTCGAAGCGCATACATACATTATAGACATCTTCATAAACGTATGCTTTATCCGATTTTGATTAGATATATATTAAAAATTATAACTTTGGTATAATATTGTATAAACTATTGATCAATGTAGATGTCTCAACGAAGTAATTGAATCACAAAATATATGCATTGATGGATTAAACTAATAGTTTATCTGAACCGAAGAAATTCCTTGGATACAAGTGTTCAGAAATTTGATATGAACTTCTTATATTGAAGTCAATCGTGCCCAGGAACAATCCAGTAGATCAAAGTTATAACCATTCGTAACTAATACCATTTTCTTAATGCATACATTCTATGGTCGGGTTGTTGTCTCTTTGACACATTCCCCATTTTCATTCTCAATTTTTTATAAAGAATAAAGCTGGTATACATATTTGTGGTTATTGGATACATTTTGCAACATTCTTTTTCATATTTTTTAAGAAATTCACATTTGCATGTTTGTAGTCTAATTATTGTGTCTGTATTTTTAGAATGGAAATTCAGATCTTGTATTAATTTCTAAATACTGAAGTAGGTGTTGATTATAGTAATGTAGACCAAAGCCTTTTTTTCGTCTGGTATCCCTAGCCTATATTTTTTTTATTGTAATATTTAGAAGTGTTCGGATTTTTATTACTAATGAGGATACTTTCGTTATTATTAAACACACATGCAACCACGCATCCCATATTGCATTATATGACTCTTCTTAATATGAATTATTCTGTTACGCCGTTCCGTTATTTATATGGGACAAGATCCCTAATGCGCCTTGAAATGAGGAACTCAGAATACAGGTGTAAACAAAAAATATCTGTGTAGTGATTTTCGACACTTTTCTATGATAAACAAGTGACTGAGCTTAACCATTTGAGTTAATTTAGAAAGTAGGGGAACACAGAATAAATGTGTAAAATCTATGGAGCTATTAAATGTGTTCAAAGTATAAAATTTTCAAACAACTTATTGTGTTAAAAATGGGGTTATTTACCATGAGGAGCCGCATCACAAAAGAATACTCGGGGTTTGCTAATTTTCGGAAAAAGTAATCTCACTTCGTACTCCGAAAATTTAACCACTTATGTCAAAATGTCTCAGCTTCGAAACGTGCCATCACACATATTCAAGTTAACGATATGGACTGAGCAACATAAGAAAACGTTACCATTACGGCCTATGGAAAAACTAATGCGCATCTGTACCCAATTTAGAAGCTTAATTCCAGAAGTTGTCGGACTGATTTATGGATGATTTCACTTGTACACCACCGAAAATGATGGTTGGTAGTTTTTGATTTATACCTAGTTATCATAAATGGGTTAAGATAAATATTATTGATAAAGATTAGCAAAAACTCAAGGAAATTTTCGCTTTTAAAATGCATTACTGGCACGGGGCTTAACACTTTTTTTAGGCAACATCATAACTTTGTTTACTTCCGAGAGATCCGAAAGGAATTTGTTTGCTATATTGAAAAAGGCAAGAAATAACTTTTAAATATTATTAAATTGTAAGTAAACATTACACAATATAGTCTTTGTTATGTAATCATCACTCTGGTCTACAGGAATACCTGAAAAACAAGGGAGATAACACACTTCATACAAGTAAAGTGAGATACACCATCGCATGTGCTTTTATCCAATGATTTGACCCCTGGTCAGTAGATATCATATGTATATAAAACAGAAAAAAAACATTTACATACTTTAAGAAAATCATGAATTATTATTTTTAATGCACATGAGCAAAACAAAAGATATTGTCATTTCTCAGTGAAAAAGGGGGAGGGTCAAACTTTTTTGAAAACAATATATCTGCACCTAATTTTCAATTATTAAGCTAGTTAGCTACTACCAATTGCTTCTAATACAAAAGGTTTAAATGAAGGTGGCTAAGCCAAAAGGGAGTAGCATTTGTTTTTCTTTGTGATTAATTTTTCAAGAATAAGATTTTTCTCTCTCAATAAAACTTATGTATTTAAATCAAATGATAACAAAGTTTGAGCATTTTTTTTGGTCTTATTTCAGTTCCAGACATATCAATATTTTTCAACCTGAGATGGCAAACTAGAGGTTTTAAAAAGTCCTGAATAACTGGTAAGCATTTCGTTTTATTAGGCAAGCTCTTAATTGTTTTTTTATGATATTTATGCAATTGAAATTACAGTCGGTATGTTAAAAATATGCTAATATGAAAACTGTTGCTATGGTCTTGGTATTAAATGAAAAGGCTCAGTTACAGATCGTTACGACTCAATATTTCGAGTTAAATTTTGCGGTAACTGTTTCTCATGTAACTCTGCAAACTATATTTAGCACTACTTTGATCTGTCGTTATTTAATGACGCCATAATACATGTGATGTCACAATGTTTCCGTTAAGACCTCTTGTGGATTTCTCACTGATAAAAGGTTTTCACTAAAATACATGTAAAAAACATTTTTTTCTCAAATAGAATTATGTCATGTATAAGTTTTGAAAATTTGCACTATATCGTACTCTAATTATATGATATGGATGACTTTCCAAGTAATTTAGAGTGGTTTTCACTGTATCGAATGCCAGATTTTCACTAGGAAGAATAATTATTATTTTGTTCTTTTTTTTATAAAACCTTCATTTTTGCATAATTTCTCTGTCAAAATGCACTTTAAGGCACAAGAAAATTTTGTAGAATGCTTTAACAGGGTCTGTCTATTGTAAGAAGAGGTTATAATCAGAAGTTTTGTCCTTGTTTTGACTAGTGAAGGTATTTTGGAAGAAATTACTTATACATACTCATTGTATTCAAAATAAATGAATATAGCGCCGAAAGTGTCATTGCCTTATAGTGCTAAAACAACTTTATTTTTTTTCAGAAATGGACAAAAATACACAGATTTATTCAGAATGTTATACCGATGAAGATCACATAAAAATATTTGGAAAAATCAGAAGTATGGATTTCAATATGGGACAAGATCCCTTATGCGCCTTGAAATGAGGAACTCAAAAGTCACGTGTAAACAAAAATTATCTGTGTAGTGATATTCGACACTTTTCTATGATAAACAAGTGACTGATCTTAAACCTTTTGAGTTAATTTCGAAAGTCGGGGAACACAGAATTAATGTGTAAAATCTATGGAGCTATTAAATGTGTTCAAAGTATTAAATTTTCAAAGAACTTATTGTGTTAAAAATGGGGTTATTTACCACGAGGAGCCGCATCACAAAAGGATACTCGGGGTTTGCTAATTTACGCAAAAAGTTATCTCACTTCGTACCCCGAAAATTTAACTACTTATGTCAAAATGTCTCAGCTTCGAAACGAGCCATCACACATATCCAAATTAACGATATGGACTGAGCAACAGAAGAAGACGTTACCATTACGGCCTAAGGAAAAACTTATGCGCATCTGTACTCAGTTAGTTCGTTTTATTATATTCTTAATCTATTTACGTGTTCCATTCTAGGATTATTATTCACCTTTAACCTTATAAGAACGTTAAAACATCGTATCGTCGCTATCTTTCCCACTCTCACACGTATCTAAAACTGAAGATTTCAAGGTCCTACCAGTACTGGAGAACATTCTAGGACTTACGTCAGTTTTGGACACAATTTGTGGCTAACCACAGAGTGAGTTAATTCTACAACTTTGTATTTGAACCCTTCAAATTGCTCTCTACATGTTTGAACTTTTTCTCCGTGAAATACCTGAAATTCAACCGTTCTTGAAAGTACAATATTTTCTCGCATTCAACAGACTGTGCTATCAATTACTCTTGACATTTCGTTTTAATAACATTTATTGAACACATTTTAAAATTGTATTTTATTTGTTTTTTTCTTTTTACCATTTGTTAGATTGACTCTTGATTGAAGTATCAGCACCTGATAGTATTTTCTGCTTGAGCCCAATCGTCGGTTATACTTAGTGGTCAGGCCATTACATGAATACTATATAATAACATTAGTAGATAATAGATGAATGTGGATCAATCGTGGTTTGGTACAAATAAATAAAAAAAAATTGAGTGTTGCGTTTTTAAAGTCAGTTAGTATATATGGGGTCAGTAAATTCCGTATTTGGTATGAGCTTCGCTGTCATTTGTTTTTATATTTATGTTGAATATTAAAAAGCAAATCCATTTTAGTGAGATTAATTAGGCTGTTTACCTTGTGGATCTTCAAAACCTGCAAAAGTAACTGAAAATATAAAATATATGTATTTAGTTAAAGCATTTGACCAACAATATTTCTTTTTAAACATTACGTTTAAGGAGCGAGATACATGAATGAAAGTAATTGCCTTTCCAAATATGACTAATACAGCTCCTTAGATTTTTTTTTATCGCCGAGTGTGTTTTTATTATTTCAATAACAGATGAACGACTTTTTTCTATCGTTTGTTAAATATAAAGCAACGTCTGTTTGTGCTATTCGAGAAGCCATACTTGAGACATTGGCTAAAACATACATAATTATTTGAACACAAATAGCTGTATGCACGCCATACCACACAAATCTTTAACTTTAATTGATTAAACCTACACGGTATGATAGGGGCATATTTTTGTCCGCGTTTTCCCCAATTAGAAACAAATTGAATTTAAAACGCATTCCGTACCTGAAACATATTCAAGAGTAAAGTACCTATTCGTCGATGTTGCGCTTTATTTTTATATACGTTGTGATTATCGCTGTGCAAATTAGAAGATTGAAATAGGCTATGAACGCTAACAAATGTCCAAAATCTACATTACAATAATATTGTTGAGAAAATTTGACAGCACCACCAACATATATCATATTTAAACCTTTCATATATCAACCGTACTTTGATATATCTTTCATTGTTTAAAATATCATACTTGTCTATATATAGTGGTGGTCATATTTAAAATTTACAATTATACAAGTCGATGTCACATTTCAAATAATATGGTCCGGTTAAGGGATTATTCCGGGCTTTATGATTAATCATAAATTCACGTTTTATTGGACATTTGCGAAAACAGTCATACACTTACGATTAGGACTAGAATAACACTTACAGGTAGCATGTTAATCATGGGTCGTCTCAAAGTGTAAACATAATACGTTCTTCCAAAACAAAGTTTTAACTCGTAAGAAGTTTTTCTATAGTTGAACAAAAAATGCTTTAAAAAGAATGTTTGTAGTAATGTGTATACATTACTTATTACACATTGTTTTATCAATGTTAGACATGATGCAAATATACGGAGTATGATAAAATGGTAAAACATCATTAAATGAATTTTACACAAGATGTGCAAACAATAAATCGCAATTGTCGTTGGCTACGTTGAGACGAGTATATATTTATTTCAACACGACTTAGTGGTAAGATAGGGCGATTAACTTAGAAGCACGTTCACAATATTTAATGATTTTGCATATACATACATTTTTCTTTTTTTAATTGAAGCGAAAGAGGGGATCTGCTGGTGGGTGTTTCAGAAAAATGTTTTCTTCATGGCTTGTACTTGCCTTTTGGTATTTTTTTTATGATTTTTTTTAATATTGTGAAACAGCCAAACACATTTTTCGTATGAAAAAAAATTAGAAAAATTTACAGAAAAACACATTACGCCGTTATCAATGAATATCTTTGTGTCGTACTCTGACTCTGTTGAAATGTGAAATAGGTGTACTCAAATAGTTGAAATTTGAAAATCTATCTTTTCAAATTAAACAAAATCAATTCCAGGTCTCGACGTGAGTCGCTGCATGTTTTTGATTTTGGTTTGATTATAATGATTCAGAAGCAAATATACTCATTCTCTTCCGTCAAATTAAGAAAACCTTAACAAACATTTTCCTTGTGGAATGAGTCTTGTAAAATGTCAAACTATCGCCAAACAGGAAGTGCCTGCACGGATGAAGTAGAAATGACTTAAATATATAGGTCACCGTGCTTGTATTCCAATTATTAGCGATTGCAATTTTGGCGGGAAATTTTCTCACTTGAATTTTCCTGGCTTTATCATTGACAAGTTGAAGTTCTATAAAACTGTTAAAAACAATTAAAATGTTATAAGACTTTTACAGATGGCTTATCATTGTATATGTAAAAGATTTACAAAAAGAAAAATCGGGGTCACTGGGCAAATGTTTTTAAGGCATTCAAATGGATAAAACCAGAGGATTTCGATAATCTGATAAAAAATCTAAAACATGATAAGCCAGCTTCTTTAAACGCTGCAACTCATAAGTATTGATCATAGCGTTTATTAAATTATTCCCTTCAATGAAAGCTGAGAAAAGTTTTTTTTCAACAAACTTTGAGGAAAACTGTCTACCCAAGGTCTTTTTGAGAGATGAACGAAAAGACGGACAGACAGAGTCGAAAGGTTACTAAACCTGGTTCTGCCTTCAGCGAAGCAGAAAAAAAGACAACAAGGTTTTGAGTTGTTTATTTTTGTGCACTTTCTATAGAGATATTGGGAATCATTTAAGTATGGAATTTTTTTTTTGCGATGTAGATTATTCTCTCCCATAAACATGAGTGGGTCTGGACTACTCGAAACATGATTGGAGACCGGAACAATATTATTGAAATTGTAGTATACACAGGCAAAATTTGCTCACATAAAATTCACATGAAAAATTTCACTTGAGATTTATCTCAATCGAGCTTATACATGAAACTCACGTGAATTTCACGTGAATTGAGATTCACATCAATCTGATATTAAATTTACAATAAAAAAAAAAATTGATATCTTTTATGATTTTAATTAAATTTGAAAATTTAGATGTTATTTGAAATACTCTGTTTTGAAAATTCATATGAATTTAACATGAATGAGTTTCTCATGAAATTCATATGAAACTCACAAAAACTGATTTTACGTGAGTTTCATGTATAAGCTCGTTTGAGGTTTAAATCATGTGAATTTCACGTGAGATTCAAATGAATTTAAATTCACGTGAAATTCATGTGAATGAAATTTGCCTGTGTAGTTTGCATTTTTAAGACTGTGTTCATTTCAACACAAAGTTTATCATCAAAAGTATTTCTCTGGTTTCAAGGGATAAAAGGTACAAAAGGTTATGATGCAAGAAGAAGTTGTTAAAACAAGTCGTATACTATTTAAATCGGTTAGGATAAAGTTGTATATACAAAACTGTAATCGTGAAAACAAAGGACATTCAATTTGATACAAATATATTTCAAAAACACTGCGCTGTAGAACTGCTGGATTAAAAAAATGTATTGTGTAACTTATCGCCTGTTCCCATGATTTTCAAGTGCACCATTTGTAGAGTACCCCCAGAAGAAAATTGTTGCTGATTTTTATATACTAAAATAATGAAGTCACAGTTTTTTTTAAACATAAAATAAAAAGAAGTTCTCGGTTTCTTGTAAAGAGCGTATGGTTCTTTGCTGATTTTGGTGGGCCACAAAATAAATCCTAACAGACATGCAGCACTGACACCTTATACACGAGTTTCCGAAACCTCTATAATACGTAGAGTAAGTGTAGAAACTAATCAGGCATATTACACAATATAGGGTAAAAATTGAATACGCCATTGGAGAATTGAAAAAGTATACAATGTTATAAGGTCTTTTTTGTGATCAGACATAGAGTAAACGCACGTTTACTCGGGTAGACTTTATTAATCTCCATGTTAACTTCGTTAACGTAATCATATTGAACGCAAACATTAAAGAAAACAGACGAAAAATGTGCACTTGGCGTTAACGTGCGTTTACTGCACGTTATACTTGGTCTGAAAAAAAACCTCACAAACAATTTGATTCCGAGATTTAGATCTTGATATACGAGAATGATTGTCTGATTTGTAAATTTTGCATTTATGCACTGTCCACTGATGATTGACTATCGATTCGCATGGAGTGTGATGCTCACATGGGGAGAAATATAGATTCCTACACTGAAACAAGTGTATTACTATATTTCTCCACTCAAGACAGTTAAATTTTAATAAATAAAAGCGCGAGGCTTGTCGAGCTATTTAAATAACTAAAATTTAACTGTTGAGAATGGAGAAATATCGTAATACACGAGTTGTAGTGTGGGAATCTGTTTCTCTAATGATTTGTATCCTTCTTTTTCAAAGATTTTATGAAACTTGTGTTTTTTTATATGCGACGTCATCAGACATTGTCTCCTTTTTTCATGACGTCACAATAGGAAATTTCAGAAAAAAGCAAAACATTTAGACGTCATAATTAAATTTCGACTAATCATTAGCCGAGAACAAATTTTTCACTAATGAGAAGAAATATTTTTCTCACAGCGGTCAGGAAATGTGAAAATAGCACAAAAACTAGAGAAAACATGTCCAGTAATCGCTCTCTGTCTCGTCAATTAAAATTCTAATACATTTGCTTTGTACCTAGAAGTGTGTATTTTAGGAAGGATTTACAGAATTTGGATATAACTTGACTATCTATTACTTTGGCCTCTTATCTTATTACAATATTGTCTAGTTTTTTCATCATATTTTGTGTTGACCTTCACATTACTTTCATTTGAGAATTAAGAATTAATAAAACTTATAAAGGCATCACTTTGAGATCTGCCAATTGTATTTTTTACATAAGGATAATGCTGATGCTGAATGATATAGTGCTGTAATTTTAAGATTATGAACAGCAAAACAAGTGCTGTCCAATTGTTTTGTGTTGTTTAAGCTGTTTCGATTTGGTGTTACTGTGGGATACCAGTATGTATTGATGTGAAATGATTTATTGTTGTTTTTACTTCCTTATTTAAGCTATTACCATCCTATTACCATTTCATTGATATACAAAAACGTTGTTATGTGAAGTCTACGGATTTGTAATTTGTCATAATTGTTAATGAAAACATGAATGTCTTCACAATAAGCTAGCGGTGTAACAAAAGTTAACCATAATGATCCTTTTGTTTTGGATAATCGTAAATTTGCTTTCAAGTATACGAGAGTCCCAATAAAAGTGTTAATATCTTAGTTTTCATTAGCATATTTTTTGTGATGTATGCTTGTTTGTGATGATTATTGTTTTAAAGGTGACATGCACCAATATTGTCATGATCATGAAGTTATAGACAAAAGATTAATCTTTTAAATTTATGCAATATTTCTATTATGCAATTATTATGTAATCAATTATAATGTAATTAGTGGCAACATCTTGGTAAGTTCCCTTGAATGTATTTAGCTCTATCTTCTCTTTAACTATATAGAACACTTTAACAATCTTAATCAACACATCATAGTCCCCAAACGGGTGTCTCAATTTGTCTCTATGGTATTCCAGTCTCTCATTAATCTATAATTAGTGTAACATCCTAAACACATGAAAAAAGATAATGTTTAATTAATTTGTTCTATATATTCTATCTAAAATCTGAGACACCCTTTTGTAGATAATGGCCATAGGAAAAATATATAATAAAATCATACCTCTAGGAATACCTATGCAGAAGCTAATTTTATTTTAAAGAGGAAATTTGGTGGAAAATATTTTGGACACAGTTAACAATTTAATTGTTTACATAATTGTTGCAAAATACTAACATTGAATTAATTTGAAAAAGTAATCTGTTAGCTATCCATAACTACCGCTGTTATACTTTTTCAAGCATTATTAAGAAGGTAACATCATTTTTAAACTAAGGCGTTGGAGTTATAAAATCTTTATATTGTGCTACCTTAAATCGGTGTCCTTTGGGCAATTTGCAATGTTCACTCGCCGACAATCAAACTGCATCTCATTAGTTTATAATTCAGGATTTGTGTTATTTATACTTACAAACGAGTATCACAACGAATATCATGACAGCTAATAAAACTGAGGATATGTACAAACACAGGAACCGATAAGTTTTACCTGTAAAATGAATAACTTTTGAAAACTATTTCATATTTAACTTCCTGGCTGCATAAAAAAAACTAAAATGTTAAACGCCGATGAAAATTCTAAAACGTCCGTTTGCATGTAAAGAGAGTGGCAAAAATATATGTTAAACACATCAAATGAAAACAAAACAAATGTCAAATTCCTTATATTTTCGTATGTAGAATATTATGGAAGAACCTAGTTTTTTTTAGCTAGCTCAACCTTTCACTTATCTGACAGTTGCATAAAATTCCGTTCCAAAACAAGGTAAACATAAAGGTATTGCAGTCATCATTATGTTATAATCACTGTTATGAAAACAAACAAATATGTAAAAAAAAAAAGAAGACAAACAAAAAAGTATTTTCGTTTTGATGTGCTACATATTTGTTTTTCGTTAATTTTTTGACATAAATTAGGGTTTTTTTTTTCGTTCGAAATATTTTTTGCATTTGTTCAAGTGTTATTATATTTTTATATCAGTTATTGCTTCGATGTCTTTTCGCTGATTTAAGTCATCAATTGTATCTCAATGTAGAAACAGGGTAGCAAAAAATGATGCACAGTTGATACTACAGATACAGTTAAGTCGGCTTCATATCTTGACTTACATCTAGAAATTGACAATGAGGGTCGGTTGAAGACAAAACTTTACGACAAAAGAGATGATTTCAGCTTTCCAATTGTGAACTTTCCATTTCTAAGTAGCAACAATCCAGCAGCACCTGCATACGGGGTATATATCTCCCAATTGATACGATATTCCCGTGCGTGCATTTCCTATCATGATTTTCTTGATAGAGGGTTACTGCTCACAAGGAAGCTATTAAACCAAGAGTTCCAAATGGTGAAGTTGAAATCATCCCTTCGTAAATTTTACGGACGCCATCACGAGTTGGTTGACCGTTATGGAATAACCGTTTCACAAATGATATCGGATATGTTCCTTACGTCGTAACTACAATCCCCTTCCCTTTCATAAATTTGACCTACCGAATTAGACTATTTACCGGATTTGTAATCACATAAGCAACACGACGGGTGCCGCATGTGGAGCAGGATCTGCTTACCCTTCCGGAGCACCTGAGATCACCCCTAGTTTTTGGTGGGGTTCGTGTTGTTTATTCTTTAGTTTTCTATGTTGTGTCATGTGTACTATTGATTTTTCTGTTTGTCTTTTTCATTTTTAGCCATGGCGTTGTCAGTTTGTTTTAGATTTACGAGTTTGACTGTCCTTTTTTGGTGTCTTTCGTCCCTCTTTTAGTTTCCATTGGACTTCCAATTACTAACGGGACATATGGCAACTCAATAGCAAGTAAAATGTTATCTAATAAAAATTCAAAGGCAGTTATATTTGTCAAAACATTGCAAACAAATATAGTTATTTTGTTTGTTTTTGACATTAAAAATATAAAAGAGGGCTTAAAGTACCAGCGAACAATCAAACTTACAAATATCAAAAGACAAACTGATAATGCCATAGCTAAAGAAAAAGATAAACACACAAATTTTATTACAGAAGACACAACATAGAAAATAAAGGACTTAGCAACACGAAACCTACCAAAACATGGGGATCATCTCAGTGGCTCCCGAAGAGTAAATAAAGGCAACAATAGTATACCGCTGTTCAAAACTCATAAATCCATGGACAAAAAACAAAATCGGGGTAACAAACCAAAACCGAGAGAAACGGATTAAATATAAGAGGAGAACAACGACACAACACCGAAACGCAACAAACACAGTAACGGACCAAGCATCAGACAAAACACCACGAGAATAACAAATATAACATGAAAACCAAATACATGAATTTAGGATAGACAAGTACCGTGCCACGTCTTATCTCAATATCTCAAGAATAAGAGGAAACACAAACGACTCAACGTTAAAATGCAACACACAGAGAAACGAACAATAATATAACAATGACCATCTTCCTGACTTGGTACAGGACACTTTTAAAGGGGAATAAAAGGCCTACAATAAAAATAAATAGGAGAACATATTAGACAAAGAAAACATGATTAATAGATTAACAAAAAGCATCAGGTTTAAAATTCAATACGCCAAAAACGCGCCTTGTCCACACAAGACTCACCAGTGACGCCCAGATATAAAAGATCGAAAGTGAAAAAAATACAAAGTTGTACAGCACAGAAGATCAAAAGTTGAAAAGGTTTCGCCAAATACGGCATTGTTTTTATGCCCGAGATAAAAACATTCTTATTATATAGAACAATTCATGCTATTGCAAACAGTAAATTTTATCAAATGAATATGAAAGAGATATACACAAAGAAACTGAAGTATTAACTAATTACAGAAAACTAAACCTGAATACATAACGCCTAGATATAAAAGATCGAACGTGAAAAAGGTACAAAGTTGTACAGCACTGAAGATCAAAAGTTGAAAAGGTTTTGACAAATACGGCATTGTTTTTATGCACGGGATAAGAACATCCTTATTATATAGAACACTTAATGCTATTGTAAACAGTAATTTTTAACAAATGAATATCAAAGAGATATACTTAATGAAACTGAAGTATTAACAAATTACAGAAAATCCTGTTCCGCATGTATTGCTCGTGTTATTACAAACCAGGTAAATGGTAAAATTTGGGAATTCTAAGGGAAGGGGATTGTAATAACGACATAAGTAACATATCCAATATTCTCTGTAAATTGGTTATTCAATTACGGTCAACTAACTTGTGAAGGCGTCTGTAAAATGTACGATAGAATGATCTCATCTTCACCTTTTGAACTCATGTTATAATAGCTTCCACATAAAAAAACAACCCCTTATAAAGGAAATCATGAAAGGAAATACAAGCCCGGAAATATCTTATCAATGGGGTGATATGTACTCAGTATGCAGGCGCTGCTGTAATGTTGCTACATAGAAAAGGGCAATTCCACAATTAGTAAGCTGAAATCATCTCTTGACGTCAATTTTGTATTCAACCGACCCTTCTTGTCAATTTCTAGTTGTAAGTTAAGATATGAGGTCGACTTATTTGTATCTGTAGTATCCTTTATATCTAGTTAGATGGGATAAAACTTTGAGTTATGTATTGAAATAACATAATCTGTATTATAGTGGAAACTTAATATAAGGATATTGCTTACTTCTTATCTTTCTTCATAAGAAGGTTTTGTATGAACATAATGAAGTCTGCCTAATAATTAATAATAAAAGAACAAGTCGGAAAGAAATACGAAACAATTAGACAGTCTATTGAAAAAAAAAACATGTCCCAAAACATAACTAATATTTTTACGATCAAGAAATCAAGCATATTGATAATGTCAATTTTCAGAAAATATTTTGTTTGAATCAGGGAGTAGGTTGACAAGACACATGTATCTACGTTGGCCATTCTTTTGTTTTTATGAATCAAAGCAATACCAACATATATGGTACTTATAACCTAAGGCGTAACTGTTGGGTGGGAACTTGATAGATCAGTAATGGATGAAATGGCGTGCACACAGTTGACGGCAACTGACAAATGTGCTTTTGAAAGTAGTTCATACAACCGATCTAAACATATAATAAAACGATTCAAGCTAGCCATTCACATCAACATAATTACACAAGTTTATCAAAATTAAAACTGTTAGAATGAAACAAAAATGGAGATAACGGCAAAAAGATGTGAAACTTGAAACATTAAATAAGCATAAAACATATTTTTACATGAAATTTGTACAAATTAAACGTATTTTCCTGCATTTTCGCACCATATAATTTTCGGATTCGGACTATGACGTCATGCGATCTTCAACAAAAAAATCTGAAAACAGTCATGATTGATGCTTTTAGAATATAGTTTTGTAGTAGAAATAGAAAAAGAAGTAGAAATTTAGAAAGATAAGTATTAGAAAATAGAAGAATCGTTAAAAAAACCAACAAACCTGCTATTTTCTTATTTTGAAATTACTTGATATTCAAGAGGTTTAAAAATGATTCAATAGCCTAAGCTGAACACCTGATTTTTTTTAAATATTCAGCTTTTATGTTACAGTTTAAAGAAATGACACTATTTCTTAATAAGGTCCACGGAATAATAGCTTATTATGTCCATAATAATACTTAAAATTTATAATTTTCTGTGCTTTGTTGTCCGACAAAAAAGAAATATGTCGAACGTTTATGTTTAAAATTATGCTATAAACTAAGTGTCTAGTGTTTTGGTTACGCTTACGTTTTATGGGGGAAATGCCGACGTCGTAAAAAGTAAAATCACAAAAATACTGAACTCAGAGGAAAATCAATTTGGAAAGTCCATAATCACATGGCAAAATAAAAAAACAAAACGCATCAAAAACGAATGGACAAGAACTGTCATATTCCTGACTTGGTACAGGCATTTTCAAATGTAGAAAATGGTGGATTAAACCTGGTTCTATAGCGCTAACCCTCTCACTTTAATAACAGTCTCATCAAATTCCGTTACATTTACATGATGCGTTAAATAAACAGTCACAATCTAAATCACGTAAATGATTCTAATAATTTGAAAATGTAACGTTTGTGGAATCAGCTTTACACACGGCGTCTGAATGATCGGTGACCCATAAACTCTGTCAGATATCTCATATAAGCTATGTGATAATTACTGTGACAACGGTAAGCGATCTATCAGTAAATTATAACCAACGTTATTTCAACTGATCGGGCGGAGCTAACGTTTAAATTTGCATGTGGACAGTCTATTTGAAGATGTGTGTGATAAGGATGATTGCCGTTATAAATAAAACTGATTTCTAATCACCAATCAGTGTCATCAAAGGGATTTACCAAAGAATGACTAGAAACTTCCTTGATGAGTTTATCCTAAAACATCTATCTATAGATTGACTGGTTTATTATGAGCGAACCGGTTAAACTCCGCCAAGTCAAGTGAAATAAATCGAGTAATAACTATATGCACGGAACGGACATATTGGTATTTTATTAATGTTCTTATGATAAACAAACTCCACAGTGGGTACATCTGATAAACACGGAATTTTACAGACATCTATATTTGACAAATAAAAACAAAAATGCATAAACTACTTCATATGCATTATCTGTATTCTTTCGTTTTATTATAGGTTATCTTACTGTTTTGCCAAATATTTTACAAAAATAAAGAATATTGATTATCAAGGTTCAAATGAAACGTGTGCAAACATAGTAGGTTCTTGATTAGAATTCGAAAAGAAAAACAAAAGATACCATTGAGAAATTTGAACTGACATGTCAAAAATAAACTCACAACACCATGGATAAAAAAAGGAAATGACAAACAGACAAACAATAGTACACGAAAACACAACACAAAAGACAACAGACAAACACTAGTACACAAAAACAATAAAGATTGAGCAACACAGAACAGAGCCAAAACCTGGTTCGATTTCAGCTGTTCCAGAATAATAATAAGATGTTGCACTGTCATATTGCTCATTATAAGACAAACCCGGTAATTAGTCTATATCGGTAGGTAACATTCGGAGAAAAGGGAACGGGATAGTAGTTACATTTACAAAGATATGTTTTCATCTTCACTACCTGGAACTCATGATTTCATGTTTACGACTTGAAACTCATGATTTATAAGCTTCCCCGTGGCATGGTTAGCAGCAACCCTCTATCAAGGAAATCATGATAGAAAATACAAGCCCCGTATACAGGCGCTATTGAAAATATTACATACATGTAGAACTTGAAAGTTTTCATTCAAGAATCTGAAATCATTTTTTTTTGTTGTAATCTTTTGTTTGAAGCGATACTTATTGTCAACATGAAAGTAAAGATACGAGGCGGATTCTACTGTATGTCTTGTGTCCTATATGTCAAGGTCGTTAAGATAGATGCGTTCAATATAGTCACACATTTTGAATTATATAGATTAGAATGCTGACAACAAGTCTTCAAAATACTCATCATGACGGGAAATGCATTTCATATACGTAGATAAAATACAAATACAGCTATAAAACAAATATTGCATTTATTCAGCAGTTCATTCAGGCCAGGATAGCGTGGTCACGGAATTAAAATTAAGATTAAAGGCAAAAAAAACCACGTGTTATATACAAAAAAATAACTTACCATTGTTTTCACCATCGAATATGTGAATTGCGTCTTTGAATCTTTTTTCTTGAAATGTTGTGAACATACTGTGTAAAGAAATGTGAGAAATTAACCAATTGGGAATAAAACTCAAAGAACAATTATTTAAACAAAGATGCCATATTAATAATGTGATACACAAGACGCGAGTTTTGATTGCATTTAAACCGTTAGTTTTAATATTAGAGTCAACATAGGTGAAAGGTAAAAAACCAAAGAAAAACACTTTGACGGCTCATCAATGCATAATTGACTATTTTCTTATAGCATAACATACAGCATTCAACAGATAGTTTAGTTTGATCATTTTCATAGTACCGTCACAACTGTTTTACGTGTTCGTTTTTATTCTGTGTTGACATATATATAAATTATATGGTAATTTTTATTAATTTTCTATTTGTAAAAGTATGAATTATTCTAAATACTAAGGAATTTCTTATCCAAGGCAGATCACATTAGCCGTATTTTGCACAACGTTCTTGAATTTTGGGTCATCAATGCTCTTCATCGTTATTTGCATGGCTGTCTTTACTATTTTGACATGGGTGTACTGGTTAGTTTTATGTAGAAGAAACACACGTCTGGCGTATAAATTTTCAACAAATATATGGCTTCCATGAATTATTTCTTAAATTAATATGGACTGTAATATCCTTGATTGTAAAATTTATAGTAATAATCCCTTGAAAATGTGTTGACGTAGATTGAGGTACGTTAAGTACGTTTACACATGTGTATTTACCTTTAGCCAAAATGAGAAAGATGAATGTCAACAAGAACTCAGAGAAAAACGTAAAAGGACATGATTTTTGTTAAAGTTATCGCAGAGTGAACAAGGTGTTTACTTTTTATGAAAAATTTTCTGTCACAATATGACAATAACAATCAAAACCAAGGAGTAAACCATGACTCACAAAACCAAAGGACATTTACATTATTAGTTATAAATAAGAAATAAGAAACAACACGAACTCCACTAAAAACCGGGAGTGAAATCAGGTGTTCCAGAAGGATAAGCATTTATTTACATCACGTTAAGGTCGGTTATTGGTGTAATATTCTTTTTTATGCAAGCAAAACAACTATAATCGATAGTATCTAAGTTTACCTTGAAAAAAAATCGTCAATGAAACCCAGCATATACAATGCTATTTCAAGTCATGTTTTGCTCACAACGAATAGCATCAATAACACTCGAAACAATACATATAAATATCAAATAAAAAAAAGAAGAATACACTGATAGTAATAAGCAAACACACATCCTCTTTATTGGTGTATGTGGCGTCAAGAAAACGCTACTGTTATCTTTCTAAACAAGATAACAATCTGGTGACATTTGACACTTATTATAAAGATATTTACTTACGATCTGGTTAACAGTTCATCTCCATCCTGAGGACATTGGTCAACTATATATAGAAAAAAGTAAAAACGAACATAAACGGAGATATTAAAGTATGTCTATTTCGGAAAAGATGAATATTCATATGAATTGTATTTGAAATAGTATGTAAATTCTTATCAGATCGATATCAAATTACTTTTCAAATTAGAATTGTCTTCATAGAGGAAACTGCCATTCAATATATGTACATACATATAAACAAGTAATCAGCAGATTATCCTTTACACAAATCCAAATACAAGTGTGGGCCAAATCACATAGATACAAAAGGGCAGTGTGTAAGTTTTAGCTGTTTTCTGTGATGAAATGATTTTTTTTAAAGAAAACATAACAGGAAGTTTGAAAATGATATACGTTATTATTTCTATTCAGTACTGAAACAACTTAAACTTTCAAAACAAGTTATAAAAAATACGGCTATTCACACTTTAATTATCGTTGGTTAATTAACTTAAACTTTTAAACGTTCCTGATGAAAGTCAATCAAGAAAAATGTTTCACACCCTTAAAATTATAGTGTGATTTTGATCAGTAACACTTCTTTCATTTTTATTACCTGTAGAGAATATAGAAAATATATCCAAATGAATCACTAATCATGCTTATGATAAGTATCATTAACTATGAAAATGTTTGAAGAATGTTTTCACGTTTCTACAGAATTTTTGTTTGTGAAGTAAAAAAAAAGGAACGGTTTCACTTTTATCAAATACATTTGTAATTTTATATTCGATATATCTTTTTAAACATGGAAAAAAATACACGAAATGGACGACGATATAATTTTTTTTTCAAAAGTGTTTGGAAGAAAACTTCTTGTCTTCATACAATCGCAGTTTTGTACACTGCATATGATGGTATGAACACAAACCTAGTTCATGGGTGCAACATTAGAACTTGAGATCAATTTTTTTTTTTTTTTTTTTTAAGACTTGAAATACATTTATTGAAAATCACCTGATTACATTTTCCTTGTATAACTCAGGGAAGAATACACAAGAATTCCATTGAGCGAAGAACTTATCATGCTAGGAATGTACGATTACAAAAAAAAGTACAATGTCATAACTAATACGATTATGAATACAGTTAAATGGATTATTTGGAAATGTAGGAATATAATCAAATATCAGTCTAAAAGTTTTACTTCCAGCCAATTGATAGCATATGCAAAACGGGAACTGGGAAGTTTAATTGAATCTATGGACAAATCATTATCATCCAAAAAAGAAAATTTTGCAGCTGAAATAAAACTTATAATAAATCTTATACATTAGTAAGTGACGAAATAATTTCTACTTACTTTCTTTTCCTTTTTAGAACATAATACATCCAACGATAGAAATATACAATACACGCATTTACAAGGTCGAGCATGTGACCTATAAAACCACTGACCGACACATAACAATGTAATCCAGGTGTTAAAAGTACAAAAAATTAAATGCCAATTATATAAGTAAAGGTAAATTATTGTGTAGATTGTAGTGTGTTTTGGGGGACTTTTATTAATGTATTTTATTTACTGTAGAATATTGTGAACATTTTATACGCAAACTCAATCTGTGTAATTAATATGAATGTATAAATGTATGGAAAATATTAAATAGATTTTTTTTTTTTTTCAATTTTTTTTTGTTTATTTGTGTATCTTCATTGGCTAGACATAAAAGGGGGATTATATATCACACAACATGTTTAGTTTTTCCGCGTTTCACAGTCAGGAGCCTCTGGCCATTGTTGGTCTTGTATGTTGTTTATAAACTTTAGTTCATTTGTTCATTTATAGATTTCAAAGATTATTATGACGTCCAGTATCACTGAACTAGTACACATTTTGGTAAAGGGACAATCTGAAGCACATCTCCGCGTGTAACATTTTCACGCAAATTGGAAGCCTTCGGTTGTGTTCTGTTCGCTGGTCGGGTAATTGTCTCGATGACACATTCTCAGTTTTATTTCGGTTTCTCAGTCTTTGATTTTCTATGTTGTTTTATGTCATTATTTATATTGTTTGTCTTTTGGTCATTTACTTTACCGTGACGCTAGCAGTTTGTTTTCGACTTGTGAGTCTGAATATCGTTTTTTTTTTCTTTCTTCTGCCTTTTAAAATCTGAAAAGAATCTTAACTGTTGGAAGAAAGATCACTATTACAATTATGATATCCAGGTGCTGAGAGGAAAATAGTCGACAACATAAATGGCCTTTGTAAAAATGCTTTAGAGAATATAATAATTATTTTCCTCTTCAAAAACATCTGAATGATATGTCGTTTAAGTCTTGAAAATCATCGTAAAAGCAAAACCCTGTATACTAATAATATTATCTACAAATAAAACACGTCGGTATGTCTACATTGGTTATATATTGTTATAGGTAATACAAAAAGTCGTCGTTGATTTTTATATAATACTTGCACAGACATAGGGAGACTATTGAAGTGCACCTGTTTTCGACTTACCTAAATTATTGCAAGGCAGTTTGTGACAAGAGCAGTCGTCTTCTGAAGGAACACAGTAGCAGTCGTGTTTTTGCTTGGTGACAAATTCATACCCTTTTGTCAAGTCGCACCCACAGGTAATGTCGCTTCTCTGACTTCCTCTTTGAAACAAGTATTGGCCCTTTTCAGTACAAAAAGACTTTTGATACACACATTTACTGTCACCATCAGTTGAAAATGGGAAAGGCTGATATCGTTCGTAGCTACAATGCGCCTTGTTAAAATATGGTTCATATATGAGTTTGCTACCTAAAAGCGAAATAATGTCAAAGATAATGTATTTAAATTTATTTATATACACTCATCGTAGATGTTTTGACCCTGTGAATGATAAAAACACTAATAAAATTGTATTATATAGATTTGTCTACGGCAGACCCGCATTTAGTCTACAATAGACTCATCAGTAAAGTTCGATAAAAAAAACCAAAAAGCTAAAATAAAATATCAAGGTAAAAATTTTGTCGATTTCAAAAGTTTTTTTTCTAATACTGCTAAAGTATTCTATTCCACGCTTACCATATATCCATTGTAAACAGTTGCAATTTCGCGAATGAGACGTCCACCAGCAAGGAAATCGATCCAAATTTATGGCTAGAACATCTATATTGATGCAAAGTGGAATCTTAGGAAATTCAGTCGGATTAACCTTTAATAGGTAAATCTTAAAATTTCATTTTTCTTTAATTCAGTAGTAAAATGGTTTAACTTTAAGAATCATTTATTGTCTTAGGGTAAATACACTGTCTGATTGTTTTATAGAAAGAACACAATTTTCTATAGTTTGTTTTATAATAGTGTGCTGTTACACTACTGTTACAGGTCAAGGCTTGATTGAATCCTCTCTATATAAACAGGTCGTTATCATTTTCAAATTCGAAATGTGTTTGCAGCTCCCCATGTCGGATACATTTAGAGCTTACTATGTGGTTTTGGTTGGGTAAATTGTTGATAGCGTACAGTGACTTACAATTGTATAACGGAAAATAAAAAATTCCTCACATCAGTGCATCGCGCACTAAAAACATAGATAAATAAAACAAAAAACAAGGACCCGGAGATAGTTTCATGTGCTCATCAAGTAAATAAGTATTCCTGGTAAAAAAAATAATTTATCTTTTTCCACTAGTTTTTCATTTCAGCATATTTGAGGAGAAATATATTCACGACATGCGCATATGCTAGAGTTAAATAATAATTATGTTTATCAAACATTCAAATTCACTTATAAGCGGATAAGAAAACATGCATGCATTGTTACATTTAATGTTTTTTTATATTGTAAATTATGTTGAAATATTTAGAGTTTTAAGGTTTGTCCACTGTATGTATGTTCAAAAAATGTAGACGAATTTAACATATTTTGATCCTACAAATAAAATTATTTAAAAGATTTTTTTATAAATTACACATTCGTAAAACTAATTTTAGAATACAATTAATGTATGTTCAATCAATGTACACTTCATAGGACGCTGTTTTTTGGTTTACCGTTTTCAGTTGGAAGTGTTATGTTTTGAATCGTACTGATATAACATCTATATATGTTTGCGACTTTTATTTTGCAGACTTTTACTTTGTATCTGTATTATACAAAATTGTGAAAAGCTATAATTAATTTACGTTAGCAGTTTGACACCATCAATTTGATTCGCCCTTTTTTTGTGTTCAAAACTGAAGAATGCCCACACATTAAGTGTTAATACCAATGGAAGCAGTAGGTAATGTACCGGGAAAAGAAAAAAGACCTTTTAATGTTTTTATCGGATAATATTACCAATGCTGCTATAATCCAGTCCATCACAGGTTTCGTGATAAGTCCTCTCCGGATACTTAAATAAACACACATATTGGTTGCTGATGCTGCAATTAAACCCAACTGCCCGAAGACGCCATTCTCCAGAATCTGGACATTTGAAATCATACTCTAACGTAACAGCAAAAACCTTTAAAAATATATTAAGCTTTGTTAACCGACGTTACGGCAGATTCATTGTACAATATGATCTATCTAAGTAAAACCCATCGCTTATTTTGGATAATGTTAAGCCCATTCGTCATGTGTTACAATATAAGTGATACCATTTTTTCTATACCAGACAATATATCTTAAGTGATAATAGAGGCCAAAATGTCTGAAAATCAAAAGGTTATTTAAAGGATGAAGAGCTATAAACCAAAACGGACAACAAAGTGAGGCCAAAGCCGTCCAAGGAATCAGAGTTTTGCATGAAGGAGATACATTCCTTATTTTTTAAGGTTTTAACAAATGTATGTAACAGCTACAAATTAATAACACAAGATCTGTAACCTGGTAACTGGCTACTGGAATGGTGATACCCTTTGGGACTATCAGTGAGCCAGCAGAGGCATCAAACCGGTGGGAGTAACAACATGAACGGTATAGATTTGTCTGCACCAGATGCGCATTATGACAAACAGTGTCTCATCAGTATGTTTAAGGCCATGAGGTATATGGTCAATATCAAACAAGCCGCTAATGTTCGTTTTGTTTTTCAAATTTTCGGAGTTAAACCTAATCAAAAACAAAAAAGACATTTTAATGTCTTTTTGACGTAGCCCCTATACATCCTTCATAATTTGTCAGTTTCGATGCAAATATGCATTCAATTAGACCAGGAATGAAATATGCCGTCAATAAATTGCTCTGATAATTCGTATTTCGAGTGTAGGGGTGGTAAAAGCCAGTTATCCAGTACAAAAACTGCATGTTTTTATATATTTTCATTAGCTGTTATTGGATATTAAATTTATTTTGAATTAATGAAGGTATCTTCCTATATATAGCTATAATTCCTTATTAATTTCTAATTATGATTATATCAGCTTTCAAAAAAATGTTTTTATAGTTTTGAAAATCCACAATAAAGTAATTTATATATAGTAATTTAATATCAGGCTTTCAATTATCGGATTTTGGCGTATCCTGCATCAGCGGTTTAAACACAGTACATACATAAAATGCTATTTGATCAGCACTAGGTTGATAACATGCCAGTGCTTTTTCAGTGACAAGGGGAAAGATAGCCTAATTTACCATTCAAAAATATAAAATAAGTATGAGAAAGCGAATATTTCCAACTTACTGTTTTCATACGGTTACTCATAGTTGTTAAAATCCACGTTATTTTGTATATGAAGAATAATTGTCTCCTTGGCAAAAACACCATGCCTTCTTTTTGTTATTTACAAAATATCAGTACATACCAGACATAACAAAATCAACGACAGCCTGAGCATTTTGCATTAAGTCACAGCCATCTGAATAATAAAAATAAAATAGTGCATGTATTACGATATGACGGAAAAAAAAAAAAAAAAAAACGGTACCAATTTACTTATACCAGATGCGCATTTCGACAATACATGTCTCTTCAGTGATGCTCGTGGCCAAAATATTTGAAATCCAAAGCTTATCTAAAAGATGAAGAGCTATAATCCAAAAGGTCCAAAAGGTATAGCCAAATCCATGAAATGAATCAGAGCTTTGCATGAGGGAG
Organism: Mytilus trossulus; assembly: GCF_036588685.1. Lineage (NCBI taxonomy): Eukaryota > Metazoa > Mollusca > Bivalvia > Mytilida > Mytilidae > Mytilus > Mytilus trossulus. The sequence continues at coordinate 5,148,733 of NC_086383.1, read as the reverse complement.
ATACATTCCTTAATTTATAATAATTTCTGATATTTTGTAACAGCAAATTTTAATAACACAAACAATCCGTATGTTTATGCCAGTACCGAAGTATTGGCTACTGGGCTGGTGATACCCTCCGGGACTAATAGAGACAGTGGTAGTAAAAAAATCTTCGAAAACATTATATATTCAATATAGCAGGTGAAAACTCATACCTGTTTTATCAATAGATGTCTCTTACATTAGTTTATCTTTAAATTCTATTATTTAGTATTGACATTTAACACGTTTTTTTTTCAAATTCTGCGAATCTATAAGAATTTCAATTCGTACGATACAGTTTAACAGTGGTCGTATTGATGACAAAACCTAAGACTTTAAAAATGAAATACATGCTGATCCTTACATTTTTTTTTAGTGAAAATATTTAATAAATGCAAAGAGATAATAAAAATAATAAAAAACACAATTTAGACAAACCAATGTATATTAGAAAGACATACTAAGCAAGAGTAAAACGTGTCATTTCGTGGCCTTTTATAGCTGATTAAATGCGGTATAGGCTTAGCGCATTGTAGAAGGCCATACGCTGATCTAAAGTTGTTGATTTATATGTTATTTTAGTCTCTTGTGGATAGTTGTCTCATTGGCAATCAAACCACATCTTTTTTTTTAATATTTGTATAAAACACATACTTAACAAAAAAAGAGACTCCAGTAAACCTGATTCGCTGATATAAAATGCATTTCTTTAAAAATGTCAAATGCACACTATATATATTGGGGTAAAATAGTATAACAAGCTGTATGTAAACACCCCCATGAAAAAAATCATTTTTTGCACTCGCCTGAACTGATTTTCTAAAGCAACGAAATGTAGTACGTGTATATATAATTGAAAATATGGAAAAATAACTTTAAACATTTTTGCCATGCAGACTAAATAGTATATTTTTTTTCTGACCACTTTAGTTCTCAAATTTGAGAAATGCAACATACTTAGAAACGAACTATAATCATGATAATATAACAATTGCCATTTTCAGGCTGAGTACAGGACAATTTTAGAAACAAATGGTTGGTTGATCCTGATTTAATGGCAAACCAAACATCCCGCTTAAATGACAGTGTTAAAAATAACATTACAATGACAACAGTACATGACAGGACTACAATACACATAAATGTGAAAACATACAAGACAGACCTTCTTCAACAGTCTTAAAATTGCCAAAACAGTCATCAACACCTACATATTATAATACGCTGGATTATTTGAAATCTTATTTGGTCGGTAAATTCCGCAATTGTTTTTCACTAGTGAGAAACATTAAAAAGGAAAGCAACTACTAGTATGTGACAGCAGAAATCAGAGCAAAACGAATCATATTCATACTCACTAGACCAAAAACAAAATAAATGAAAATTCTGCTAGCAAACACAACTTTTGCCCTCCGAAACATCAAATAGGTCACAATTTTACTTTTGTAGAACAAAGTAACAGATGGTTTAAGTGAAGAATCTATAGAACTTTTTGGGAGGAATCAAAATAATTCTTTGTATCCACATTTAATTTTTCATATACAAAAGGGGAGTTAACAACTTCTCAGAAATTAGGAGTTATCTCTCCATAAAAAAAATATAATCTAATGAGTTTCGATAAATATAGACCTAAAACTTTATCAAATGTGTTGATAACAAAAATACTTCCTTAGCTTTTTGATTTTCAGTTATTTTTTTATAACTTAGAAACCATTTATATTTTTTTACGTGAAATTCACGTGGAAATTTTATGTGAATTTCACGTGAAATCATTTCACGTGAAATCCACGTGAAATTCACGTGAAATTCATGTGAAATTAACGTGAGATTGACGTGAAATGAAATTCACGTGAAATTCACGTGGGCTAAATTTGGCTGTGTAGTTGATGAATTTACCAAAAACTATCAATGAAGATCATCATTTTTCGAGGAATAAGAGAAGGTTGTACGTGCAGTGCTTTAATTTTTGTTACCGATGTCAAGATATTAGCATGGATAATAAGACAAGACAATAATCTTAAAGGGTTTGAAATCAAATTAGAAAAAACAATCATTAAAAATAAGTCAACTTGCATACGACATCACACTTTATTTGAAAACAAAACAAGACAATATAGGAGCTTTAAACTTGGTTGAATTTTTTGGCACTTTATCAGGGCTGAAATTGAACAGATAAAAAACAGAAGGCATTTGGGTATGAAAACACTTGCATTGAAAAGTAAAAAAAATAAAACATCAACTTTCACTGGTGTTAAACAGATAAACGTACTTGGAATAACGACGATCCCAATATGGCGATGGCTGAAATAGGAAAAAATCTGTTCAGTCATTTTTCTCAAATGTAGCATGTTTTTGTCAATAGTAACTTAGCTGCATGGTTTTCCTATACCATTACATAATATTTGAATCGTTACGCTGCACTAAAATGGTCTTAGCGCTAAGAAAATTGATGTCGAAAGTTCGGGATGATAATCGTATATCCAAAAAATGACAATTGTAATTTCGGTAATAAAAAATGAGAAAGATAATCGTAACTGGATAGTGTTTGATTGATATATATTGAAACTAAAAACTGTCTATCTAATAGAATATGATGAAAATATAGTGATGAATTATTCATAGAAACGTTCTAACAGTTTATGCCATTTCTTTTTGTGATATAAGATTTATAGGTCTTATGTTACATACTAGTATATCATTAAATTTGAATGGGAAGAGGGAAAAGGCTTCATGAAATCTAGAAAAACACAAACTATGTTAAAATATAGAAAACTACAGGATGATACAAATTTTTCGAATGAGAAAAACTTTTAAAATCTAAACAAAATGTCATCATGATCTCAATATGTTTACAATGAAAAAGAGCTATTGTTTTTTTTTGTTTTAAATAGACATGGAAACAAATGTCACACGTTTTTTTTTGTATAGCCCATACATACTATTAAATGTTTAGCTTCTTCATGACCATTACTGAGGACACTTAACTTTGCCGTTGAAAATAGTCTGAACTATTACTCGACCAGTATACGCAAGTTAAAACAGATAAAAAGCTTTACTTAAAAACACAAAATTATACAAAATTGATCAGCATTGAAAACCTTCAATCAAAAAACCAGGACTCAGGTTGTGAGGTTATTTTGTATAGTATGGTAAGACTGTTCAAGTATTGTTCAGACCTATGGTTAAGTATGGTTAAGACTTGAAAAATACACGTCTAGTACAGGTCGAGAATGGGTAAAGACTGTTTCAGACTGGTCGAGTAATAGTTCAGACTATTTTCAACGGCAAAGTTAAGTGTCAGGTACGATTCAGTACAGTCGAGTATGCTTCAAACTAGTGTCGAGTGTAAGTATTTTTCTAACAAATGAAAACAAAAATTAGCATTCCTGAAGCACGAGCTTCGACTGTATTGATCAACGTATTATGCCTTCAGAGGCAATTGATCAAAACACATATGTATGATATATATTTGTGTTTTTTAGTCTTTCAAATGCTTCGCAAGACTATACCTGTCAAGTAGTTAGGCTAATAAAAACAATAAGAACAAGTAAGAAACAATAAACAATATTAACAATAACATGGTAACTATATCATTAACTCCTTATATATGTTAGCGACAATAAGTGAAATTAGGCACTAAGCTTAAATCCTAGGCAATACGCTAACGCCTAGGCATTATGTAATTGCCTGAAATTTTCAAGCATTAAGCCTATTACCTGAAATCTGATGATGATTTTTTTTCATATTGCCAAACATGATTTTAGGCAATAAGTGAAATCTGTAATTTATGTATATTTAGTGATAAAAAAAGGAGGAGACTCAATATAATCTGTATGATATTTTTTTGAAAATGTTTACACTTAACTGGTCAGGCTGGAATAAAGTAGACAAACATTAAGATATTTGTCTTTTTTACTTCTTTAACTGGATTATTTGCATTGAGTGACACCATGTCTATAGAGAAATTCGTTTTTGAATCGTTGAGGTCTCAATTCGAATCAGGGAAAACAAGGAGCATATACCCTAGAGTAAAGTACCATGATCTTTTAGCAAAGATTAAACTTTTGAAATCATCAGAAAAGAAAGTGACAAAAGAATACTACAATTTAAGAAGGTATGACATTTTAAACATTGGTGGTTTTGAGAGGTTGATAACGCAATTAAGCGAGAATGACGAGGTAAATTTCAAAATTTATGTCTTCCTAGAGGATCTCCATGGTATTTGGGAAAAGGCACATACAGAAATAGGTCATTGCGGCAGATATCGTATGATAAATCAACTTAATAATATATATGCTAATATTTCCCGTGATGCTATTGAAATATTTCTGTCACTTTGTGAAAATTACAATATGAAAAAAAAAAAACATAAAGGGAAAGGAGTAGTACATGTAGTGAAGCCATTTCTATCTAAAGACTTTAACAGTAGAGGTCAAGTTGATTTGATGGATTTTCAATCAAACCCATATGGAAACTATAAATTTATTATGGTGTTTCAAGACCAACTAACACAATTTTGTAACATTAAAGCCCTTACCTCAAAATGTGCATTAGAGATGGCTTTTAATCTAATTGATATTTATACAATTGTTGATGCGCTCCGTGTACTGCAAAGAGACAATGATCGGGAATTCACAGCTTTGGTCATATTCGAGTTAAAATTAATGTGGCCAGAACTTGTTATAGTTCATGGGAAACCCAAATCACAGGGTAGCATTGATCGATCGAATGGAGATTTCCATGACATGCTAACTGCATGGCTGAGGGACATTGAATCAACAAAGTGGTAAATTGGTATCAAGTTCATCAAGAATCAACAAAAATCAGCTTTAAACAAAGGCATTATGTACAAAGCAAAGGTGCCTCCTAATCTATATTATTTGAACGGCATTCATTCAGGCAATAATCATTTATCAAAATAATACTAAGTTCATAAATTCTTAAAGGTTTGAAAACTTTTAACCAACGTTTAACGATATTAATTTCGGTGTTCGTTATAGAAAACAACGTAAAATTATTTGCTCTGAATTCAGAATAGAAACATGAAGCCAGTATGCTAAGATCTAAATAAAAAAAAAATCTATGCTTTAAATTATATTTTTATCGATTAGTATCAGATATCGATGCATTGAATAGGTTTCTACCAAAATGTCACAATAAAACCTGATTTGATATATAGAAGAAGATGTGGTTTGAGTGCCAATGAGACAACCCTCTATCCAAGTTTAAATTTATAAAAGTATAAAACATTTTTGGTCAAGGTATGGCACTCTCACCGAACAGCAAGCTATAAAGGTCCGAAAAAATTACAGGTGTAAAACCATTTAAACGGGATACCAATGCCCATAAATGGGACTGAAAAATATATACATACACTAGTTGTTTATCTAGGTAAAGTGTGTTCATCACATGTAAAATTACTCAACAGAAAACAAAATTTCTATATGTATATTCTGAATTTTGAAGCAGAATTCATTCAACATACTAAGGATAAATGTCTACTATATAAAAAAAAAATTGTTGTAAAAAAAAATCATGTTTTAAAATGTAAATCTAGCAAAACAAAAAAGGAAAAAGGACAATAACATGAAAATGCTCAATCAGGAATTGATTAAGAGAAATAATTGTACCTATTACCGATAAGTGTGGTGGATAACGTATTTGTTATGCTCATTTTTCATGGTTAGAAAAAAGAAGGACATATTTACATACTTATTTCTTTCAGAATCAAAACGCATATATTAAAAAAAGATATGCATACATACATACGAGTAGCTTATATTATTCATATTAATATCATTATTAAAACTGGTTATCTCCGAACCAGAAAGAGATATGGATATATAATAATAGGAAATCGATAACAACAAGTGTGAATTATTTCCTGAAACTTTTTCTTTCCAAACAAACTAGATAATACATATTGATTATTAAGAATTTCATGTATACTTATTTATTTACGATTGAAAAAGAATATTTATAATATAGTTTAGATAAAGAGAGATTTCTTGTAAAAAATAAAGAGACCATTCACTGGTATGCCGGACTAGTGAAGTTGATTGTTAACAACAAGCAAAAAATTGAAATAAAAAAAAAAAAAATTGAGAAGCTGTCTTGAGAACTAAAAGTATCCTAGACTATGAATCAATAATGATCTTCAATTTCCTTTGTTATGATGCAACTGCACTGAGTGGAGTAAACTCTTCATTGCACTGATTTATATAAGGTTTTCTGTTTAATTATTACAGATATTCATAGTGTCTTTGTTAAATATTGTATGTGAATCCGGGCAGCAAACTTTAAAGAGACCATGATTGAGTAAAACTATTCAAACGGGAAATACAACGGTCTCATCTATATAAATACGAGAAAATAAGAAACACGTATGAACCACCTCACCAAACGACAACTACTGAACGTCATATGTAGGACTTACGACAGGTGCAAATAATTGCATCGGGTTTAAACGTTTTAAAGTACCAAAACTTCACCCTTATCAGAAACAAAAGTGTGACATCACAACAAGGAAATACACACTTGATTTAACACACTTGTTATAATGGAAAGCTTAATACCAACATTTATGATAAAAGAGCTGATTTTTCATTTCCTATTATTAATTATCTGTTTTAAATGGTGTCGATCGCTTGTCACCATCTAATGGTGTATACATATCTTAACTCGTTCAGTGCGCTCCTGTAAGCATTAACGTATTATATTTTAGCGAAGGAAATCAATGTATTTCTGAGAAATGATCACGTTAGGGTTTTCGAAATCACAAAACAGTCAAAAGTTACTAAATGTTATCATATATATAAGGACATAATTAGAAAACATAAATCAGCCTGCAGAAATCTTATCCGTTCAGGTATTCACATCTAATATTTTTTTGTAATATTCTCTACAAAGTACAAACATGTCAGCATCCACCGTACACGGGGTAATTGAAATATGTTAATGCAATTGATCGTTATTCATTACTATTTCTCAAGTAATTTAATGCATTGTGTAATTGAGGATTTATTGCCATTACATGTAATGAAAAGTAGTGAATTACATGTCCAACTTTGTCTGTAATTGACAATTACTTTTAATTTGCGACTCAATATCATTCAAAATTAAAGTAAAAAGGGTAATTTTTTGTGTTTTTTTTAACCACAAAAATGCTCATGACCTAAGTAATTGTTGGAAGCTGATATAGTAAGGTCTACACAGTATTTTTTTCTGTAATTACACAGATTTTCTATGAACAAACAAACCAGAATGAAGGATACAGTAATTTAAATCTAATTTATGATAAAAAAAAAAAGCAATACACGGGAATTAACTCTGAAATGATGAGCATCATATCTATGCAAATGAAGCGTTTTCATAAATCTGATTTATGTTTATTCAGATAAGATAATGACTTGAGCAGACATAGATGTGAGGTCATAGATGGCAATAACAATGAAATACAATATATGATAATTAGCGTTCTTCATTACTTTTTGATTAAATTAACAAACTTAAGTTAATAACAAAATATTTTCCTATTTTCAGTACACAACACATCCTGTCAGAGGATCGATTTTACTGGAGGATAAACATTTTATACCTTGAATCAGCAATTCATATGACATTGTTATGAGAGATATATTCATGTACAGAATGGTAATTCAAGTGGTTAAAGTGATTATTAGCAGACAGTTTTGTTGAACAAACGCAGGATTGAATAAATGAAACTTTAACAGATTATCGGCTCCAACATGTAGTAAAAAGAGGATTTTTAAATATGTTCGACTCATCAAAATTAAATGTGCTAAAGTCATGAAAGTGTTTTGATTACATATTCGGCAATAAAGTTTGAATACAGGTTGCAGGTATACCAATGGGCACTACGTGTGCCCCTTTAATAGCAGACTTGTTTTTGTACTGTTTCGAATCACAGTTTATGACTAAACTCAGTAAAGACCCGTCGAAATTTCATTTAATTGATAAATTCAACAACACTTACCGTTATTTTAATGATGTTTTTTCGTTAAATAATCAAGAATTTCTCAATATACTGCTAATATTTACCTCAAGGAATTTGTTTCAAACGAATCAAATTTGCACGATAATAACAGTCCTTTCCTGGATTTAGATATTTCGGTTTTTAACGGGAATCTCCACACTAAAATTTACGACAAAAGGAACGATTTTCGTTCCCTATTGCTAATTTTCCAGTTTTTATGGTGATGTTCCCATGGACCATCTTACCGTGTTTATATTTCACAGCTCGTTCACAAAACCCTTGTCTGTTGTGACGTTTTTGATTTTAACGAACGCAATTTATGTATTACTGGTAGATTGTTAAATCAGGTATATCGTTATCATAAATTACTAAAAACCTTTACTAAATGTTTCCAAAGATAGTAAGATTTGGTTTTGAAGTTTGGTTGTACCTGTAGAAAACTAATTTCAAGTGGGATAGGTTTATTTTTTTTATTTTTACGGAAATGTTGTTAACCGTGCTCGAAAATTTAGAAATGATCCTTGTAAACTTATTCTAAAAGGTTACCAATTCAACACTATATTGAATAAATATCGATGCCACTGCTGGTGGACGTTTCGTTCCGAGGGTATCACCAGCCCAGTAGTCAGCACTTCGGTGTTGACATGAATATCAATAATGTGGTCATTTTAATAAAGGAGTAGGTCCGGTAAGGACCGATTTTGGCCTCAAGTTTCAGGTTCATCTGACGAAAGATTTTTACCACTTTTAAACACTTAAGTGTCTATTCAATTTTTCATGTGAAAGATTTTAACTTATTAAGTCGTATTTGGAACAACTTTTTGGAATTTTGGATCCTAAAGCTCTTCAACTTTGTACTTGTTTAGCTTTCTAAATATTTTGATATGAGCGTCACTGATGAGTCTTAGGTAGAAGAACGAAACGCGCGTCTGGCGTACTAAATTATAATCCTGATACCTTTTATAACTATATAATAAGATCATAGACTATTATTTTTATTGTTAAATTAAAAGCAAACTAAATATTACTAGCACGTTATAAACATTTATACATTCATGGATCTATAATCTGTCGATATTTGTAACTGGCATTGCACAAGGTCATCCTCATTTTTACGGAAATGTTGTTAACCGTGCTTGGAAATTTAGAAATGATCCTTGTTAACTTATTCTAAAAGGTTACCAATTTAACACTGTAATAAGATCATTTACTAGTATTTTATATTGGTATAAATACTGATTTTGTTATAAGTAAATCAAAAGCAAACCAAATAGTACTAGTATGTTATATACACATACACATTCATGGATCTATAATCTGTCGATACCTGAAACTGACATGGCACAAGGTCATGTTTTTTTCTGACTATTTATGACGTATTTACACTGAATTCATTGGATGTTGGATGTGTACGGATTGATAGTTTTGTCAGGGTGCATGATTATTTTATTAGTCGTTAGTGGCTTTGACTTAGCTGTCAGATAACTGCGAATACTCTCAGATCTGTTTATAGTGTCTTTTCGTTGTCGGGATGTACAGGATGTGCAAGTTCCCTGCCCCGTCCATTTGTAATTTGTCCATCTGATGAGTTAAGCCTTTCTCAACTGATTTGCATAGTTCGATCTTATGATGCACTGTTGGGATCCCGCTAACATGTTTAACCGCGCCATATTATTTATGTATGTGCCTGTCCCTAGTCAGGAGCCTGTAATTCAGTGGTTGTCGTTTGTTAATGTGTTACATATTTGTTTTTTGTTCATTTTTATATATAGTTATAAATAAGGCCGTTAGTTTTCTCGTTTGCATTGTTTTACATTGTCACATCGTTGCCTTTTATAACTGACTATCCGGTATGGGCTTTGTTTATTGTTGAAGACAGTACGGTGAACTATAGATGTTAATGTCTGTGTCATTTTGGTCGCTTGTAGACAGTTGTCTCGTTGTTAATCAAACCATATCTTCTTCTTGTTTATTATAACAATGTTTATTAAGAAAAACAGATCATTGACTCAGTTGTTTTCATGAACTTTTTTTTTCAAAACAATATCACTGTTATATATTTGATAAGACTTCATCTGGGGTAATAAAAAAGAAAAAGTTAAACGGATCACGCTATGTAAAGATTACTTAGAAGGAGGCCTTAAAATGATCAACATTGATGATTTTCTATCAGCTATACAATTATCCTGGGTCAAACGTTTAACATCAACACAATTTGCAAACTGGATAGTCATCCACCTTTTCTCTTTCAATAAATTTGGAGAAAACTTTTCTTTATTTAACATGAATCCAGGTAGCATAAAAGCAATCCCAAAACTCAGTAAAACACTCCCTCTTTTCTATTTAGAAATAGTCAAAAGTTGGTTTAAGATAAAAAAAAAAATATCTCTGAAATAAAAACCAACAGTACAAATTTTATTTATATATGACAGCAATACATTTGGGGCAATAAACATATAAAATTTCAAAACAAATGTTTAATATTTTCACATTGGATAACCAATGGAATACTATTTATTAATGATATAATAGATGACACAGGAAATATATAAAAAAAAGGCAGTATTAGATAAATTGACCCTCAAATCCAACTGGATATCAGAACTACCTAGAGTAAGAGCTGCATTACTAAAATAATGGCAAATGATAATGAAAGCAGATAACTTGCGGAATACTCAAGTTAAAACAGATAAAAGGCTATACTTAAAAACACAAAATAATACAAAATTGATCAGAATTGAAAACCTTCCATCAAAAGAAATTTATAAAAGTATTAGCTCATGTTATATACGGGAAAAACACCAATTGGCTTTCTAAAATTGAAAACACAATTTAAATTAGATTCATCAACCATTTGTACAAAATGCTTAACTTTATATTCAATAGTTTACAAGTAAACAAACTAAAAATATTCAGGTGGAAGTTACTTCATTATATACTTCCTTGTAAACAATTATTGTACACCTGGCAACTGAAAAATGATGACCAGTGCCATATTTGCAACCAATTAGAAAACTATGAACACTTTTTCATTTCATGCAAATACTTTAAAAACTTTTGGAAAAATGTCAAAATACTCCTTGATAAAATAAAAATGGGAACACACATAATCACCTTAAAAAATCTTATACTAGGCTACAAAATATATGATAAAAATTATTATGACATCAATCTATTTCTCACTGTAATATTATTCTCTATTCATAAATCTACATATGCATCAGAGTATAAACAAAACAATGTTGATGTCTATAGAATATTTAAAATAGAATTTAAACAACATTATGAAAATATGAAACTTCTTGATAAAACAACAAGTAGATTTTTGAATGATGTTTATAAAAAAATATAATAACCATATTGATTATTGCACATGATCATTCTTCTGTATTACTATATATATCATGTAGAAAAACTCAAATGTAAACACATGTATTATTTTAAGATGTTTAAATGTGACGCATGGTCAATGTTTATCTGTAGGACATGATTTTTGCCCCCGTACTGTCTACTGTCTAATTACTGGAAAATATCTAATATTTCAGGATAAAAAAAAAATTCCTTCTTGATCAATTTATCCTTAGTCAATGGAAATATAACAAAACTCACCTTTAGAAATACTCAATTTAGATCCTTTGCTCATGAAATCATTCCCCGTGTTATCCTTCAATCATTCGATCATCTCAATTTTCACGAGATTATGCCGATCAAGATTAAGGGTCAATGATTAAATTATAACCAACATCGTATAATGAATAGTACAACTTCCGTATTTACGTTACATTATGATGACCTCCACAGAGCTAAGAACTAAGACAAATTGTTAAAATCAATGTATTGTATTTATAATAACTAATCATAATTAATATATATATATATATATATATACATATAAATATGAATTTACTGTATAATCTCCCTGGTTAAACAGTAACTAATTCACAGGGATACCCGGCTGAATGCTGTGAGTCGAGTAAGTCGAGTAATTTGTTAAACAGCAAAGAAATGTGCAATAAAAGATTTATCGTTTAAAAAAAAAAGAAAGAGATTAATGGTGTCTTTTGTTTATGTCCCTCATTTTTTTTTTATCTTTTAAAAGAAATAGAATTAAATCCATTACGTTATCCAAATACTTACTCTTTCCTCATCCTTTGTTCCAACACTTGCCTAATTGTACCTCGATTTCGCGGGCATCCTACAGTTTTCTGAATAATGTCGTGGACGGAAAAAAATATATTCTATGACAAACATGATAAATTAAATTTTCGCTTGGGAACTCCCTACGATTTTTTCTTCAAATGGACATATTTCTTTCTGATATTAATTCATGTAGTTACCCTCAGTTTTTGTTTATACTTTGATTTGTAAGTTCCAAATGAATTTATGAGTTTTGATTATCATTAAGCCACTGCTGGAACTTGTTTGTCAGTATTGGGTCCTTATATCATTTATATATAAAAAAAAGTTTTTTACTTGTTATCCTCTATGTTGCAGAACATTTCTTATGGTTGTCAATAGGAAGACTATATCTTAAGTATTTTCAAAACATTTGTACTGTATTTTATCAACATTTTGACCTTAAAATCCAGTTAATTATGAAGCATTTAAAATTGGTTCCTTGTAAGATTAAATGTAAGCTCAATAGTGATGTCTTTTTAATTGTCGTAAGACGGCAGAACAATTTCGTTGACCCTTCCCGAATACTTGAGATTTTGTGTCAACTGTTGATCAATCGTTATATTTTTCGGCAATGCTTTTTGAACTGTTGCTCGTCTTTTTGACATTATTCAGTGTCCACATTATTGTATTTTTCTCCTTGGTAAAGAAAAAGTTTTTATTTGAAATCCTGGTTTCGGGATAGCATCTGACTATGCTTTATGAATAACTTATACATGTGAAAAGTTCCCAATATTAGCGTTTTTTTTTGCTGTTCCATGAAGAATACTTAGTTGAATGACCCATTAAAATGACCTAGTTGAATGACCCATTTCAATGACCCATTGAAATGAACCTAAACTCTCTTTATTAATGTGCAGTTTTGTGAACATTAGCTGGTAGCTTTGCACTTTTTTTTTGTATAGACTTAGTGGTTATCCCATACGTAAAAATAAGCATTTCTTTGTGACTCCTATTTTATCAATATATTTTAAATTTTTTAATGACTTTCTAACGATATAGAAATGCAATATGTCATTCTAAAAACATATATCATTTTAAGTGCACTTTTATATATATGTATATAGTAACAATCACTTTAAGGCACTGCCACAAATTGTAATGTGTGTGAGATTTGAAAGAGAAAATAAATATCTTTATAATTGAGAAAAAAAAAAAAGATTTCACGTTTTATTTATACCGAATATTTTTTCCCTCTGGCCTCAAGTGTTTATGTTGATTTGGCATGATTGTTATTTAAAGAAAGATCACTTCAACTTTTGGGCTAATAAAAGTTTTGCCATCCCAGAATTTTTCGATTTTTTCCCTGATAAATTAGATATTTACCCGCATGTTGTATTTTGCTTTGATATTTTTTCAAAAAATTGTATCGCAACGCTTAATTTTATCAAATAAGCTCACTTTTGGATATTTATCACATAACACGTACTTAATTAATCTTTAATATTAAAAATAGAGTTGGTGAATTTGTCAAATAGAAAACAACCAATCCAGAGAGCAGAAAACATGAACATCAATATTATGCTTAAATTGATTTACTTCACTTTTGCCTTGTTGTTGCGATTGAGTGAAATCATTTGGAGTTGGGGACAGTATTCAACACTGCATAACTAAATGTAGATCCTATCGCCAGTTATGAAGCAGCCAACCATACAAAATATCCAGTCACGAAAAGGGAAAAAGAGATGCACAACATATATAATAGGGTATTCCATATGGCTAGCTACATTGTATCATTTGAAATATTTCATTGATTTATTTTTATGTGGAATTATTTTGTAAGTAGTTATTTATTTAGGTACTACAGTTCCTTTTCAGTTTGCCTGTTTAAGTCTAGATTACAATTCTAATATGAAAAAAAAGAAGTTGGGGTATAAATGCCAATGAGACAATTCTCCACCAGATATCAAAAATGAAAAAGGTTAATAAATAAAGATCTCTGACAGCCTTCAACATTTAGTAGAACCAAAACGTGTAGTAAGCTACATGTTTAAGAAATAAAGGCACTTGTAGCAATTGATGCGAATAGAGAGTCAAACCAGAAAAAAATCCTATTATGTCCAACGTTATGGCGTATGCGGTATATGCACAACATTGTCAACAATGCGAGTTTTGGCATGCCATAAAACAAGGTTCAACCCACCACTTTTATTCCCCTTTAAAAGTGTCCTGTACCAAGTCAGGAAGATGGTCATTGTTATATTATTGTTCGTTTCTCTGTGTATTGCATTTTAACGTTGAGTCGTTTGTGTTTTCTCTTATTTTTGAGATATTGAGATAAGACGTAGCACGGTACTTGTCTATCCCAAATTCATGTATTTGGTTTTCATGTTATTTTTGTTATTCTCGTGGCGTTTTGTCTGATGCTTGGTCCTTTTCTGTGTGTGTTGCGTTTCGGTGTTGTGTCGTTGTTCTCCTCTTATATTAAATGCGTTTCGATCGGTTTTGGTTTGTTACCCCGATTGTGTTTTTTGTCCATGGATTTATGAGTTTTGAACAGCGGTATACTACTGTTGCCTTTATTTACATACTTCATTCAAATAATTAACATTATAGAAGACAACAAAATAAGATATACAAGTACAGGGCGAATGGGCATAAGGGCAAAGGACCAAGGGCGAACAAGTACTTCAACGATTGTGAACGGATCAGGATTTCTTCGAAATCTTGTCACCTACTGAAAATACCAAATTGTCATCCCTGCTATGTATAGATATATTAATACTAAAATATTCATCATGACAATGACATTAGCTTGCTATCTAGACATCATGAGCATTAGACATTGATTTAAATACTTTAAAGGACATAGTTAATCAACCTATATAACCTCTGACTAATTGTTTTATTTTAAACTATAATGACAGTTTTACAACAGTTGAATATGCTTGTTTACCAGTTGTTAATCAATCTAATTAAAACCCCATCTCTCATCGCTCCCACGCGACATTTCTGGTAACCTGGAAATCTTAAATTATACTACAAATGAGACAAATAATCCTCTATTTGTAAAGTAACTTTTACTTATCATAATATAAATGTATTTCTTTTTCACCAACAAATTATTTCTGCAATATGATGGTTATATTAAAAACCAACGACACCAAACGCACGATTTTGTGTCAGAGAAGGCTTTTTTTTTACATACGTTCTGAATTGGAGGGAGTGGATTGGTGGTCTGACACCTTTGACTTTTCTACAACAGTTAAAAAAATATTTTAACTAAGAAAAAGCCTTTGAAAAAAAGATAATTAATTTTAAATTAAAAAATGTTTACAAAAAAAAAAGAATCTCTTATAAACAGGAAAGAGGCCCATTCTCGCTTATGGACAATTAAAGGTAAAGGATATTTGAATGTAAAATGTTTTTGGTGTGTCATATAAACAATATCAATTGTATTATGCACTATGTAATTTGTTGCTGTTTCAAAAACTTTACATTGATTTTTCTCCAATTCAATATAATTACCAAAATGACATAATCACGAAATGTTTTTTCGTTTTGATATTCATTTTATTCATAAGCATCAGTATATCTTTCTTTTATCTTTTTTAAAGAATCATCCAATCACATCTTTAACATTTTTGACGCTACAATTGTCTCTGTTTTGTTCTACGATCGTTAAGTTTTTAAACAATATTCATAATTTTGGCTACCTAATATAAAGTAGTTTATTGATTTTATTGGATTTATCATTATTTGAGACCGACCTGAGACCATTTAAAATTAATTAAATTACGCAATCAAGATGAATACGACACAGAATATTCAATGTTTAATGTTATCTATTATAAGTTATTGGCTTGGAAATAGTAAGTGTCCAGTGTGCAGTATCGTCACATATTCAGAGTTTTAGTGAAATACTATTGATATAAATTCCATTTTATCTGAACAGATTCTGCATTTGAAATTTGGGATATTTTACGATTCATGTAGAGAAACTTCAATATTTATTTGTGAATTATGTATATACGTGTATGATATTTTACAACGTATTCAGCTATGTAGTAAAAATTAGACCTAAAACAGGATACCTGATATTTCTCAATAAAAAAACTGACAGACCATGCAAATTATATTTTAGCTAAGTTTGAAATCTGTTATTGACCTAAATTAGAATTAATCTTTTTCTAACACTTAAACATGTTAAAATTGCTGTACTTTAATCTTTAAAGAGTTGTCCAGATGCGTTTTTTTTTTTATTTTTCTTCTTTTTCTTTCTGTAACTTTCTGGTTAGGAGTGCACTTATTGCTTGATTATTCACAGTGGGCTTAAATTACAGGGTCGAATATAGCTAAAAACACTTTGTTATTTTACAGTATAACACGCAATTGCATATTTTAAAGACGATGGGCTTATATTACACGGAAGGTATTATACAATTACGGTTTTTTGATGAGGTAAATGTGTGGTTTTATTGACTTTTAAAAAACTGATACTCACTGAGGCCAACACCACATGTTTACCGATACAAAGGACAGTAATTGTTTTATTCCATATTGCGAGAGAAATTTATGTAAAGGAAAATATTTACCAAAATCAATTGTACATCACACGTTTCTTACCAATATTTTACACGTAAAATCACGCGACGTTTTCGCAGTGAATATACTTTTCCGAAGGTGAATATGCTTATTTATTCAAAATTCAATTCATATAGAAAAACCTACTAAAGTTTTAGCAATATGGACTAACAAAATGTTCTTTATTTATTATCCGACCAAAACAGAAATGACCTCATATGTTTTAATATTAAAATAGATGAATGACTTTTCAAAATGTAGGAAAATCGAGACAATTTCCTCTTCAACTTAACATAAGCCTGGTCGATGGTTAATCATTGTAAAACATACTTTATAGCTCTTTGTAGGAGTTTGTTAGTGGTATACAGAATAATCCAAAGTCTGCAAAGCCGAGAAAATAGAAACACATCACAAAAACTTAACTTCAGCACGGTGGAGACACTGATCACATTACCTTAACCTCAGCTGAGTTGAAACACTAATTATCAATGAAATATAATTGACGTTCGTTTAACTTTATGTGGTTACCTGAAACTTTTCGATCAAGAGTTAAATAAGACAAAACCGATGAAATAAGTGCTTAATGTTATCAATAATAATTCTATCACATATTCATCATTTAAAGAACATGTTTTTGACATCACTGCCCATTTGACCAAACGGATACCGCATAAGAACTTAAAACTGATATTTGTGATTCATGTGTACAAACACCTATGTCTACAATCGTATTATATATATGTGAACATTATATTGTGTTATTAAAATTTGCTGTTAAAAAATGATAAAATGATTATAAATTAAGGAAAGTATCCCCCTCATGCAAAGCTCTGATGTCTTCACGGATTTGTCTATACCCTTTTGAACTTTTGAATTAAAGCTCTTCACTTTTTATTTAAGATTTGGATTTAAAATATATTGGCCACGAGCATCCCCGAAGAAGCATGTGTTGTCGAAATGCGCATCTGGTGCAGGACAATTGGTACCTTTAATTTTATTGTGCATATGTCATCGATACAAGAAAACGTCTTTGAAAAGTGTAAATTAATTTTAGATTTAAAAATGATAAAAATCATTTGATCAAGATTAAATATCAAAATGTAGTGAAATCTAGAAATTGCTTTGTGCTTGTTGTTTCATTTTAGGATTTCACGTATGATGACGATGATTGAAACAAAAATATGCTTACCTGAAACTATTCCATCCAGAGTTGAGTACGACACAGAAGATAAAATGATGAAATGAATGCGTGATGTTATCCATTATCGGCAATTGACTTAAAAGTAGTTAGTGTCTAGTATGCATTATCGTCACATATTCAGGATTTTAGTAAGATATTATTTGATATAAATTCCATTTTATCCAAACAGATTTGGATTTAAACTTTAATATGATATATTGCGATTCATGCGGACAAACGCCAATATTTCGTGTTGCATTATATTTACGTGTTTCTTACATAACGACATATTAGTGTAGGTAGTTGTATTTAAATCAAACTTTAAACTGAATTCCTGGTATTTCTCAATAGAAAACTGACAGACCATGCAAATGATATTTTAACTAAGTTTGAAATCTGATATTGACCTAAATTAGAATTGATATGTTTTAACACTTGAAATAAATGCACTTTAAACATAAACATTTTCCAGATGCGTTGATTTTTTCACTCAAAAAACTCTTGAATGAAAGAATACGGAATTATGATGTTCATTATTTATAATCCCATCAAAACAAGAAATGACCTCACAAGTTTTAGTTTTAAAATAGATGAATGTATTTTGAAAAAAGTAGGAAAATGGAGACAATGAACACTTCAGCATTAATTGACGAATATATGAATTTTAGTATGTTATACATCAAACCCAAATTTTTATTTTTTTTAACTTTAATTATTGATTGATGAAACAGCAAACATTGAAATAAACAATAATTTAATGCTGGTATATTTTTTGTATCCTACTAACACATGTCACAACTATCAATATAAATTATGATACAATTTTTAAATAAAAACATTTATTAAAACTTATAAGATTATTTGAATGTATTCTTAAACATAGCTGTATATAATCCAACATTAAACTAGAAAGACCAATGTATTCTAATGAAAAATGTTAAGTTCTCAAACTCAATAAGGAGTATGAGTTCATGAAACAAAATCTATATTGACAAATTCTTACTCTTTATCTCTAAGTCACACTATGGCCTGTGGTTTGATATAGTCTGTCCTATACATACTGTAAACCAACTAATTTTTGCAAGCGATTTATTTTCGCAACTTTCGTGAGTAGAAAAATAACGCTAATTTAAATTGTCGTGAATATGTATAACTTGGATCTTTCCTTATTTGACAACATCAAGTTAATTAGAAATTCGCAAAAATAAATCGCCGCGAAATTTACTTGAAAGTGCTAAAAGCGAAATAAAGTATCCACTAAAATCAGTTGGTTTGCAGTAAGCTAGTAGATTGCAGTTATATTTAACACACCATGCATAGAAACATTCAAAGATTAGTATTTACTATTAACATAGTTTATATATCAGTTTCCTGCTATTTGTATTCATTGATATAACTGTGTATCTATATTTGACACTATTTGAATGGGTGTGGATTTAAACGATAAATATAATCAAAGGGTATCTAGATTTGCCACTGGACAAAAAATGAACTGTAAACTTGCAAGAATATCAATTTTGATACTCCAGGTGAATTTCTAAACTTCTATCTATATTAAAATTTAGATTTTGACTTTTTGTAATTTGTTCAAATTTTGTTTATATTGATATAGGAGGATGAGGTATGAGTGCCAATGAGATAACTCTCTATCCAAATAAAAATTTATAGAAGTAAACCATTAAAGGTCAATGTACGGCCTTCAACACGGAGCCTTGGTCCAAACATCAAGCTATAAAGGGCCGTAAAATTAATAGTGTATAAAACCATTCAAACAGGAAAACAAACGGTCTAATAATTGTTTATAAAAAGTAAAAATCTTTATGAACGAAAATATACGTGAGATGAAGGTTTATCTGTGATACTTTATGATACTGGCAATGACGAGGATGTCAATATCAATGAAGTCATAGCAACAGTAGTAATGGAGGAAACAGAAGCCAGGATGATGGCTCAAGGTGACTTTCAACCAGCATCAATATCAACTGAAACCTCACCAGTCAAAGGGTTATCAAATAAAGCCAAAAATTTAGAACAAGCTTTAGATTCTTTAAAAATTTCTCAAGATAAAAAAGTTACTTCTAACATTATCGAAGAAGAGGAAGTAGAAGAAGAAAATGGCGATTCTGAAGGATCATGGGAAACTGAGGAAGAGGAAGAGGTTGTTCCTGTCAAAGGAGCAATGAAAAAAATGAAGGATAAAAATAGTAACATGGTTAAAATTAGCACCAAGAAAAATGTGACTTCTTCTGACGAATTAAGTGATAATATCAAATCACAATCACAATTCCAATCCCCTGATTCAGAGGGTAAAAACTTGTATACCTGGAAGAAATCTAGTCAAGGGGGTGGGGCTCCAGAAGTGGAATTTGACGATGAAACATCTTTGTGGGATCATGAGGAATATTGGAAACGCCCACTTCCTCAGCCCCTGGATATTCCAGAGAGGGGAGATTATATCGATTGTCATGTATCTAAAGTATTTGATCCTACAAATTTTGTGGTAAGTATAACAAATCAATTCTTTATAAGATTTAGTTTTCTACTGAAATCCTCAAATATTAACCAGAATATATACCAGGAACGTTTTTTGTCGAGCCTGCAACTTTTGTTGCAGAAAGCTCTACATAGGGATAGTGATCCAGCGACGGCGTTAGCTCACTTCTTAAAAGCTTTATATTTTAGAAGGTAGAAGACCTGGATGCTTCATACTTTGTATATAGATGCCTCATGTTACGAACGTTCCATCAGTCACATGTCCAATGTCCTTGACCTCATTTTCATGGTTCAGTGACTACTTGAAAAAAAGTTAGAATTTTTTGTAATGTTAAATTCTCTCTTATAATAAGTAATTGGATAACTATATTTGGTATGTGCGTTCCTTGCAAGGTCCTCATGCCCGTCAGACAGTTTTCACTTGACCTCGACCTCATTTCATGGATCAGTGAACAAGGTTAAGTTTTGGTGGTCAAGTCCATATCTCAGATACTATTAGCAATAGGTCTAGTATATTCGGTGTATGGAAGGACTGTAAGGTGTACATGTCCAACTGGCAGGTGTCATCTGACCTTGACCTCATTTTCATGGTTCAGTGGTTATAGTTAAGTTTTTGTGTTTTGGTCTGTTTTTCTTATACTATATGCAATAGGTCTACTATATTTGATGTATGGAATGATTGTAAGGTGTACATGTCTAGCTGACAGGTGTCATCTGACCTTGACCTCATTTTCATGGTTCAGTGGTCAAAGTTAAGTTTTTGAGTTTTTGTCTATTTTTCTAATTCTTTATGCAATAGTCAACTATATTTGGTGGATGGAAATATTTTATGATCTATATGTCTGTTACGCAGGTTTTATTTGACCTTGACCTCATTTTCACGGTCCATCGCTAAGTGTTAAGTGTTTGTGTTTTGTTTTTTTTTCTTCTTAATTTATAAGCAATCAGTCAACTATATTTGTTGTATTGAAGAATTGTTAGCTGTACATGTCTGCCTGGCATGGTTCATCTGACCTTGACCTCATTTTCATGGTTCATTGATCAATGTTTCGTTTTCTTTGGTTAACGTTGACTTTGTGTGACAGTTGTAGTAAAGCTTTATATTAAGCTCTATCAACATAATATCAATGATTAGTAAAGAAGGCGAGACATTTCAGCGTGTGCACTCTTGTCTCATTTTTTAAGCACACAAATGTTTTGTATGATGCCTTGTAGTTTCTCTTACTGCTTTATGTCAGTTGGTCAATAAAATATGAGATATGAAATGATATTCAGATTTTAAAGGAAACAAACCTTGTTATATAATATATTGGGTGCTAATGGTTTTTGTTTGCCATATTTATTTTTCTTCTAACATTAATAGCATTTTACTCAGGTAGTTTTGTTTTAAGTTCATGAATGGAAAAGTTGCTGAATTCACCTGCCCGCATTTTTTAACCAGTTTTTTTTACGAAAATGTTGGTTATTGATGTTGGGATGTACAGAGGGTGGTTTGGTGGGTGGCTTGGTAGCAGCCAAATATTGTCTGTGCATTGACTCATGAACTGTTCAACAAAAGCTTTTAAAATTTTAACATGTTGTTACTGATGTCAAAATTGAGGTCAATTTAAAAAAAGAAGATGTGGTATGATTGCCAATGAGACAACCGTCCACAAGAGACCAATATGACACAGAAATTAACAACTATAGGTCACTGTCAGCCTTTAAAGCCCATACCACATAGTCAGCTATAAAAGGCCTCGAAATGACAATGTAAAACAATTCAAACGAGAAAACTAACGGCCTTATTTATATAAAAAAATGAACGAAAAACAAATATGTTACCCATAAACAAACCACAACCACTGAATTACAGGCTCAAGTTAAAAAATATTGATTTTGACTTATACCGTTGAGGAGTTATGGTCCATTTAATATTGAAAAATTCCAGGACACAAATATATGTAAATAAATCTGGTTTGCTGTCGCTCTGACAGCCTCTTGTACTTCAGTTGCCTCAAGTTATTCAAAAGTAAAATCACAAAAATACTGAACTTAGAGGAAAATCAATTCGGAAAATCCATAATCACATGGCAAAATCAAATAACAAAAGGCATATAAAACGAATGGACAAGAATTGTCATATTCCTGACTTGGTACAGGCATTTTCAAATGTAGAAAATGGTGGATTAAACCTGGTTCTATAGCGCTAACCCTCTCACTTTAATGTATTGCTTCTCCTCTCTTTGATTTTGATTAAAGTTTCGACAGCACTCTGAAAACCTGTTTAAGTATAAACTGAAAACAAATATAGCATATATAGTAAGAAAACAAATAATAATTGTTTTTTTTAAAATGTAAAATAGTACAATAAGCTAAATACATTGGAACAATTCTATTTGACTGTGATTAGATATCAGAAGATTTGCTATGAATACCAATAAGACAACCCTCCATCATAATCACAGTTTATAAAAGAAAAACCAATATAGGTAAAAGTACAGTCTTCAACAGTGGGTCTTTGCCTACACTGAATAACAAGCTATAAAAGGCCCCAAAATGACTAGTGTAAAACCAGAGTTCTCAAAAAGTGGTGGTCAGAGGAATTTGACCACCAAAATTGCAAAGGACGAACATAATTTTTGTATTTTGTAATGAAATATTATAGTGAGGTTTAATGGTTTTTCTTCAGGGACCACCAGATATAAAAAGATTTTGAAAACTCTGGTTAAACCATTCAAACAGGAAAACCAAAGTTCTTTTTTATAATTTTAGTGCATTCCATATGGATCCATGGCTGATTTGGACCAGTTGTTGAAAGATTGTATAGAATATTTTAATCTACACTGTGAAAATAAGGTAAGATGGTTTATTATTTAAATTTTAAGAGATTACAAATAGGAGTATTGTGTTTGAAGATTTTCAGACTTTAAGGTGGTACCCAACATCTTCACTAAAATTGATTTGGCTTGTTTAATTTTCATAAAATTTTGACAAAGTATTAACTTAACAAAAAATTTGAACCATCCATTTTATCAGAAAAATTACACTGGTTATATAGCAGTTTGACAAACACTAATTTTGATCATTGAGAAGCTTAATATTGCCTTCACTCAACGTAGTTAAAATGTTTAGCTGAATTTACAGAGTTATCTTCCTGTAGTGTTAGGTACCACCTTAATTTAGGACTTGACTGTCCAAAATAAAATCATATTACCATGATTACTGCCAAGCTGGTGAAACACAAATTTTCCTAGTTTTGATTGTTTTGACTCTTGACTTGACAGAGACATTACATCAAATACACTACTGGTACTCCATTTTCATGTTATACTGATAAATTGTTCAAAATGAAAGATGAGGGTGATCTAAATATAAGCTACAAATTAGAGCTTCCAGACATTTATTATCAATCTTCTTTGAACATGCATGCTGTAAAGTGTAATGCAGTTCAGATTCATCGATCCACAACTTCCTGTTTACCGATTTCTTAAAGCGAGGGTATCATAGGTAAGCATTAGCTCACAGTTATACTTGCTATATCAGACAAAACCCTACATTATAAGTTAAAACATAATTAGATGGGTTTATTATTTTACTGCCTCCAAATTTGCACACGTCTTTAGGCAGACACAGTTTGTATGTGTCCATTTGTTTTTGTAGATATTAAAACAAGATGAAATCAAAGTCGGCCATTTATATGCAGGTCATCAAGAAGGGGCCTGGTACAGGGTGCTGATAAATAAGAGAGTAGGTCCTGGATTGGTAAGTTTAAATCAGGGGCCTGGTACAGGGTGATGATAAATAAGAGAGTAGGTCCTGGATTGGTAAGTTTAAATCAGGGGCCTGGTACAGGGTGATGATAAATAAGAGAGTTGGTCCTGGATTGGTAAGTTTAAATCAGGGCCCTGGTAAAGGGTGATGATAAATAAGATAGTAGGTCCTGGATTGGTTAGTTTAAATCAGGGGCCTGGTACAGGGTGCTGATAAATAAGAGAGTAGGTCCTGGATTGGTAAGTTTAAAATCAGGGGCCTGGTACAGGGTGATGATAAATAAAAGAGTAGGTCCTGGATTGGTAAGTTTAAATCAGGGGCCTGGTACAGGGTGATGATAAATAAGAGAGTAGGTCCTGGATTGGTAAGTTTAAATCAGGGCCCTGGTACAGGGTGATGATAAATAAGATAGTAGGTCCTGGATTGGTAAGTTTAAATCAGGGGCCTGGTACAGGGTGCTGATAAATAAGAGAGTAGGTCCTGGATTTGGTAAGTTTAAATCAGGGGCCTGGTACAGGGTGATGATAAATAAGAGAGTAGGTCCTGGATTGGTAAGTTTAAATCAGGAGCCTGGTACAGGGTGCTGATAAATAAGAGAGTAGGTCCTGGATTGGTAAGTTTAAATCAGGGGCCTGGTACAGGGTGATGATAAATAAGAGAGTAGGTCCTGGATTGGTAAGTTTAAATCATGGGCCTGGTACAGGGTGCTGATAAATAAGAGAGTAGGTCCTGGATTGGTAAGTTTACATCAGGGGCCTGGTACAGGGTGCTGATAAATAAGAGAGTAGGTCCTGGATTGGTCAGTTTAAAACAGGGGCCTGGTATAGGGTGCTGATAAATAAGAGAGTAGGTCCTGGATTTGTAAGTTTATATCAGGGGCCTGGTACAGGGTGCTGATAAATAAGAGAGTAGGTCCTGGATTGGTAAGTTTAAATCAGGGACCTGGTACAGGGTGCTGATAAATAAGAGAGTAGGTCCTGGATTGGTAAGTTTAAATCAGGGGCCTGGTACAGTGTGCTGATAAATAAGAGAATAGGTCCTGGATTGGTAAGTTTACATCAGGGGCCTGGTACAGGGTGCTGATAAATAAGAGAGTAGGTCCTGGATTGGTAAGTTTAAATCAGGGGCCTGGTACAGGGTGCTGATAAATAAGAGAGTAGGTCCTGGATTAGTAAGTTTATATCAGGGGCCTGGTACAGGGTGGGGATAAATAAGAGAGTAGGTCCTGGATTGGTAAGTTTAAATCAGGGGCCTGGTACAGGATGATGATAAATAAGAGAGTAGGTCCTGGATTGGTAAGTTTAAATCAGGGGCCTGGTACAGGGTGGGGTTAAATAAGAGAGTAGCTCCTGGATTGGTAAGTTTACATCAGGGGCCTGGTACAGGGTACTGATAAATAAGAGAGTAGGTCCTGGATTGATAAGTTTAAATCAGGGGCCTGGTTCAGGGTGCTGATAAATAAGAGAGTAGGTCCTGGATTGGTAAGTTTAAATCAGGGGCCTGGTACAGGGTGGGGATAAATAAGAGAGTAGGTCCTGGATTGGTAAGTTTACATCAGGGGCCTGGTACAGGGTGCTGATAAATAAGAGAGTAGGTCCTGGATTGGTAAGTTTAAATCAGGGGCCTGGTACAGGGTGTTGATAAATAAGAGAGTAGGTCCTGGATTGGTAAGTTTATATCAGGGGCCTGGTACAGAGTGGTGATAAATAAGAGAGTAGGTCCTGGATTGGTAAGTTTAAATCAGGGGTCTGGTACAGGGTGGGGATAAATAAGAGAGTAGGTCCTGGATTGGTAAGTTTACATCAGGGGCCTGGTACAGGGTGTTGATAAATAAGAGAGTAGGTCCTGGATTAGTAAGTTTACATCAGGGGCCTGGTACAGGGTGCTGATAAATAAGAGAGTAGGTCCTGGATTGGTTAGTTTATATCAGGGGCCTGGTACAGGGTGGGGATAAATAAGAGAGTAGGTCCTGGATTGGTAAGTTTATATCAGGGGCCTGGTACAGGGTGGGGATAAATAAGAGAGTAGGTCCTGGATTGGTTAGTTTACATCAGGGGCCTGGTACAGGGTGTTGATAAATAAGAGAGTAGGTCCTGGATTGGTAAGTTTACATCAGGGGCCTGGTACAGGGTGGGGATAAATAAGAGAGTAGGTCCTGGATTGGTAAGTTTAAATCAGGGGCCTGGTACAGGGTGGGGATAAATAAGAGAGTAGGTCCTGGATTGGTTAGTTTACATCAGGGGCCTGGTACAGGGTGGGGATAAATAAGAGAGTAGGTCCTGGATTGGTTAGTTTACATCAGGGGCCTGGTACAGGGTGACGATAAATAAGAGAGTAGGTCCTGGATTGGTAAGTTTACATCAGGGGCCTGGTACAGGGTGGGGATAAATAAGAGAGTAGGTCCTGGATTGGTAAGTTTACATCAGGGGCCTGGTACAGGGTGGGGATAAATAAGAGAGTAGGTCCTGGATTGGTAAGTTTACATCAGGGGCCTGGTACAGGGTGGAGATAAATAAGAGAGTAGGTCCTGGATTGGTTAGTTTACATCAGGGACCTGGTACAGGGTGTTGATAAATAAGAGAGTAGGTCCTGGATTGGTAAGTTTACATCAGGGGCCTGGTACAGGGTGGGGATAAATAAGAGAGTAGGTCCTGGATTGGTAAGTTTACATCAGGGGCCTGGTACAGGGTGGGGATAAATAAGAGAGTAGGTCCTGGATTAGTAAGTTTACATCAGGGGCCTGGTACAGGGGGCTGATAAATAAGAGAGTAGGTCCTGGATTGGTAAGTTTACATCAGGGGCCTGGTACAGGGGGTTGATAAATAAGAGAGTAGGTCCTGGATTGGTAAGTTTAAATCAGGGGTCTGGTACAGGGTGCTGATAAATAAGAGAGTAGGTCCTGGATTGGTAAGTTTACATCAGGGGCCTGGTACAGGGGGCTGATAAATAAGAGAGTAGGTCCTGGATTGGTAAGTTTACATCAGGGGCCTGGTACAGGGGGCTGATAAATAAGAGAGTAGGTCCTGGATTGGTAAGTTTATATCAGGGGCCTGGTACAGAGTGCTGATAAATAAGAGAGTAGGTCCTGGATTGGTAAGTATACATCAGGGGCCTTGTACAGGGTGCTGATAAATAAGAGTAGGTCCTGGATTGGTAAGTTTAAATCAGGGGCCTGGTACAGGGTGGGGATAAATAAGAGAGTAGGTCCTGGATTGGTAAGTTTAAATCAGGGGCCTGGTACAGGGTGTTGATAAATAAGAGAGTAGGTCCTGGATTGGTAAGTTTACATCAGGGGCCTGGTACAGGGTGGGGATAAATAAGAGAGTAGGTCCTGGATTGGTAAGTTTACATCAGGGGCCTCGTACAGGGTGCTGATAAATAAGAGTAGGTCCTGGATTGGTAAGTTTACATCAGGGGTCTGGTACAGGGTGAGGATTAATAAGAGAGTAGGTCCTGGATTGGTAAGTTTACATCAGGGGCCTGGTACAGGGTGTTGATAAATAAGAGAGTAGGCCCTGGATTGGTAAGTTTACATCAGGGGCCTGGTACAGGGTGCTGATAAATAAGAGAGTAGGTCCTAGATTGGTAAGTTTACATCAGGGGCCTGGTACAGGGTTGGGATAAATAAGAGAGTAGGTCCTGGATTGGTAAGTTTACATCAGGGGCCTGGTACAGGGTGGGGATAAATAAGAGAGTAGGTCCTGGATTGGTAAGTTTAAATCAGGGGTCTGGTACAGGGTGTTGATAAATAAGAGTAGGTCCTGGATTGGTAAGTATACATCAGGGGCCTGGTACAGAGTGGTGATAAATAAGAGAGTAGGTCCTGGATTGGTAAGTTTACATCAGGGGCCTGGTACAGGGTGCTGATAAATAAGAGAGTAGGTCCTAGATTGGTAAGTTTACATCAGGGGCCTGGTACAGGGTGGGGATAAATAAGAGAGTAGGTCCTGGATTGGTAAGTTTAAATCAGGGGTCTGGTACAGGGTGCTGATAAATAAGAGAGTAGCTCCTGGATTGGTAAGTTTACATCAGGGGCCTGGTACAGGGTGCTGATAAATAAGAGAGTAGGTCCTGGATTGGTAAGTTTACATCAGGGGCCTGGTACAGGGGGCTGATAAATAAGAGAGTAGGTCCTGGATTGGTAAGTTTAAATCAGGGGCCTGGTACAGAGTGGTGATTAATAAGAGAGTAGGTCCTGGATTGGTAAGTTTACATCAGGGGCCTGGTACAGGGTGCTGATAAATAAGAGAGTAGGTCCTGGATTGGTAAGTTTAAATCAGGGGTCTGGTACAGGGTGTTGATAAATAAGAGTAGGTCCTGGATTGGTAAGTATACATCAGGGGCCTGGTACAGGGTGTTGATAAATAAGAGAGTAGGTCCTGGATTGGTAAGTTTAAATCAGGGGTCTGGTACAGGGTGCTGATAAATAAGAGAGTAGCTCCTGGATTGGTAAGTTTACATCAGGGGCCTGGTACAGGGTGCTGATAAATAAGAGAGTAGGTCCTGGATTGGTAAGTTTAAATCAGGGGCCTGGTACAGAGTGGTGATTAATAAGAGAGTAGGTCCTGGATTGGTAAGTTTACATCAGGGGCCTGGTACAGAGTGGGGATAAATAAGAGAGTAGGTCCTGGATTGGTAAGTTTAAATCAGGGGCCTGGTACAGGGTGCTGATAAATAAGAGTAGGTCCTGGATTGGTAAGTTTAAATCAGGGGCCTGGTACAGGGTGCTGATAAATAAGAGAGTAGGTCCTGGATTGGTAAGTTTAAATCAGGGGTCTGGTACAGGGTGCTGATAAATAAGAGAGTAGGCCCTGGATTGGTAAGTTTACATCAGGGGCCTGGTACAGGGTGCTGATAAATAAGAGAGTAGGTCCTGGATTGGTAAGTTTAAATCAGGGGTCTGGTACAGGGTGTTGATAAATAAGAGTAGGTCCTGGATTGGTAAGTATACATCAGGGGTCTGGTACAGGGTGTTGATAAATAAGAGTAGGTCCTGGATTGGTAATATTACATCAGGGGCCTGGTACAGAGTGGTGATAAATAAGAGAGTAGGTCCTAGATTGGTAAGTTTACATCAGGGGCCTGGTACAGGGTGGGGATAAATAAGAGTAGGTCCTGGATTGGTAAGTTTAAATCAGGGGCCTGGTACAGGGTTCTGATAAATAAGAGAGTAGGTCCTAGATTGGTAAGTTTACATCAGGGGCCTGGTACAGAGTGGGGATAAATAAGAGAGTAGGTCCTGGATTGGTAAGTTTAAATCAGGGGCCTGGTACAGGGTGCTGATAAACAAGAGAGTAGGTCCTGGATTGGTAAGTTTAAATCAGGGGCCTGGTACAGGGTGCGGATAAATAAGAGAGTAGGTCCTGGATTGGTAAGTTTAAATCAGGGGCCTGGTACAGGGTGCTGATAAACAAGAGAGTAGGTCCTGGATTGGTAAGTTTAAATCAGGGGCCTGGTACAGGGTGCGGATAAATAAGAGAGTAGGTCCTGGATTGGTAAGTTTAAATCAGGGGCCTGGTACAGGGTGCTGATAAACAAGAGAGTAGGTCCTGGATTGGAAAGTTTAAATCAGGGGCCTGGTACAGGGTGCTGATAAACAAGAGAGTAGGTCCTGGATTGGTAAGTTTAAATCAGGGGCCTGGTACAGGGTTGGGGATAAATAAGAGAGTAGGTCCTGGATTGGTAAGTTTAAATCAGGGGCCTGGTACAGGGTGCGGATAAATAAGATAGTAGGTCCTGGATTGGTAAGTTTAAATCAGGGGCCTGGTACAGGGTGCGGATAAATAAGAGAGTAGGTCCTGGATTGGTAAGTTTACATCAGGGGCCTGTTACAGGGTGGGGATAAATAAGAGAGTAGGTCCTGGATTAGTAAGTTGAAATCAGGGGCCTGTTACAGGGTGGGGATAAATAAGAGAGTAGGTCCTGGATTGGTAAGTTTAAATCAGGGGCCTGGTACAGGGTGGGGATAAATAAGAGAGTAGATCCTGGATTGGTAAGTTTACATCAGGGGCCTGGTACAGGGTTGGGGATAAATAAGAGAGTAGGTCCTGGATTGGTAAGTTTAAATCAGGGGCCTGGTACAGGGTTGGGATAAATAAGAGTAGGTCCTGGATTGGTAAGTTTAAATCAGGGGCCTGGTACAGGGTGGTGATAAATAAGAGAGTAGGTCCTGGATTGGTAAGTTTAAATCAGGGGCCTGGAACAGGGTGCGAATAAATAAGAGAGTAGGTCCTGGATTGGTAAGTTTAAATCAGGGGCCTGGTACAGGGTGCTGATAAACAAGAGAGTAGGTCCTGGATTGGTAAGTTTAAATCAGGGGCCTGGTACAGGGTGCTGATAAACAAGAGAGTAGGTCCTGGATTGGTAATGTATGTCAGTCTTTGCTCCTTTGTAATAAATCTACATACCAAAAAACAAATATGAAGATTAGAAATGATTCTTTTCCATTTCCTTTCTCAATTTTAAATATGATATACAGCAACAAACTATAACCAGAGAATTAACATGTTTTTATTGTGATATTTAGTCATTTATTATCATAACACTATAATTGTTTCTTTTAACAGGTTTCTGTTTATATTGTTGATTTTGGAGAATATAATGCTATGACTGTAGAAGAAATAAAACCATTACCATGGAGATTTTGGAAGTTACCATTTCAAGCCTTTAAATGTAAATTACATGGTAAGGTTTTGATTTTTTTTATTATCATTAATGAATAAAATGAATGACAGGAATAACCTTATATATTGGACATTACAACTGACCACACCATTTAGAACCTAACATATTGTACAGTAGAACTGACCACATCATTTAGATCCGAATAAAAATGGACAGTAACCAAACCTACCACTAGCACCTGACTCCTCGGCAAAAAATGATGGGACAACCACCAACAAAAACTGACTACCACAAAATAGCCCAAAAATGGTGCTTAAAAGTGGCGTAAAAACACCCACAATCTATCAATCAATCTTCAGAAACTGGAGTTATTTTAGCATGTACTCTAGGTTGTTGACTATGGACTCTGTGACAGCTATTTATGTTGTGCTTGTTTTGTTTAGAATAATTTTATTTCAATATTCAACTTTTTTTTACAGGAATAAAACCAGTGAAAGGAACTCAGGTTTGGTAAGAAGGTGCCAAGCTGAAAATGAAACAGATGGCCGAGGAAAAAGATTTAGTTGGACTAGTTTGTGGTAAAGAAGATAATGGAGTTGTCTCCCTTAGACTTGTCGATACCACCAGTGAAAAAGATGTGTGTTTAGACGAAATTCTGTTGGATCTAGCAATGGCCCAAATAATTGAACCAACTTCATGATATGCCACGTGATTGGAGTTATTGAGTAGAATATTTGAAACGTTTATTTTAATGACCTTTTTTAATGAGATAATGAAGTAAATCAACACAATATTCTGCGTTAATGCTGATTTTGTTAGAGGGTTACACATAAAAATATAAATCCTTTTTAAGAATCCTGACTGAGATTATGTAGTTTAATATTAGAACATTTTTTTTCCAATGCCATTTTTTTGTATGTTACAAATTGACCTTATGCAAATAAATATTAAACTTCTGTTAACCTATTTCTGGTTAAAACACTGTATAGAAAGTCTGTAAGTCTTTGAAATGTTATAAGAACCCTTCAAAACATTCTACCATTCATATTCCAAAATCAACCAAAAACCCTACAAAACAGTCTAAAATTCATCTTTATTCTGTTTTTGAAAGTTCCATAATCAACCAAAATCTTAAGTAAGTACATGTATAAATATTCTTGCAGAAAGTCGATTACGATCCAACACAGGTCATTTGTCAATGTTAGTATATCTATGTATTGCATAATTTGAGTGATTTCATATGTGCCATGAGCATGATGAGTAGTTAATAAAGGATGTGTTGGTTTTTGGGGTTTTTTTCTTAATACTTTTTCTTAATAACAAGAGTCCATAACTAATTTAAAAAGTAAAAAAAAAGATTGGGCAGTACCAAAGTAGTTACTGGAAAATTCTATTTATAATATCTTGAAAAGATAATTTAGAGAAGTTCACCTACTTAAGAGCTTAACTTACAAAATGTCCCTTTCGTTATGGCCAGTATTTTTGTTTGTTACAGTATGCGAAAAGTTTATTGTTGAAGGCAGCTTTCTGAAGCATCTTGTTAATTCTGAATTTTACAATTGCTTTTACCTAATCTTTACAGCTTAGGTTAGATTTGCTTTACCAATCTGTCCACCAAGTAAGACACCACTCAATGTTTATTAATCTGTCCACAAGGTGAGTGGTCACTGAAAGTCTATTAATCTGTTCACAAAGTGAGTGGTCAATGAATGATTATTAATCTGTCCACAAGGTGAGTGGTCACTGAAAGTCTATTAATCTGTCCACAAAGTGAGTGGTCAATGAATGATTATTAATCTGTCCACAAGGTGATTGGTCATTGAAAGTCTATTAATCTGTCTAAAAGTGAGTGGTCACTGAAAGTCTATTAATTTGTCCACAAAGTGATTGGTCATTGAATGTTTATTAATTTGTCCACAAGGGAAGTGGTCACTAAAAGTCTATTAATCTGTCCACAAGGGGAGTGGTCATTAAATGTTTATTAATCTGTCCACAAGGGGAGTGGTCATTGAATGGGCATAAGTGTACAAAGCACAAGGGATGGTGTACATTTTATTATTAATGTAAATACAATACAAAAATACCTGTTCCACAACTAATTGATTTTTTGGGGCATCTTATGGGCATTGATGTAAAGTCAGAAGTTTCCATTTTTATGCTTTGAACTTCAGTTTTAGAAAAAAAAAAGCATAAAAGTGGTAAAAGCACTTATGTATAACTCAATAGACTTATATATATATGTTAGAAATGTTAGAATATCTCTGGCAGCAAGCTTACATGATAAGTTTATTTTTGTTTAAAGAATGTAAATCTACAATTATCAAAACTTATACCAAAAAGAATTCCATAAAGAAATGATCTACTCTGTGTTTTTTTTAAGATGAAAAGAGAAATTGATTCAAGTCTTGATATTCAACTTACAATAATTAAATTATGAGATATTGCTGAACCATGAATATAAATTCTACCAAACGATGAATAATCAATACAGCACTTATTGTTGTGTATAGTAGGGGCATACAGGGTGCCCCCTTTTTTATGGAATATTTATCATGTTTTCTCATAAAATCCAAAATACATTTCAGTAAATATTCACCCATTTTCAAAACCAATTATGCATCACCTTACCACTTCCACTGCATTGGATATTGGATTTAATTAAATAAAACTCAAATTATGACTTGATTGTATACAGATAATCAGACTAAAAGAAAAATAATTTTCTAATCATAAACCTTGATTTACATTGATAAGCATGTATAGGAAATACCCAACAGTTCTTTTAATTAGCTTTTTGCATTATCTAATGGTCTACAATAATTTATTGGTGTATATATACCTTATATTCACCATTTCAGAATCATCATATGATCAAAGATCACTAATTTTAGTGTTGTTATACAGAAAGGGAAAATATTGTCAATTCAGAAATTATTGCATGCATTTATTAATGCAATTTTGTTAATTTAGACTGAAATCCAATTTTATTTTTTGCAAAATTTTAAATTATCCTGTTTTATTCAAATGAAAAATTTCAATATGTGAGTTTCAATTATTGCGATTATAACCATATCGCATTTTTTCGCCAATAATAAATTAAAAACATCTCAATAATTTCTGAATTTACAGTAATATTTTGCGTTTACTGAAATACCTTTTGTTTTCAAGGATGTTAACCGATAAAAACATGTATGTGGAACTCTTGAAAAACATTATCCAAAAGTAAGTTCTATTCCGAGACATTGAATTCCTCTACATGATATATCATCAATTTTCATAGTGAACATTTTCATATTGTATAAATTGCTGTTGTCATTTTTCATTAACAAGACATAAACTGTTCTACATGTGTAGAGTTTAAAATATGTACAGAATTGCTATAAGATGGCTATTTGTTTGAGTATGAACACTATTTGTTTTGATTTTTTATTTGTTCAGTTATATTGTTATAAACCTATCACTTCAATAAATGCTTCAATAAAATGAATTACTATTGTGTGTTCAGGTTTTAATCTAGTGTCTTTGTATTGAAATCTTGAACATGTTTTTATAACCATGCTTTAAAATAGTGATAGTGAGGATATACTGTTTTACCTCTGTTTATCTGTCTGTCCATCTCCCCATGAATATTTTTCTTGGCATCTTTCTCAGAAACTATCATAATTAGATAAGGATTTCTGAAATTTGATTTCAGGGTTTATATAAGTCAGCTACACTGTGTGATGGATTTTTAGATTAATCACTCAACAACCTCCAGTTACCAGAACCAGAAGCTCACAGTTTCACTTATTGTTGGTTTTTTTCCCCTGTTGTATGTGCTATTTAGAGTTTTAGGTAAACATTAATGGGAGGTATGTGTTTCCAAAAAGTAAAATCACTAAAGTACTGAACTCTGAGGAAAATTCAATCGGAAAGTCCCTTATCAAATGGCAAAATTATTTGAGAAAAAACACACCAAACTAATGGACAAATGTCATATTCCTGACTTGGTACATGCATTTTCAAATGTAGAAAATGGTGGATTGAACCTGGTTTTATAGCACTAAACCTCTCACTTGTACAACAGTCTCATCAAATTCCTTTATATTTACAACGATGTTTGAACAAAACAGACATAATAAATAAAATAGTCAAAATATGGGTACAGCAGTTATCACTGAGTTACAATCTTAAAATAAACACTTTTACAAAAAAGCACGAAACCATCTTTCAAATTAAAAATTATTCAAAACAACAGCACAAGCTATTAATATGATTGCTATGAATGAAATGAAGCTCTTTAATTTGTAAATTGAAGTTGTGTGTGATTTTTATGCCCCATTTATTGACCATTATGTTTTCTGGTCTGCTTTTGTCCGTCCCTTCCTTCCTTCATTCATCCGTCCCTTCGTCCTACTTTAGGTTACAGTTTTAGGTCGAGCTCGTTTTTGATGAAATTGAAGCCCAATCAACTTAAAACTTAGTAAACATGTTTTCTATGATATGATCTTTCTTATTTTAATGCCAAATAAGAAATTTGATCACGTTTTCACGTCCACTGACATAAAAAATTAAAGTGCGGATGGGGCGTCCGTGTATTTGGGACACATTCTTGTTATATCAATCTTTTATAATGATTGCTATGAATGAAATGGACCTCTTTGATTTGTGAATAGAAGTTGTATGCGATGTTTGGGTCAATCTATTGACATGATTGCTATGAATGAAATGAACCTCTTTGATTTGTGGATGGAAGTTGTATGCGATGTTTGGGTCAATCTATTGACATGATTGCTATGAATGAAATGGACCTCTTTGATTTGTGAATAGAAGTTGTATGTGATGTTTGGGTCAATCTATTGACATCATTGCTATGAATGAAATGAACCTCTTTGATTTGTGGATGGAAGTTGTTTGCGATGTTTGGATCAATTTATAAAGATTGCTATGAATGAAATGGTCCCCTTTGATTTGTAACGGTAAGTTGTATGCGATGTTTGGATCAATTTATAAAGATTGCTATGAAAGAAATGGACCCCTTTGATTTGTAAATAGAAGTTGTATGTTATGTTTGTGTTAATCTATTACCATGACTGCTATGAATGAAATGAACCCCTTTGATTTGTGAAGGTAAATTGTATGTGATGTTTGAGTCAATCTATTGACATGATTGCTATGAATGAAATTAACCTCTTTGATTAACAGATTGATATTTTGAAAATACAATTCAGAAATCCGGTACCTACGCGGATTTGTGTTGCTCAATATGCATATTACTTCGACAGTTTGATATTCATATTACTGTATTCATAAAAAGTAATATGTAAAATTTAAAAATTACTGTATTATAAAATTATAAAGAAATGCGAAAAAAGTAAAATCACAAAAATATTGACTCCGAGGAAAATTCAAAATTGAAAGTCCCTTATCATGCTTATCAAGTGGCTAAATCAAGAGATCAAACGAATGGAAAACAACTATCATATTCCAGACTTGGTACAGGCATTTTCTAATGTAGAAAACGGTGGATTGAACCTGGTTTTATAGCTAGCTAAACCTCTCACTTGTATGACAGAAGCATCAAGTTCAAATTTTATTGACAATGAAACAAACAGACACAATAGGTAAAAATGTAAAAAATAGCATTTTTATTACTTTATTATTATATACTATAACATAACATGTTGACATTCAGACTACTTGTACAACATTCACACATATTTGTAATAGCATCCGCACACCATTCACGCCTATTTATTATACCATCCGTATAACAGCAAGCGGCTATATTCTTAAATTTGTGCGAGATTATTGTGGTTTAAATTATAGACCCAATCGAATCAGTACATATGCAGTTGTTTTGAACAAAGAAGTAAATATATCGTTCATATTTTTTTGGGAAAAACTAACCCCCTTTGAAATTGTATGGTCACTCCCTTTAAAAAAGGGATGTCAAGTGCCGGAATTTTAACTAGGGAGGCGTTTCTTGAAAATTACAAAATAAAAGAAATAAAAAAAAGATGTACTTATATATTATTATGTATACGCTTTATAAGTGTAAAAAACAACACCAATGTTAAAAACGGAAAGAATAAATTATTTCCGATAACACATATCCTTGATCTGTATCATGTTGTGATCATATCAATCCCTTTTACTAAAAATCAATCTTGAAGGTATTACAGATCAAAAACTGAACCATGCTTAATTCTATAATTCGAAAATTTCAATGCTTAAAAACATTTTTTCTGTTGTACACATGTGTTTGCCGATTTTGTATTGCAGAATATTAATTTGTATCTCAGTTGTATTCAGTGTATTAACTTAAGTTCGTCACAGGCAAAGTTATTTTTTTAAAAACCTTCCTTAATAGATCATTTACATACAGTCCCGTCGATGTTTCAGTCGAACACGATAATGCAGGTCAGAGGCAGATTTAGAGAAGGTTCCCCTTGGAAGACGCAGTGGGAATTTCCCACAGACTGATAATCATTTCCAGCTGTTGCAACGCCTGCTTACTTTTCCCCCGCGTTAAATTGCTAGACAGGTGTTCCTTTCATTACCTCATCGTAAGCTGGGGGTGGGTCATGTACAGTTGGCGGTAAATGATTCATGTGTCGATCAGCTGATTCTCTGTCGTAAGATGGGGGCGGGTTATGTAAACTTGGCGATAAATGATTCACGTGTCGATCAGCTGATTCTCTGTCTAGATCTATAGTTTCTTGATCTGTGATACCTCCAATGGTATCATTTGTTACTTCCTGTCTGTTAAATGTATTTCTATAATTATCTTGTATATTCGTGAATCGGTTGTTCCCGAGTCGATCAACTGATTCCCTGTTTAGGTCTATAGTTTCGTGGTCTGTAATATCTCCATTGATATCATTTGTAAATTCCTGTCTGTTAAATGTATTTCTATAATCATCATGTATATTCGAGAATCGGTTGTTATTGTTCGTTACCGTATAACGTTCAATATGTCTATCGGAATACCCTATACCTGCAGAATCCATTCGATGTCGATCAACAACTGATGAATTATGTTTACAACGTAAACAGATTAACACACTACCTAATATCCCTATAATGAAAGGAACGACAAAAAATAGTAAAACATAAAACCATTGACGACGTCTGCATGCTACTTTCACGTTGTTGTCAACATCTGGGTGCCATGAAAACGGACTTTTACGAACGGCCTCAAAGCATACAGCATACGAATCATAAATAGAACCGTAGTCGAGCTGACAAAGTGTTTGGTCCAGACAAGTTCTCTGGGCTCTATTTACAAGTTTCATGTTCAATAAACGTTTCGTAAAAATGGCAGACACAAAAGATGTGGTTGCAAGCTTGTTGTAGAAAACGTAATACAAATATCCAGATTTTTTCATTGTTTTCGGTGGTAATTGAAACGCGTTGTCAAAAGTATTGTAGCCTGTACATGATGAATCTATGACGTAACGTTTTGGTCCATTTAATCCACATCTCGTCCAGGCATCAGTCAGAATACATGACTTAAAGTCCATTAACCTTGTAAATATGTATATCTTTTCAATTGATGGTGCACAAATTTTTCCAGAAATCCTGTCTCCTTGCCTTAAGGACACCCTTAGGTAGTAAATATCATTTCCCGGAACAGGTTTTTTATTAATTCGACTTACTGTATCTGTAGATTGTTGACATACTCCCTTACTAGATGTTAGTTTCGGTAACAGATAGGCATTCACTTCGACTGGATACCCCTTACTGGTTATATTTACACCACTGCACCATTTATTAGAAAACCAGTCTACATAGTACCTTTGATCCTGGACTGTTATAACGTTAAATTGATTGTTTTTATGAAGGAGCTGAACTAAACCAGCTGTCAAAAATATAGCTATCAGTACAATCCAAAGAATATAGACTCTGTTTGTATTAGTTATTTTAGTTTTATGTTCTTCTGGTACTTGACCTGGGCAGATAATTGATCCAAAAAATCCACAGCATTTTCTGCAACAGTTTCTCCTATTACTTGACATCTGTTATGTGCTGATCAAACCACAATAAACATCTGTAATTTGAAATAAAATTCATTTTAATAATCTTCCTTTGTCCATAATTGTAGTTAGTTAAATTTTTTTTTTATAAAAATGAAGTTATCTTCGATTCGTCAATAATTGTAGTTAGTTAAATTAATTTTTAAAATTGGAGTTATCGTCCTTCATCAATAGTTGTAGTTAGTTAAATTAATTTTTAAAATTGGAGTTATCGTCCTTCGTCAATAATTGTAGTTAGTTAAATTAATTTTTAAAATTGGAGTTATCGTCCTTCGTCAATAATTGTAGTTAGTTAAATTATTTTTTTAAATTGGAGTTTTCTTTCTTTGTCAATAATTGTAGTTGAATCATCTACAACAATGTACAATTATTGAATCAATTACAATTATCAACAATGGAATATAACCCCAATCTTAAAAATTGATTTTAACAATTACATCATCAATACTTTTAGATCGAATATAGTAATTCTATTTTTTCGATTGGTAAAAAAGCAGAACTCTAGAAAGGTTGAACTGACATTACCAAAATTCAAACTATATTTTGTGGTAATAAGCATTTTGTATAAGTTTATAACATTTAATTGAAGCCAATTAAAGTTGGAGAACTGAAAAAAAACTAGGAACGTACGTACGGACGGACGTACGGATGTACGTACATATGTACAAACGGACAAGGGTAAAACGTTATACCCCCTCCGCTACGGTGGAGGCATACAAATGTGTATAATTTGGTTTTCTTCAGGAAATTATCGTGTACAAACTGTCAATGGTAGCTTTTCGGTAAGACTTGCAAGTTAAATGTTGACAGATACACCTAAATTAGGATTTTTTTTACCAAGGATTGCTCTCGAGTCCAGTATCCGAGTCCGCCACTATACATGTATGTGTATTCCGATGGTAGATAAGAGACACAAAGTGCCTTTCTGAGTCTACCTGAGACCTAGCGCTATTGTTGAGTGCAAAAAAAGGAAAACCTATTTCTGATCCTTGACTATGCATTTATTCTCGAATGTGCAAATTTCAAAATCAAGCTGTACTACGCTCACAGGAACTTGTCTCAGAATTTTACTCCATATATATACTTTACTATAGGATTTTTTTCTGAGACGAGTGCCTGTGATTCTGCTGTACCGAAGACAAAGTATTCCAAAACTCCGTATCTCGGTAACTATGCTTTTTTTATAAGTGTACGGACAGCGACATAAAGTATATATCTCAGGTGCTGAACCCCCCACCCCCCAAAAAAAAATATAAATAATATGATTTCCAAAATTAAAAAAAGTCAAGGGAACAGTGCCATATCTGTTTTCCAGAGTTGTTTAGAAAATAAAATTATCATAGATACCATGATTCAAATATGAACGCCAGACGCGCATTTCATCTACAAAAGATAATCAATTAATCAAAGCGATAATCAATTTTCATCATACAAAAATATTCAGTGACGCACCAATCAAAAAAGATAAAAGGACAAAAAAATGAAGTTAAAGAGTATTGAGGACCCATAATTCGATAGGTTTTACATAAAGCTAAGAATTAAAAAAAAAGAAAATCACTTACTGGGAGTGTTATACAATATTTGTTTTTGATTTCAAAGCTACATGATTGAATTTAATCGTGTTGTCTGTCTATAGTTGCATATTATTGTTTATATGTTAGATGTACTAATGTGTTGAACTACATAATTTTATCGTTTCTGAGATGTCAAATTAATTTTGTACCGTTTTATTCTTCCATTACTTTGTGATTCTTTAATGTTTAATGAACTGTATTCAGAGCATTGCTGACTATGTCATCAGTATCAAAATCTCTTGACTCAGATGCTACTCTCACACATGCCTCCGAATATTTTTTCTATATATACCTTATTTTAACAAGGTTTTACTAAGGTATATAGGAATGATTTTCTGAGACAATCGCTGTTGCTGCTTTTATCCAACATTTGATAAAATTTACAGTCGTTAATGCATCCGATATTTATCAAATCTATTTTAACTTTGCTATGGCCTAATATGTCACAACTATGTATGATTTAGTATGCATTTTTCTCACCTACCACAAAAGGATAGAAAGACAGAACCCCGTTTTCCATCCCTCCACCTGTAAATAGTGTATTATCATCTAAAATATCTTATGTTGAAGATCATACAATAGTTTACACTTTCCGGTTTCTGTGTTAAGATATACAATTTTATTCATTTTTCTTTATATTTGCACAAAGTACATTATGGTGTAATACCAACAAATCATAGTCCGTCACATCCGTGCATACGAAAAAAGGTAGAAAAAAATATTCCCTTAGAAATAGACAGTTGTAGGAAACACATCCTACATTTCATTGCACTGCATTAAAATAAAAAGGCATAAACATAATATCTTTGGTGTTTCAAAGTACCATTATGTTTTTTGTGTTTTTATAAATATTTTGGAAACAAGAGGCTACATGATTACTTATTATAAGATTGTGTTACGTTTTGTTTTTAGTACTGAACAGGATTCAACTTTACAAATGCCAAGTATTTCTTTATTTAAAACAAATATAAATTGTTAATGAAACAAATCATTGATATAGATTATTGCAAACATACACAAAGACCCATCGAAACAACATCTGATAAACAAATTTAATAATACTTTTAGATATTTGGATGATATTTTGGCTCTCAATAATGACGACTTCAGTATGTATATAAAATAAATTTATCCTGTTGAACTCACTTTAAATAAAGCTACTACCAACAATGACCACTGCCCTTTCCCAGATCTTGATATCTATATCCCTAACGGAAAGTTGAATAATAAATTTATTATAATAGTTATAATTTTATACGCCAGACGCGCGTTTCGTCTACATAAGACTCATCAGTGACGCTCAGATAAAAGAGATGATTTTCTATCGTTAATTATCCATTTTTAGATGGTGACGTTCCCTTGTCAACATCTTACGGTGTTTATATATCTCAACTTGTACGATTCGCTCGTGTATGTAACAATGTTTTAGATTTTAACGAGAGAAATTTATGTATTACTGAAAAATTATTACACCAGGGTTTTCGATATCACAAACTAGTCAAAACATTTACTAAATTTTATCATCGGTATAAGGACATCATTCGAAAATATAGCTCAACATGCAGACTTCTTATACGTTCAGGTATTTCGCATCCAATTTTTTATGGGAATATTCTTTATAAAACACAAAGGTGTCAGTATTCACCTCAGAAACTAACAAAACCTTTGAATAGACTTATTAAGAAGGGATATAGTTACGATACTGTTGTCAGGTCATTAAAGATTGCATATTTTGGCGTTATTATTGATACACTTATAGGGTCTTTGCATCGGAACTAAACACATTTAATCAAAAACCAGTTGTTGGCATGACACGGGTTATGTTCTTCTCATATATGTTATAATGGTGTGATACTAAACCCCTAACGGGAAGGATTGTGCCTGATGTTCATATGATGAAATCATAATCTTTCAGTCAGTTTAATTGAAGTCTGGAGCTGGCATGTTTGTTAACTGCTAGTAGTCTGTTGTCATTTATGTATTATTGTCATTGTGTTTATATTCTTTGGTTACATCTTCTGACATCAGAATCGGACTTCTCTTGAACTGAATTTTAATGTGCGTATTGTTATGCGTTTACTTTTGTTCATTGGCTAGAGGTATAGGGGAAGGGTTTAGATCTCACAAAAATGTTTAACCCCGCCGCATTTTTTCGCCTGTCCCAAGTCAGGAGCCTCTGGCCTTTGTTAGTCTTGTATTATTTTAATTTTAGCTTCTTGTGTACAATTTGGAAATTAGTATGGCGTTCATTATCACTGAACTAGTATATATTTGTTTAGGGGCCAGCTGAAGGACGCCTCCGGGTGCGGGAATTTCTCGCTACATTGAAGACCTGATGGTGACCTTC
The DNA here is from genome assembly GCF_036588685.1 of Mytilus trossulus. Classification (NCBI taxonomy): domain Eukaryota; kingdom Metazoa; phylum Mollusca; class Bivalvia; order Mytilida; family Mytilidae; genus Mytilus; species Mytilus trossulus. Next base: position 5,106,024 of record NC_086383.1, on the reverse strand, counting down.
TGCTATCGTTTTTTTCTATGGTTGGGTTGCTGTCTCTTTGCCACATTCCCCATTTCCATTCTCAATTTTACATTACATTATAGGTTAATATCTGGTATCATTGTAGATGTGAAATAGATATTACATTTTCTCAATAGTTTACCTGTGAGACCTGGGTTACTCAGGTATTTATGTATCAGGAAATGATTGTATAAAAATATTTGTTATCGTTAAAAAGAAAACGTTTACCTGTCGTTAGAGCCTCCCCCCTTTTGTTTTACTTGGAAAAGTTGGTTGATTATATAGGTAATCACTGAAGCATGACTGGAGTGGGCTCTCTCTAAGGCAGTATTTGGGACCATTTCTGGATCCGCCACGGATTTATTTATTTAAACAATTCAAATGCATGTACCCTATCCTACTTTTTTCATGAAATATTAACTTGTTGCTATATATAACGATATGTAGTGCTAATCAGTGGCGGATCAAAACATTTACATAAGTAGGGGACCACTGACTGTCCTAAGAGTGGGTCCGCTCCAGTCACGCTTCAATGATTTCCGATATAAGCAACCACATTTTTTTCCGAAAAAGGGGAGTCCGGACCCCTGCCCCCCTTAATCGGCCTCTGCTAATATCTGATACATTTACGAATTTTATAACATCTTTAATAAATATTTACATCTAGTCATGCTAGTTATGATCGATCAATAGTTTTAGATATTTATGTTTGAATCAGCAACCTCATCATATATTAAATCTAAAGTTCTCGCCATTAGTATGTTAGTCCAAATAGTTATGACGTCTGGCAAGGCCATTTTAATTATTTGGACTAGTAAAATTACATGAACTGGACAATTAAAGTGAAGCTTAAAAAAGTTATTATTCAAGCGGCTCACTCCTAACTTCATTAGTACATTGTAAGAGGTCAATGCCTTATGGAGAAACTTTAATAAACATGTAGAATACCTGTAAAACTTGTAAGTGCTCATATGTAAGGACATTCAATTCTTTTTAGCCCACCCAAATTTGTACTTGATCTAAAAAACTAAACTTATAACAATCCTGTATTTTATACGTCACTCCTGGTCGATCAATAATTCAAATTATAATGGTCGATCACATTTAAAAAAAATCAGAATCATCATTGCATTTAATTCAGCCTAATGCCACATATTAAGAAACAATAATACGTATAATGTTGTATACAAAAAAAATAAAAAATACATCGAATGCAAAAAAAATAAAATACTACGTAGAAATCCTATAGATACCCTGCCAATGACATGAATCATTAGATTACTATATTTATATTTAGCTGATCTATTAATACACAATATAAATCTACATTGATCTATATATTGATATAAACTATAAAGAAGTATTTAATTGTAAGGATAGTGTAGATTGTTTGAGTATTCATTTATATAATAACATACCATATTACATTAAATGTTGACATTCATTCTTCCCGTACAAAATTCACATCTATATGACCTATTTCGAAATATTCTGCAGTATAAACAAAGGGCAGTAATTCTAATTTATCATTGTGGTTTTAAACTAGAGGCTCCTTCTGTATCTGTATAATTCCGTTGAATAAAATTATGTATTTCACAACATGCAATCTAGCTTAATTTAAGAATATTATGTCCAATCCATCATACACTTTTAGATTATCAAAAAATTGTTCCATCTGTTCCAACACAAATAATATATACACCATAAATACATTCACGCAGAAACATCAAAAGATAAAATCAACCTTTTCCTGCACTTGTTGCAAACTGTTGACAGTTGTCTCGTGTCAAACTATCTTCCTGAATACATGTATCATGTTAATACTCATTGGAGCCTCATTTTTCTTTTAGCGTAAAAGAAATGCATTGGGGTAAGTTGACACTGTTATCATCAGTTTGAATTGTTTGTACAGAGTTAATAGTAAGTAAAAATACAAAAATACTGAACTCCGAGGAAAATTCAAAAAGGAAATTCCAAAATCAAAAGGCAAAATCAAAAGTCTAAACACATCAAACGAATGGATAACTACTGTCATATTCCTGACTTGGTACAGGCATTTTCTTATGTAGAAAATGGTGGATTGAACCTGGTTTTATTGCTAGCTAAATCTCTCACTTGTATGACAGTCGCATCAAATTCCATTACAATGTCAACGATGCGTGAACTAAACAAACATACTCAAAGAGTAAAAATGATGGGTCCTGACATGATAATATTGTAACTGTAATTTGTAAAAAACATTTACTGAAACTTAAAAATCTACATAACAATAGACAGTGGACAGTAAAATGTTTGAAACCTCCAAAACAATAAGCGGTTCAGAAAAAACCAAAGCAAGCATGAACGCCGTTCTAAGAAGCAAAAGGTCCAACGTTAGTTCGAGACATATCATTCTAGTGTAAGCGGAAAAGACTTTATATTAGGGGGGGAAACGTTTTGAATAACTGGGGACGATTTTTTTGTTTTTGCATAACTCTTTGTTTCAAATGCACATTCATGCATAAGAAATATCTGAAATGCTGCAACAGAGGCTGTGAAATGTTATTAATGTGACCATCATCCATATTGTGATCTGGAATGTATACTTGGAGAATTGAAAAATTCCTGTAATCATACCTAGAATGAAGAAAAGAAAATAATGTTAGGGTAATTGCATCATAGTGCTGAAACAATCTTATTTTCCTTCAGAAATGATCTAAAACAAAACTATTTCTTTACTCCGAAGACAATCATTCATTAATATTAGGAAAAGCCATGGATTATACAATATGGGTCAATATTTCTATAGAAATTTCTATTTTGCCGGCACCAGTAATATAGTTTATATTTCAAAAGCAAGATTATCTTTTGAGCAATATGTGATTGACTTTGTTATATTGTATACTGTTTTATATAATTCATGATGATAGAAGTTTTTTTTTAAAGTTTTTTTTAATTTTTTATATAAAACATACAGTTAAAAAATTAGAATTTTTTATTCTGATTTTAGACAAAAATTCAGCTCATGTTAAGATATAATTTCATTGCAACAAATGGATGCTCAATATCTTTATTTTGTATATTTCTTGTGATAAGTTCTTACCTTAGTTATTCACTTTTGACTAATAAATGTTTTAAAACGATCATTTATGTCTCAAATATTATTAGCTTCTTCCCTATTTAAATATACTGGTATATCAGTAATCATGTATTTTATTCGTTTATGTTCACAGTGCACATTCTCGTAGTACTTTTCAAAAGTAAATTTCAAATTTCACTTATTAGGAACTAGAAAATTAAAAAAATCACTACTTAATATATATGAAATGATGGTGCCCGCAAACTACCCATTTCTATAGATATAGGCTATTTTGGCGACTTGAATTAAGTTATTTTTAATCAGAGCCGGCTAAATAGCATAATTCCCGGGGCCGGTAAAATATCCACTGCCATATTTATTACCTTCTATTTATATTAATATTGTGCGTCGAATTATCGAAACTTGGTCGTCTTGCACCGACCAGGAATGCATCGAAGAGTTAAAGTAAGATGTATATTACAAATCAGTTTCAAGAAAAAAATACATACAGTAGACAAGGATGTTAATTTATAAATCTGAACTCTTACTGCCTATTACTGCGTTTATAGGGGGTATATATCTCCCAATTGATACGATATTCCCGTGCTTGCATTTCCTATTATAATTGTCTTGATAGAGGGTTACTGCTCACAAGGAAGCTATTAAATCAAGAGTTCCAAATGGTGAAGTTGGAAATCATCCCTTGATAAATTTTACGGACGCCATCACAAGTTGGTTGACCGTTATGGAATAACCGTTTCACAAATGATATCGAATATGTTCCTTACGTCGTAACTACAATCCCCTCCCTTTTATGAATGTGACCTGCCGAATTAGACTATTTATCGGATTTGTTATCACATAAGCAACACGACGGGTACACATGTGTAGCAGGATCTGCTAACCCTTCCGGAGCACCTGAGATCACCCCTAGTTTTGGGTGGGGCTCGTATTGTTAAATTTGTTCTTTAGTTTTCTATGTTGTGTCATGTGTACTATTGTTTGTCTGTTTGTCTTTTTCATTTGTAGCCATGGCGTTGTCAGTTTATTTTAGATTTATGAGTTTGACTGTCCCTTTGGTATCTTCCGTCCCTCTTTTGCAACACTCTAGCTATCCTGTATTGAAATGTGTGCCAGAGAGGGAAAGAACACGAGGTGTTCGAAATAAAGTAAATCTGTGTGTCGAGATTTTAAGATCAGCGGCACAATTAACGCAATTACATTTAACCTATTTAATCAAATGGTCGTTTGCTAAATCTGATGCAACTCATGTACAAAGCATTCTTCTCTATTAAGAAAGGTTAATATGCTAGATACATGAGATATACTTACTGGAGTTATAATGACATGATTAAAGCTGTAAATGTTCTCCTCCTTTATTTCGTTTCGTCAATAAAGTTTATCGACAGGTTGTAGGAATTCCTGTATCTCACTAAATGTGCCCCTATGAATTATAGTGTATAGCCAAACTCAACAAAGACTCGTAAAGGAACTTACTTTTTAAAAATACATCAAATAGAAACAGCAATAACTGTCCTTTTCTAGATTAAGATATTTCAGTTTTACACGAGAAACTTTACATAAGGCACGATTTTTCTTTCCCTATTGTTAATTGTCCTTTTTTTAGAAATGGTGATATGTTACTTTGACACCTTGCTACAGTGTTTACATATCACTCTGCTTCGTTTGCTATGCCCATGTCTGCAGTGACGTTTCGGATTTCAATGAGCGTAATCTATGTATCGCTGGCAAATTGTTACATGTATGTCAATTATAACGTTAACACAAATTACTAAAGACTGTTACTAAATTATTCCATAGATACAAAGGTTTGGATTGCAGGAACAGACAAAATTAAAGTGCAAACCAAACCTTTGTATCTATGGAATAATTTAGTAACAGTCTTTAGTAATTTGTGTAAAAGTAAAAGTAGCTATTGGAACCTAACCATGGTATTTTTTATATTGATAATAACTCCATATTGGGTCAATTGTCAGTTTTGGTCATATAAACTTATCTGTAGATCTTACTTTTCTGAACATTTTTGCTGTTTTCAGTTTATCTTTATAATATTCAAGATATTAAACCAAAAACTGCAAATTTCCTTTAAAATTATCAATTTAGTGGTAGCAACCCAACAATGGGTTATTAGATTGAAAATTTCAGGGCTGCTAAAACTTCATCTAATGAACACTTTGATCTTGTATCAAGTTTGCTCTAAATGCATTGGTTTTTGAGATATAATCCAAAAACTGCATTTTATACCAATATTCTTTTTCTTAATAAACTCACCATAGATACCAGGACTAAATTTTATGTATACGCCAGACGCGCGTTTCGTGTACAAAGGACTCGTGATGGCTATGGTTTTTTTTTACGAAACTTAAAATAAAATAAAACATTATTCTAGATTCCCTAAGGATCAGTCAGCTTAAGTTTGGTTGGAATTGGTTAATGTTTTTCAGAGAAAATGTTTAAATATTTTATACTGGACAGACGACGACGGACGCCAAGTGATGGCAAAAGCTTTCATGTATTTTTCAGTATGATTTTATCAACATTGAAAAGGGTTGAATACTCGCTCTTTAAATGTAGTAAATGATTTTGCTAAAAGCACCGACATATTAGTTTGTAGAACACTTACTAGAGGCCAAGATGAAACGATATTTAGATGTGTTTTTTTGTGTATATTACATGTAGGTAGCCAATACATAGTACGGACCTTCAAATGTCCAAAAGAAGCCTCAAGCTTTGATGTGGTTGCGATATGTTTGTTTACTATATGACTAAAAATCTCTGTGGAGCGGATGGTGTTGAATGTAGTTGAATTTAAATTTTCATTCTAAAGAACGTTCATGTAGTATTTTCGGCATATCACCACCACATGGTTGGCTGCTTTGTCGGCTGGTACAAACAAAAACCGCTTTGAACGTTCTTGAAGTTTATTTCTTATTCTGGAAATAGATGTATTATGTACTCTATTATTTACTTCTAAATTATTTCAACAGGTGATATTTTCTTATATACATGTACCACATTCATACATTTATTCATATAAGAATGAAGAGATTTGTTATAAGATTATTTCCGTTTACACCACTTTTTACAAGACGCGGAAAGAGCATCTATGGTGATATCACGACACTCTTTCCAATCTAATTTAGATGAAGGACGATATTGTGGTCCTTATTTCATAAAGTTTTTAACCTCTCTGTCCTGGACGATATTGAAGTACCCTGAAATAACATGACCAAGGGGAACATATCCAACCTTCGACGTTTCACAGTTCCAAGTTAAAGGAGTATTATTATCTACATTCACGTTTGATGTTACTGACGTGTAATCATGTTAATTAAAAAATAAAATTCTGGTGTTTTTTTGTATATGTAGGAAATTATAATAGTGGTTCTATGTTATGAAATTAGGGAGGTATACAGTTTTGAACGATAGAGTCATTAAATATACTAGATAAGTTGATACAATCAATACCTCTGCAAATATATTTAATTTTCAGAAAATGACGTTTATGATCTTCAAGTTTGTCGATCCGCGTTAACAGCCTATGGTGGCAAAAAGCTGTAATTATACGCGAATATTCATACACTTGGCTGAATAATGAGATGTTGTCACACTCTTTGAAAATATTGTGTAATTTACTAGTAGGTATTTGACCCGGTTTACATAATAATTGATGTCTACCATTGTTTTTAAATACAGATAGGAGATTCACAAGTGTATAATTTATACGATGTTTAACTCGTTGATTTCGATTGATACGTTTGCCATGAGACCTGTTATTTCGTTGTCTGTTATCAATAATATTCATGATATCAACAGAAGAAGTAGTACATGTAGTATATATGTTCCGTTGTCCAAGTATATTGTCATTAAGACCCAGGGGATAAGCTGTTAAAAATCGTTTAATCCAATACAGTTCGATAATTTTACGGGAATCTTCAAATTGTTTATCTTTTACTGATGAGTTTTATGTAGACGAAACGTGCGTCTGGCGTATATACAAAATTTAGTCCAGGTATTTATGATGAGTTTATTTATGACTGTTTGCTTTGTTCAATCATTGTTGTCAATGTAATGCATTTTTATTACTATAATTAGAAGCTATAAAACCAGATTTTATCCACCATTTTCTACATGAGAAAATGCCGGTAACATGTAAGGACTATGACAGTTGTTATCTATTTGTTTAATGAGTTTGAGATTTTGATTTTGCCATCTGCTGAAGGACTTTTCAATTTAGAATTTTTCTTGGAGTTCAGTTTTTTTGTAATTTTTACTTTTTTCATATCCAATTATTTTTTTCCTGAACTAAACAATATTATTTTAAGTCATGAGTGCTTGAAATGATTGTTTTTCAACCACGGGTTGGCACTAATAATTATTCATATTAAAACTATTGTCAGTACCTCTGTTTATGATATCTTCTATCAATGTCAAAACAAGAATATTATATGAATGAACAGAGTCTTATCAAAGAAGACAGGCTAGAGATATTGAAGTGTCATTCGGTTCTAGATATATGAAATTTTGAAGCATGTGGCAGTTGTTATCTGATAGTTTGTTTTTATGTATGTTGCATTGCCGTTTTCGTTTTGTGACATTTCAGTATTCTGTTGTTTTGTTGTTTTTCTCTTATAGTTGATGTGTTTCCCTTGGTTCTAGTTTGTAACCAGGATATGTTTTCTCTGAATCGATTGATGACTTTTTAACAGCAGTATAATACTATTGCATTTATTCATATATCATCGAAGACGGAACATTTTCTAAAAAATTAAGAAAAAGTTTTAACACAAAAATACTGAACTCCGAAGAAAAATCAAAACAAAAAGTCCCTAACCAAATGGGAAAATAAAAAGCACAAACACATCACACGAATGTAAAACAACGGTATATTCCAGACTTGGTACAGACATTTTATATGTCATCAATGGTGGATTGAACCTGGTTTTATAGCGCTAAACCTCTCATCTGCATGACAGTCGCATCAAATTTCAGAAGATATCACAAATTGTATGAAAAACTAGTAATATAGTTTTAAAGTAATTAGGGGTTTGCACCGTCTGCGCATAAAGTTGCGCATTGATATCGTTAGGGTTGTACATTGTCGTAATTTGCCAAAAACAATACAATTTGATCGTTAAAATTATCTTTATGAAAGAGTACAAAATTATTTACTGCAATTTCAAAACTTAATAAAGTTTCTTGTTATAATTGTCATTATCGAAATAGTACTTCCGTTCTAAAAATATGAAGCATTATGTTCTTGACGTCGGAGAAGACTAAAGAGAGAATAACTCATATTAATAATCGAACACGTGAACAGCTTTTCATGAATACTGAAATGCAGATCGAATTTATAGATAACGAACTTCATTCTGAAAGCTTATTAAGCGGTTTCAGCCTTGTGTTACGCTAAAAAAGGTCCGGAAAACAAATCATGAAAAGGGTGAAAACTGATACATTGTAATTACTTATGAATTGAATATAAATGCTCAAAGAGCGATTCACGACCCCTGAAAATAATTTGTAAACGTAAAATAAGCGGAAATTATTTCAAACCAATATCGACGTCGAACAACAGAACAATGACCCCACCCCCTTCTTTTATGGCTGAAATATACATTTGCAAGTCCCAACACAGTACGGTGGCTTTGTGAGAAAGTGTGCACATCCTGCTACAAGCATGAAATTTGTCATAGACCTTCCTTAACTTTTTTTCTTTTATTTCAGATAGGGAGGTATTTGATAAAATATGTCTCACTTCCGGTAAAATCCAAAATAGCGGACATCATACTTGAATTAGCCCAATATAAGAGGCTAGTATGTGAAAGGGTGTTATTAACATGCTACTATCATACTATTTGGTACAAACCTTTGTTATGTACTACTTGTTGATATATGATATTGATTAGATGTCTTCAAAAACCTTACTTCTGATAAAATCCAACATGGTCGACATTGTACTAAAATAAGCTTATTTTTAGGGAGGGTAATTTAAATATGTCTTAAAGTATTGCTACTATCATTATATTGTGCAGGAACCTTTCTTTGGTGCTTTGCATGGATACAATGTATAAGACATATGTCTTAAAAACCCTTACTTCCGGTGATATCCAATATGGCGGACAAAGTCATATTGATAATTTTTTATTTTAATGTTCAATTTTTTTTAGAATTTAAATAAACTATTTTTTTAAGCTGGTCATTAAACTTTTGGCTTTAAGTCATCCTCAAAACCGCTTATTCTATTCAGCTTTATATGCTTAAATACAAAGTTAACACTTCCGGTAAAAAAAAACCAATATGGCGTAGCTTACAGAGATGAGTCCTCAATCCATATCTTCGATGTAGAGTTATCGATAGATTGATTTAAACAAAATAAAGTCATTAAAGTTCTTAAACATCTTTAGAACGACTTATTTATGGCCACAAATACATGTTTATTCACAATCGGAAACCTTATTTTCCAAATTTACAAAAATCGCAGTATTGTTTCTTACATCTATAATGTACAAGCTCTTGATAAGATGGCATCACAAAGAGTTGTCCGAAAGGGTTCCCATGGATTATATGTTTCCCTTCGCCATTCAAAAGCAATGGACTAGTTAGCTTGTTACTCATTCGCACCCGCAAAGGTATATTGCACGTTTTACTTGCTGAAAAAGACTAGACCGAGTCGTGATAATAGCCTCAATAAGTATTTCCCCTTCCATAAACACATTTGTCTTCCTTCGTTAACCCCATCTGATAAGTTTGTTCGACCTTACAACAAAATACGTATCGTTCTATCAATGACATTGACAAATCCATATCTTGCGATGTTGGCTGATCAATCATCAATCTTAATGTCACACCTTTAAACACCATCCATGTCACCAAGGCAGTTCATTTTCCAGCAAACGTGTAATCTCTCAATGTTTAGTGTATTTGAAAGGTCATGTGTAGATAATATATCTGGATCTTTTCCCACTTCCAAATGCACGCCAATGTTTGTCTGCCCCTATGTCACCGAAAAGTGAAACAGCAATTTCAGCAACATCAGTATCGACTGTTCGAGTCATGACATAGTTAAGTCCGTGTTTTACTGCATTAGACACATCCATCTTGATTTACGTGAACATGATGCTAAGCTTGAAACATCATCATGTGGTGGATAACACAGAACATCCTGAGCAATTGTTGCTATAACTACCTTTTCCTTAACATCAATTAAGGAAGCTGTTGCGAATGGAACTTAACTGTTCTTTTTTATTGATGTCATCTTGTTTTAACTCTGAATTCGTCTGTGTATTCCCATTCTCATACATGTACCTCTTGCATTTATAACAAATGCACAGGATATTCTATCTTATCTACTTCGAGATGTTTTTCAAGTTAACCACCATGCTCACATTAAGAGGCTGACAATAGAGTCATGCTTCGAATAGTCGTAAATGATGATGCTGTCATTACAGTTTCGCCTTTCCATGACAGGGGTAGACGAACTATGGATTGTGTAAGGGAGGGCAAAAAGCTTTGGATAAATATATTTCAATGACCTTTCACATGCACCTGGCAATGAAAGATTATACATCCTTACTGTGATGCATGTCTTTACCAGTTTTTTATATAGTTCTCTGATTGCTTGAACAGGGGAAAAAAGAGGACGTGGGAGACATTGGTGGCATTTGAAGATGTGACTTTCACATAAGGAATGACGACTGATCAGTGTAAATCACAGAGGTTTAACTGTAAGATCACACAAACTTATCAAATGGGGTTAACTTGGTTAACGAATCAAGAAAATAACTATTTGCACAAAAGGGAAGACTACTTGCGGGTATTCCCTCAACTGGGAACTTGTAAAAAGTTGAATATTAAAGTAGAAAATTGATATTTCTATGCCCGTCATTTTGGATATTACCGGAAGAAATGTTTTTAAAGAGTTCTATCTTATACATTGCATGCATGAGAAGCACCAAATAAAAGGTTCCTGCACAATGTAATAATAATAGTAATACATTAAAACACATTTCAATTACCCTCCCTAAAAATAAGCTTATTTTATTACTATATCCGCCATGTTGGATTTTACTGGAAGTAGAGTTTTTGTAGACATCTTATCTATATCGTATATCAAAAAGTACTATATAACAAAGGTTGTTACCAAACATTATGTTAGTAGAATGATAATAAGACCTTTTCACATACTAGCCTTCGATATAGGGCTTGTTTAAGTATGATGTCCACCATTTAGATTTTACCGGAAGTGAGCCTTTTTTTCAAATGCCTCCCTATCTAAAATAAAAGAGTAATAGTTGAGGAAGGTCTATGCCAAGTTTCATGCTTGTAGCAGGATGTGCACAATTCGTTTGAAATATGCTTGTAGCCGCCGGAATACAAGTCAGGAGCCTGTAATTCAGTGATTGTCGTTTGTTTGTGTGTTACATATTTGTTTTTCGTTCATTATTTTTGTATAAAAAAGGCCGTTAGTTTTCTCGTGTGAATTGTTTTACATGTACATTGTCATTTCGGGCCCTTTTTATAGCTGACTATGCGGTATGGGCTTTTCTCGATGTTGAAGGCTGTACGGTGACCTATAGTTGTTAATTTCTGTGTCATTTTGGTCTGTTGTGGAAATTAGTCACATTTATAATTATACTGCATCTTCTTTTTTTATATGTAAGCATAGGCATAGTTCATGGTACATGTATTTCTATCATGTAATTGATTTGAAAATCGTTGGACCTTAGAGTTCAGGTCTGTATGCGACATCTGCATAGGGGTCGGACCATTTGGGTTTCTAGGAGAAAAATTCATGAAAGTAGGAAGTTTATCCTTCGTATGGTGTTTACATATCACACTTGATACGTTATTCACGTGCTTGTTCACACTATACGGACTTCATATACAGGAGTGTGCTCCTTACGCAGAAACTGCTCCAACAAAGTTATGAGGAGGACAGATTAAAATTGACACTTCGTAAATTTTATGGACACCATCACGAATTGGTGGATCCATATGATGTCTCTTTAACCAAACTAGCTAAGGACATTTTTACCACATGGTAGATTGTGGTTTGTCATTATGTCGTCTTATCTTTTAATTATCAAACGTGACTTATTCCCGATTGTGACTGTTTTGCTGTATGTGAATTCGTATTACTATAAGACGTGTTTCTGTACTTGTTTATCCCAAATTCATGTATTTAGTTTATATGTTTAATGTTATATTTGTAATTTTCATCTTCTCATTTTGTCAAATGTGTTGACGTCTATTTATTATATTTAGGTGTTACGGATAGAAAAATTAATCACCGCCTTTATTATTATATTTAATTTTGTACGATTAATTACGTTTGAAGTTGCATTCATAACAAACTGGACATATATATATTACAGTTAATTGCTATTAATAAGTATTACAATATGCATTTTGTTTTAATGAATTAACAGTATTTAGTTTTAATATAATCTTAAAGCAATCCTAATTCTAGCTCACTTTTAAATTATAGTTTTTCATAGTTATCAAAAGTACCAGGATTCATGTGTGACGTCATGCTGTTTCTAAATTTTATAAATTCAAATGTAGCATAACGTTTGCCTTTTCGCCATCGTTTGTGACGTCATTTTTTTAATTGCGTTAACGCCTGCACTGATTCTGGTGTGTCTATGCTGTATTGAACTTGGCATCATGTATTCGGGTTTAGTTTTCTGTAATAAGTTAATACTTTAGTTTCATTATGAATATATCTTTCACATTCATTTGTTAAAATTTACTGTTTGCAATAACATGAATCGTTCTATATAATAGTGTTCTTATCCAGGGCATATTACAATGCCGTATTTAGCAAAACCTTTTCAACTTTTGATCTTCAGTGCTGTACAACTTTGTACTTTTTTCACTTTCGGTCTAGTATATCTGGGCGTTATGTATTCGGGTTTAGTTTTCTGGAATCAGTTTTCTGTAATTAGTTTTTACTTCAGTTTCATTATGTTCTTTCATATTCATTTGTTAAAATTTACTGTTTGCAATAGTGTGAATTGTTTTATATAATATGAATGTTCTTATCCTGGGCATACAAACAATGCCGTATTTGGCAAAACCTTTTCAACTTTAGATCTTCAGTGCTGTACAATTTTGTAATTTTTTTTCGTCACTGGTGAGTCTCGTGTGGACTAGACGCGTTTTTGGCGTATTGAATTTTAAACCTGATGCTTTTTGTTATCTATTAATCATGCTTTTCTTTGTCTAATATGTTCTGCTTTTTATTTGTATTGTAGTCCTGTAATATTTTGTTTTCATTTCAATGTTATATTAATTGTGCCATTAAAGTGCGAGGTTTGGCATGCCTTAAAACCAGGTTCAACCCACCACTTTTATTCCCCTTTAAAAGTGTCCTGTACCAAGTCAGGAAGATGGTCATTGTTATAATATTGTTCGTTTCTGTGTGTGTGTTGCATTTTAACGTTGAGTCGTTTCTGTTTTCTCTTAATTTTGAGATAAGACGTGGCACGGTACTTGTCTATCCCATATTTATGTATTTGGTTTTGATGTTATATTTGTTATTCTCGTGGTGTATTGTCTGTTGCTTGGTCCGTTTCTGTGTGCTGTTGCGTTTTGGTGTTGTGTCGTTGTTCTCCTCTTATATTTAATGCGTTTCCCTCGGTTTTGGTTTGTTGCACCGATTTTGTTTTTTGTCCATGGATTTATGAGTTTTGAACAGCGGTATACTACTGTTGCCTTTATTTATATAATATATACACAGAAGTTTCTTGTTGTAAACCTGGAATATTTGAATGCGAATGCTGGTGATTTGACTTGGATTCCAGTTGTTTAATTTGGTAAAGAATGCACACTTAAAATTGAGAACATTTCCCGTCAAGACTGTATAAATCATTTTTGAAAATGAATCATTTCACAAAACAACATGGAACTTCCTTACTGATGGTCTGGATGGAGGGTCCTTCATTTCTTTCTTATATAATTCTTTATACCATTTATCTCTATTTATTTTTATTTATTTTTATTTTTTTGTCTTTCTTATAATTTATCACCCCATTATTTTTCATTGTTATGTCTATTTTCTTTATTTACAAATGTATTTTGCACTTTACATGCATTATTTTCTATTATTTTAAACTTGACCCTCCTACAATGCATTCGATCCTTCAGAATTTTCATGAGAGAAAAACAGAACTTTTACTACCTAAAAGGATTCTTTTTTTAATTTTGAAGCTTATTATGCCTCTCTTTATAATATTGCTGATAACTGATCAGCAAAGTTATTTCGTAGTGCATTTCTTTAACATTTTAAAGACAATAAATGAAAACGTTTTGAAATTGAACCTGCTCTAAGTGGGTGTTATATTCTCTTGACAGCTTTAGACATACTAATCTTTAACCTTTTTTAGCTGGTCCATTCATGACCAAAAGTTTTTTTACAGTGTAATTTCAACATCTATAAATACTTCCTCTTTTAGGCATTTTTCTTAAAGGTGTATGAACAAAAATTGCAAGATATGTAATGTTCACACTAGAAGGTGCGGCTTTTTTGAAGGTGTTATATTTTCTAGCAATCTAAAACTCTTGAAGTGTTGTAGTTAAAACATTGTACAGAATCCTCTAATACATGTATGTACTATATGTAATTTAGATAGAAAGGAAATTACAAATAGCATAGTATATTACATGTAATAGTTATAATTCAGGGTCAAAATTCTGTCATTTTTTTATACCCCTGAACTACCTTCAGTGGGAGTGCTATATAAGAAATATACTTAGGGGGGCTCATGCTTGTATGTTGTAATTTAAATAGATACTGATGTTTATAATCTGGTTGGTCGTTTTATGTTACTACCTTCGCAAAAGTTCTTCGTCGACAGATAAGTTTGAATATCCTTTTGTATCTTTCACGTGACAGTGAAATACTGGAATACATATTCGATAATGGCAGTTTGATTGGTAAAATGTGGTCACAAGAAGCTGATAAAACCTAGCTAATATATTATTGAGTTGCAAGTCAATCTAATTTAATACCGTACTTAAACAACCTTATTTTCACCCTTTGATTGGTAACATACTGTCTTTATTTCAGTTGATTTAGCAAAACCTTGCAGGTCAATAATTCAATCTTATCTCAATCCGTATTCATACGACCTTTGATTAAACTATTGATTATGACTACTTCTGTGGTTTTTATCACTCTTTACGTGAACAATTAATATATACTTGTGGTGTAAAGTCTTGCAACTCAATAATCCTATAACATCTGAATTGACATTTGATTAACCTTTGCTGGACATTAAAAAAATACATTTGATATGTTTAAACTTATAGTTTTTCATCAATAAAGTAAAATCTTACAGATCTAAAAATAAATCGACTTTTTACCGCAAACACTTTTTTTTCTTACATGTCTATTTATACTCAAGATAACTGAACCGCTAAACTATAGTCTTTTATTATCTGTAGGACAAACGACTTTCTCGATAAATACCGGTAAGAAAGCAGTTTCTATCAATATCCTCCTTTATCAAATTTAGGCCAAACATACAATGCTAGTAGTTTTTACTTCTCGTTGTGTTCCTTTGCAGGATATAATTAATTTGTGTACAAAGGACATGCGTATCTCTCGGACAGCGATCTTCATCAATTTTCCAAATCGAAAATAACATTCTGTATTGTACTGTCACGTGTCTTAACTTAAAAATTAAATGGCTTTTTAAATAGCAATTGAGAATTATACTAAAAAAAGGAACGTTCAATCAAATGTGTGAAAAATAATCAGCCAGTTAATTTATAAGATTTTAGATTTGGGTAACTAAACTTATATAATGTATTTGGTTTACAGTTTGTTTTAGAAGAAATGTCTTCTTTTTATATATTTCGATGATTTAATTAGTCTTCTTATACAAACACAATTTTATATTTATAAGTTTTGTAATTTTAATTGTTATTAAATACCCGTATAATCATTACAACTAACCTTATCTTGAACATTTTTTTGGAATTTTTTAAACATCTAGCTGTGACGTCACTTTTGTGCGTTGATCTATTCAATTGACATACAATGCTTGGTTCGGCTGTGCAGATTTTTAGTGACTGATTTATGTTGTTTGACGTTTTCGTTTTCATTCTGTAGTTAGTCACCACTTCGGTGTTCACATGTATATCAAATCTTTTATTTAAATTAACTGTTCGCAGAAGTATGAATTATTCTAAATAATGAGGATTTTCTTATCCCAGGCAGATAACCTTAGCGGTATCTGGCACAACCTTCAAGAATTTTGGGTCATCAATGTTCTTTATCTTCGTTTAGCTTTCTATACTATTTTAATCTGAGCGTCACCGATGAGTCTTATGTAGACGAAACATTTGTCTCGTGTATTAAAAAATAAGCCCGGTACCTTTGCTATCTAATTTTAGTGTTATGTTTAATATTTCCATAAAAACGGGAAGTTTGGCTAGTCTCGAAACCAGGTTCAACCCACTGTTTTCTTCTTAAAATGTCGTGTAACAAGTCAGGAATATGGCACCGAAGTGGTGGCTAACTCCATGCTCCAGTGTTACTATTTTGGTTCCGGAGAGCCTCGAATGATATGAGACATTCCGGGGAGTATTTGAAGACCTGTGCAAGGCCGCATCCAACTGAATACTATATAAAAACCTAAACTTGTCTATATCAGGCTATTTTTAAAATAAAAAGTACCGAAGAAAAGTTGAATAAATGAATATTTTTGAAAATTACAAAATCATCAAAAGTTAAATACTAAAACAGTAAAATTAACAAACCTTACTTGTATCTTACTTTGCTTCAATCAAATTTAACTTAAAATAAAAATTTAAATACTTAATAATTAATGTGTCAAAATTAAGGAGAATCAGCCATTTTAACCTAGGCACATCTATCATGTCTATTACAGAAATATTGGAATACTTATTCGATAGTGGCAGTAAGATTGGTAAACGTTTGTCACAAGATGCTGATAAAACATCATTAATATAGTACTGACCTGCAAGTCAAACTAATTTCATACCGTACTTACGCAATCTTATTTTCACCCTATGCTTTGTAACATTTTTTTTGAATAAATTTCCGTTGATTTAGTGAAACCTTGCAGGTCAAAAATGCAACCTCATTATAATAAGTATTCATACGAACTTTGAATAAAACTAATGATCTCGAATAATGCTTTTTTCCCCCTCTGTACTTGAAGGATCAATATATATTATCGGTGTAACGTCTATTAACTCCATAATTATATCACATCTGAATTGACATTTGATTAACCTTTGTTGGACTTTTATAAAAATGAATAAATAATTTGTTTAAAGTTGAAGGTTAAAATCTCACAGATGTAAACTTAAATCGAACTTTTACCGCAAATACTTTTTTTTACTTGTCTATTTATATTCAAGATATCTGAACCTCTAAACCAAAGTCTTTTCTTAACTGTAGAACAAATCACAATCTTGATAAATACCGGTAAGAAAGAAGTTTCTGATATATAGATTCAACCACTGTACCAACTATGTGAAAGATAATTTATAAGATTTTAGTTTGGGGTAAATAAACTACACGATGTATTTGGTTTACAGTTAGATTTAGAAGAAATATCTTCTTTTGTTAAATAACAAGATGATATAATTAGTTATTTTATTACTAACACATTTTTTATTTATAAGTTTCAAGTTTTCCTTGTTATTATAAATACCCGTATAATCATAATTACCAACCTTATCTTGGACAATTGTTTGGAATTTTTGAGAAATCTAGCTGTGACGTCACTTTTGTGCGTTGACCTATTCGACTGACATTCAATGCGTGGTTCGGCTGTGCAGTTTTTTATTTGCTGATTTATGTTGTTTTACGCATTCGTTTTCATTCTGTAGTTAGTAACCACTTCGTTGTCGACATGTATATCAAATATTTTTTTTTATAAATTTACTCTTTGCAAAAGTATGAATTATTCTTAATACTAAGGGGATTTTGTTTAATCCCAGTCAGACAACCTTAGCGGTATTTGGAGTTTTGTGTCATCAAGGTTCGTCATCTTCGTTTGGCTGTCTTTACTATTTTGACCTGAATGTCACTGATGAGTCTTATATAGACGAAACATGCGTCTGGTATATCAAATTATAAACCTGGTACCCTCGATATCTTATTTTAGTGTTATATTTAACATTGCCATCAAGCGGAAGGTTTGGCTAGTCTCAAAACCAAGTTCAACCCATGTTTTTCTTCTTAAAATTTTGTGTACCAAGTCAGGAATATGGCTATTGTTATCTTTACTTCGTTTTTTGTGTGTTTTGCATTGTCGTTTAATTTTTTTGGCATTTCAGTGTTTCTATTGTTTCGGTGTTCTTCTCTTATATTTGATGTGTTTCCCTCAGTTAAGTTTGTAACCCGGATCTGTTTCAATTGATTTATGACTTTCGAAACATAGGTTGACTACTGTTTACGTAATTTGTAATTTTCATTGTTATTAAATACCTGTATAATCATAATAACTATCCTTATCTTGATCATTTGTTTGGAATTTTTGAGACATCTAGCTGTGACGTCATTTTTGTTCGTTGATCTATTCGGGTGACATTCAATGCTTGGTTCGGGTGTGCAATTTTTTATTTGCTGATTTAGGTCGTTTGACGTATTCGTTTTCATTCTGTAGTTAGTTACCACTTCGGAATTGACATGTATGTCAAATCTTTTTTTATAAAACTGTTTGAAAAAGTATGAATTATTCTGAATACTGAAGATTTTCTTATCCCAGGCAGATAAACTTAGCGGTATTTGGCACAAACTTTTGGAGTTTTGTGTCATAAATGTTCTTAATCTTTGTTTTGCTATTTAAACCTGAGCGTCACTGATGAGTCTTATGTAGACAAAACATACATCTGGTATATCAAATTATAAGCCCGGTACCTTCGATATCTTATTTTAGTATTATATTTAACATTACCATAAAGCAGGAGGTTTTGCTAGTCTCAAAACCAGGTTCAACCCATGTTTTCTTCTAAAATATCGTGTATTAAGTCAGATATATAGCTATTATTATCTTATAGTTCGTATTTTAGTATTATATTTAACATTACCATAAAGCAGGTGGTTTTGCTAGTCTCAAAACCAGATTCAACTGTGTGTGTTTCATTGTTACTTATTTTTGACACTTCAGTGTTTCTTTTGTTTCGGTGTTCTCCTGCTATATTTCATGTTTTCCCCTCAGTTTAGTTTGAAACCCGGATCTGTTTCAATTGATTTATGAATTTCGAACATAGGTTTATTACTGTTTACGTTTTTTCAACAGTCTCAAAAGTTGAATTTAAATATTTAAAACACTTTGCATGCCATTTTATTTTAATAATTGAAATTTCAAAGTCGCGATACTAAATGATTTTTTTTTAATCCATTTAAAATTGTTTTCTTTTTCAGCATTATGACAAAGATTTGTTGCTTGGTTGCAATTTTCCTTAACACAATTTGTGTGTCGCAATGTGAAAGTAAGTAAACGTTATGTTTAATAACACACAGATTAGTGCTGGCTAAGATGATTTCATAATTATAAACTAAGGTCGTTTACTGCTTAAATAACACACAGATGAGTGCTTGCCAGAATGATTTCATAATTATAAACTAATGTCTTTTACTGCTTAAATAACACACAGATGAGTGCTGGCTAGAATGATTTCATAATTATAAACTAAGGTCGTTTACTGCTTAAATAACACACAGATGAGTGCTGGCTAGAATGATTTCATAATTATAAATTAAGGTCTTTTACTGTTTAAATAACACACATATGAGTGCTTGCTAGAATGATTTCATAATTAGAAACTAAGGTCTTTTTCTGCTTTTATAACACACAGATGAATGATGGCCTATCGTGATTTCATAATTATAAACTAAGGTCTTTCACTGCTAAAATGAAACACAGATGAAAGCTGGCTAGAATGATTTCATAATAATAAACTAAGGTCTTTTACTGCTTAAATGCACATTTTTTTTGTACATGAGAAAATGCCTGTGTTCTATTCTTTTGTTTCGGATGATCTTTTGATTTTGCCATTTGACAAGGAACTTTCCGTTTTGAATTTCCACAGATTCAGTATTTTTGGGATATTAGTTTTGTAAGCATTAAAACATACTTAAAACAAGATTGTGTCCCAAGTATACCAATGCACTATCATTTTCCATGTTTGATTTGGCATGAAATTAGAAAGATCATATCATAGGGAACATGTAAACAAAGTTTCAAGTTGATTGGACTTCAACTTTATTAAAAACTACCTCGACCAAAAACTTTAACTTGAAGCGGTACAAAAGGACGAACGAACAGACAAACAAAAGAACGAACGAACGGACGAATGAACGGACGCATAGACAGAAAAACATAATGCTTATAAATGGGACATAAAAATATGTTGTAACTAATACCGATAATGCATGACACAGAGTGAACTATGTCATATTGCATCACAGTATTGTATTTTTCAGGTCTCACTAAAAAATGTCTCGCTGCAAATGGTAGATGCGGAAAGAAAGGTGTAAACTGCACTGAAACACTTGTAGATGGATGGAAAAGTGAAGGTACATGTTGTTATGGAGACCCATGTTGTAAAAGTAAGTATACACAAAAATAATGCCAATGAAAGACTTTCAAATAGAGTTAAATATATTCGGCGGATGACCTAAAAAGACGCTAAGTTAACGACTTTCATGTACCCATCTAACACACGGCTGTATTCAGAAAACATGTGCTGTCTATCAAAAATACGCTTTAAATATTTCAAAATGTATTTGAATAATGTCTGCTAATCTCTATGGTTAAAGTCACTCGTCTATAAAGGAAGTGTTTGAAGATTTGACGATGTTGCATATGAAATTGTAATTAAAAAGAATATTTTAAAACATATCGTGGATAATTTTTCGATTTCTTCTTCTTCAAATATTTTGTGTTCAATTTCGATTTGATTTTCTGATTTTCTGTGTTTTAACGCCACTTTTATTCTCCGCTTTCGGGCTATTTCATGGCGGCCGTTCTTTGTTGGTGCATGACCGGAGAAAACCACCGCTACGATAGGAAAACTAACAATCCTCGAGAATAGAGCCGAGAGCAAAGTTCGATCGCACATCGTCAGTGTTGACTGGCTAGTTTTTATAGTACTGTAGTAATTTTTAAGAAAATTCGGCCACCGAGGCCTATATGATAAATTTCGATGATAGCGGCTTGAAAATATGACGACAGTGAAATTTCAAATAAGAAAAAGAAACATTTCTGACCAAAACCAAATTTGAAATGTTCCCGTGGACCATAAAAAAAAAACGTGCCCTAAAAGGGTTAGAAGACCTTGCTACCTTATCCTTATTTGGCACTGCCTTTTGGAATTTTGGGTCATCAATGTTGTTCAACTTTGTACTTGTTTGGTTTTATAACTATATTCATATGAGCGTCACTGATTAGTCTTACATAGACGAAACAAGCGTCTGGCGTATTAAATAATAATCCTGGCACCTTTGTTAACTAATTGTTGCCTTCTAACCCAAGGTTATTTAATTGTATGATGTTTTGAAAGTTAGAATTTTCACATATTTTTACATTTTAGCAACGATTTAAACTCATGTTATTTTTCTACATTGGAAAGTCGCAAAATAAGTTGTTTTTTAGTAAGTGTCATGTTGATATTATATTTGTTATTCTCATAAGATTTTGTCTAATGCTTATTCCGTTCCTGTGTGTGTTACATTTTAATATTGTGTCGTTGTTCTCCTCTTATATTTAATGCGTTTCCCTCAGTTTTAGTTTGTTTCCCCGATTATGTTGTTTGTCCATTGAAATATGACTTTTGATCAGCTGTATTCTACTGTTGCCTTTATTCATGTACCATTTCTTCTTTATATGTCCTGTTCCATGTATATGTATGTTAGCGTTTTTTTTTGCACTTAAATGTTTCCCTCACATAGTTCGCCGTGGTTTTTTTAGTTTTTAACCCACATTTGTTTTCTCTCCATCGAT
Source organism: Mytilus trossulus (assembly GCF_036588685.1). NCBI lineage: Eukaryota > Metazoa > Mollusca > Bivalvia > Mytilida > Mytilidae > Mytilus > Mytilus trossulus. The sequence continues at coordinate 5,083,953 of NC_086383.1, read as the reverse complement.
GTTTTACTTTTCTACAGCGTTATACAACTGTTGACATTATTCCTCCGTATAAAGTCATCCTGTACAGTAGCACACAAGTGGGAATGAAATAAATATTGAACCAACATACTAGTGAACCAATAAACCAGCATTATAGTATGGAGACGTGGTATGATTGCCAATGATACAAATATCCTAATCCTTACTTGCAAATAGTTATCAGAGGTACCGGGATTATAATTTAATACCCCAGACGCCCGTTTCATCTACATAAGACTCGATCATCAGTGGTAACGCTCCGATCAAAATAGTTATAAAGACAAACAAGTACAAAGTTGAAGAGCATTGAGGACCAAAATTTCCAAAAAATAGTGCCAAATACGGATAAGGTAATCTCTGCTTGGGATAAGAAAATCCTTGTTGTTTTTCGAAAAATTCAAAGTTTGGTAAACAGGAAATTTAAAACAAATGACCACATGATTGATATTCTCGTCTGGTGCTGACTGCTGGGCTGGTGATAAACGCGAACTAAAGTATCTACGATAATAAAAAAATTACATGTATAAGAACTTTACAATGCTTGCAATCTGATTCTAAAGTTGATTACATTCCACATGTTTTTCGACAGTTATAGGCTACAGTTGTGGATTTGAGACTGAGGGAGCAGCATGTATTTTCCAGGATACAGATACAGATGAATTTGATTGGACACGACGTACCGTAAGTTCTTAGAAAAATCCAATTTATATTTAAAAAAAAACGTTGTATGATTTCGCGTAAGTTTTTAATCACGTGATATTGGTGTTGACTAATACTTTTTTTTATTAAGTTTTCCTAAAAAAAGAGTTTGTAGACAAAACTTCACATCCTGACAACAGACCTTAAACTTAACAAATGATTGAAGGAAAGCTCATACATTTATTAATATTATGGTTATGAATATACTTACTTTTTTTTTATTCTTTTAGAAAGAATCACAAGTTCAACTATATTTCCAAAGGTAGACTACAAACAGAATAGAAAAGTTACATTGCACGGTTACTCTTAGAAGAGTAGTGATTTTGCACTGTAATTTTCAGAATGTTTGACACAACCACAACAATCAACACGTGACTTTCTGTTTCACTCTTGACCATTATGATGTCATAATTGTAGCCTTTTTATGAGGTCAATACGATGATACATTGACATCAATAAGTATATCGACCTCGGACTTCATACTCAGTATATATCTTCCTCTTTTATTCTCATACAAATATTTAATTTGTAAAATAAAGCCCTGTTCCCTGATTTTATAATAAGATCAGTGCTTTGGTATGGTAAAACAATAAGATTTTTTTTAACACAAAAGATCATATTGTACAGTGCAACCGCCCATAAACTCCTTTTAATTTTTCTAACAATATTATTGCACTACTGTAATTGCTGAAATAATTGCGTGCCTTTAAGATTGCGATTTTTGAAAAATGAGCAAAAATGCCAGTTTAATGCTTTTGATTTTATGTACAGATATATGTATTACTAGACTCCAGAACGCAAGTTCTTATTACATGTATTGTGTACCTCAAGGAGTTGCTTTTTCTTATTGATAAAACATTGCAAGAATTTTCAATTTACAGTATTCCAAAAGTAGTAGAAAAGTTTATTCCTAAGGTAAAAGTATAATGTACAACACAAATGATGTCTAAGTGTTTTTGGCTCTGATGTCATAAAATGTGAAAGTCACAAAGTTTAATGATACAAAATAAGATGAATGAACTAATTTATTTTTAAGTTGAAAACCGGAAGTAGTGACACAGGACCATTAAGTGCAGCCGAAGGAGATTACTACATATTCATAGAGTCTTCATCCCCAAGAGTTAATGGTGATAAGGCTGTACTTACAACTGAAGATGTTAGCCTTCCAGGTAGCTGTCTTCTTTAAGTTCTTTCTCTGCTGAAAATTAAAAAAAACAAAATGTTATGTGTTTCAGAAAATATCCAGTACCTTAAAAATTAGAACTATAAGTAAGCTTCAGCTTGAAATATAAATTACTAAATCATTGAATAATCTTTTTGAGAAAACGTAGAAGAAATATGCTCGTAATTCATTGTAATTATAATTGTATTCTTGATAATAGACATCTCAATGTTAAGTATGTGTAACCTCTCTATAATCTATTCATAATCCACTAAATTGTTTCATTTAGTAGTTGGTGTCTCACTTTCCAGTACCATATGTATGGGAGTACAATAGGGGATTTGGAATATATCTCAATGGTAATTATGTGTAACCTCTCTATAATCTATTCCTAATCCACTTAATTGTTTCAGTTAGTAGTTGGTGTCTAACCTTCCAGTACCATATGTATGGGAGTGAAATAGGGGATTTGGAAGTATTTGCTGGGGAAAAACTATCCAACTTGACAAGTCTCTGGAAAAGAACAGGAGAGCAACCTGACCCATTACTGTGGAAAAATGCTTCTATAACCATACCAGAATATTTCAAGACTGTTGTACGTATTCCATAATGATAGTAAACTGCTGCTGTTGTCCTGTTGTGGGCTTTATGAAATGATAGAAAACAAACTGCTACTTTAGAAAAAGCAGTATGTTTTTATAATGATAGCAAATTGCTGCTGCGGACATCGCAAACTTTAGTTGTCATGTTGTGAGCACTATGATTATATAATAATAGCAAACTGCTGCTTCATACATCGCAAACTTTAGTTGTCATGTTGTGAGCACTATGTATTTAAAATGAAAGAAAACTGCTGCTTAAGACATCGCCAACTTTAGTTGTCATGTTGTGAGCACTATGATTATATAATAATAGCAAACTGCTGCTTCAGACATCGCAAACTTTAGTTGTCATGTTGTGAGCACTATGTATTTATAATGAAAGAAATCTGCTGTTTCTGACATCGCAATCTAGGTACTTAATTAGATCTCTCAGACCATTATCAATGCTCTCTCTAGACCAGTACCTTTTAATCAGTAAATAAAGTTTAAACACGTTTTTTTTGGAGTATATATTTTATCATCCTTAGACGTACCACAGCTGACTCAGTTTAACTGGTGTTTTTAGCTAAAATTTAGATATTCAGTTACATCTCAAGTTTCAAACGTATACGACTCATGATATCTGTAATTCAGATAAGGATAATGGCAAATACGCTGTATATTCAGAAATTCTTGTGTGCATTTATAACTATATCTTAATTGAGGAATACAATTTAAAATACGAAATTTAACTACTGCGATACCCACTCACTTTGTCGAGGGTTTTTACTTCTTGTAGAAGTGTCATACCACCAATTAAAAGTCCCTATCTGTTCAACCAAATTTTGCAATTTTCACAGCTTTCTAAATATTTTACCTTAAGTTTAACTTCATATAAACTAGGTATATCCTGAATTGTACAGGTGTCACCTTCCTGCATGTCAATTTTCAACATACATTCAAAATAATATAAGAAAGAAGAGAGCTCCCGAAAGGAGGTACCACTAAAAAAAAAACTGGTTTTCTAGAAATCTTAAATTATTATCCCATGGAGCGCATTAACCCTCAATTTTAAATGCAAACTCCAAGACAGGTAAAATTTGGCTCAAAGTGGTCTCAATATATTCTCTTTCAACAAAAGTTTCATTTCTGCAAATTTGTTGGTAAGCTTAGGTGAACATCAAATGCACTATTTTTTGTCTGAGTAGGCCTACTTTCACATACATTCTTAATTTGAGGGAAAAATTGGTGGTATGACACCTGAAAGGAAGACCAATGGTTACCATATTTCTTATTCTAAGTCACCATTGTGGTTTATTGCAAAAAATCTCTAAAGGTTAATAATTTTTTTTAAATAATAGTAAAAAATAAAGACAATAAATGCTGTTGTTTATAAACTAGCTCATCATAGACATGATAGATTCCAAGCTTGAAATTTTGTTCGACAGACGCACTTTTCGTCTACAAAATTCTCACCAGAGACTTTGGAATCTATTAAGAAAAAACGCCAGAAAAATCCGAAATGTATCCTCAAATTCCGCGTAGACTTTCCATTGCAATAATATTCATCAATATTTTTTCAGATCACCATTGAAGGGGTCAGAGCTACGTCATTAAGAGGTGACATTGCTATTGATGATATTACTCTCAATCCTGGTACATGTAGTAAGTATTACTATTTCATTCAGATGTGTCATTACTATTGATGATGTCACTCTCAATGGTAAAACATGTAGTAAGTATTACGTCATTCAGATGTGACATTACTATTGATGATGTCACTCTCCATAGTAAAACATGTAGTAAGTATTACGTCATTCAGAGATGACATTACTATTGATGATGTCACTCTCAATGGTGGAACATGTAGTAAGTATTACGTCATTCAGAGGTGATATTACTATTGATGATATCACTCTCAGTGCTGGTACATGTAGTAACTATTACTTTATGCAGGGGTGACATTACTAGTGATGATGTCACTCTCAATGTTGATACATATAGTGAGTATTACGTTATACAGAGGTGATACTACTATTAATGATGTAACTCTCAATGGTGGAACATGTAGTAAGTATTGCGGCAGTCAGAGGTGATATTACTATTAATGATGTCACTCTCAATGGTGGAACATGTAGTAAGTACTACGTCAATCAGAGGTGGCATTACTTTTGATGATGTCACTCTCAATGGTGGAACATGTAGTAAGTATTACGTCATTCAGAGTTGGTATTACTATTGATGATGTCACTCTCAATACTGGAACATGTAGTAAGTATTACGTCATTCAGAAGTGGTATTGCTATTGATGATGTCACTCTCAATACTGGAACATGTAGTAAGTATTACGTCATACAGAGGTGGTATGGCTATTGATGATGTCACTCTCAATACTGGAACATGTAGTAAGTATTACGGTAGTCAGAGTTGGTATTACTATTAATGATGTCATTCTCAATGGTGGAACATGTAGTAAGTATTACGGCAGTCAGAGATGGTATTACTTTTGATGATGTCACTCTCAATGCTGGAACATGTGGTAAGTATTACGTCATTCAGAGGTGTTTTTACTATTGATGATGTCACTCTCAATACTGGAACATGAAGTAAGTATTACGTCATTCAGAGGTGTTATTACTATTGATGATGTCATTCTCAATCCTGGAACATGTAGTAAGTGTGACGTCATTCAGAGGTGGTATTACTATTGATGATGTCACTCTCAATGCTGATACATGTAGTAAGTATTATGTCATTCAGAGGTGGTATTTCTATTGATGATGTCACTCTCAATACTAGATCATGTAGTAAATATTACGGCAGTCAGAGGTGGTATGACTTTTGATGATGTCACTCTCAATACTGGAACATGTAGTAAGTATTACGGCAGTCAGAGTTGTTATTACTATTGATGATGTCACTCTCAATTCTCGATCATGTAGTAAGTATTACGTCATTCAGAAGTGATATTACTATTGATGATGTCAATCTCAATACTCGATCATGTAGTAAGTATTACGTCATTCAGAGGTGTTATTACTATTGATGATGTCATTCTCAATCCTGGAACATGTAGTAAGTGTGACGTCATTCAGAGGTGATATTACTATTGATGATGTCACTCTCAATCCTTGAACATGTAGTAAGTATTACGTCATTCAGAGGTGGTATTACTATTGATGATGTCACTCTCAATACTGGAACATGTAGTAAGTATTACGTCATACAGAGGTGGTATTGCTATTGATGATGTCACTCTCAATACTGGAACATGTAGTAAGTATTACGTCATACAGAGGTGGTATTGCTATTGATGATGTCACTCTCAATACTTGAACATGTAGTAAGTGTGACGTCATTCAGAGGTGATATTACTATTGATGATGTCACTCTCAATCCTTGAACATGTAGTAAGTATTACGTCATACAGAGGTGGTATTGCTATTGATGATGTCACTCTCAATACTTGAACATGTAGTAAGTATTACGTCATTCAGAGGTGGTATTACTATTGATGATGTCACTCTCAATACTGGAACATGTAGTAAGTATTACGTCATTCAGAGGTGGTATTACTATTGATGATGTCACTCTCAATACTGGAACATGTAGTAAGTATTACGTCATTCAGAAGTGATATTACTATTGATGATGTCACTCTCAATGGTGGAACATGAAGTAAGTATTACGTCATTCAGAGGTGTTATTACTATTGATGATGTCATTCTCAATCCTGGAACATGTAGTAAGTGTGACGTCATTCAGAGGTGATATTACTATTGATGATGTCACTCTCAATCCTTGAACATGTAGTAAGTATTACGTCATTCAGAGGTGGTATTACTATTGATGATGTCACTCTCAATACTGGAACATGTAGTAAGTATTACGTCATTCAGAGGTGGTATTACTATTGATGATGTCACTCTCAATACTGGAACATGAAGTAAATATTACGTCATACAGAGGTGGTATTGCTATTGATGATGTCACTCTCAATACTGGAACATGTAGTAAGTATTACGTCATTCAGAAGTGATATTACTATTGATGATGTCACTCTCAATACTCGATCATGTAGTAAATATTACGGCAGTCAGAGTTGGTATTACTATTGATGATGTCACTCTAAATACTGGAAAATGTAGTAAGTATTACATCATTCAGAAGTGATATTACTATTGATGATGTCACTCTCAATACTCGAACATGTAGTAAATATTACGTCATTCAGAGGTGGTATTACTATTGATGATGTCACTCTCAATCCTTGAACATGTAGTAAGTATTACGTCATTCAGAAGTGATATTACTATTGATGATGTCAATCTCAATACTCGATCATGTAGTAAGTATTACGTCATTCAGAGGTGGTATTGCTATTGATGATGTCACTCTCAATACTCGATCATGTAGTAAGTATTACGTCATTCAGAAGTGATATTACTATTGATGATGTCACTCTAAATACTGGAACATGTAGTAAGTATTACGTCATACAGAGGTGGTATTACTATTGATGATGTCACTCTCAATACTCGAACATGTAGTAAGTATTACATCATTCAGAAGTGATATTACTATTGATGATGTCACTCTCAATACTCGAACATGTAGTAAGTATTACGTCATTCAGAAGTGATATTACTATTGATGATGTCAATCTCAATACTCGATCATGTAGTAAGTATTACGTCATTCAGAAGTGATATTACTATTGATGATGTCAATCTCAATACTCGATCATGTAGTAAGTATTACGTCATTCAGAGGTGGTATTACTATTGATGATGTCACTCTCAATACTGGAACATGTAGTAAGTATTACGTCATTCAGAAGTGATATTACTATTGATGATGTCAATCTCAATACTCGATCATGTAGTAAGTATTACGTCATTCAGAGGTGGTATTACTATTGATGATGTCACTCTCAATACTGGAACATGTAGTAAGTATTACGTCATTCAGAAGTGATATTACTATTGATGATGTCAATCTCAATACTCGATCATGTAGTTAGTATTACGTCATTCAGAGGTGGTATTACTATTGATGATGTCACTCTCAATGGTGGAAAATGTAGTAAGTATTACGTCATTCAGAAGTGATATTACTATTGATGATGTCACTCTCAATACTGGATCATGTAGTAAGTATTACGTCATTCAGAGGTGACATTACTATTGATGGTGGTACTCTCAAAGCTGATACATGTAGTAAGTATTACGTTTTTCAGAGGTGGTATTACTATTAATGATGTCACCTTCAATGGTTCATGTACATGTAGTGTCATTCTTTTCATCATCATGAATGATCACAAGATATTTGCCACAGAATTCAAAACTAACAACAGTCAATCAGACTTTTCATTACAATTTCATTAAGACTGGGAACTATGATTCAATGATGAAATTAGAAATGGGTATTTTCAGGTATGATTTGATTTTTTTTTTTAAGAATGTGTTGACATTATAATTTAAAAAAACAGAAAAGCGTCACATTACACATACCTGAAAGGAGTCTGGCGGTTGTGGTGCAAGACTTTAAAGTTTGGAAAACTTTTTGTGAACATCATGTTTGGAAATGCATATACAAAGAAACATAAATTAATTACATAAATTTTTGTTATGTTATGAAATGTATGACGTTAAAATTCGTGAAAACGAAGCAAATTGCAAACTTTGTACAGTTTCTGTGATATATCCATTATGGAACAAAAGACTTTATACAAAAACAACTTATTGTTATAAAGGGGGCTTTATTCATTTGTTATTATAACTAGTGACATAATATGAAAAAATATAATGTTGTTTCTTAGGTGCACACATATTTTCTAACCTAGTACTGACACATATTGAAAACCCAGGTAATTCAAGAATTGTACAAATGATCCAAATTTCCTCATTGTTTGTTACCATTGAAAATCTTTAAATGTGAAATCTGTGTTATTTTCGACACAATGTGTACCATATTGGTTCTACACCTTCGTCTCTCTTCTGAGAGAAAATTGTCTAATAATGTCATGATAATAACAAGTTATGCGTACATAACGTTAGTATAATATAAGTAATTTTCTATAACTAATTAGGGGGAAATTGTATATAACTCTTTGTGTTTCTTTTTTTAGGTATCAACAACTAAACAGACAACATAATAAACCTACACTCATGACTTTATGATGGTGTGAATGACCATGAGATATATAGTAACTTGTACATTAAAATGATCATATTATAACAACAGTTACTTGTACATAAGATGTGCTTGCAGGTTTTAAATATGATAAAAAAATTAAATAAAAACTTGTTTTTTTTTATGATATATCAATTTTGTCTACCGTTGAACAATCTGGACTTAGGCGTGCTTTTTTCGATAGCAGCACCAGAAGCGTTAACACTAAATTAGTTTGTGATTAAGTCAACTTAATGGGAAACTACAAGGGGTATGTCACTAATATTTGGTATTAGCATTGGCACATTTCATTTCCATGAAAATGATTTGACTCTACCCACTCAGTCATGGTCTAATGGCTATGATTTGTGGTTGTGAAATTTGATATATGCTTTTCGTTCTTCTTTGTTAAATATTTGTTTGATTTGGTTCTAATTGAGATTGTGGCACAGTGATGACTGATGTGCCCCTATTTGGACCATTTTACTTATTATGTCTGTTTTGTTCACAAATCGTTGTAAATATAATGGAATTTGATGCGACTGTCATACAAGTGAGAGGTTTAGCTTTATAAAAAAACAGGTTCAATCCACCATTTTCTACATTTAAAAATGCCTGTACCAAGTCAGGAATATGACAGTTGTTGTCCATTTGTTTGATGTGTTTTATCATTTAATATTGCCATTTGATTATGGACCTCCCTTTTAAATTTTCCTCGGAGTTCAGTATTTTTGTGAATTTATTTTTTTTAAAACGTTTTCTTGATTTAAAAGTTGTTTTGTGATTAGTTCAATGATACTTCGAATTAAGTTGTATAAGCTGCATCAACTATAAGAGAAAAACAACGGAACAACAGAAAAACTGCAACTAAAACAATATTAACACCAACATTGACCAACACAAATGGAAACGGACTTTTTGATATCAACTGCCATATTCCTGGATATTTAGGGAACATATTGTGGGTTGAACATGGTTTTATCATGTTTATGGCTGAAAAAAACCCTGCGTAAATGGCAATGTTGAAAAGTATATATATAGCTAAAATGACAACACTACGCGACAGGAATCCAGCACAAACAAACGCAAAAACACTCAACACAGAGAAATGCATTAATAAACAATACATAAAATTGAGAATGGAAATGGGGAATGTGTCAAAAAGTCAACAACCCGACCATAGAACAGACAACAACAGAAGGTCACCAAAAGGTCTTCAATGCAGCGAGACATTTCCGAATCCGGAGGCGTTCTTCAGCTGGCCCCTTAATAAATATAAATACTAACTCCAAATTATACACAAGAAATTAAAATTAATACAGTAGTACATTTACATTACGATATGTAACAAAATAACAACGGACAGCACAAACAGTGAAATATTTTTGTATTTTTGTCATTTTTTGTGCTGTTTCAGAAATTTCATAACTTCAAATGTGACGTAATTTTTGTGCCTTTTCACCACTTCGCATGTGACGTCATTTTTATGATTTATTGCTATGAGGCCCGGACTGAGTCGGGTGTGTCTATTCTGTGTTGGTCTTAGCATTATGTATTCAGGTTTTGTTTTCTGTAACTAGTTTATACTTCAGTTTCATTATGTATATCTTTTATATTCATTTGATAAAATTTACTGTTTACAATAGCATAAATTGTTCTAAATAATAAGGATGTTCTTATTCCAAGCATAAACACATAGCCATATTTGACACAACCTTTTTCAACTTTTGATCTTCAGTGCTGTACAACTTTGTACTTTTTTCATTTTCGATCTTTTATATCTGGGCGTCACTGGTGAGTCTTGTCTGGACGAGTCGCGTTTTTGGCGTATTGAATTTTAAACCTGATGCTTTTTGTTATCTATTTATCATGTTTTTCTTTGTCTAATACGTTCTCCTATTTATTTGTATTGTAGTCCTGCAATATTATGTTGTCATTTCAATGTTATATTTACGTTAACGTGCGAGGTTTGGCATGCCACAAAACCAGGTTCAACCCACCATTTTGTCCTTTAAAAATGTCCTGTACCAAGTCAGGAATATGGCCATTGTTATATTATTGTTCGTTTCTGTGTGTTACATTTTAACGTTGCGTCGTTTGTTTTCTCTTATTTTTGAGTGTAAATTCACATTGCGATAAGACGTGTCACGGTACTTGTCTATCCCAAATTCATGTATTTGGTTTTGATGTTATATTTGTTATTCTCGTGGGATTTTGTCTGATGCTTGGTCCGTTTCTGTGTGTGTAACATTTTAGTGTTGTGTCGTTGTTCTCCTCTTATATTTAATGCGTTTCCCTCGGTTTCAGTTTGTTACCCCGATTTTGTTTTTTGTCCATGGATTTATGAGTTTTGAACAGCGGTATACTACTGTTGCCCTTATGTATATAATCTTAGAACAATACAATTATATTGAATGAGATCCAACATTTCACAAGTGAACATGGTTTGGACCTTTCGGGTTTTAGAATCCCTGATAAAAAAATAAATCATTAAAAAGAAATTTGGGAAGTCAAAATGTATAGAGTAAATTTGAGAATGGAAATGTGAAATGTGTCAAAAAACCAATGCAACAATCCAACAAAAGGACAGAAATCAGCTGAATGCCACCCATGGGTCTTCAACACAGCGAGAAAATGCCGCACCCGGTGGCAGGATCCAGCTGGCCCCTAAACAAAATGTGTAAGTCTGAATTTCTAGCATTGGTTCATTACCACTCCTGGTGTATTGTAAGTCCTTGAGAGTATCTGCTTAGTATTCACTACTTAGGCACTGACATGACATCTTGCATACTTTAAAAAAAAATATAGTTGATAAATAAAAAAATTGTTAGCTAACTAAGTTGACTTCTTTTGTTATATTACTTCTCATGCAATGAGGTGTTCATACATACTTAACTTTCAAATTATATAGTTTGATCAGATTGGTTGAACAGGTTACAGTATAATATCATATTCTATTTTTACCTGCAAAAATTTTACATTTGTAAATAATGTCTTTTTGTGTTACTGTCAACATGGAATAAACTCAATTAAGCTTGTAACACATTAAATATCAGTATCTTGCCACAACTGATGAGAAGAAAACAGAATGCAATGTTGTGTTTGTCAGTTCCTTTGCGAATATCTTTTTTCAATTGTTTCACATTTCTTAGTATATATATAATTGCTGCAATAGCTAACATTACTTGATACCATAATTTGAAAATCTTGGGTCTATTGGGTTGGGGGTTCAGTTATCCATTGGGGTTGAGTTTTCCATGGGGGTTCAGTTTTCAATGGATGAGCTAAATGATTAAAACTTTTTACAACATGTTTTAGTCATACCAAGTACTTAATTTATGCATTATAACTACAGCTATTTAACATAGCTGGAATTAACAGATGGTCATAAAAGTATGAGGGAAATATTTTGTTGGTAAATTTTTTAAAAGTGCATACTGTATCATTTCTTTCAAAATTTAACGAATCACAATATGACAATATGGAATCTTATGCCATTTTTATTTTAAAATAAATAAGCTCAGAAAAGTTTTTTATTGGCAAATAAGGGTTAGAACAACATATTTTGTTCTGACATTACTTATTAACGGAACCGTTTTGACAGATTTAACACAACGAATAACATAAATGTATTGTTAGGGTGAAGGTTTGGTACCATTACAACATGTAAACCTATTGCAATTGTTTGCATTTGTCACAAATCAGGAATTTGATGTTCAAAAGTTCTTGTTTGTTGATGTGGTTCATAAGTGTTTGTCCCGTTTTTTATATATATTATACACTTCTAATTTCAATACGGAATCAAAACTATATCGTATGCCCTTGATTGGATATTAATATATTTGAACCCCCACACAGTACATTTTATTCCCTGCCTGATATAATAATTCATTTGTTTGTAGATAAAGTTTGTGATTTAAATTCTTATTATTATTTTTTTTGTGACAATTCGTAAGCCACTTGGTTGTTTGCATTTTATGTATGCATTTTGTTGAATTAATTTGCTACTCTTTCGTACAATTGTGCATTGTTACATATTTTTCATATCAGTTTAAAGATATGTTTAATTACAATGCATGTTTAGAAATAACTTAGAACAATAACTTAAGATCGTTTATCTTTTTGTAGCTCTTTAACTTCTCCTGGGAAGCCTGTAGTGAAATAAAAGAGTTACAATAAACACTACACGGGTTTTCTTTTCTTCATGTGCTTATGAGTAGTACAACACATGTATTTAAATTTCACACAGAACTTGTCAATAGGTCAATGCTAAGCCTCGGACTATTATACTAGTGTAACAGTCCCCGCCTTAACCATGCATTTCATTAATGTGTACAATTTTTTTCTGACGGCTTACTTTTATCTTATTTTACCTAAATTGCAGTTTGTAATATTTAACATATTTTTTATGCCCCACCTACGATAGTAGTTGAAGTCCAATCAACTTGACACTAAGTACACAATGTCATGTTCCTTATGATATGATTTTTCTAATATTAATGCCAAATAAGAGTTTTGACCCCAATTTCACGGTCCACTCAACATAAAAAATAATAATGCAGTAGGGCATCCGTGTACTGGGGACACATTCTTGTTTTTTAAATATTTTAATTAACACCCTACGCTCCGGCATGGCATGTCTGCACTATACGGATGTGTTGAAGATGGGAAATCAAATGCAAAAACTGTTCCGACAGAATTATGAGAAACAAAATGAATTGAAGAAAACAGTACACAAGTTTATGGTCCTCGACTTGGTTGACCAATACGTTTCTGTACAAAGAAGAAAAGAAATAATTGACAAGAGACCAACTGACACAGATCATTACAACTATAGGTCACCACGTGGCTTTCAACTATGACCCTATACCACACAGTCAGATATAAACGGTCCCGAAATCAAACCCAATACAATGCGAACGAGAAAACAAACAGCCTAACGTATGTACAAAATAATGAAAGAAAAATAAATTTGTTACACAGCAATAAACGACAACCAATGAATTACAGCCTCCTGATGTGGGACACGCACATACAATATATTTTTTGAGAATTCAACATGTGAAATGTATAGTTCAATACAATAGATATGTTTAAAATTAATAATATATCAAAGACACGTTTATCACGAATTATCTATATGTTTACCCGCGTTACCTATAACGGACATTGCACACAAAGAAAATAAAATCTATTCCATGCTCAACTTAGTCATTCGAGAGAAATGATCGTGAAAGAATATCTAATGGTGGTCAAATACTGCGCGACGATCGTTATAGGTCTGGTACAGGATCGTGAAAGATATTTAATGTAAATTCTAGTTCAGAATATGTGAAAAAATAGCTTAATTTTCAAAACGCGGGCAACAAATCCAAACAAAAAAATATGTCTGTCAAAATGGTTCAACTTCCTCAACATAACTGTGCAATTAGTTAAAGAAAATATGCAGAACTTTATGAAAAAAACGCAAAAGGCGCAATGCTTGTCTATAAAATTAATTTAAAAAAAACCACGCTATTTGTACCTATAATGGTCATATTTCAAAATATATTGATATATTTGAAATTTAATCTTTAGTGTATCTGATAATACAGTAAATTGTTGAATTTTCATCAAAATTCATCGTGAAAGATCAGGCAACGCATTATTTGATTGTGAGAAATAATGCGTGACCAGACTTTATACTAGAAATCTGAAATCAATATTTCTTTTACCTGCAATTAGTTGAAACCTGTAACTATTTTGATAAGAATGAACATGTTAAAGCTATCTTTTTTTTTAAATTTAACAAACAAAGACACAACCAAAAACGTCTCTTAATCAGTGTGCAAAATTCAGATCTGAGATTCGGTCAAGAACAATTCAGACAGACCACCACTATGTAGCCAACAATATGGATATGCAACGTTTAAACCAAAATGTTAACCATCAACAAAAAACATTATAAGTAAAAAACAGCATCTTTTATGAACAGTTTGAGATTGAACGATAACCAACATTTTGTGCGACAGTACTCTCTTAATATACAATGTAGCAGACATAGACATTTTTTATGGATTCTTATAAATTCCATATATAACTTTCGAACTAGTTAAAATCTCGGTCTATTTTTGAAATTAGTTTTTGCTATAGCACCACGGTATTTGGTGTACTGTTTTCTTATTGCCGTACTTGTTGTTCCTTTTTCTTTTCATTTTCTGAAAATATATGTTAAAATTTATTGTTTTACATATTGTACAGTGTTGTAATCATTAACAACACAAACATTATGTCATAATATTGCATAACAAACTTAAGACAAGAAACAACCAGTATACTTTCCACGAACTAGTATTATGTGTAATCAAAAACGTCCTTCTGTAATCCTCGCATAATTTTGAAAGAATATTAAAATCCATGTAACCATCACTGATGAAAAGACGTGACCAATGACAACTACAAAATTGTATCTTTTTAGAATTTAATGTAAACCATTGGTAAGATTGGTAATCTAAACTTTCTCACATACGACTTTTCTACCAGTTAACACTTAATATTACAACTTAAATCTCTCAGCTGTCCAAAGTAGAGATGGAATTAGGGTTTAAGTCTTGTTTTCTAGGCTTCTTCACATTTTCAATGTCTTATCATATTACATTTTTAAACACAATGTAGTTTCTTTTTAACAAGAATACGAAAGTCATTAATACAAAACAAATAAATGAAGGGGTCTAATAATGGATTCAACACAAGTAAAGCGTTACAGTATCCAATCCAGGGATAGGTTTCGTTTTTTAAGACTGAATATAAGTAAACAAAACAAGCTGGTCCGTAAGCAATCAGCATAACGAAGTTAAGTACACCTACTGTTTTAATAGCCTTGTGTATCCTTTGTGTTTGTAAATCACTGTTTGGAGATCCTGGCTGATTTTGATGTACTCTGTATATTCTTACAAGTGTTATTGTATATACGATAACAATAAAGATACAAATCAGTCCTACAGGAATGCGGACTAACAATCCTATGACATCATTCGAAGCACGAGATTTGCATCCATGTGAGTCAGATTGAAATCGGAACATATCTATAGTTATTTGGACGACGGAGATCATATGAATTGCAAAACATCCAACAATACATCCTTTGTTTGATGTTATGTTTTTAATATGCATGGATTCTGTAACAAATGTTGCGTTCAGACGTTCTATGCATATCAAGAAACATTGATAAGTCGAAAACAAATATGTCCCTCCGGTCAAGTTTATCAAAACTACACAGGCATAGTCAAAAGTTAGATTCAGTCCAGGATTAAATTCTTGAAATATAATATATACGATTGATTCTACAAGAAAAAGTATATCGCTTATACTGAGAGTCAACACTAGCTTATTAAATGTTGATCCATGCAATTCTGTCGAAGATAGAAAGACCACAACAGAAAAAGTGTTTAAAAGCAGTGCAAAAGTTGAAAGTACTATGTAGATGAATCCGGAGAGTAGCATATCTAACCTGTTTAACGAGGTAATGTCTTGTATCGGAAACTATCCCTTGTGATGTTTAACCAATTTGACAGGCTTCAAGTTATAATTTTTATATTCACAACAAATGTCTGACGTTCCAATGATGATTTACCTGGTGATGTTCAAACAATTTGACAGCTTTCAAGTTATAATTTGTATATTTACAACACAAGTCAGACGTTCAATTTTTGATTTGTTGATAGACTTTCCCTTTTCTTCTAGATGTGAATTAACACCGATTCAGATGTTTCTTTTGTTGCTAAAGTCCAAATAGATTAACGTTATATCTAGCCGACGATTAAGGATTGTCAATGTTCATAGGTTGTTTTTAAGCTATCAGCTTTGGGCGGAGATTAAATCCAACGTCAGAAACTATATAGAACCATACACATACAAACATATTAAAGGTAAATACAAAATGTAATGATTTAAATAGTTACCAAGAGTGTCTTGTATATATACCTTACCAATATCTTACTGTTATTGAAGTTTATTGTGAATACTAAGACAGGAAAATATTATAGAGTTAATCGAAGATGATGCTTTTTTTTAATGTTTTATAAGTTTGAAAATTAACAATATCACAAAATTGCCTGGTATTGTCAACAGTTTATTGATAATGAGCTTCTAGATATAAAAAAGAAGATGTGGTATGAGCCAACTCTCCACAAGAGACCAAAGTGACACAAACATTAACAACTATAGGTCACGGTACGGCCTTCAACAATGAGCAAAGCCCATACCGCATAGTCAGCTATAAAATGCCCCGAAATGAAAATGTACAATCATTTAAACGAGAAAACTAACCGTCTTATTTCTATATTTTTTTTTAACGAAACATATATATTTGACACATAAACAAACTAAAACCACTGATGTTCTTCTCACATATTTTTTGACGGTATTTGATGCGACTGTCATACAAGAGAGAGGTAACGTGTTATACAACAAAGTCCAATCCACCATTTTCTAACTTTAAAAATGCATGTACGAAGTCAGGCATATGACAGTTGTCCATTTGTTTGATGGATTGGTTTTATCATTTGATTTTGTCATTTGATTAGGGACTTTCCGTTTAGAAATTTCCTCGGATTTCAGTTGTTTTTTACAAGTTTTAAATTAACAATATCACAATATTGCCTGGTAATGTCAAAACGTTATTGAAAATGAGCTTCTAGATATAAAAAAGAAGAAATGGTATGATCAAACTCTACACAAGAGACCAAAATGACACAAAAAAACAACTATAGATCACTGTACGGCCTTCAACAATGAGCAAAGCCTTTATAGCATAGTCAGCTATAAAAGGCCCCGAAATGAAAATATAAAAAAATTTAAACAAGAAAAATAACAGTCTTATTTCTATATTTTTTTTAACGAAACATAAATATTTAGCACATAAACAAACTACAATCACTGATGTTCTTCTGACATACTTTATGACGGTATTTGATGCGACTGTCATACAAGAGAGAGGTTAAGTGCTATAAAACAAAGTCCAACCACCATTTTCTACATTTAAAAATGCCTGTACCAAGTTAGGCATATGACAGTTGCCCATCCGTTTGATGGATTGGTTTTATCATTTGAATTTGGCATTTGATTAGGGACTTTCCGTTTTGAATTTTCCTCGGATTTCAGTTGTTTAGTGATTTAACTTATACTAATCCCTAACTGGAGGGATTGGCTTGATGTTTATTTTGAAGACTGAATCTTTCAATCAGATTTTTTTAGGTCTGGAGCTTGCATTTCAGTAACTGCTTTGTTAATTTATGTACTACATTTTGTTTAGTTACTTTTTCTAACATCGGACTCAGACTTCTTTTAAACTTAGTTCTACTGTGTTTTAAGTTGTGTGTTTGTTTTTCTACATTGGTTAGAAGTTTAGGGAAGGGTTGAGATCTAAAAGAACATGTTTAACACCGCCTCACTTGTGCACCTGTCCTGAGTCATGAGCCTCTGGCCTTTGTTACATGTAGTCTTTTAATTATTACTTTTTTTAATTGTTAATTGGATGGAGAGTTGTCTGATTGGCACTCACACCACATCCTCCTATATCTATTGCATGAATTTTCATTATTTTTTTTATTTTTTTTTATATATATTTCGGAGTTGAGTATGACATCCATTATCACTGAACTAGTATACATATTTGTTTATGTGCAAGCTGAAGTACTCCTGCGGGTGCGTAATTTTTCTCGCTGCATCGAAGACAAATTGGTGGCCTTCGTCTGTTATCTGTTCTTTGGTTAGGTTGTTCATGTAGTTGTTTCTTTGACACATTCCCAATTTTGATTCTCAATTTTAATAAATGAGTATTTATGATTTATTGATTGCGTTTGTGATGCTCAGTCTTCAAGTTGAGGTTTCAATACTGTTGGCGTTGCATGTTTGTTTTAGACTAACATGGAGTTACGAATTTGATTCTCAAGGATCCCACAAGTTGTATTTAGCAAAACCCTTTGGATTTTCAGATCATTCATGCTCTTCAATTCCGTGCTTTATTTGAGCTTTTTATCTTTTATTCGAGCTTCATTGACGAGTCTGTTGTAGAAAAAATTCGAGTCTCGTTAATATATTAAACGAAGTCCTAATAAAATCTTCAAAAGTACAATACTTATGAGCGTCATCAACTAATGAGTCTTATGTAGATGAAACGCGCGTCTGGCGTACTAAATTATAATACTGGTACGTTTGACTATTAACACCACTGGGTCGATGCAACTGCTGGTGGACGTTTCGTTTCCGAGGGTTTCACCAACACAGTAGTCAACACTTCGGTGTTGACACGAATATCAATAGTGTGGTCATTTTGATAAATTTCCTGTTTACAAAATTTTCAAATTTTCAAAAAACTAAGGATTTTCTTATCCCAGGCATAAATTACCTTAGCCGTATTTGGCACAACTTTTGGGATTTTTTTTATCATCAATGCTCTTCAACTTTGTACTTGTTTGGCTTTATAAATATTTTGATATGAACGTCACTGATGAGTCTTATGTAGACGAAACGCGCGTCTGGCGTAGTAAATTATAATCCTGGTACCTTTGATAACTATTGTAGACGAAACGCGCGTCTGGCGTAAATACAAATATTCCTGGTATCTATGATGAGTTTTTTTACGATGTTTTCCTGGTATATACGATGAGTTTATTTAAGTGTTATCCTGGCATCTATAATGAGTTTATTTACGATGTTTTGTCAGACATGAAGCCGTGACAATATAAAAATTAAAATCTTCGTTAATGTCTTGTGGGAATTATCCACACTTCTTTCTGTTTACTGCCTGCAATAAACTATACTAGCGGAAATTAATTATCATAAAAAAACCAAAGCAAAAGCAGCAACATTCGATAATATTTAAAAGAGTTTATAAAGTAACGGATATTATTTTTGAACTATACAATTAATTAGTAAGTCATCTTGTTTCATGTTTTACAATAATATCAGATAATACGTTATACGATATCACAGGAAACATGTTTACTGGTATACTAGGAATAACAAAGATTTGTAATCATCATAAATTGAACGATGCAGATTAGTATTCAATTTACCCAAATGATATATATATATAACATAGAATATAGCTATCGATCAAAGGCTAATACGGCAAGCAAACACAGACTTGGATTTTTATTATTGCATTTAGTGTTCTAAATAATACGGATGCTCTTATCCCAAGCATAAAAACATAGCCGTATTCGACACATCCTTTTTCAACTTTTGATGTTCAGTGCTGTACAACTTTGTACTTTTTTCCATTTTCGATCTTTTATATCTGGGCTTCACTGGTGAGTCTTGTGTGGACGAGGCGCGTTTTTGGCGTATTGAATTTTAAACCTGATGCTTTTTTTTTATTATCTATTAATCAAGTGTTTCTTTGTCTAATATGTTCTCCAATTTATTTGTATTGTAGTCCTGTAATATTATGTTGTCACTTCAATGTTTTAATTAACATTGCCATTAAAGTGCGCGGTTTGTCATGCAACAAAACCAGGTTCAACCCACCATTGTTTTCTTTAAAAATGTCCTGTACCAAGTCAGGAAGATGGCCATTGTTATATTATTGTTCGTTTCTGTGTGTGTTACATTTTAACGTTGCGTCGTTTGTTTTATCTTATTGTGTAGTGTAAATTCACATTGCGATAAGACGTGTCACGGTACTTGTCTGTCCCAAATTCATGTATTTGGTTTTGATGTTATATTTGTTACTCTCGTGGGATTTTGTCTGAGGCTTGGTCCGTTTCTGTTTGTGTTACATTTCAGTGTTGTGTCATTGTTCTCCTCTGATATTTAATGCGTTTCCCTCGGTTTTTGTTTGTTACCCCGATTTTGTTTGTTTTCCATGGATTTTTGAATTTTGAATAGTGGTATACTACTGTTGCCTTTATTTAGCATATGCCCAATATAGTTCGTATAAACAACGGTGCATTGCAAGTTTATCTGCATGTTCCACTGAAGAATTGTCAATTCGATTGACAAAAATTCTGTCTCCAGTGACAGATATTCTTCAGAAATACTGTGCAACTCGTGTAGTTGTATTACTCATATGTGGGTTCCTAAAAATTCTAAAAAACTTCTGGATAATGTCAAATCTCGGTCTTTTTCTGAAATAAGTTCTTTCAAAACATTTGATTTTTCAACCCTGTATGCCAACATTCCCTATGTAAAATTAAAAAATAGCCTTAAAGAAATAATCCAAAATGCCTATCAACATAAATGTGGTAGCATACGCCTAAATTGTTTACTTTGGGATACCATAAGGCATATTCTGTTTTGAAATAGGATACAAAATGTAAAACTTGCTACATGTACACAAACGAACAATTGATCAGTATGCTGGGGCTTCTTATTGCTAACATATTTATTGTATTTGAAGGTATACTTTATTTCAACAAATTGTCGGCATTCCTATGGGAACGAACTGTGTGATCTCTTAGCCGATCTCTACTTATTGTCATAGGAATCGGAGCTGTTTTAGACACTTGTCAATAAGATCAAAGAAACAGACACATCCTTATGTAAAAATTACTAGATAAAAATAGTGTAATAGTTAGATAAACCGCTCACATGTGTGACAGTCGGATAGATGATGGACTGTAACAATTTACATAGCTTACATCCCCTCAATATGGTTGAAAAAAGAGTAATAGAGAGTATTTATACGTCTTTCTCGCTTCTCACTTTTTTATAGACTAGACCGTTGGTTTTCCCGTTTGAATGGTTTTACACTAGTAACTGTGGGGCCCTTCATAGCTTTTTGTTCGGTGTGAGCCAAGGCGCTCCGTGTTGAAAACCGTACATTGACCTTTTATGGTTTACTTTATAAATTGTTATTTGTATGGAGGGTTGTACCATTGACACTCACAAAACAACTATAAATCATACCTCCACATAAATAAAGAGATAAAGGATGAATGAAATAACATTTACAATCATCTATAAGAGAACACTAATTTATTTATCTATAAAACCATTATTTATTAATGACATGGAGGGAGTATCCAATAGAATTATTTTCCAGCTCCAGGGAGACAATGGCAGTGACCGTCAAAACAATGGGACTTTCCAAATCTGCAATGTTCACTGCTGCAGTCGGCTACGTCGGCGCATGCTGTAACTAAATGTTTATAGTTTTAAAAGTTTTAGACGATGATACATTTTTGTTAAGGAACAAAAACGTTTTAGCAAATAACAAGAACAATAGTAATAATAAGGAAAAATAATGCAACCATTAAAGATTGAATGCTGTTTTCTGGTAAATTGATCGGTTAAATACACAACTTTCTTTTATTTTCACACCTAGTTATGGTACCTGATCGTAATTTGCATAACCTGAATCAGATGTTTGTCTTATTTCTTGTTTTTGATGTTATGAATATACCATATCAAATTTTATCCAAATAAACATTAAACTTGATATTTATATATGTGTTGTGTTATTTCAATGGAAAAAGAGATATTTAAGTAATTTTTTGTCTTAATATAAATTTTTCATAAAAAATCAATAAGTGTGTTTTTTTTTATTATTTACTTTAATTCATATGTGTCTTAAAACGGAAATCATTTTTTTAATTAACATTTAAATAGAGTTTTGCAAGTTGCGATAAATCCTTGTAAAAAAAATTGAACCATTTATTAGCTATTGTCAAATTTTTCCAATACTGTAAAAAGACAATTATTTTCTAAACTAGATTTAAATGAAACAAAAATAAATTATTTACTGTGTCCAGTTCTTCCGCTGCATGTACACTGACCCTGGTAACACACTACATGATGTGACGAGTCTGTGCATGTGGTCTGAGTACATCTTCTGGTTGATGTACATGTCTCACAATATACGTCAACTACAATTTAACATCAAAATATAAATTGTATTTCGGCATGTTAAAACATATGGGAAATACACAGCCTATAATTTAGTAAACCAGATGTGCATTTCGTCTTCACTACAATATATAGAGAATATCAATAGGCTTATTGAATATCAATCCATATCAGTCTGCGACAACCAATATTATCCCAAGGTCTCTGCTCGAGGGATGATATTGGTTGAGGTTTGATACGGTGTGTGATTATGAAAAAGCTATATGGTAACCACTTAATAATATACGTCACGTACATATTTATATGAGACATGACGTCATAGTTATAAGTTGTTTAATACATTTTTCAAATCGATGATATAATTTCATACAGAAAGTGTAGTAATACAGCCTTTGCAACCTTGACAGATTTTGGATTACTGCCGTTGATTGTATCACTCATGCTGTTTGAATGTATTTACTACTAAGTATATAATAAAATACTTTATTTCGAAAACCAATACAATTAAAGTTTCAGATAATGAAATGCAAAACACAAAACAACATCCAAACATAACATAGCTAATATTTGTTCAATGTCTTTGAATAACAGTTGTATGTGTACGAGGCTAAACACATTTGTAACGCGAGCTTTATCGAATTATAACCCTTGTTTCTGTTGTTTGGTATAAATAAACGTAGGCGTTGATCGAAAAACAAATATAGATGTATAAGTAGTAAGTTTCTTGTCCTAAGTACAAATATTAGACGATCAGCCTGTCTCATCAGAAACTAATCAAAATGTACCAGGCAAGTAAAGCTTTTCCCACAAAAGTATCATCAGTGACATTCAAATAAATAAATTGCGTTGGATTTAAAAAATATATACAAAGAATAATACGAAATAGACGTTTCATCATCCATTCTTACTGTACGGAGAAACAGGTTCATTGAACACTTTTGTTTTTTCAATTTCATTTAAAAAGTAGATTAGGATTTAATGTCAATGAGATACTATAAAAGGTACAAAAGAAAAAAAAATTAAAAACAAGGTCTAGAGGGAAATTTTACAGTCTTCAACAATAGGCTACCATTTATACAGTATTTTTAAACATCAAGCTCTACATTATCTACAATTCCTTCATCTAGACAACAGTAGTTTACCAATGCCCAAAACTTAAAAATTAATAATAACATGAATAAATAAAGCTTAAACAAATCACATAATATATAAAAATATCCAACCTCCAACAAAAACAGGATTTGATATGAGCCAACCTCTGATAAGATTAACAATTTGGGACAAGAACATACAAATGTTACTGGTCGAAACTGTTTGTTTTTACGCAACACAAACTGTTTCTAATCAGAGTTAATGTAGTTGCCAAAAAAAAAATGAACATAAAAGACAAATGCGCGAATAAAAACTACTTACTTGAACGTTACTTAGATGGTACCTTAAATCGACCATATTCTTAAGATAATTGTATGGACGTAACACCAAACCTGACATCGAAAAATTTAATATAAAAATAAACTATAATATGCCGTATGAAAATAATGCTAGAACTGTAGGCAAGATAAATCAAAGCCAATACTTGTAACCTGAAGATAAAAAAAAGTCTAATAGCACAATAATCAAATCCTATGCATATTGAAATTCAACGATACCAAAATAGATTAACTGATATCTGAAAATACCGATAAAGCAGAGAAGAATAGCGACAACCTTCATGTTTGCTGTGTTTTCACAAGTGTAAATAGTATCTTTGGAATCTTGTCATTTATAAAATTCGAAAGAGGCACCAATGAAGGGAATTTTATAACATTTGTTTTTCATCTTTTGAAATCTTGAATTCTCTTGATATAATAAAAAATAATTTTATAACATTAATTTGTTCACAAAAAAGTTATTGGCGAATTGTTGAATAATTTATTTATCTATTCATTTTGGCAACCTTTTGCAACCTCAATGAATAGAAATTATAATAATTGTCAATCACGAATCTAAATATCATTTCACGTGTTTGGTCACGTAATTATAAGGTAGACATATTCTCAAGATATAAATAGAAATATTAAGTGCATAATGTAGTACATTACAATTCTTGAACTACGTTTCACGTTTTGACACGTTGAAAGTTATATTCAGTCTTTAGAGTTCAATATTAATGACAGTACCAAAACGGTTATCTATTTCATTTATAAAGTTCGCTTGGAGAACTATTTCAATTAGCTAGACGATAAAGACGTTTTCGCTCTTTGTATATTTAGAATCGCAAATCACAAACTTTTAATTGCATCTGGTAAATGGAAAAAAAACATACCCAGAGAGAATCGAACATGTGGTTGAGTAATAGAAATGACATTGGCTAAACATTTCAATATATCCTTGAATATGCATATATTTCATAAGAAAGGAAAAAATGCATAGATAAGAAAAAGACTATACCATCATGAACTATCAAAAGTTTAAAGCAGTTATCAATTAAAACAAAAATAAAAAAATGTATTCTCTCTGATGAAATGGAAGCCTTCAAACTTATAAATTATTTATATTTCTACACAGTCAGGAGTACCTCCCCAATACGCAAGTTCATTTTTACAATCGTAAAAATTGAAGACATTGTAGGGATGACGCGCTGCCAATTTAAATCTTGAAAATCGATAAATTTATCCACATAGGTTACCAGCCTTATATGCCAGTTGTATTAAAAAAAACCAGATGTATCTTCTAGCTTATGATCACCATTTAATGTTCTTGTCTGCATTGACATGATTGAGTCAACTTGAAAACTATTGTCTGATCGGTTGTCTGGTGGAATTTTCGAAAATACATAAATATTCAAGCAAATTCTATATAAATGTTTCGTGGGAGGGCAGACTAAACATTTTCAGCGATTCAAAAAATGATTTTTTTATTTTAGATATGCATTTTTAAGATCCAACTTAGAGGTCTTTGGCCATGTTCTTTTAGTAAAATGTGATATTCCAACACACCTACTATGTTTTTGTGATTCATAAGGAAGGTATTTCACTTGACACATCTATATAATTTTTTAGTACTGAGAATTTTCGAGGTACTACAGTCAACCTGTAGCCTTGATATATAAAAATGATAGAATTTGAAGCGAAATGATGTATCAAATAATCTTGCTTATTACGTTTACAAAAGAAAATACGCCCTTACATAATCAGGTACACTCGATTATCTTTTTTCGATGCAAATGCTATCCACTTTTTGGATGTTTTTGGTTAGTCACATAAGTGAAGAGCAGAAACGAAATTAAGGAACAAATATATTGATATGTTCTACGTCCATGGTAATTTATTTTAAATCGGAAGTTATGCATTTTTCAGATCCAACTAAGTAGACCTTTATTTCATTGATTTTATATCTTATTGATTTGCTTAATTATGTAATAGATAAATTCATAAAATATGCAACGGGTGTTTTGAGGATAATCACTTCGTAATTTACCCGAAAACTGTAATTTTATTTGTTACGTTTAGCATTACAATTTTGTGTTACAATAGTAAATATTACAGTACGCAATTTTCGCCTTTTCAACAAATAGCTTTAATTGTTTTGTTTTATTTTAAGTCTATTGGTGCTGCCGTCACCTCATCAGATGTTTTATAATATATGTCTATGTGTTTCTTTAAACCATTGTATCAACATAAAAACACTCCAAATAAGTATATCTACATATATATTATATGTGTCACTTGTCTAGTGCTTTGGCAAATATGAAGGAGTGGGTTTATTCATAATAATAGCTATACATTTTATCATGTCTGGACTTATTGATGACTTTATTGTATTGGTTCGTTACCTTAGCTGTATTTGGCAAAACTTTTATGAAATTTGGTCCTCAATGCTCTTCAACTTCGTATCTCATTTGGCCTTTTAAATTTTTTTGGTTTCGAGCGTCACTGATGAGTCTTTCGTCTGGCGTATATATATTAAATTTAGTCCTTGTATCTATGATGAGTTTATTTATAGATATAAGAAGATCTGAAATCAATACGATAATTTAGAATAACAAATGCAAAAAGTAAAATAACAAAAATATTGAACTCCGAGGGAAATTAAAAAAAAGTCCTGAATCGAATGACAAAATCATAAGCTCAAACACATCAGCGGATGTATAACAACTGTCATATTCCTGACTTTGTATATACATATTCTTATGTAGAAAATGGTGGATCAAACCCGGTTTTATAGCTAGCTCAACCTCTCACTTGTATGACAGTCGCATCAAATTCCATTTTGTTGACCATGATTCGTAAATAAAACAAACAGACATAAAAGGTAAAAATGTAAAAAATAGGGACGCAGAAGTCAACATTATGTTATAATCTTAATCATAATTTTAATAATGTATGGTCTATTAAAACCATTGCTATATATTATAGTTAGATTTGTCTTTTAATGTGTATTCAGTATGTACAGTTCTGTGAGTCTATAACATTCGTAGAATCGGGAAAGAGGGTGCGAAGGGGAATTTGTTGGTGGGGGGAATTTATTAAAATATTTCTCTGTATATCGATTTCTCAAGTTTACCTTTTGAAACTAACTTTAAAATTTGTTTTTATTGTACTGCTAAATATACAGTGAAAGGTAATGAGGAGATTGAGCAGTCATACCAGTGTATCAGACAGATATAAGACTATATAAAATCTATAGATTGTAATAACATGGTCGTTGCTTGTTGTCGTCGGCATTACTTTTATTTCACTGTTTAAGGATAATGGTTTTCTGCTTCAAAATAATTTCATATTGTATAACATTTATCATGTTTATAATGGCGATGGCATAGATAACAAAATATACGGGATTGACTTTGTTTTTACGACATGCAGCACTCTTGTTCTAAACGTGTTATTCATTAAAAAATAATACAACAGGTTAACAAATATCATGCGTCCGAATCACGTATCTGAATCTACCTTCATAGGATAAGTTTAAAATAATGTTTGAAAGCCAAAAATGTATAAGAAACAGATACAGCGGAAGAGCTATATAATACAAAAAGTCTCTTTATAATTTCATAATCTATAAATGTCCATTTTGTCGGAAAGTTTGTTTTGAAGTTTACTTTGATAATTGTCCAATTGACAATCATGCCATTCTCCCATATTTACATTTAATTAAATATAGCATTCAAGACGTGTCAAAACGTAGAACGTACTTGTAGTAAAGTTATGTACTGTAAATTGCACTTGTGCTAGTTCCCAATTCACAAATAATCCGGCTAGTTACGTTATTACCGGTGACCTCAACATTGTTAATAATACTTCCCAACGAAACGTGTTATCGAAAGGTCCGAAATATCGAGAGCCTAAATCCATCAATTTGAAATACGACTTTAAAATGTGGATGGATTCAGTCGAGGATTATGCCAGGCAATAGGCGAGAATGAAGACGTAGACACTCTCTTAGAGTGCGGTCGTTTATACAAATCAGAATTAGTAACCTGAATGTCCATGCAACGTGAGTCTTTAAAGACCCAAATGTTGTAAAACACTTATCCTATCTTAATGAAAAAGATGTTGTTGTTCCCGCAGATTAAGCTATAAACAACATCGTTTTTGTGTGTAAAACTCATTACATTAACTGCTTGATAAACGAATTAGGTATTGACAATTCACTTTGAAACTCAATATATACCCTCACGACACTTACCAAAGAGGAAATTTGTTCTATGTTCCTTTGAAATGTCAGCAAAAGATGAAGAACTAGATCATCCATCAATGTATTGGATACATAAACTACATAAGTGTCCTTACAAACAACGGTATATTGCTGGATCTTCCAAGGGCTTTACGAAACCTCTTTCTAAATTATTAACGTATATTTTATCAACAATCAAAGTTATTTTGAAACTGCCTATTCTAGAGGTGGCGTGAATCAGATGTGGATACATTGAAATTTCAAAGATCTTTTAGAGTACATACAATCTACCTGTATTTCATCTTGTAATAGTATAAAGACAATTGACTTTTCTACACGTTACACAAGTTTTCCACATTCCAAACTAAAAGACAAATTGAATTGGTATTTCTTTGTTTCATAAAGAAGAAATGGCCAACGTAGAAACAAGTATCTTGTCTTGGGAAGGGAACTATTTTTTTCTTTGTAAAGGATTACTTTGATTCAAACAAAAAATTATCTAAAACTGACATCAAGATGCTTGATTTCTTGATTAACATAACATTGAATGGAAATGGGGAATGTGTCAAAGAGATAACAACCCGACCAAATAAAAAAACAACAGCAGAAGGTCACCAACAGGTCTTCAATGTAGCGAGAAATTCCCGCACCCGGAGGCGTCCTTATTTGTTATGTTCGGATGACGTGTTTTTCAACAGCTATTGGTATTCCAATGTGATCAAATAGTGCCCCTCTTCTTACCGATTTGATTCTATATGATTATGAGGCTGACTACATACAGGAACTTCTTAGGAAGAAAGATAAGAAGTTAGCAAAATCCTGTCAATCTACTTTCCGCTGTATATAGGATGTTCTTTCACCAAATGTTTAAAAAAATGGTGCCTATGTTGAACGCATCAATCCCATCGAACTAGAAATAACGGATACATATCCAGTTAGGTCTACCTCATATCTTGACTTACATCTAGAAATTGACAATAAGGGTCGGTTGAAAACAAAACTTTACGACAAAACAGATGATTTCAGCCTTAAAATTGTAAACTGTCCATTTATAAGTAGTAACATTCCAGCAGCACTTACATACGGTGTGTCTATCTCCCAATTGATACATTTCCTGTCATGATTTTCTTGATAGAGGGTTGAAAGCTATTGAATTAGAGTTCAAAATGGTGCAGTTGAAAACATCACTTCGTAAATTTTAAGGACGACGTCACGATTGGTTTACCGTTATGAAATAACTGTTTCACAAATTATATCGGATATGTTTCTTACGTATTAACTATCCATCCTTTCCCTTTCATGAATGTGACCTACCGAATTACAGTATATTCCGGATTTGTTATCACATAAGAAAAGCGACGGGTGCCACATGTGGAGCAAGATATGTTTACCCTTCCAGAGCACATGCAATTAGCCTTAGTCTTTGGTCGGATTCAAATTGTTTAATCTTCAGTTTTCTATGTTGTGTCAGGTGTACTATTGTTTATCTGTTTGTCTTTTTCCTTTTAAGCCAATGGCGTTATTCACGATTTATGAGTTTGGCTGTCCCTTTGGTATCTTTCGTCCCTCCTTTGTAGTTATGCAGTGAACATTCTATCTTAAAAATATGTCCATCCGAAAAACACGTCACACACATATTAAGTATATTCGTGACTGAGAATCATTATAACTTTCATTCATGGAGGCTCACAAGTGTTGTCATAATAAATAGATAATTTACTTTATCAACTATTTGGCAATAACTTTGTGCTGTTGAACATTTCCTTCATCTAGACCTCTTTTCAACTTTTATATACGACAAGTTTGCGACGATATGATTAACAAAAAATGAATGTCATCGCTATTTTGTCCTGCTTCATCGGTATGATCAGGTATCAGCACCTGCGATCACCCTAGTGTTTGGTAGTAATCTTGTTTTCTATTTTTCAAATATTCTTTAGTTTTCTATGTTGTGTCATGTAAACGAATATTTGTCTGTTTGTCTTTTTCAGTTTTAGTCATGGCGTAATCAGTCTTTTTTCTTATTTATGTGTTTGACTTTTCCTCTGGTATCTTTCATCCATCTTTTAATCTATTTTTGTATCTTTATATTACAGTATTCATAGGATGTGTTCATTGTCTATTAGAATGTAGAGAACTATAAAAAAGAAGATGTGGTATGATTGCCAATGAAACATCTATCCACAAAAGACCAAAATGATACAAACATTAACAACTATAGGTCACTGTACGGCCTTCAACAATGAGCAAAGCCCATACCGCATAGTCAGCTATAAAAGGCCCCGATAAGAAAATGTAAAACAATTCAAATTTGAAAACTAACGGCCTTATTTATTAAAAAAATGAACGAAAAACAAATATGTAACACATAAACAAACGACTAGTCAATTTTATTAACTGGTAAATAATATGCGCGTTGAGTTTCTTTGCAGTAACTTTATAGGTTATACATAAGCCTTATAGTATGCATTTTTTATGCGCAAAGTTTTCCTCTTCTCTTGGACATTTATATTAAAAAAAACACTTGTGATTAAGATAATGTTTAGAGACTTCTCAAGTGAGTCACATCGTCAGTGATTGTCTAATGCTGTTGGGGATTGAAGTTTGTCAATTTTGAAACATTTAGTGTTTAACCTCTTGTTTGATTGTTTCGTACCCTTTAGAGATAAGATGCATCTGTAATTAAACTGATACATAATTACTTACAACATGTCATCGTGGTCTGTAGATATTTGATAACATGTACAAATGTAATCGTTTTATCCGTCATATTATCGATTGTTTCATATTTACCCGTGTAACATTTTGTGTATATGTGAAATCAGATGCTAGATTGTTTATGCATGGCAAGATATGTATACAATGCTGACACAAGCGGTATAGCGGCTTCCTGCTTTACGGAAATGTTGTTAACCGTGCCCGGAAATTTAATAATGATCCATGTAAACTTGTTGCTTCTTTAAATAAACTTATTCTAAAAGGTAACCAATTCAACACTGTAAACAGATCATTGAATATTGTTTTTATTGGTATAAATTTTGATTTTGTTATCAGTAGATTAAAAGCTAACTAATTATTACTAGTATGTTATATACATATATATATATACATTTTCATGGATCTACAATCTGTCGATACCTGTAACTTGGAATTGCACAAGGTCGTGTTTTTCTCTGGCTGTTTATGACGTCTTTAAACTAAATCCATTGTATGTTGGATGTGTACGGATTGAGTGTTAAGTCTTAGAGGCTGATTTATTTATTAGTTGTTAGTGGCTTTGAAATAGCTGTCAGATAACTGCGAGTACTCTCGGATCTGTTCATTGTGTCTTTTTGTGTCGGGATGTATAAGTACCCGGCCACGCCCACTTGTTTTTTTTGTTTATCTGATGAGTTAAGCCTTTTGCAACTGATTTTTATAGTTCGTTCTTATGTTGTAATGTTATACCACTGTCCCAGGTAATGGGGAGGGTAAGGATCCCGCTAACATGTTTAACCCCGCCACATTATTTATGTATGTGCCTGTCTCAAGTCACGAGCCTGTAATTCAGTGGTTGTCGTTTGTTTATGTGTTACATATTTGTTTTCCGTTCATATTTTTACATAAATAAGGCCGTTAGTTTTCTCGTTTGAATTGATTTACATTGTCTTATCGGGGCCTTTTATAGCTGACTATGCGGTATGGGCTTTGCTCATTGTTGAAGGTCATACGTTGACCTATAGTTGTTTATGTTTGTGTCAATTTGGTCTTTTCTGGATAGTTGTCTCATTGGCAATCATACCACATCTTCTTTTTTATATAACCGATATGAAAGAATAACCTTACCTAGCATTTAATATATCTGAGCTAAATAGCGTACACCCATGCAAATGAGACGACAAATGAAAAATAAAATAATAACATTACAAATCATCTATCGGAAAACACCAATTTATTTGAAAGAAAACATCATTGAAACCATTATATATAATAATGAAGTTAAAGAAGTGTCTAGTTAAATTATTTTCCTGCTCCAGGGAGACAATGACAGTGACCGTCATAACAGTGGGACCTTCCAAATCTGCAATGTTCACTGCTGCAGTCGGCTACGTCAGAGCATGCTGAAAATAAAAATGTTGATATTGAATTATTTTTTGTATGATATAAATGCTATAGAAACAAAAAAAATCTTGTTCATTCCATTACTTAAAGAAATGGCACTGGTGCTATTTTTAGATATGCATTAGGATACTTTTTCAGTGTTGATTGTCGTACGGTCCAATGTGTTTGATACAATTAATTTGTACAATCAAATGTAAGTAATCTCTTGAATACGAATTTATGTTTAAATTATAAAACGCTTGCAGACTGCCGGTATATCGCTACTAACTTAAGAAGTAACATTTGGTAGTCACAATATTCCTATTGAAGAAATTGTGAACCATTGTTTGATATTTAAAAAAAAATCAATACTGTAAAAAGACAATTCCTCTTTAAACTTGATTAAAATGAAACAAAAATAAATTACTTACTGTGTCCAGTTCTTCCGCTGCATGTGCAATGACCCTGGTAACATACTACATGGTGTGACGAGTCTGTGCATGTGGTCTGAGTACATCTTCTGGTTGATGTACATGTCTCACAATATACCGCAACTACAATATTACAGCAAAATATAGATAATTATTTCGGCATGTTTAAAAGATACGCAGAATATGATTTCGTAAATCAGATTTGCATTTTGTCTAAACCACAATATAAAGGGAATATCATTTGGCCTTTTCAATATCACATCCATATCAATCTGAGACACCAATATTATCCCAAGGTATCTGCTCGAGGGATTATATTAGTTGAGGGTTGATACAATGTGTGATATATATTGAAAAAAGATATACTATAAACACTTAACAATTTACTTCACATATATATTTATATGCGGCATGACGTCATAGATATTAGGTGTTTGATAAAGTATTGACTCAAATCGATAACGTGACGTCATACAGATGGAGTAGTGCTAACGCCTTTGCAACCACCGTGACTGATATCATATCATAACGGATAGCTGATACAGCCCGATTACCGTTGACTGTATGCTATTTATCTGTATTTACTACTAAGTATCTATATTAAGTAAATTATTAAGTATTTATAATATAGCTTTTGAATACACAATCCACAATGCTATTCAACATATAGTCAAATATCGTCAATAGGACATACTCGATGAATTGACAGATAAAAACCGACGACATTAAATCAGATATCTAAATATTTAAAACGACGAAGACTTGTTGATAGGAAATGTAATCAAAGAAGCATCGCGTCTCTTAAAGATATGAGAAATCAACAGAATCATTTAAACAAGACCCACAACGCCGAAAATAAAAAAACAAATCCAACTCCAACAACAATAGGCTTTGAAATGCTCCAAAAACTGACGAGGTGTATAAGTGTATGAACATTTGGCAGGTTTAAGGTATTTTCTTTAGACGCAACCAAAACGGTTTTGAATCACAATTAGTGTAGAAGTACAATAACGAACATAAAATAAAAATTCGCGCATTAAAAGTATTAACTCTTAGATCGCTTTAAAAAATATAAAATAAATACTTCAATCTCAAAAAAATAAACCATCAATATGCTGTCTAAAGTAATGCTTGAAGTTTCTGCAACGGAACTAAAAGCGCATACCAATTATCTGTTGATACAAATAAGTAGGTCCCTTCACTTTAACAAATGTTTAAAGTCTAATAGTACATTAAACAAATCCTATGCATATTGAAATCTCAAGATATAAAAATAGGTTAACGGATACCTGAACATACCGATAAAGCAGAGAAGAATAGCGACAACCTTCATGTTTCTGTGTTTTCTCAAGTGTGAAAACATCTTCGAAATTTTGCGATTTATAAAAGTCGAAAGGGGTACCGGTGAAGGTTATCTTATAACATTTGTTTTTCATTTTTTTTAATCTTGATTTTGCTTGATATAAAAAAAAAATTTCAACATACGTTTTAACAAAAGAAAATTATTAGCGAATTGTTGAAAAACGTATTTATCTATTCATTATGGCAACCTTTTGCAACCTCAATGAATGGTAATTATAATAATTGTCAATCACGAATCTACATATACATGATACAATTTCACGTTTTTGGCACGTGTTTTCAAGATAGACATATTCTCAAGGTATAAATAGAAATATTTAGTGCATAATATAGTACATTACGATATTAAAACTATGTTTCACGTTTTGACACGTCTCGAAAATTATATTAAATCTTTGGAGGTCAATATTGATGACTTTCCCAATTTGTAAATTCATAAATTTCAATTTGGATACCTATTTCTACATGCATAGGCTAGACGATAAAAACGTTTTCACTCTATGTATATTTAGAACCGTAAATCACAAACTTCCAAATTAAATCTGGTAGATGGAAAAAACATAAACAAAGAAAATCGAATAAGTAATTGTGTAAAAGAAATGATATTGGCAAAAAATATTCAATATATCTTGGAGTATGCATATGTTTATTAAGAAAGGAAAGAATGTATAGATAAAAAAAAAACTATACCACCATGAACACTCTAAAGTTTAAGGCAGTTACGAATTTAAAAACAAAAACCAATCAAAACTTTTAAAGTTGTACAAGTTCATCAAAATCACAAGTTTAAAAAAATGTATTCTCTCTGATGAAATGGAAGCCTTCAAACCTATGCATTATTTTCATTCCTATACAGTCAGGATTTTACTTTGTATATGAAAAAATTTTAAAATTGTTTGTATGCACATTGAACATCAAATTTATGTGACGTATATAATTTTTCTAACGTCAGACACTCAATTTTACATTGCCTATGAAAATTTTTTAAAATTGTTTGTATGCACATTGAACATCAAATTTATGTGACGTATATAATTTTTCTAACGTCAGACACTCAAATCAATCCATGTGTTCTTAGACAGTAGATGTTATTGTGTCCTGTTAAATTGTTCCCTTTAAAAAGTTTTGGATTCTCATATATTCTATGTATAATTTTTGGACTAGTTTGAATCTCGGTCTATTTCTGTAATTTATTCTTACATACTTTTGATTTTTTAACCCTGTATGCGTACATTGCCTATGTAAATTTTAAAATTGTTTGTATGCACATTGAACGACAAATTTATGTGACGTATATAATTTTTCTGACGTCGGACACTCAAGTAGATCCATGTGTTCGTGGATAGGTTTTTGTGTCCTGTTAAATTGTTCCTTTTAAAAGTTTTGGATTCTCATAAATTCTATGTATAACTTTTGGACTAGTTTGATTTCTGTATTTTATTCTTACATACTTTTGGTTTTTTGGCCCTGTCTGCGCTCATTGCCTATGTAAAATTTGAAATTGTTTATAATCCAGGTACTTTGGATAACTATTGTATGCACATTGAGCGACAAATTTATGTGACGTATATAGTTTTTCTGACGTCAGACACTCAAATCAATCCATGTGTTCGTAGATAGTAGATGTTGTTGTGTCCTGTTAAATTGTTATACTATGATGACTGATGTTCCCATATTTTGACTGTTTTATTGATTGTGACTGTTTATTTAACGCATCATGTAAATGTAACGGAATTTGATGAGACTGTTATTAAAGTGAGAGGGTTAGCGCTATAGAACCAGGTTTAATCCACCATTTTCTACATTTGAAAATGCCTGTACCAAGTCAGGAATATGACAGTTCTTGTCCATTCGTTTTTGATGCGTTTTGTTTTTTGATTTTGCCATGTGATTATGGACTTTCCAAATTGATTTTCCTCTGAGTTCAGTATTTTTGTGATTTTACTTTTTACCTCCCCATTACACGAGTTCTTTTTTTACAATCGTAAAAATGGAAGCCATTGTAGGGATGACGCGCTGCCAATTTGGATCTTGAAACCGAAAAAATATCCACATAACACTATTCCGAGCCTTATGTGCCAGTTGTAAGTTAAAAGACAAAATGTATCTTCTAGCTTATGAGCATCAGTTAATATTCTTGTCTACATTTAGTCAACTTAAAACTATTGGCTGATCAGTCAACGTTGTCAGGTGAAATTTTCGAAAATTCATAAATATTTAAACAAATTCTATTTTAATATTTTGTGGAAGGGCAGACTAAACATTTTCAGCGACTGAAGACTATACAACCTACTTATAACACACAAAAATTAAAGTTTTTTTTATTCAAAATACGCATTTTTGAGATTCAACTTAGAGGTCTTTGGTCACGTCCTTTTAGTAAAGATGTGCTATTCGAACACACCTGTCTTTGTGATTCATTAGGAAGGTATTTCTTTTGACTATCTAATTCATTTTTAGTACTGTGAATATTCGATGGTATACAGTCAAAATGTATCAAATGCTCTTGCTTATAACGTTTACTAGACAACATATTCAATGCAAACACGTCCTAACATAAAAAGGTGCACTCGATTATCTCTTTTCGATGCAATTATTACCCACTTTTTGAATTTTTCTTGAGTCACATAACATTTACGAAACAATAGGAACAAATAGATTGATATATTCTCCGTATTTTTTTTAAATCGGAATTTTTCAGATCAAACTAAATAGACATCCATGTCATCGACTTGCTATCTTATTGTTTTGATTTATTATGTAATAGACAACTAAAAATTATTCAAACGGTGTTTTCTTCGTAATTTAGCCGGAAACTGTCATTTCATTCGTTTCTGATAACTTTATATGTTGTTTTTACTTTAGGAAATATTACAGTAATCATTGTTCGCATTCTCTAAGAAAGAGCCTCGATTCTTTTGTTCTATTTTGATAGGATTACCGCCCGTGTAGAAAGTCTCTAGTTGCTGTCAACTCATCAGATGTTTATAATAGTATTTCAGTATGTCGATGTGTTTCTATACATCATTGTATCAACATACAATTTTTCTCAGAATAAATATATCTTCATATATATAATATTTGTCACTCGTCCATTGCTTTGGCATAGATGAAGTCGTTGGTTTATTATAACAGTAGCTATATATTTTATCATGTCTGGACTTTTTATAGCTGACTTTATTGTATTGGTTCGCTCATCCATTAATCAAAACTTTTTAGACTGTTTTTTCTTGATAGTTCAGGAATACAAATTGACATTTTTAAACATATCTAAATAAAAAAAATCTTTACATTATATTTGTTACTTACAAAAGGACAAAACATTACGAAATTTATTACACCTTGAACCAATACGATACTTTAAAATAACAACTGAAAAAGTAAAATTTCAAAAATAATGAACTCTGAAGAAAATTCGAAACTGAAAGTCCTTAATCGAATAGCAAAATCAAAAGCTCAAAAACATCAAACAAATGGACAACAACCGTCATAATCCTGACTTTGTACTGGCATTTTCTTATGCAGAAAATGGTGGATAAACCTGGTGTTATAGCTAGTCGAACTTCTCACGTGTATAACAGTTGCATCAAATTCCATTTTTCTGACAACGATGCGCGATCAAAACAAACACACATACTAAGAAAAAATATAAAAAATAACATTATGTTAAAATCTCAACCCTAATTTCAATGATACATGGTCTATTAAAAAAATATTGTTATATAATAGTTTAAATTGATTTTAAATGTGATTTCAATATGTACAATTCTATCAGTCTATATTATTCGTTAGAATCGGGAAAGGGGTGCGAGAGGGGAAATTGTTGGTGAAGATAATTTACAGAAATATTTTGCTGCGTATCGATATCACAAGTTAACCTTTTCAAACTAATTTGGATATATTT
Organism: Mytilus trossulus; assembly: GCF_036588685.1. NCBI lineage: Eukaryota > Metazoa > Mollusca > Bivalvia > Mytilida > Mytilidae > Mytilus > Mytilus trossulus. The sequence continues at coordinate 5,046,057 of NC_086383.1, read as the reverse complement.
GTTTTATTGTACTGTTAAATGTACACCAAAGTGAAATGTTATGAGGAGATTGAGCAGTTAGCAGTCATACTTGTGTGTCAGCCCGATACAGATATAAGACTATATAAAATATATAGTCTGTAAAAACATGGTCGTTGTTTGTTGTCGTCGGCTTTACTTGTTTTGTTCACTGTTTTAGGATGATGGTTTTTCTTCTTCAAAATAATTTCATATTGTAGAACATTTATTATGTTTATAATGGCGATGGCTTGCATAGCTTACAAATTATACAGGATTTACTATGTTTAAAGACGATAGCACCCTTTTTTTAAACGTGCAATTTATTAAAAATTAAAACAACAGGTTATCAAATATCATGCGTCCAAATATCACATATCTGAATCTACCTTCATAGGATAAGTTTAAAAAGAATGTTTGAAAGCCAAAAATGTATGAGAAACAGTTACAGCGGAAAAGCTATATATTCCAAATGGACCTAACAAAATCGCAAAACCATCATAGGTAACCTTTGACTGAGGGAATTGAATAAAAAGTCTCTTTATAATTTCATGAACTATAAATGGCCATTTCGTCGGAAGTTTGTTTTGAAGTTTTTCTTTAATAATTGTCCAATTGGCAATCATGCCATTTTCCCATATTTACATTTTACTAAATTTAGCCTTCAAGACGTATCAAAACGTAGAACGTACTTTTAGTAAAGTTATGTACTATAGATTGCACTCGTGCTAGTTCCCAATTCACATAAATCCGGCTGAGCACGCTTTACCGGTGACCTCAACATTGTTTATAATACTTCCCTACGAAACGAGTTATCAAGAGGTCAGAAATATACATTTATTTAAAAAAAAAGCCTATACCAAATCCGGAATATGACGGTTGTTATCCATTCGTTTGGTGTGTTTAGGCGTTTGATTTTGCCTTTTGATTATAGACTTTCAGCTATGAATTTTCCTCTGAGTTCAGCATTATTGTTGGTCTACTTTTTATGATACGACTTTTACATATTTCGTGAGGAAGCAGATACAGCTGTAGGAAAGGATGATGAAATCATTAGATTACAAACTATATATATTACCCCTCTGCAATGTAGACAATAATAGAATTGTGAGGTGCCTTTCGTTTTACGTACACACCTAGTAGTAGACATAGACATTTTAAACGGGAAACTACACACTAAAATTTACGACGAAAGAGACGATTTTTCGTTCCCTATTGTTAATTTCCCATTTTAAGATTGTGATGTTCCTTTGGCACCATCTTACGGTTTTTATATTTCACAACCTGTTCGCTATGCCCGTGTTTGTTGTGACGTTTTTGATTTTAACGAACGCAACCTATGTATTACTGGTAAATTATTAAACCAGGGTTATCGTTACCATAAATAACTTAAAACCTTTACTAAATTTTTCCATAGATATAAAGATTTGGTTTTGAAGTTTGGTTTTGAACTTATTTCAAATGGGATAGCACATCCTCATTTTTATTAAATGATGTTAACCGTGCCCGGAAATTTAGAAATGATCCATGTAAACTTGTTGCTCCTTTAAATAAACTTATTTTAAAAGGTAACCAATTCAACACTGTAATAAGATCATTGAATATTGTTTTTATTGGTATAAATATTGATTTTTTTATCAGTAGATTAAAAGATTACTAAAGATTACTAGTATGTTATATACAGATACATTTTTATGGATCTACAATCTGTCGATACCTGTAACTTGGCATTGCAGAAGGTCATGTTTTTCTCTGGCTGTTTATGACGTCTTGACACTAAATCCATTGTATGTTGGATGTGTCCGGATTGAATGTTTAGTCTTAGGGCTGATTTTTTTATTAGTTGTTAGTAGCTTTGAACTAGATGTCAGATAACTGTGAGTACTCTCGGATCTGTTCATTGTATCTTTTTGTGTCGGGATGTATAAGTACCCGGCCACGTCCACTTGTTTTTTTTTTTGTCTATCTGATGAGTTAAGCCTTTTCAACGGATGTTGTACTGTTATACCACTGTCCCAGGTAAGGGGGAGGGTTGGGATCCCGCTAACATGTTTAACCCCGCCACATTATTTATGCATGTGCCTGTCCCAAGTCAGGAGCCTGTAATTCAGTGGTTGTCGTTTGTTTATGTGTTACATATTTGTTTTTCGTTCATTTTTTAAAATAAATAAGGCCGTTAGTTTTCTCGTTTGAATTGATTTACATTGTCTTATTGGGGCCTTTTATAGTTGTTTATGAGGTCTGGGTTTTGCTCATGGTTGAAGGCCGAACGGTGACCTATAGTTGTTTATGTTTATGTCATTTTGGTCTTTTGTTGATAATTGTCTAATTGGCAATCATACCACATCTTCTTTTTTATATAACAGATATGAAAGAATAACCTTACATATCATATCATATATCTGAGCTAAATAGTGTACACCCATGCAAATGAGACGACAAATGACAAATAAAATAATACCATTACAAATCATCTATCGGAAAACACCAATTTATTTGAAAGAAAACATCATTGAATCCATTATATAATAATGAAATTAAGGAAGTGTCTAGTTGAATTATTTTCCTGCTCCAGGGAGACAATGACAGTGACCGTCATAACAATGGGACCTTCCAAATCTGCAATGTTCACTGCTGCAGTCAGCTACGTCTGTGCATGCTGCAAAATTAAAATGTTGATATTATTTTTTTTTATATGATATATATGCTAAAGAAAGAGTTTTCAAAAGATTAAAAAAAACACATTGTCTTGTTCGTTCCATTACTTAAATTAACGGCAATGGTTCAATGTCTAAATATGCATAAGGATACTTTGTCATTGTTGATTGTCGTACGGTCTCATGTGTACTTTGATACAATTAAGTTATATAATCTAATGTGAGTAATTTCTTTGAATACGAATTTGTTTAAAACATTTCAGAAAACCGAGAATATCCAATAGTTAAGTACGTATGAGCAAAATACCATGTTTTGTCACGTTTAACAAATAATATTAAAATTACAGATAAAGCTACAAAGTGCAATTTTAATATTTTTTATTATACTGAAAAAATAAATAAACAGATGTGATATTGAGTTTTATTTATGTTTCAATTATAATGCATCTGCAGACTGCAAGTAAATCTCTACTAGTAAAAGAAGTAACATTTGCTAGTCACGATATTCCTATTGTAGACATTTTTAACCATTGTTCGATTCAAACAAAAATATTAGTTTACCGTAAAAACAATTCTACTCTAGATTTGGTTGAAATGTAATAAAACGAAATTGCTTACTGTGTCCAGTTCTGCCGCTGCATGTGCAATGACCCATGAAGCATACTACATGATGTGAAGAGTCTGTGCATGTGGTCTGAGTACATCTACGGTCTGATGTACATGTCTCACAATATACCGCAACTACAATATTACAGCAACACATGACTAAGTATTACGGCATGTTAAATATCATGAAGATACGCTACATACAATATTACAGTCACTTTACATTTTCATTTATTTCATGTTGTCAAAGTAAATAAGCAAATATAAAAAAAATCAATTGAAAAATGCATTTCTTTTTTTGAATTCGAGCGTCACTGATGAGTCTTTTGTAGACGAAACGCTCGTCTGGCGTATGTACTAAATTTAGTCCAGGTATCTATGATGAGTTAATTCATAAATGTAAACTTTGAACTTAAAAAAAGTGTGGGATATTTGATATGGTCTTTATTTTCCGTTAGTTCCAATCAAATGACAAAAGGTTTTGTACATGTAAGTTGTCATATGGTATGGAATATTGACAATTAAACCATGTAATCTTTCATTTCATTTTAATGCGCAATTCTATGTTTTTCTTGTCGTTTGAATTCCTCCTTAATGTACAAAATTCACTCTATAGAAAGCAATTCAAATTGGTTTCATATGATTTCTGTGTAAAATACAAAGTTTTACATTAAGATGAAGTACCACAATTCAGTTGCATTTGACACATTATGCTGATTTTTTTTTATTTCGATTGGCACAAGCTTAGATTAGGTAGGAATTTAGTTGAAACAGCATCCAAGGTACAAAGTATGCAGATTGCAATGTTAACTCTTGAACAATAGACTGCCTATGCACATTACGAAAATCTTATTTCTCTAACTATTCTGAATTTTTAAACAGTAGTTTACCGATGTTGAAATCGCACTAATTGATTAAACAGAAACCAATCAAGATAGTACGAACGTTTGAGCGAGTGACCTAACACCGAAAACTGATAATCCGTTGGTTGCAGTAGGGTACGCATCTCAACATCAGATCGAAATTCCACAATCGTAAATAGGACACACTTGATAACATGATTGATACAATGACTACATGTATTCTGGTATCTCTTCAACCCTTTATTTGTTTGGTTTAGAACTATTTTGATATGAGTGTTACTGAAGTCTTATGTAGACCAAACGAGCGTCTGGTGTACTAAATTATAATCCTGGTACGTTTGATAACTATCTTAAGATTAAAGACCACATAACATGATCATAAATCTAACATATTATGAATGAACGGAGTAACACATAACAAAGTAACCTGTTATTGACACTTAACTGAAAAAGCACAGCCCCAAAAATATTCGGATTTGAAACGCTAAAATCACCGACGAAGTAACTTTTTTGAGACATATACATTAATTTGTTACAGGCGTAACACATTTTTTATTTCAATCTAAACCACGCAATTTCTGTTGTTCGAACTGCTATTAGTGTATCATTAAAACGTAAACAAAACGAAATATATGATAAAAATTCCCACATAAAAATCACGTATTCTAAGTTTAAACCTTTCAACTAAATGATAAGATATCAAAAAAGTATAATCTCAAAAATACTGAACTTAGAGGAATAAATTCGGAAAGTCGATAATCACATGGCAAAATCAAATAACAAAACGCATCAGAAACGAATGGACAAGAACTGCCATATTCCTGACTTGGTACAGGATGAACGGAAATGATAAACGGTAAAAAGTCGTACGAAAGTAGGCTCACAGCTCTGCAAGTGAACTCATAGCTCAAACCAAAAGACTGTAGATAAAAATAATTAGGTCCCTACACTCTAATATATATATGATAGCTCTTTGAACAAATCCTATGCAAATCGAAATCTCAAGATACATAAATAAATTAACTGATACCTATACATACCGATAACGCAGAGAAGAATAGCGATGACCTTCATTGTTGCTGTGTTTAATCAAGTGTAAATAAAATAATTGGATTCTAATATTTATATAGTCGAAAAGAGGTCTTTGTAAAGGGAAATCTATAACATAACATTTCAACAATATCAACTTATTAACAAATTGTTGAATAACTTATTTATCTATTCATTGTGAAAACCCTGTTGAGCCTCCATGGATTGAACTTTAATGATTGTTAGTCACGGATCGTCTTGATATGTCTCTCAGATGGACATATTCTCAAGATTTAAATAGAAGGTTAAGTGCATTTCTACAATGAAGTACATTGCTGGACTCAACTTACCTTCCACATTTTGACACTTCTTGAAAGTTATATATAGTCGTATACCAATAAAGATAAGTGGCATCATTGCCCAATGGACAATTACTCAAGAAATACGTTATAACCAACCTTTCGAAGTCAAGATTATGACAGTTGTTATCCATTCGTTTGATGTGTTTGAGCTTTTGATATCGCCATTTGATTAGGGACTTACCTTTTTGAATATTCCTCGGATTCAGTAGTTTTGTGATTTTACTCTTTTGGAAATTTTGATAGACATTTTTTAAATACAAAAAAAACTAAGGATTCAATTCCTATAGGCAAATATGACCATAGCTTGATTTTGCTATGTTTTAAAAGTCTATTTTGATTATATGGCTCTTCATCTGTCTCGTTTCTTGTACATCATTGCTTTTCAAATATCCGGCGTCGGCGTTCTTTATGAATGTCAATCCAGAAAAGGGATTTGGATGAATAACATTTGTAATGATTAATATGTTTAAAACTAAATGGTACTGTAGGACCGTCAATAATGCACTAATTCCATACATCTAGTAAGCTATACAAGCCATCGAAAATACACATGTGAAAAATGTGAAATATATTGAAAAAAGATAAAAATGTGATATCGGCACACAGCACACTTATTATTTAAATTAACCCCACCAACGCCCCTCCCCTTTCAAAAACATATCTTTCTTATGTATCTTATGCAAACCACAGTGAATTGAATCAAGTTTAAAGACAATTCCAACAAATACATCAAAATGTTTTCTAAGATTCAAATATCATTTGTCCTATCAGGGGATCTTATTGTTTCTCTATGACTAACATTATGTATTATGTAGTCCTTTCGTAAGAAACACATGAGATGTTATGAGTTTATACTGAAATATATTGTGTAATGTCAATTTGTCTTGCTGAACTTTGAAATAAAAAAAAAAACGTATAAAGGATGTACGAACAGATTTTGATTTCAGGATAAGCAAATGTTTTAATTGCCGCGAAATAATTTAATTTAAGAATAAAATTATTTAGCAAACGAATAAGACATTTTTGTCGATTTTTAAAATCTTTGAAACGATTATTAATAGAAAGATCAGTAATTAATTGATATTTAAAATGAAAACATGTTATTTTCTGTCATTTGCTAGTTATTGAAGTTTAAAGATGTTTTCGTAAAACAATTCTTATTTCAAATAAAAAGTTTCGTTATGGTTGTTTCTATTTAAGATGACAATATTGCAATAAAAAAAAATCTAAAATAATGTTAATTGAAGTTTTTCCTACATTTTTTTCTGTGTTCACTTATCATGTGATTTTCCTTTTTTATACTCTTTACTATTACACATTTATCTTTTCAAATTGTTCATCTTACTTGGGGATTTTTGTTTATATATTATTACTGTTCTCGTTGTGAAGTGTATAGACATTTCACATTTCTTTCTCTTTCAGTCATTGATTTTTAAGTTTGTATGTCGTACTACAAAATTTCTATAATGCGAGAATTCAATCCATTGCTGCAATATCCAAGGATATGTCGCAATAATGAAGTATTCGTTACACCTACGACCGCAATATTGTCAAGTCAAAACGAAATCGTGATTCACAGATGACCTAATTTTGAATTTGTCTCCTTATTTAAGATAACAAGCGACCGTTAGATTTCACTTCTTACAAAGGACAATAAACATGAAGGTTGCCATTATTCTCGCTTGTCTTGTTGGTAAGTTTACGTATTTGTATACGTTTTGGAGTAGAAAAATTAAATTTAATACTAGTAACTATATTTATCAGAAATAAAAGATGTAAATAATGCTTTGTAGACTTTGTTCTGCCGAATAAATATAATTTATTGAATAACTGAAGAGCGCGTGAAAAAAAAACTATATTATTTTTTTAAGACAAACTAGTAATCTCAAGAGTTGTTAAGCTGACTAAGGTGATTTATCATGTTTATTTTCTTCCATCTTTGATTTTGAAAAGAATGACCCAAAAAGTTTAATAGAGTGGTAATTCATGTGTAAAAGTTTTCGTGTTAATGTAGAAAGCTATGTGCTTTATAAAATAAACGGCATTTTTTTTCCACCTCAAAACAAACGACTGTTATGTTCATTTTACATGTTTTATATAAACACATCATAGATACCAGGACTAAATTTGGTATTTACGCCAGACGCGCGTTTCATCTACAAAACACTCATAAGTGACGCTCGAATCCAAAAAAGTTAAAAAGGCCAAATAAAGTACGAAGTTGAAGAGCGTTGAGAACCAAAATATTTGCTTCATTAAAGGGGGAAGGGTATTAAAATATAACACACATTGTATAAGGGTAGTCATTTTTCCTTATCTCAAAGCATATCATAAAGGCTTTCTTCTTTTTTTTTTATCTTAAAATTTACAAACAGTTTGGTTTTTCCATGCATATCATAATCTAACACATTCTTAGAATTTTACGCAACCATTCACACGAAAAAAAGTCCGGTGATCCATATTTTGTTTGTACTAAATATATACATATGATATAAATATATATACATGATATAAACTACATTTCGACAAATCAATAAATCTAAAGTGTTTTTATTTAGACCTCCGAATACCTTCCTTAATATGACCGAAACATAAAGGTATATGCTAAAGATGAGTTGATCAACTAATAGAAATATAACGAACATCTTAAACAGCCTGTGATTTAACAAGAAATGCATTACTTTTTTCCTAAATGGAACTATCGAAAAAAGCAAAAACAAGAAGTGATGGAAACGCGTTTCTCTTCTTACTTTTATTATGAATTAATTGAATGACCACTAACAGTATGCATAGTATGAAATAACGCCCTCCACATTTAAGTACCAATTACAGATGAACTGGTAGATGGTAATACCAAAAACGCAAGGTAAGTCGATATGAATCCACTTATTTTTGTCTATCTCATGAGATAAGCCTTTTTAAACCGATTGTTATAGTTGGTTCTTATCTTGTACTGTTAAACCACTGTCCCAGATTAGAGAGAGGGTTGGGATCCCGCTAACATGTTTAACCCCGCCACTTTTTTTATGTATGTACCTGTCCCAAGTAAGGAGCCTGTTATTCTGTGGTTGTCGTTTGTTTATGTGTTACATATTTATTTTTCGTTCATTTTTTTATATATATAAATAAGGCAGTTAGTTTTCTCGTTTAAATTGGTTTACATTGTCTTATCGGGACCGTTTATAGCTGACTATGCGGTATGGTCTTTGCAAATTGTTGAAGGCCGAACGGTGACCTATAATTGTTAATGTCTGTGTCATTTCGATCTTTTTTGGATAATTGTCTCGATGGCAATCATACCACATCTTCAGTTTTATATGCAATGAATACAGACAACAGTAGTTTACTAATGTAGAGTAGAATCAAGTCATACACAGACAATCGTCTATTGAAATAAACATAATCGATGCTGTTATAGATCAGACGATATTCATAGCGTCTAAAGATATAAGAAACTCGTGTTTGTTGAGATCATTACGTTGTCTTTAATTCTAGTAAAAAGTCGATAATCAGTATTAACCGATGACAATGGATGAAGTAACTTGATGAATCACAATCACATTATGTTTGGACTAAAAGGGAATATATCAATTCTTCTATGACAATTGACAACAACAATATTATGTTGGCGTATGATTTATTCAATTGTTTTGACTTTGCCTTGTGTAAACCGCTTCAGTCCGACACAAAAATGTAACAAACAAAACAAATAAGCAGCATACATTTTCAGGAGTATTAAAAAAAAAAGTTCTCGAGGGGAAAAATACTCACAACTTTTATAGTCGAACATATCACTTCATAGGTTTTTTTTTAATTTTCCAGCCTCTATCTATGCTGAGACCTGTTCAAATGATTCTGATTGCACAGACACAAAATGCACATCAGGTCATGCATCCAAATGTCTTCAATTAGTCTTTGGAAGACACGAATGTGTCTGCAGTGATGGCGAAGCTGGAAATGGTAAGATATTATCTTAAGAGAAATCAATTTAAACAGATCCCTAACATCTGGACTAAAATTGATTTGGCTCGTCTAAATGTTATAGAAGTTTTCCACAGATACTTATTTTGGCTCTGTGATAAAAATATCAAATGCACTAAATCAGATTTTTTTAATTGAATTTGATCATTAAAAAAGTTATTATTTTCCTAAAAATTGAACGTGATTAAAATATGCAGTTGATTTTACAGAGTTATCTCCCACTAATGTAATGTACCACCTTACAAATGTTTTGTTCTATCCAAGACAAAGTCATGTTTGATGAAGAGTTCTATAAATCGTAATTAAGTGCTCTTAAACATACATGTATTATCATATTTGACCATTTGTTCGAAAATCAGTTTGATAAAGGACACGATAACAATTATTTTCCGACCACATGCCCATTTGATAATCAGAGTATTCTATTCACAACCACATGTTCATTTTCAAAATAAGTGTATTCTCTATTTTATTTATATCTTTAAACAAAATGCTTTTGTTCATAGTTTTTGTATTGTTTATCGAAGACGAATTTCAAAAATAGCCGTTTCCATTTTGTTGTATTTGAACTAATACTACAATTTTTATTTTTGCAGCATGCACTGGTGCAAGCGATTGCTCTGCCACTAAATGCAGAATTGGAAATGCTCACTGTGTTGACGCCCATTGTCGTTGTTACGGAGGAATTGGCAAATAAACAATACAATATTTATAAATAACTCGTTAGTCTTAATCTTTCATTCGACTTTTCAAAATCCAAAGGACTATGAGTAATCTCATTGTTGGTCCATAAAAATGAAAATAACGTTACGTCATTGGTTGAAATTCCATAATTTATCAAGTTATAAACACCTCACAATGGTTTTGAAATATTACCCAGAATGCACAAGATTAAAAATAGGTACCAAAGTTTCTGCAAACAATGCGTATACAGAATACGTTATCTCATTAAATAATTCAAAATTTAGTGACTACGTTGAGCGCATCTATCCCATCGAACTCGAAATACAGGATATGAAATAAACTGTCAAGTCTTCATCAAATCGAGACTATCATCTAAACATTGACAATGAACGTCAGTTAAAAAAAACCTGTCACACTAAAAAAAAGATTTTAGCTGCCCAATTGTTAACTTTCAATGTCTATGAAGAAACATTCAACCAGAGCCGGCATACAGATTCAACATTTATAACAGAGGTTTGATGCTTCCTGAGCAGTTATTTCACAAAGATTTGCAATAAGTAAAGTTAAAATCATCCCTTTGCATATTTTGCGGACGCTATTAGGAGTTGGTTGTCTGTTTTGGAATACCAGTTTCACAGATGATAGCAGATGTGTTTTGTTTGTCATAACAATAATCCCGTCCCGTCTTCACGAATGTGAAAAACCGAGATATACTTATACTAATATGAGCAACAATAAGAGTGCCACATGTAAGCCTGCTTACCATTGCGGAACACTTTGGATCTTGTTTTTAGTGGAATTCTTGTTGATATGTCTTCAGTTTTTAATGAAATGTTTTATGTAATATCATTTATTTCTGTTGTGTTTTTTTAACCATGGCGTTGTAAGATTTCTTCCGACTTCTGAGGTTGAATGTCCCTTGTGTATCTTTCGCCTCTCTTTATAAATCGGTCAATTCTTCGGTAGCAACTTATCTAGGATATAGAGCCAGATAACAGGGAAGCTGACATGGAAATTTTATAACAATCTTTTGAGGAAGCTTAATGTTTTAAATTGTAGAAGACGACATCAAAACGGTCATTCATAAAATAATATGAGTCCGATACATTAATGAATGTTGAGGCCGTGTATAAACAGTTCATTACAAGCTAAACTATCAGCTATTTCGAGATTTACATAAAAAAGAGGCCGCGAATATGCACTCTTTTAGTTGTCATTTAGAATAAAATAAAGAAATCTAAAAGGAAATGAATCACTATCTAACTGGTCATTATTAGATCAAAAATCCTGTTTGAGATTAACTCGACATCAGTTCACCAAGAAATGGAAAGGGTAAAAGTAGAACTACAGATACCCAGGGTCATAAAGGTCAACGGGATAACTATTGAGGACACACACACGATTGCATGCATAATGTGAAAAGGGAACTATTTTTCTCAAGTTGGTAAAGGAAGAATAAACGGAATCAACAATTCTCAAAATACTCACAAGGACACATTTCTTAAACAGAACAATCTTTTTATCACTCAAACTAATGAGCAAGAGAGGGGTCACAATGAGTGACCTTCGAAAATGCAGGAATGTTTTTGTTGCTCTCTTTTTTGTTTAAACAAATTTTGAAAGAATTACAAAATGGATCTGGCAACCTGTCACATTTATATGTTAAAACTTTAAGACAAATAAGGTGCATGTAGATGAAATAATACAGAAAGTTTTTCTTTATAATAGTTTCATAAGCGAATGTACGAGCTATTTTATTTCTGTTCAAAAAGATAGATGATGATGACATATGAGTACCTATATTTGAGTGATTTAAAAAAAAAATTGAGAAAGGAAATGGGGAATGTGTCAAAGCGACAACAACCCGACCATAGAGCAGACAACAGCCGAAGGCTACCACAGTGTCTGCAATAAAGCGCGGCTTTTTTTTTTTTTATATTACAGGCTTTATGAATTGATGGCATTAATTGATAAGTTTGATCAAACCATGCTTAAAAATTATTTTATTACAGATACCAAGTTTGAAAGTTTGTATTTGTGTCTTACGTGCCTCGAGTGCAGTGTTAAATAACGGGTAAGCGTCAGCTTTCTGTAAGAAACAGGTTACTTTCAATGGTATGCTTTATCTCCTTATGTTTTTTGTGAGTGTTTGGATCACTCAGATCAATAGATATAGGAAGATGCGGTGTGAGTGCCAATGAGACAACTCTCCATCTTAAAAACAATTTAGAAAAAAAAGAAAAAAAAAAGAAAAGGAAACCATAAAAGGTCAATGTACGCTATTCAAAGCCTGTTATTAACATTTTCCTTTTAAGATTGTACAAACATTTTATGATTCTACCACATTTTTTTATAATTTTGAATTAAAAAAAAAACTTTATGCACTCACACCACATCTTACTATATCTGTGTAGTTGTGAAGAAATCAATATTTTTTTTAACGTTGTACGACGTTTCTTGCTATCTTTAATATACTGAATTAGAAATTTTGATATATTCTTGCATTTTAGGTTGAAACAAATAATTTTAGTTACAGCAGCGAATTTTGTTACCAGTTGAACGGAAAATCGAGATGATAGAATATTTGAAATATTGGATTAATACCAATAAGAAACCACAACCTGCAAACACAAATAAAATAGCCCAAATTGGAAATTGTTTAGCCATGGCGTTGTCAGTTTATTTTCGATTTATGATTTTGACTTTCCCTCGGGTATCTTTCGTCCCTCTGTTAAAAACAGCATATAAGTAACCAAATAAAATTTAATATCTTATTACAATGTATTATACCATTATGACTAAAAAAATGTTCAAACTGTTAATTTTATGATTTGTGTCTAATACCGTAGAATGCAATTACACATATTTTCGAACAGCGGAATACTTCTGTTTTTTTTTGTTTTTTTTTATAGTGGGACATGCAAATAAAAATACAAAACAAATTAAAAAACAGTTATAAAGCAAGACACAAACTTGGAACCCTCAGATTTAGGTTAGGGTTCGTGTTGCCTTCTCTTTAGTTTTCTATGTTGTGTATGGTGTAATATTATTTTATTTTTTTTCTTTGTTAGCAATGACGTCGTCAGTTTATTTTCGATCTCTTAATTTGACTGTCCCTTTGGTATCTTTTGCTCCTCTTTTGGAACAATCTCATTTATGTGACGAGATTAAACATATTCATTGTGCTGAAGGTGGTACCTAACACCTTGAATAAAATTAATTTGGCTCGTATAATTTTCATACAATTTTTACAAAATCTTTTCATTGACCCTTTGACAAAAATATAAAAATATATTTTTTTTTGAACCAGACACATTATCGGAAAAAATGATTGGATAAAGAGCAGTTTGATTAACACCAATTTTGATCATTAAAAAGCTTAATATTTGCTTAACAATACAACGTTCATTAAAACGCGTAGCTGATTGTACAGAGTTATCTCCCTGTTGTGTTAGGTACCACCTTAATTCTAGTATAGCATGTATAACCTGTGCTTTTGTTGTACATTCAGTAGTTCAACAGTAAAATAAATTATACACATCAGTTTGAAAATACTGATCTCAACAAATTTTGGTCAAAATAGTTTCTTTTCTGAATTTCGGTATTGGAATCAACTATATCAGTTGTTGATTTTTTTTGGCAATATAAGAATGTTTCCGAATCATTTTACTATTTATATATTATAATTGTTGTAGCTTTTATTCCATTTTGTATAATTTTATACTGTTTGATATCGGGTGCTATTATAATCATTATTTGGATATATTTTTCCATTGTCTTTTTAAGTTTTTTATATACATGTTGTACTTCATAACTTTTACAATGTGAAACATCGATCCGCAATTCCTGATAAATGTAAAGAAAAGTCACAATAATGAAGTATTTATAATTCCCATGACGAAATATTGTCAAGTCAAAACGAAATCGTGATTCACATATGTACAATCTATCAATGACCTAACCTTTAGATTTTCTAACCTACTTAAGACGGCAGAAAGTTATTTGATTTCATTATTTACAGCGGATAATCACCAAAATGAAGGTTGCTATTATATTTGCTTGTCTCGTTGGTAAGTATTATAACAGTTAATCTTATCTTTTTCATTTTTAGTCATGGTGTTGTCAGTTTATTTTCGATTTATGAGTTTGACTGTCCCTCTGGTATTGTTCGTCCCTCTTATTTAATGAAGTAGTACCATTCGAAGCTAAAGGTTGATCTTGATTAATTACTTAAGAACGGAAAGTTTAAAAAGTTATTTGGAAAATATTGTCGTGCTACGACTTTTTTTTATATATATAAAATCCTTTGAATTGGATGCTTTATGAAATTATTCTGTTGTAGAAATATTTCAGTCTGATTATTGAATGCATTTTCAAAATTCATTCCTCTTTTATGATTTTTTTTAATAAAAAACAGTAGTATGCTGAATTTCCGTCTTATTGAAATGAAATTGAATTATCTATATGCTCAAGATAATTTGACACTGAGTTAACTGAATACAAAAATGGAAAAAAATGAAATACAAAACAAACGCTTTTCAACAAATTTACATTTAAAAGCAATTAAACTATGTCTTGGTTGCCTTAAGCATTGAAAAGCTAGTAATATGTTACATAAAGAAAAATTGAAAAAAACAAAATCGTTTTTAAATCTGAAATGTGTAATTTTGTTAAGCTGATTTCATCATTAAGTGTCAAGGAAAAAAAATTCAACTTTTACATTCAAATAAAAATCAAGTATACTCTTCGCAAACGATCTGAATGAATTCGACAAAAAGTCCACATTGGAATTGGACCAATTATCATAGTTTCTAAAATAAATGCAATGAATGCACCGGAATACTTGGAATTAACAATATTTAATTATGCATTCATATATTAATTTTTTAAATCAAACTTCACAATTGTTGATTGATGTGTTTGCGGTTAGCCTGTTGTATTCAAGTTATACATGACTAGACATACACTGGTATGGGACTTCCATTAATCGTTGATTGATGTGTTTGCGGTTAGCCTGTTGTATTAAAGTTATACATGACTAGACATACACTGGTATGGGACTTCCATTAATCGTTGATTGATGTGTTTGCGGTTTGCATGTTGTATTAAAGTTATACATGACTAGACATACACTGGTATGGGACTTCCATTAATCGTTGATTGATGTGTTTGCGGTTTGCATGTTGTATTAAAGTTATACATGACTAGACATACACTGGTATGGGACTTCCATTAATCATTGATTGATGTGTTTGCGGTTTGCATGTTGTATTAAAGTTATACATGACTAGACATACACTGGTATGGGACTTCCATTAATCGTTGATTGATGTGTTTGCGGTTTGCATGTTGTATTAAAGTTATACATGACTAGACATACACTGGTATGGGACTTCCATTAATCGTTGATTGATGTGTTTGCGGTTTGCATGTTGTATTAAAGTTATACATGACTAGACATACACTGGTATGGGACTTCCATTAATCGTTGATTGATGTGTTTGCGGTTTGCATGTTGTATTAAAGTTATACATGACTAGACATACACTGGTATGGGACTTCCATTAATCGTTGATTGATGTGTTTGCGGTTTGCATGTTGTATTAAAGTTATACATGACTAGACATACACTGGTATGGGACTTCCATTAATCGTTGATTGATGTGTTTGCGGTTTGCATGTTGTATTAAAGTTATACATGACTAGACATACACTGGTATGGGACTTCCATTAATCGTTAATTGATGTGTTTGCGGTTTGCATGTTGTATTAAAGTTATACATGACTAGACATACACTGGTATGGGACTTCCATTAATCGTTGATTGATGTGTTTGCGGTTTGCATGTTGTATTAAAGTTATACATGACTAGACATACACTGGTATGGGACTTCCATTAATCGTTGATTGATGTGTTTGCGGTTTGCATGTTGTATTAAAGTTATACATGACTAGACATACACTGGTATGGGACTTCCATTAATCGTTGATTGATGTGTTTGCGGTTAGCCTGTTGTATTAAAGTTATACATGACTAGACATACACTGGTATGGGACTTCCAATAATCGTTGATTGATGTGTTTGCGGTTTGCATGTTGTATTAAAGTTATACATGACTAGACATACACTGGTATGGGACTTCCATTAATCGTTGATTGATGTGTTTGCGGTTTGCATGTTGTATTAAAGTTATACATGACTAGACATACACTGGTATGGGACTTCCATTAATCGTTGATTGATGTGTTTGCGGTTTGCATGTTGTATTAAAGTTATACGTGACTAGACATACACTGGTATGGGACTTCCATTAATCGTTGATTGATGTGTTTGCGGTTAGCCTGTTGTATTAAAGTTATACATGACTAGACATACACTGGTATGGGACTTCCATTAATCGTTGATTGATGTGTTTGCGGTTTGCATGTTGTATTAAAGTTATACATGACTAGACATACACTGGTATGGGACTTCCATTAATCGTTGATTGATGTGTTTGCGGTTAGCCTGTTGTATTAAAGTTATACATGACTAGACATAAAATTGAGAATGGAAATGGGGAATGTGTCAAAGAGACAACAACCCGACCAAAATAAAAAAACACAACAGCAGAAGGTCACCAACAGGTCTTCAATGTAGCGAGAAATTCCCGCACCCGGAGGCGTCCTTCAGCTGGCCCCTAAACAAATATATACTAGTTCAGTGATAATGAACGCCATACTAATTTCCAAATTGTACACAAGAAACTAAAATTTAAATACACTGGTATGGGACTTCCATTAATCGTTAATTGATGTGTATGCGGTTAGCCTGTTGTATTAAAGTTATACATGACTAGACATACACTGGTATGGGACTTCCATTAATCGTTGATTGATGTGTTTGCGGTTTGCATGTTGTATTACAGTTATACATGACTAGACATACACTGGTATGGGACTTCCATTAATCGTTGATTGATGTGTATGCGGTTAGCCTGTTGTATTAAAGTTATACATGACTAGACATACACTGGTATGGGACTTCCATTAATCGTTGATTGATGTGTTTGCGGTTTGCATGTTGTATTAAAGTTATACATGACTAGACATACACTGGTATGGGACTTCCATTAATCGTTGATTGATGTGTTTGCGGTTTGCATGTTGTATTAAAGTTATACATGACTAGCCATACACTGGTATGGGACTTCCATTAATCGTTGATTGATGTGTTTGCGGTTAGCCTGTTGTATTAAAGTTATACATGACTAGACATACACTGGTATGGGACTTCCATTAATCGTTGATTGATGTGTTTGCGGTTTGCATGTTGTATTAAAGTTATACATGACTAGACATACACTGGTATGGGACTTCCATTAATCGTTGATTGATGTGTTTGCGGTTAGCCTGTTGTATTAAAGTTATACATGACTAGACATACACTGGTATGGGACTTCCATTAATCGTTAATTGATGTGTATGCGGTTAGCCTGTTGTATTAAAGTTATACATGACTAGACATACACTGGTATGGGACTTCCATTAATCGTTGATTGATGTGTATGCTGCTAGCCTTTTGTATCAAAGTTATGCATGACTAGACATACACTGGTATGGGACTTCCATCAATTGTTGATTGATGTGTATGCTGCTAGCCTGTTGTATCAAAGTTATACATGACTAGACATACACTGGTATGGGACTTCCATTAATTGTTGATTGATGTGTATGCGGTTAGCCTGTTGTATTAAAGTTATACATGACTAGACATACACTGGTATGGGACTTCCATTAATTGTTGATTGATGTGTATGCGGTTAGCCTGTTGTATTAAAGTTATACATGACTAGACATACACTGGTATGGGACTTCCAGTAATCGTTAATTGATGTGTATGCGGTTTGCCTGTTCTATCAAAGTTATACATGACTAGACATACACTGGTATCGGACTTCCATTAATTGTAGATATTGATCATTGGTCTCTATTTGTCTCTTTTATTTGGAAAACAATTAGAATATACAACAATTATAGTTTTCATAGACAGCAATAGTGAAAAGTTAAGCCATGGCGTTTCCGTCTAAATAAGTTATTATAAATAAGGTTGAATTTCCTTTTGTTGTCGTAAGCCCTTTTTTTTTTTATATCATTGAATAAAATTGAGAATGGAAATGGGGAATGTGTCAAAGAGACAACAACCCGACCAAATAAAAAAACAACAGCAGAAGGTCACCAACAGGTCTTCAATATAGCGAGAAATTCCCGCACCCGGAGGCGTCCTTCAGCTGGCCCCTAAACAAATATATACTAGTTCAGTGATAAAGAACGCCATACTAATTTCCAAATTGTACACAAGAAACTAAAATTAAAACAATACAAGACTAACAAAGCTTTCAAGAGTAAACAGCTGGTCATTTTCTTTACAGACTTTCACTGATTCTATGTTGATAGCCCATAACAGTTTTTGTTGCTTTTCAGTGTTTCTGTTGTCTCGTTTTATTTCTGTTATAGTTGATGTGTGTGCCCTCAGTTTTAGTTTGGAACCTATATTTGTTTTCTCTCAATCGATGTATAACTGTCGAACAGCGGTATACTACTGTTGCCTTTATTGATATACCTTTGTTTTTACCAGCCTCTATCTATGCTGAGACATGTTCAAATGATTCCGATTGCACAGACACAAAATGCACATCAGGACATGCATCTAAATGTCTTCAATTAGTCTTTGGAAGACACGAATGTGTCTGTAGTGATGGCGAGGCAGGAGGAGGTAATACGTTAATTTAAAATAAATGGAAATTTTTTAAGTATGTTGTTTTCAATCAACTTGATTGTTTAGCAAAATTTTCGAATTCCAGTTTGATTTTAACATGCAATTCTTTTGAGTAAAGTGCAACGGTCTAGTCTATTGATTTCCCCCTAAATTAACTATTACATCTATAGTTAAATACCATGTAATAAACAAATAGCTTTTTAATCATGTTAATTGTCACATTTTTAATTTCAATTTTGAACATGATTCAAGATTAGGGTGAACAATGAATTAGACAACTTTTCTATGATTACATATTGATTAAGAACATTATAAACCAACGAGAGGGTATTTATTTCTTTTTATTTTAGCAATGTTAAATTATCGGTTTAAATGAATTGCCTATAAACATAGTACATATAAAATGTAAACGTCAAACAATTAATTCCTCGATGTATATAAAACACTAAGATTTTAGCATACTTAAACTGTGATTACCCCCTCGCGCCACATATATCCTATTTGCCTGAATTGTCAATTCCTGTAATCTGAAAAATAGAAAATATGTATTTCTAACCAGCTTAACAGAGTTTTAGCAATAAGCTTTATACCTCATGTAGACATAATGCTTCTATACATCTTCATAAGTAAAGCTACAGGTGCAACATATTACTTGTACTAAATGCAGAATTGGATACGCGCACTATTTTGACAGGTTAGTTTTTACATTTGCCTGTATTTTCAATACCTATTATCAAGGTATAACCTTTAATATGAAACAATTTGTTTATTTTTTTTTCAGCATGTACAGGAGCATCAGATTGCACTAGTACCAAATGCAGAATTGGCTCTGCGCACTGTGTTGACAAGTTTTGTCGTTGTTATGGAGGAATCGGTGGTATCGGCAAATAAGCAATTAAATATTTCATTTCAATCGTTTATTCTACTTCCATATACGTCAACGGACTAATAAGTTTTTTTTCAAGCATATTTTTATCTTTTATCATCCCATTGTATGAAATTTGGGTTAAAGGTAAAATTCATCTTCTACATTATTATGCATCTCTATTATCACGAAAGACAAAGATTCAAGAGAAAACAAATTGTGTTTCAAACGATATGTTTGTGATATAATGTGTAATTTATGAAACTGCCCGATTTGTGTTGAAATTCATGTTTGGTGTATAATATCCGTTTAGTGTCAGAATGCTTTGAAACTTTCCGTTTATAGTTTTTCTTGCAGTTCAATGTTTTAAAGTAACAACTAATGACTACAAACCCAACACTGCTTGCGTCTGCGTGAACAAAATGATGCAACAATTTAAATAAAAGAGTAGATATAAAATGGTATCCATTTTTAAAAGAAGAAATAAAACATGTTGCGATTATCCAGTATAATATGTAAATCTCTTTGAGAATGATGTAATGGATTGTCCATCCAAGTCACAGTTCATAAAAGTAAACCATCATAGGTCAAGTTACAGTCTTCAACACGGGGCCTACGCTCACACCAAACAGCAAGCTATAAAGTGCACCGTTCTAGTGTAAGACCATTCAAACGGGAGAACCAACGGTCTAATCTTTATCCTTGCCCACTTATATCGGTGTATAAGCAAGGAAAAAAATAACATGTAACATTGTTTTAAGGAGTGCCACATATAGAGCAGAACCTGCTTATCCTTCTGGAACACCTGCTATATCGCATTTTAGTAGGTTTTGTGTTGCTCAGCCTTTAGTTTTCCATGTTGTGTTTTGTGTACTACTGATTGTCTGTTTTTTCTTTTGAGCTATTGCATTGTCAGTTAATTTTAGATGCATGAGTTTGAATGTCCCTCTGTTATATTTGCCTCTCTTTTATAAAGAATAACTGTTCACTGTTGAATAAGGATTGATTCAATAGGGTATCGGTAATCTTTGAAGTCGGCATGTATGTTTTATCACAATCATGAATTGAATTAAATTCATTTGTATTCAAAACATCAGCCATACTTTACACAATGGAAAAAAAAAGTTTGCAATACCCTTCAACTATGTTCTTCACTTGACCTTCCTACTATTTTTATTTGAGCGCCACTGGTCAGTCTTATCTATGCAACTGGATGCGTGTTTTATTAAAAAAACACCAAAGTTTCACTGAAAAAAATACAGGGGAGCGAAATTTCCTCGCTTTGTTGAAGACCAATTGGTTGGTTTAAAATGTCAATGTGTTAAACTGTTTGGTCTGGTTGATGTTCCTTTGATATTCTCCCCGTTCAATCTCAATTTTATATTATGATACTTCAGAAAAAGGTGTGCTCTTTCTTTCTTATGTTTTTATGTTAAGTTAAACAAGGACATGACACATATTTTATCAAATGGTTCCTTTTGTGTACATTTGGGTATCTTAGAAAGAAATGATATTTTCATTTCCTTAAAACCTTAACATTTCAATTTAGTTTTCTTAGTTTTTGATTTTAATCAATATGAAAGACAATATCATCGTAATTTAAGAAAAGGGCAGTTGATATTTATACAGAAACGAAATGCGTTACTTTAACCATACATCATGTGTGTCTTCTGTATTAAGGCAATTCACTGATATTAAACACAACTATACTTTAAAGTTCGGGCATTACGATTACAGACATACCGCGGTGTATGGTATTTACAACACTGACTGCAGAAAGATGCAATAACAAAAACATGTCGCGGCGTGCAGATTAACGAGCGTGTAGGTTACCTTGAATTAGTTGATTGCACTTACGAAATATGACGGACATTCAAATTAAAGATGAGACCAAAACGTCTGGTGTTAAAACTCCATTAACTGCCGGTTTTACCTGCCTTTTTATCATATTCAAGTAGAGTATGAGATAAATGCTCAATTATACGAAATATATTAGATGTCGCACATTGTATAGTGTTCTGAATATAATTATTGGATAAAGCGTGGCTTTATTACTACAACACAGTCTTGTTTACAGTCACACTTATACATAATGTGCTAGTACAATGAATATTTCAGAATTAACTTTTCTTTCATGCCTGTTGTTAATTATTTATTGCAGACTGTAATTATCCAATAATTTTATTTACATCCGGGTTGATTTTATAACTGTTTAACATTTTTTTCCAATGACTTTACTAAAAGTTATACAGTTGATTGTAAAGCTTTGCACTTTTACAACAACAATGTTTAATTTTACGAAATGAGAATTTTCTGATAATTTTCAAATCTATCAAACTGTAAACAAATTAAAATTATAAATATTTGTAGTGAAGAAATAAATTTTGTCAATTGTCATTGATCCGGATATTGACAGAATTGTGTTTTAAATGTTCGAAAATTTTGATTTCTTTTTTTAAAGTTCAGATAGCGTAAAGTTGACATTTGTGATGAATAATTGAACTATTTTGGATTTCCTTATATAAGAATTATAAATTAATGGGATGACCAATTTATTTATTTCTAAATATTCAAATTGTTTGAAATATGTTTTTAGTAAACTGACTTTGAAGTCTTTATACAGTAGATTTTAAAGCTTTATACTTTATGTTATGCTGGATGAATCTTGTCTATAATATAATATTTATGAGTATTAAAATAAATTTTGTCTTTCAAAACGACGGATATTGCTAAAATATCATGTTTAAGGAGGCTCGAGGGTACAAAAATTTCTAAAACATTTTAAACATATTTTTTGTCATTATAAAATTAATTTATTATGTATTTGTATGATATAGTACAAAAGTCAACCAAAAAAATGGATTCGTTTTGGCCCCAGATGATATTAATAATGTATATATCATTGAAAAATATCCAAATGATCTCCCTTTGATGCAAAAATGATTTTTTTTGCATTAAAATTGAAAGATCTTTTTTGATTTCTCGATGACATATATTTTTAATCATTATTTTCAAATAAGCTGTACTTTAACTAAACAATTGTAAAATGAAGTCAATTTCTGTAAAAAAAAAATTATCTCGATATTATCTAATATATTTCTCCTATTAGTTAAAAAAAAAAGTGCCTTAACAAAAATACAAGCTTCTTTCGAAGACAGATTGTGAGATTAAATGAACGGTGACCCCATTTTAAAAAAAAAGTATATGATGAAGTTCATTTATAGAAAAAAATATTGAAATTCTATATTTAAAAAAAAAATCGATTTATATCCCCGAGCCCCCTTGAATAGTTTAATAACAAGAAACGGAAAAGTTTCAAAGCTGAAGTATGTTTTTTATTCTAAAAATATGCTCCAAACATAAATATAAAAAAATACCTGAGCCTGACCAAAAGGATATGATGAAAAATTGACTTTGCAGTAAAAGAGGAAAATAATTTTAAACTAGTTCAGTAAAACTTTTATTTTTCCTTGTAACTTTTCAATTTAATCGCAATTGTGTATGAACATATATTTAGATTTGCAATAAAACAAAACTTCCCTGATTTACTTTGAAGACTCGTGCTTAAAAGAAAAGTTTTGATCTTGTCATATTAACCGAACAAAAATACCATTCAATTATTTGTTTTGAAGAGCACTATAATTATTATTTACAGAATTGTCACGGTGATATTGTATAAATTTTGTTCCGAGAAAATTTGTAGGCTATAAATTAAAGAATGATCTCCATTATTATTAGATCCTGATAGATCAAATTTGTTTATTTTGCGAAACTGATTAAATTTTGTATGTTTATCTGCTCTAGAAAACAAATTCATTTAGTGACTTTGAATTTTAATAGTGTTTACCGATAAAATTAACAGTATATAAGCATCATAGAAATCTATACTAAACTATAATAATAGACAGTTTTATTTTTAAACGATTTTGTGTTCTGTGAAAACTCTAAATTCAGTTGTTGATTTATATCATTTGAGAGAAAGAAATGTATCTACTGCCTTCTCATACTAATACTTTGTCATCTTTACAAGGATTTTAATATCATAAGTCCTTCATGGCTTCAATGAACATTACATTGAACAATAATTCTGAGAACTCACCTTGCTTGTATTGGAAACCTAAGCTTCACAAAATTCCGTGCAAACAACAGCACATTGCCAGCTCATCTGCATGGTCACTAAAGAATTGTCCATAATATTGACAAAAAATCTGTCTGCAGTGACTAAACTCTTCACAGATACCACGTTTGAAATTATATAATTGCGCCAGACGTACGTTTCATCTACAAAAGATTCATTAGTGACGCTCAAATACAAAAATGTCGAAAAGGCCAAATAAAGTACGAAGTTAAAGAGCATTGAGGACCAAAAATTCCTAAAAGTTTTGCCAAATAAAGCTAAAGTAATCTTTTCCTGAGGTAGAAAAACCTAATATTTAAAAAAAAAAAAAGTTTTTTTAATTTTATAGTAGAAGTGCTGACTACTGGGGTTGCCATACCCTCGGAGAATTAAAACTCCAACAGCAGTGGCATCGACCCAGTGGTTGTAAAAAAACTTATCATAGATACCAGGATTGACATTTTATATTTCCGCCTGAGACGTTTGCATCCACAAAAGACTCATCAGTGACAGTGGTGTAACAGTACATCATAAGAACAAACTATAAAATTCAAATGAAAAAAGCTGAACTCATCGGATGGATACAAATAGAACTACATCTAACAAAAACATCGACCAAGTAAGAAAAAAGACAGTTATTATCCATTCGTTTTATTTGTTTGAACTTTTCATAATGCCATTTGATTAGCGGCTTCCACTATGAATTTTGCTCGGATTGTTGTGTGATTTTAGTTTTTATTTATATAAAAGAAAAGCATATTAAATAGGGTATCCATGCTTGACACAAAATCTGTACATGCTGTGCAAAAATACACAAAAGCAAATTTACGGAGTTTTTATCATGTTTATTGCTGTAAAAATTGACTGAGGTATACACAGTCTATAATTAAAAAAAAAATGAAATAAGGCATGTTTGTCTTTGATTTTTTCTAGGTATCCATCAATATTAATACATTATCATATTAATAACATAAAAAAATATTATATATTTAAACCAAAACTACAGAATTGTAGGAGGTTGCATCAGTCACCTGACATTTGTCAACTACATGCATAAGAGATGGAATGCAGTATGAACATTTCCGTTAAAAAAAAGCAAAACACGGTAAAAATTATCATGTATTGGCAAAAGCCTTGATAAATCGAGTGGGCCTGAAAACTAACGATGTAAGGTATAATTTTAAGTTATTTATTATAATTTCAAATTGAAAATATACGGTATTTTAGGATATTTTCCATCTATCAACATTCTTCTTACTGTTAAGTATTGGTCAAAGTTTGATTATAGGTGCTATAACTTTAACTTCAATTTTGCAATAAATAATTCTTCGATGAATACAATTTT
The DNA here is from genome assembly GCF_036588685.1 of Mytilus trossulus. Lineage (NCBI taxonomy): Eukaryota > Metazoa > Mollusca > Bivalvia > Mytilida > Mytilidae > Mytilus > Mytilus trossulus. Next base: position 5,020,793 of record NC_086383.1, on the reverse strand, counting down.
TAAACTTATAAAAAAACAGTAAGCAATTCACCGATTTTGAAAATATTATGAACGTTTTGAAACTGCCCAAGATGCACATTAGAGATATGCATGATGGTAACACGTTGTTGAATTTATAATGAATTGAAAATGATCTGTAGAAAATTTGAAACATTAACATAACACACGTTGATTTGTTTGAATACTCGTGTACAACAATATTTAAATCATTTTCTGTCCGACGTTAATCAAATGTTCATTTTGAATTAATTATTATATATTGGAAAGTATGTCACAATGCACGTGACACAGCATTTAAAGCTGAATGAAATCAGTGAAGTAAAAAAACCTATTGATCATATTTGATTACTATCTGGATTATTATAGGTCTTGTATCTGCAAATTTGTATATATGTATTTATGGCAATGCCGAAAGATTTTAAATTCAATAAAATATGTATTTTATTTCATGATGAAATATATGAATACACTATTAATTGTTGTTTTCTGTTGTTTTTTTTTCTTTCTGTTACGCATTTTCTTTTGCGTCGTATTACTATATCAGGACAATTTTCTTCAAATTTCTTAGTAAAATTTAAAGGTTATACAATTATGAGTAAATTGGAAAAGAGTTTGTACCGCAATCGTTAACGTGATTTTTTTCATGACCGACATACTAATTTATGACCTAAGTTCGGCTTTCTTTCCTTTAAGACACTTGGCGATGTAATGTGTCTTTTATTTAATAATACTATTTGTATGGTTTAATAACTATTATATCCATTACCCTCTGACTTTAGTGACATGATATTATATATGAATGATCTTTAACCAAAAGATCGTACTTATGCAAACTTGTATCAGTTTACTATCATTAAACTAAATTGGGTGAACAATTTTCGTTGAAATTACAATGGCCTGTAAATATAGACAACAATAGTATACCGCTTTTCATAATTGGATTTAGAGAAAAAAAACGAAAGCGAGCTTCAAACCAAAATCGAGGGAAACACATTAACTATCATTGGAAAACAACGGAACTACAAAAACACTGAACTGATACAAAAAAATACGGCAACTCACATAGACACGTAAAAGACACTATATAAGATGTCGATTTTTTAAAAGCAAAACAGAAAGATTGTAAAAATACGTATGCCGCTGTACATATGTAATTGCATTTATTATTTGGCTAATCCGGATTGAATTAATATCAAAACTTCCTATTGTTTATACTCTACACACAAGTTCCCTTCTGATGATATCAATAAATAGTATATTATAAAAACAGAAATTGACTTCAAAGTCTATGTTGCAAGTCTTAAAATTCTTACGTTGTGTAAAAATACATCTTTTAATTTCCCGTTTCTAAAACGGACATATTCTTTTCCCGATCTAATACCGTTTTCTTTACTTAATTCATACGTTCTTCGTATGGACATACAACATGTAAATGAGTTTGAGAAACAATTGCAGTTTGGACAACTCTTCTCAAGGGACCAAATGCACACAAATTAGCAATTGTATGTCACTGTTTGTTCTGCAACAATACGCAGAGTCCAAACCGCAAATTCACATGTAAACGGCCATGTCATGGAAAATGTAAAATAAATCAAACAAAAAAACTAACAACCTAATTTATGTACAAAACAATGTACGGTACACAGCAATAAACGGCAACCACTGAATAACAGGTTCCTGACTTCGGGCATGCACGTATAGTATGTTGTGAGGTTGAGAACGTTTGAAGGAGCCTTACAGTCCTCTAAGCTTAGACAGTGGTGTTACAGTAACATATAGCAACAAACTATATAAAAATCAGTGAACAAGGCTTAAGGTGGATCATCGGTTAATATTTCCTCAGATTGATTTTTTTTATACTCAAAGAGACAGATTTCCTTTTCCTTTTACATTGTCTTATTCAAACATATTATACACGTATTATCGTCACGGTGATAGTTTTGAAGCTATAAGTCGAGCAAAATAGCCAACACTTGTATAATAATGTACTAATAATGTGTCATTTTTATAAGTTTCCTGTTTACAAAACTTTGATTCTTTTTTAAAAACTAACCTTTCTTAGACCATCATGTATTATTTGTGAAGTTGATACGGAATATTTATCAACAAGGTCTTGGTACCTAAATAAACTTCAAGAAAATGACAAAAATGTCTCATCAAACTTGTTTTCTTGCTACATACATGTAGAAAACAAAGTCACATTCTGTCTAACTATTTTACTATAAGAGTTAGGGGCATCGGTGGTCGAATGGTCTAAGTAGTTACGACAGTAGTAACTAGTTAATTAAAACTGAGTTCAAACCCCGCTCGTGGGTTGCAATCGACTCTTATCTTAATTGAGTAGACTTGTCAGTTTTCCTATCAAAGGTCTGTGGTTTTTCTCCAGGTACTCCGACCTCTTCCACTAATTAAAACTAACCGCCAAAACAACGCCCAAAGCCAGTGCTTGAAAGTGCTTCATCAATATTGACGTATCAATAAAAGTTCCGCTTGTTTTTTCTTTGATTCACTCGTGCTATGCTTTTCATCATAATTTGAATATTCAAACCGGTTTTGTAAAAGTAGATGTATAAAAAACACAATATCAATACCATGCCGGTGTACCGTCAATATAATACTATAAATTAAAAATCAGTGCAAACTCACAAATGCATGTCTACATGATATTCTATAATGCAGATGATCTAATTCTATATTTATATCTCATAGTTTTGTTTACTAATAATAATGGAGTAAACAACATCTTTTCATATTTAAATTCTTTGTATACAGAGTCAAGTCATGATTACCATTTTCCAACAATTGATGATTTATCTTCATATATTATAATTAAAAATTGTATATGCGTGATTAAACATCTATACTTGTTTACCATAAATATCCCCTAGAAAATGCATAAAATATTCAAATCGAAATCGCAGTTATATTCCAGGGTTCATATTTAATTCTTGGAACTGCAATTATAGACTATGCTATATAAATGCGCGTCTATAACAATTTGGAACTGCATTGTACCGAACGATTTGAAAGTAGAAACACAAAACTCGGTGTTGTTATAGTTAATAATCAGGTAAGTTTATGGTTTGGCGTTTATATGTTTTAATTAATGTGTTGGAACGGATTATTTTTTTTGACTTTTTTCAAAATATGTGTCAATAAAGACGTATACATGTAGCTATGAAAAGTCACAGCTAAATACTAATCAAATATGCACGGGACACAGATACATGTATCCTTTTGTTCGATGTGTGCTATAAAAGAGGGACGAAAGATAACAGAGGGACAGTCAACCTCATAAATCGAAAATAAACTGACAACGCCATGGCAAAAGGAAAAAGGCAAAACAGACAAACAATAGTACAGATGCCACAACATTGTAAACTACAGAAATAAGCAGCACGAACCCCACAAAAAACTACAGGTGATCTCAGGTGCTCCGGAAGAGTAGGCAGATCCTGCTCCACATGTGGCATCCGTCGTGTAAATGTTGAAATAACTTTGTAAATATTTTTTTTTTCAAGCCAGAGTTAGTTTGTATTTCCATAGACTGATTCCAGTTTCAACTCATCAAACAAATTAACAAGATTTAGGAAAAAAAATATGCCCGAAACTATAAATTACCAATATCAATCGGAATAAAATATCTGTCCATATTTTTGTGTCGCACGACTTAAGGTGGAAAATAACACTACATAGAGATAACTTTGTGAAAATCAGCCGAACGTGTTTAATCACATATGCTATTGTTATTGAAATATTAAGCTTCACAACGATCAAGACTTGTTTTTTTCAATCTGCTATATATCCGATAAAAATTTCCGATAAAGTGTGTGGTTCAATATTATATTTTTATTAATGGGCCAATAAAAATATTCTGTCAGATTTTTATGAAAATTAAACGAGCCAGATTCATATTAGTCCAGGTACTTGGTACCCCCTTAATATCAATTGATAGTTTACTGTTTAAGGGATCTTCCAGAAGATATAATCTAATATAATGTCGATGACTTCTGCAAACTGGAGCAGCGAATCTAAATCAGTTGATGGTATATGGACAGAAACCACTGTTAAAGTTGAGGAAACCTTCGAATATCCCGATGGGAGTACACAAACAAAGACCAGGACAATTGAATTGGATGGAAAACCTACTCAAATAGAAATTGTAAGATATTCAAAATCAAAAAGCATCTCTTAACTTGTCGATTTGTTTTATTGTGCAATAATCTGTGTTCATTAACATGATTAATTGATTTCATAAATTGTGATTGAATATTTTCGTTTTATCTTGATTGCAGAAGCCAAAAGTTCAAAAACAACTTTTAGTATTGTATTGTCTACATTTTTTATGCCCTTTTTACTCATTTTAATGTATCAATAATTAACCGATTTCTGTGGTTCTTGTGTGTTGGTCGTGCATTTGTAACGTATATGATAATGTGGATGTATCAATAAAAAAAATGTTAAGTCATAATTAATCTTGATATTACATATGTCTTTCCTTCTTTGTTAGCATCATGTAAGTGTTCATTTGAAGGTCCTAAAGGATTAATTCATTTTGCTATTAGATTAGCATTGGAACTGTGAAAATGTAATCAAATGTACCAGGTTTTAATTTAATACGCCAGACGCGCGTTTCGTCTACATAAGACTCACCAGTGCTGCTCAGATAAAAATAGATATACAGCTGTTAAATCTGTTTACATGTTTTATTTATGATGTTCATCCTTAACTTTCAAACATTTGACTTGAAGTGCTCCTGTTCATGATAAAAACAATTAAGCTGAGCGAATCGAATGCAAATAATTTATGAAGTATTATTCTTATTTATTACCAATCACATCATACTTAATGTTTCAACCTGTGTATAGTTTGTTTTGCATTTAAAATATATACATTGTCTTTTCATCCTGTTTTTTTTTTTTATAGTAAATTACGCATTAGAATGAATCATGTGACGTATGGATGTTCATCAATGTTTATTTAATGAAATATAATAAAAATCAATAACGAAGGAAAATTTTTGAAACACAATGTCAACTTCGGCACTGATTTAATGATACATGAAAGAACGAAAAAAAATTATTGAACACGTTTCCATTCATTCTCCTTTTTTGAATTTCACTAGAATGCTATGGTTGAATCAACGCGAGAACCACAAAACTCTGACTGTACTAAACAAACAGAAGAAGACTTTCAAAGAGAAGCAGTAAGAGAACATAACACGCTACGTCAAAGGCATGGGGTACCGCCTCTTAGCTTAGCACAAGATTTGTGTGTACTTGCACAGGAATGGGCAAACTATTTGATAAATAACAACAAACATGGTCACAGCTCAAACAAACTTGGAGAAAACCTAGCGGATAAGGCCGGAAATTATCCTAACTTAGATTATGCAGGTTGTTATAACATGATTATTGATAAAGCTAACACACTATATGGGTAACATGTATACATACATTTGTATTTGGTTTTCTGTTCAATTTTTACATAAATTAGGTTGTTAGTTCTGTCGTTTGAATTGTTTTACATTGTCATTTTAGGGCCTTTTATAGAGTTCAACATACGTTTGGACAGTTATACATTCTTGACTTTCATATATTTACCTTGATATTTCCTGTTGAACGTTAAAACAGATGAGCTTGTGAATGATTATTTTCATTTGTACACTGCTGGTGTCAGTTCTTTTTTGGTGACGAACTATGGTGTGTGGTGTACTTCATATTATCTTAAGAAGGATTCATGATTAATCTATATTGATATATTGATATAACAGTTCTGATAATGTATGTTAATATAAACAGGTTTTTGTTTTCATTAATATGAATTATAACAACGACTCACAAGGGGTTGTATATTGATATTTATTTTTGATTGATCGTAAAACGGTGGTAAACATTTTCCGAAGATACTTAAAGGAAAATCCATCACATTTCATAATACACTCAGAAATATTGTTACATATAATATCGCTTACAATTATAGGAAGGGAAGTTACTAAATACTGGTACAGTGAAAACGAGAATTACCAATTCTATGGAATGGAACCGCCTTCTTATGAGGAAATTGGAGAAGGTAAGAGTTTAAACAGTACATCATTAACACTGGCCAAAAGCATTAACCAAAAATATGTATCTAAAAGATTTCCAAGAGCGTTCGAAACAAAAGGTTATAAGTACGAAGCACATGTAGATTATAGGTTAAGATTCGACAACAAAACACATGATATAGAAAAACAAAATGTAAGAATACGACAGCGTATTATAGATCTAGAAAACAAAGTGAAGAAATGTTGTATATTACATTAAGTCACAGGACGAGAAATATTTCAATTCTTTATGGGTTGATTTAAAATAAATAAACAAGTAAGCACAAAATGTGGTTGTTAAATTTGATAGAAGCGTTTCTGCGCTTCTTTGTTAAATATTTGTTGTTTTTGTTCTAATGTATATTGTGAAACGGTGATGACTTATGTACCCCTATTTTGACAATTTTACCTATTATATCTGTTCTGTTCATGCATTGTTGTAAGTGTTATGGAATTTGATTCAACTGTCATACAAGTGAGAGGATTAGCGCTATAAAATCAGGTTCAATTCACCATTTTCTATATTTGAAAATGTCTGTACCATGTTAGAAATATGACAGCTGTTTTCTATTCGTTTGATGTGTTTTGTCATTTGATTTTGTCATTTGATTAGGGACTTTCCATTTTGGATTTTCTTCGGTGTTCATTTTTTTTGTGATTATACTTCATACGTAATGCACTAAGTGAAGTAACAAATAATTTACCAATTATTTGAAGGAAATAATATAAAATGTGCATGCATTTTATGCTAGATTAAGCATAGATTACAGGATAATAAATAAGTAAACGTTAAGATATGTATGTTTGTTCTAAATGTGGAAATCACTAGTTTCTTTCTGTTGTATTATATAAGTACAATTTATTCAACGGAGTAGGAAGTTCATTCTTTCTATTTAATTGCAGATAAAGAATATGGTCACTTTACCCAAGTAGTATGGAAAGGATCAAGAGAAATGGGAATTGGAAAAGCCAAGAAGGATGACAGGGTCGTTGTTGTTGCCAACTACAGACCAGCAGGAAATTGTATTGGCTTTTATGCGAAAAATGTCTTTCCACCAAAATGATATGCCGAATTGAAGGAACATTTCGAACTTTTAATTTATTTTTTTGTATAAATGACTATGTTTGTATTCATCAGATATCAAAATCAATATATATTCGAAAGATTTACTTCTTATGATTTATGCAAAAAAAAACTGCAATTCTACTAATATATAATTTTATAGCGCCAAGTTTAATGTGCGGTGTTACTTTCATTAAAATTAGACCATTTTTGAATATACAAAACATTACTGTATCCAAGTGTAACATGTTTTTAGAAGAATGGACAATTTATTACACACTCAAGCAAACGTAAAAAAAATGTGACAAAAAGGAATAGATAGAGCAATGTAAATTTGCAAGTAAACTTGATTTTTTCCTGGTTTTATATTAGTGTTCAATGAGAATCATTATTAATAATGAAATTTAGAAATTCATTTTGGTATCTCCCTGCAGTTTGCCATTGCAAATATTGTGATGCTACGCATAAAATCTAAAAATTCTATTTTTACACCATTCATCACTTAAAACATTTGACATAAATTTCATGTAGATGTTTGATATTAACCACGTTAAAGACATAATTTCATAATCCGACGTAATATCCATTGGCAAATGACGTTTTTCTTAATTTTGGATGTAGTGTTTAAAAATCATCATGAATTTTGTTTTCCTTTGTACATTTGTATTCCCAAGGAATTAATACTTTCAATTCAAATTACTTGTTTATCAAATATATGTACCGCATGATTTTCTATAATAAACATAATAAATAGTATTTTCAGAGGATTTCATTGATTTCTTCCATATATAATTGGAATGTTCAATAATTTGAAGAAATCTTGAATAAACTTGCACAATATATACAAATTTTAACGTGTCCTTTGCAGCTTTTACAACAATGGTTCGATGCATATGCGGGTTGAACAATTTAGTTGATGTCTTTGAATTAATAGAGATAATATATTGTAAGATATATAATTGATAAAGTTACTTAAATGCGACTGTCATACAAGTGACAGGTTTATTTAGATTAAACACCTGGTTTATTCCGCCATTTCTAAAAAAAAAATGGCTGTTCCAAGTGAGAAATATGATAGTTGTTATCCATTCGTTTGATGTGTTTGAGCTTTTGATTTTGCCATTTGATAAGGGATTTTCCGTTTTGAATTTTCCTCTGAGTTCAGTATTTTGGTGATTTTACTTTTTAAATACGTTTATCACTATCTAATTTAAAAACATGCACGCTTCTCAGTTATTCGTACATACACAGGGTTCTTATGCATTATTGTATGCTGTTAACAAAATAAAACCAAACACTATTGACAATCGATTATTGTAATAGATGTCTATGTAGATCGTGTTAACTGCATTATACCAAACCAACCCAAGGTTAACATCTACAAAAAATTGAGGAGCTCAAGTTTCTACTATGTCATAGATTTTCAAGACTGAGTGAGTAGAACAGTATCATTCTTCCTAGGTAAGAAATGGATTCTCAGACTTACACATATTTGTTTTACGTTCATTTTTTTATATAAATAAGGCCGTTAGTTTTCTCGTTTGAATTGTTTAACATTGTCTTGTCGGGGTCTTTTATAGCTGACTATGCGGTATAGGCTCTGTTTATTGTTGAAGGCCGTACGATGACCTATAATTGCTAATATCTTTGTCATTTTAGTCTCTTGTGGACAGTTGTCTCATTTGCAATCATACCACATCTCCTTTTTTTATATATTATTCATGTTTGCATGTAGTCACATACAATGCTAAAATTTCAAAATTCAATTCTAAAGCGTATCTGTGGATACAAGTTAAATATAATTTACTTATTATTGAACCACATAGGGAAGAAAAAATGCAGTATTATCAACTTCGCTGTGATTTAATTTCCCTGCTCATCTCATATATGGCATAGTGCGGGTTAAACATGTTTGAACAGACAAATAAATCTGTTAAGAAAATCAACTTTCACCATTTTCTTCTGAAAATACCTTCAATGAGTTTTTTTCAAGCTCTTCGTTGGATTTGATTAAATAATGATTCGTGTGTAACGCCGCATGCAGCGCTGTTCGATTTTTGGTGGTCAACTCTTTTAATGGAGTAAACCAGAGTGCATTAGTGCGATATGAAAATAATTGTATAACAAGAATGTCTCCCCAGTACACGGATGCCCAACTCGCACTATCATTTTTTATGTTCAGTGGACCGTGAAATTGGGGGTCAGAACTCTAATTTGACATTAAAATTAGAAAGATGATATCATGAGGAACATATATACTTAGTTTCAGGTTGATTGGTCTTAAACTTCATCAAAAACTATTTCGACCAAAAACTTTCACCTGAAACTATACAGACGAACGAACGAACGGATGAACAGACGGACGAACGGACGAACGGATACACAGACCAGAAAACATAATGCCCCTCTACTATCGTAGTTGAGGCATGAAAATAGGAGTTGTATGTACCTGCTACGTTCTTGAATCGAACGCACAACATCAGGATTGACAGGATACTGATATAGTTATAAGACTTTTAAAACGACTCAGTCAATGAGATCCATTTCTGTTGGATGATTTAATAAGTTTATATGGTAATTTCCTTTTTGAATTTGCATTTCAGTTCGGTCAATATGAACTGTCGTTAATACATTAAACTTGAACAAGTCTCTAGTCGAAGGCATAGTACCACTAAGAAAAGCTATTATTTATCATACGAATACAATCCTATATATTGTTATATCCAATGCATTCTTATCGAGATATACCAACTGCTCGACAACAAATTAAGCCTCAGTTAGTTCGTTTCCAGAGCTCATATGTAATTTTTGTACATTTGTATTCCCAAGGAATTAATACTTTCAATTCAAATTACTTGTTTATCAAATATATGTACCGCATGATTTTCTATAATAAACATAATAAATAGTATTTTCAGAGGATTTCATTGATTTCTTCCATATATAATTGGAATGTTCAATAATTTGAAGAAATCTTGAATAAACTTGCACAATATATACAAATTTTAACGTGTCCTTTGCAGCTTTTACAACAATGGTTCGATGCATATGCGGGTTGAACAATTTAGTTGATGTCTTTGAATTAATAGAGATAATATATTGTAAGATATATAATTGATAAAGTTACTTAAATGCGACTGTCATACAAGTGACAGGTTTATTTAGATTAAACACCTGGTTTATTCCGCCATTTCTAAAAAAAAAATGGCTGTTCCAAGTGAGAAATATGATAGTTGTTATCCATTCGTTTGATGTGTTTGAGCTTTTGATTTTGCCATTTGATAAGGGATTTTCCGTTTTGAATTTTCCTCTGAGTTCAGTATTTTGGTGATTTTACTTTTTAAATACGTTTATCACTATCTAATTTAAAAACGTGCACGCTTCTCAGTTATTCGTACATACACAGGGTTCTTATGCATTATTGTATGCTGTTAACAAAATAAAACCAAACACTATTGACAATCGATTATTGTAATAGATGTCTATGTAGATCGTGTTAACTGCATTATACCAAACCAACCCAAGGTTAACATCTACAAAAAATTGAGGAGCTCAAGTTTCTACTATGTCATAGATTTTCAAGACTGAGTGAGTAGAACAGTATCATTCTTCCTAGGTAAGAAATGGATTCTCAGACTTACACATATTTGTTTTACGTTCATTTTTTTATATAAATAAGGCCGTTAGTTTTCTCGTTTGAATTGTTTAACATTGTCTTGTCGGGGTCTTTTATAGCTGACTATGCGGTATAGGCTCTGTTTATTGTTGAAGGCCGTACGATGACCTATAATTGCTAATATCTTTGTCATTTTAGTCTCTTGTGGACAGTTGTCTCATTTGCAATCATACCACATCTCCTTTTTTTATATATTATTCATGTTTGCATGTAGTCACATACAATGCTAAAATTTCAAAATTCAATTCTAAAGCGTATCTGTGGATACAAGTTAAATATAATTTACTTATTATTGAACCACATAGGGAAGAAAAAATGCAGTATTATCAACTTCGCTGTGATTTAATTTCCCTGCTCATCTCATATATGGCATAGTGCGGGTTAAACATGTTTGAACAGACAAATAAATCTGTTAAGAAAATCAACTTTCACCATTTTCTTCTGAAAATACCTTCAATGAGTTTTTTTCAAGCTCTTCGTTGGATTTGATTAAATAATGATTCGTGTGTAACGCCGCATGCAGCGCTGTTCGATTTTTGGTGGTCAACTCTTTTAATGGAGTAAACCAGAGTGCATTAGTGCGATATGAAAATAATTGTATAACAAGAATGTCTCCCCAGTACACGGATGCCCAACTCGCACTATCATTTTTTATGTTCAGTGGACCGTGAAATTGGGGGTCAGAACTCTAATTTGACATTAAAATTAGAAAGATGATATCATGAGGAACATATATACTTAGTTTCAGGTTGATTGGTCTTAAACTTCATCAAAAACTATTTCGACCAAAAACTTTAACCTGAAACTATACAGACGAACGAACGAACGGATGAACAGACGGACGAACGGACGAACGGATACACAGACCAGAAAACATAATGCCCCTCTACTATCGTAGTTGAGGCATGAAAATAGGAGTTGTATGTACCTGCTACGTTCTTGAATCGAACGCACAACATCAGGATTGACAGGATACTGATATAGTTATAAGACTTTTAAAACGACTCAGTCAATGAGATCCATTTCTGTTGGATGATTTAATAAGTTTATATGGTAATTTCCTTTTTGAATTTGCATTTCAGTTCGGTCAATATGAACTGTCGTTAATACATTAAACTTGAACAAGTCTCTAGTCGAAGGCATAGTACCACTAAGAAAAGCTGTTATTTATCATACGAATACAATCCTATATATTGTTATATCCAATGCATTCTTATCGAGATATACCAACTGCTCGACAACAAATTAAGCCTCAGTTAGTTCGTTTCCAGAGCTCATATGTAATACACTCTTCACATAGTGACGTATAGCTGTTTGTTTTCATTATATCAGCGAAGAAAAATCCGGATAATGGGTTGATTCTGTGCAAAAAAAAAACACATTATACAATACGAAGTTGTGTTATGAATTCGAATGGGATATCAAAATCATATACTGTCCATTCATTGGTTTTCACGGATAGCATTTTTACCTCAGTGGGTACCGTTTGTTTTTTGGTGGGTATTTATTTTCGTTGTTTCCTCGAAGGCTTCATCCAACTTTTGGAAAATAAAAAAAAATGTTTAACATTCAGATTTGTTGAAACAAATGAATTCACAGTTACCTTCAATAATGAACAAAAGCTATACTGTATAAAATATAAAATTGAGAATGGAAATGGGGAATGTGTCAAAGAGACAACAACCCGACCAAATAAAAAACAACAGCAGAAGGTCACCAACAGGTCTTCAATGTAGCGAGAAATTCCCGCACCCGGAGGCGTCCTTCAGCTGGCCCCTAAACAAATATATACTAGTCCAGTGATAATGAACGCCATACTAATTTCCAAATTGTACACAAGAAACTAAAATTAAAATAATACAAGACTAACAAAGGCCAGAGGCTCCTGACTTGGGACAGATGCAAAATTGCGACGGGGTTAAACATGTTTGTGAGATCTCAACCCTCCCCTATACCTCTAACCAATGTAGAAAAGTAAACGCATAACAATACGCACATTAAAATTCAGTTCAAGAGAAGTCTATAGTTTATTAAAAATGTCCAAATATGAAAAAATGAAAAATATTAAAATAACACACAAAACAATCAACGACTTGTTGTGAAACAAAACAAAAAACACAAACACAGACAATGGCTGAGTTAAATGCCTTTGACGTTGGACACATACATACATAATTTGGTAAATTTGAAGTTTTGTGAGAGTGCTGTGTGACGTTTTCTATCTTCGGGACCTGTTGGTACATAAGAAAATACAATATGACACTTGGTTGGAAAATTCTTGAGAAACCAGATCAAAACGATGCATTACAATTGATGTCAGGGGATTATCAGCCTTAGTGTATAGTGGCATCGGACTACTAACACAAAGGTTTCTGGTTCGATTCCCGTTCCGAGATGAAAATTTCAGGGATTGAATTTTCGTCTCTCCCCTGGTACCATTTGCGAGTATGGTCTTGAGTAAACGCCGAAAAGGGACGATAAATAGCTGTCCCGTGTTAAGAGAGAGAGAGAGAGAGTCATATCTCTTGCAATTAAAAAACACCCTGGTAGATTTCGAAAACGACCAGGCTAATGTCGCTACAAGGCAGCACTCGCACTCGCAATATGGAGAAGGATTAATATAAGTTTTAATAACTTGTTTTCCAATCCACTATAAAGAAATATGCTTAAACTAAATTATTAACAAAATCGTTAATAATTAATAATTGTTATACATTGATCACAGTTTATGTTTCATGGCTGACTTGCAATATTTGATAATATCGGTAAATGCATGCATATTGTTCTTGAAATAACAGCTGCCTAATAAATGCGTGAGTTATCATTTTGTTAAAAACAATTTATTCAGAGAAGGATTATGATTTTGAATTATTCCTTGTACAAAAATTCCAAAATATATGGGATGACCAACAAATATTTACCTACATTTTGTAATGCTTCAAATCTTTTCTTTTAAAGTTTGTATACACTAGGTTCCTCAGCTTTTTAAGGTGAGTTATCAGAAATAGACTTTTCCGTAATTCTCCAATCAATAAAAATGTGTTCGAATTCAAATTTTATTTTTGTTGTGTTGAAATACATTTGGTTAATTGTTATAGCTAGGAATGTTTTATTTCTGAATTTCTTTTCTAAATGCAGATAGAATTGATGAAATAACAATGTATATGAATAATTGAACTAATTTAGTTTCCTTTGTATACATGTTTGTAAAACATTCATGCGTGTCTTTCCCCCTAATATAAAAATAATCTCCATGTTTATCCCGAGCGTATTTTTATTTAAAAAATGACCAAAATTAATTTCTGAGAAAATAATTTTTATCAGGGTCATTAATACTTTTGCATACTTGTTTTCTCCTTGACTAAAATGAATTTCTTCAATTGACATTGCAATTTCACAGTATTATGCTTAATACTTATTATGCTAATAAGATGTAAACTCGATAAATTCATGCTAATTAATTTTTCACAAACCTCATCTATCAAGATTCTTCATTCACTGCAAATGAAATAAATTATTTATTTTGATCAGCGTCATTAAACAAATTCTTCCACTGGCTTTGAAGTTTTATAGTGTTATATTTTCATGTTGTACCGAGAACATTAGTATAAGATTAATATAATACAAATTTCTACTCATGGTTTTTCATACATCCTAATATATAGTTTTTATTAAGAAAATATTCATTGAATTATTCGCTTTTATCTGATTTACAACAAATGTTCCCCTACTGACACCATGAATTAATGCAAAGTCTTGTATTCTGAGAAAGGTAAAAGTATGCTTGTTTTTTTTTAATAATTCTGTGAGTATTCAAAAAGTTTGATAACCTATATGTTTTTAGCATAAACAAGTGTACGAAAAGACATTATATTATTAACTCAAAATAGCCTGCATCGCTCTCTTGACATGTTTGCATTGATATAATGCATTTTAATATGAAAATATTCGATATATTTTTCATAACGCTAAACATACAAATATAAGAAAAATTACTTATATCATTCACTTGCAATTTATCTCTTGATTGGTCAGTACAATATTCTATGAATCATTAAATATTACAAATTTGTATTTTGACATTGATAACTTACCAAACAAAAAAATAATATAATTCCTATTCTTACAAAAAGAAAAAGTGAACGTTATTTCTTCTTCGCATGTTATTGTTCATCCACATTTAAACCTTTCTGATCAAAGTTCGCGTCGGTTTAAATAATGGCTTCAAGCTTTTAGATCAAAACATTGTGTACTCTGTATCAAAGTGTATGTTTTCCTGTTAGAGTAGTATAATATTTTAAGTTATGATATATTTGGCGCGGATGAAAAAATCACATCCTATCATTCAATACCCTTCTTAACTTTATACACGCGATTAAAGTTAAGTAATATCTAACAACAAGGTTTATCGGTATACACATTGAAAAATTAATAATTAATAAATTTTTTACAAGTCAATAATTCTCGTGAAGATAAAATGGGTATGTGAAAAATGGCCGTTGTTATATAATAGAGGTCGTTCTTGTGTATATTACATTTTAATGTTGTGTTTCTTTTGTGTCGTAGTTCTCCTCTTATATTTGATGCGTTACCCATTGTTTTAGTTTGTAACCCGGATTTGTTTTTTTCTCAATCGATTTATGAATTTCGAACAGTGGTTTAATAGTGTTGCCTTTATTTAGACATCCGTAAATAAAGCTTGGCAATGTTTATAGTTTAATGAAGGCATTTATCATTTATCCTTATGAACTAAAAACAAAATAGTACAAAATTTTGATTTTTATTAGAGGTACATGTATAATTAGCATTCAAACATAAATTATTAGTTATGACAACATTATAATCTATTAAAAATCAATTTGGTAGTTTTAAGGTCGTACCAATTGTATAGTACCCACAACACTATGGCTAAAAATGAAAAAGACAAACAAACAAATAATAGTACATAAGAAACGACATAGAAAACTAAAGACTGAGCGACACAAACCCCGCCAAAAACTGAGAGGTTTTAATAATCTTTTAGAACAATTTATAAGATATCAAATGACCCATTCTGACATTTGTTCAATATCAATGTAGTTAATTCGAATGTTATACAAGTGAGAGGTTTGTACGAAGGGGTTTAGCTAGCTATCAAAACAGGTATTATCCACTATTTCCTACTTATGAAAATGTCTGAACCTAGTCAGGAATATGACAGTTGTTTTCCATTCGTTTGATGTGTTTAAACTTTGATTTTGCTATTTCATTAGTGAATTTCCGTTTTGAATTTTCTTGAGAGTTATGTATTTCTGTGATTTTTCTTTTTTGTAAATATATTTCCAATAGGGTACGTTTTTGTTTTTAAAAGTCACCAATTGTCAGTCATTTTCGTTAATGGATTTGCTACAAAATAACAACACTAAGCAATAACCTCATAAGAAACATTAATGATGTGTTTGGTTTCGTTCCATTCAGTGGTTGTCTTACAGAAAACATTTGTATGTGTTGTCCATACGATTCTGTGTTAAACGAAGTCCGCGGCTGGTGGCCATTTTGAATGATGGATCAGCTACAAAGTAACAACAATAAGCAGCACCCGATAAGAAATATTCGTGCCATGTTTTGTTTCATTCCATTCAGTGGTTCTCTTAAAGATGACATTTTTATTTAATCTCCATATAGCTCTATGTTAAACGAAGTTCCCTTGATGGCGGCCATCTTTGATAATTGATCAGCTCCAAATGAAACACCACTTGGTCAGCATCCCATAACAACCATACATGCCATGTCGAGTTTCATTCCATCAGTGGTTCTCTTAGTGATGAGAAAAGCTCACATGGTACTTTTGGCTAGTTGAACTAAAAATGCATTTGGTTAATAAAACGACTAGTCCGTCTTTATTTTCCTTCTTTTCTGCAAGAAACACTGTGAAACAGGTGACCTAATGTGTGTGTGTGTGTGTGTGTCTTTTTTTTTTTTTTTTTTTTTATCAAATATTGATATTAATTATCTAATTCAAAATAATTTCTGAAAATACCAAGCTTATTATTGTATATGTGTTTCGTCTTCAAATTAATCATAAGAGGTGACGAATAATTAAAGCAAACAGGAGCAATAACGTAAGCCGTAAAAGATTATAGAGTACCAAAAATGCTAAAATCTATTTCGAAATACAGTTGTAGTAATCATTTACTTAGAAGAAAAAATCTAGATTATCGTAAACTTCAAATTCTGTTAACTGTTAATATATAAAAGATTTAACACTTATAATATATTTTAACGCAGAAGTAAACAACAACGTTTTATATCTCAATTCTTTGTTAATATACAGAGATACACATTCATATGTTCAAAAGATTGTTGGTGCATCTAATTATGTTTTAATTTTCCTTCAAGTTTATGTATGCGTGAAGACAAATTAAAATTCTTGTTTTTCATTATAAAAGCCCCCTGCTGGTACAAAATTGTGTATGAATATTCATTTACAGTTAGAGTTAAAAGTCTAATTTTATTATTCCGAGAATTACAGCATTTACTATAAAATGCGCTGCCACAACAGCATTCAAGTACATTTTGCTAGAAGACACTGTGTTCGAATCCTGTATATTTTGGTAAGTCCTGGTGTTGATATTTGTTCAGACATACTATGGTCAAACTATCTTGAATGCAATTTATAAATGATTACAATTAACTACCAATGAATGTAAAGAGGTAAACAAATCAAAACAGTCACGTCAAACGCACGTTCCTTCAAATAGATGTTAAATCTAACATTCTCTACAAAAAGAAAAGCCTATTCTAAGCAAGGAATATGACAGTTCTTTTCCATTCTTTTGGTGTGTATGAGATTTGATATTGTCACTTGATTTTTTTTTGTTATGTTACTTATTCAAGGAAAATTTCATAATGAATTTCCTATAGCATTAATAAAATTGAGAATGGAAATGGGGAATGTGTCAAAGAGACAACAACCCGACCAAATAAAAAACAACAGCAGAAGGTCACCAACAGGTCTTCAATGTAGCGAGAAATTCCCGCACCCGGAGGCGTCCTTGAGCTGGCCCCTAAACAAATATATACTAGTTCAGTGATAATTCCTATAGCATTGCATGCCGTGTCTTTCAAAACATGTTTACGCTCATCAAATCGGTTCGTGTTCCTCCGTTTTGTTATTACAAAGAGGTATGATTGCAAATGAGACAATTTTTATCACGATAAAAAAAAAACTTAATTACTGATTATCTAATTGAGGTTCTTTTGGTAGAAAATTTGTGACTTTTTTCGACATTGGATTGTATTCGCAGACTTATGATTTTTAAATGTCCCTTTGGGTATTTAAAATGTTTGTAGTTTTTAAGAAAATAAATAATGTTTAATATTTTCTGTCTCATGGCTCTTTGTTCCATATCATAAACACTTTATGTCTATATAAAACAGTCAATATGTGCATTACATTATTTTTCAGAACAAAAGAAAATAGAAAAACATGTCGATAATAGCAACACAATGGCGAAGCACATTATGCTACGAAAATGGCAAATGGACAACTCTTGTTTCAGTTATGGAGACGTTCGATGGATGTACAGAAACAAAGAAAAGGGAACTAAAATTAGAAGGACGCCGGAGTGAAGACGAAATTGTGAGTTTACTAGCAAACTAATTGGTTTTTATAATTTATGTTTAACCGTATATAATTTTACTTTAACTATTACGAATGAACATACATGACTTTTTACAGTCATTTGACGTTAAATGCATTGTTCCGAATAACCCCTTTTGTTACTAAATTATAACTTCTGAAAGATATATTCATTTTGCTGTGAAGCTACCGTTTGAAAGTTACACCCATATATTGGAAATACTAAAATTTTTTTTTTTATCAAAACCGAGATTACATTTATCGTTTTCGGCACAACTTTTTGGAATTTTGGGTTATCGATGCTCTTCAACATTAAACTAGATTGTATCTCTAACTATTTCGATCTGAGGGTCAACGGTGAGTCGTATACAGACAAAACGCGCATCTGGCTTCCAAATTATCAGCCTGGTACCTTTGATAACTATTTACATATTTTACAGTATCTGATTAAAGTAAATTATCATTAAACTATTAATATAACTTATGAACCAGCCACATCCTTAAATAATGTTTGTTTCCAGCAAGAATGCCACAGCTAAAATTCGTCATTTATCAATTTTGTTTGTTTTATATTCTAATTAAAGGATCGTAAGATATAATACCTGTTATTTATACTTTGAATAAAAGAAGTTAGAAGCACAACATCAGTACGTAAACTTTATATCTCGAGTAAGCAAAACATAGTTTTTAAAACTGTGTATATTGCACAATTGTTCAAGCATTTATTGATCATTCATTCATCTGAACAGATATCTGAGGTTGAATCCACGCGAGTATCACAGGAACCTTTGCATATGTATCAAGCATCAGACGACTTTGTGAAAGAAGCAATAGACGCTCATAACGCGTTACGACAAAGACATGGTGTTCCGCCATTGAAAGTGACAAAAGATTTATGTAATATTTCGCAGAAATGGGCAGATTATTTAATAGATAACAACGACAGCAGACACAGCTTAAATGGATTAGGAGAAAACATAGCCGAGAAGACGGGGAATTCTGAAAACTTAGATTATACAGGTTGGTCTAGAATCACAATTTTAATACAGTCAATAATCATAACGGAACTTGGAACAAATGCAGGTCCTTTAACAGTGTAAAACGAAACCAATAAGCAACCTAATTAAATTGTCTTTAGTTTGTTTAAAAAATGGGAACAGTTAGTATAAAAAAGTATAAAAAAAACCAATCATATTGTAAATATTGATGATATTCACACAAAGAAAATAAAACGAACGATTACAATAATAGCGTTGAAATATGATTCGATCTTCTTTATACGGATGATTCCGTGTGGTAGTGATAAAATTGAATCTAGGGAAGTATCATTTCGTTATTTTAGAATTAAACGTTTAATTTTCACTTTGCAGTGGTCTTTGTGTATGACCATTAAACATGTACTTCCAGGTATGCAGTCTAAACATGCTATGGAGATGAAAGCATTATAGAACATATGCTTGCATGACGTTGAATAAAAAATCAATGTATTGTAAGGTTATCGAACAAATTATTGCATATATTATGTGATTGCATGACACTTAAGATTGATACTTTTTAAATGAGAAATTTTTACTAGAATATCACTAACAAAATGAGAAATGATTCATTGTCAATATAAGAAGCATGGATTTGTAGTGTCGGTGTGCATGTTAGACGATTTGACAAAGAGGCTTGTATGGGGATCTATACATTTATACTTATGTTTATTGCTTCATTGATTCAAAAGTTGTTGATGATTATAAGGAGTAAATGAATCAAGATCAAAATGTCGAAATGATATTAACGAATTAGTGGCAATACAATCAGTTCGGACAAAAAACATTACGTCATAAGAAATATTATTTGTAATTGCAGGAAAGGCAGCAACTCAATCCTGGTACAATGAATTTTTGAATTATCATTGCTTTGGAAAAGAGCCACCATTATTAGAGGAGGTGGGAGGTATGTAAGAGTACAGTGTATACAGAATAGGAACATATTAAATGCATCAAACACAGTGGGCGATTGTATATATGACAGAAAAAGCAAATCAAAATTGGTCTAACTCATAACTAAACGAGTAAAATATTTTAGATCGGGGAGATTAAGCGGGCAAACGAATTATATCAAATATAATAGTATTAACACACTTTAAATTTTCTTCTGCAATTTGAAAATGAAATAGTCTTAAATGATTTATGCAATTTCCCTTTATTAGCTTGTACACCATACTCTTTAATATAAATATATTGATATACGAAATACATATTACTGTAAGTGTAACGTTGGCTTAACATGTAACTATATGGAAATTAATCATTCTAAGGCTTATTAGTTTTTCCTGAAATGGTTATAAAGTTTATTTTTTGCATTGCAGACTTTCAGTATGGAAATTTCACTCAAGTGATATGGAAAAATACAAAGGAAATGGGTATTGGAAAAGCCAAAAGAAATGGAAGGGTCGTCGTTGTAGCCAATTATAGACCATCGGGAAATTGCATTGGCTGGTATGCAAAAAATGTCTTTCCAGCAAAACGCTGATGACACTTATTCAGGAACTGTTCAAGATTCGGAAATAAATATTTCATTTAAATAATCATGTATCTATTCATCAAGTATTAATGATAATGTAATCGAAATATGTGATACTTAATTAATTGTTAAGCACATGATATGTGTTTTATATATGATTAATCAATCTCTCAACTGAAATATTTGTTATAGTTGATATTTTAATAGCATTTATATTTAAAAAAAATATATATTGATTGATGTATAATAATTTCATAAAAAAATCAAAATTCAAATTATGTCTGTGCCTGTAGTTGTCATTTGTTTCTGTACATGTTTGTTTTCGTTCATTTTGTATACATTGATTTGGCCTTTAGTTTTTTCGTTCGAATTGTTTTACATTTGTAATGTCGGCGCCTGTTATAGCTGAGTATGCGGTATTTGCATTTTTAAAGGCCGTACGGTGACCCATAACTATTAATATCTGTAACATTTGGTCTGTTTTGGAGAGTTGTCTCGTTTGCACCAAAATACCACATCTTCTTTTTAAGTTTTACGTTTTTTAATCTTCAGTCCGTTCTACTCGTTTTAATGAAATTTTTATTATTAAATCAAACACAAATATAAGTGAAAACATGCAGAATTCAATAAACATAATATTCTTTTCTCCAAACTAACACATTAGTCATAAACTCGTTTTTTTAAATCTAAAATGATGCTTTCAAGGCAAAACATTCAAACAATAATTTAGTCCAACAATAATTTTTAACATTTATTCTTTTATATGTACGTAGACATAGAGAAATTGTTTCCATTCTAGGATTGCTGTTATCCCTTTTTTTTATCACTCTGTCGTTGATTTGTGAGGAAAAAAGAAAAATGAATGCATAATCATTTTCTATTTTAAAGCAGATTGGTAGTTATTTCTGTTAGTAAAACACTTATCTAAAGTTCCTACCCAGCTGAAGATCAACATTAAAAACACGACATCTTCTTTTACGATTTGTCTGGCAAAGTTACATTGTACACTTCTTTCACCCGAAATTTCAATAAATTGCAAAAAATAAAAGAACGCTTATGTGTGTATACTGATAACAGAAAATAAGATAAAGTTTAAAGAGAAGTGTGCTGATAAAATCCCAAAACAATCATCGATATATCTGAATTACAGATTGATTATAAAATTATGCTTGAAAATTTATGACACAGCTTTAAGATTTGTCTGGCAAAGTTACATTGTACACTTCTTTCACCCGAAATTTCAATAAATTAACTGGATGTAGTATTTGTCAGATTCAAACCAAAAGTAATTTAAAAAAACGCGCACCAACATTTTAGGGGCCAGCTGAAGGACGCCTCCGGGTGCGGGAATTTCTCGCTACATTGAAGACCTGTTGGTGACCTTCTGCCATTGTTTTTTTCTTTGATCGGGTTGTTGTCTCTTTGACACATTCCCCATTTCTATTCTCAATTTTATATGGAGACAATTTGTCTGTTACATTGTCAAGAGACAAATAACACAAACTCATTTTAATTGAGTTTATGGATTTCTAGGCACATACAATCATTGTGCTATTTGGACGGGTTATTGTTTTTTTTTTGGATAAATTCCCAATCTTCATTCCTAATTTAATTAGTATTTCAGTGTGCATTCTCTTTCCTTTTAGATTGCAAAACATGTGACTTATCATGTTGATAGTCTAGTGAATCATAATTATATAACAAACGAAATTTGTATCCATAGTATAACAACAAACAAATATTCATGCTAATGTTGTATTATGTATACTTTTAACTGAAGGGGATATCACGTATGACTTAAACCAAAATAAAAATAACGTAGTTAATTGCATAATTTACTGCTTTAAATGAATATGCAAGATGTACTATATCTAATTATAACTAAATGTAAAGATGAATTTGTATAACTACATTTTTCTCTCATACTATATATGTGCATTTCGTCCTCCCTCTGTAGTGTCCAAACTGTCTAACTCTCTCTCTGATATTCGTAAATTAAATAAGATGTATTGATTAGATGATATCAATTGATTTATATAGTATATTCAGCTAGAATAAGTATCTATTTTATGCTGTAAATTGGATGGTATAAATATAACAAATTTAGAAAAATCACAAAACTACAAAGGTGAAAACGATAAACATAATACATTTTAGAAACATTACATCATCTTTCATATTTTGATATCATTTTTCTATAAAGGTGTGTTAGCGGAAATTATTAAGTATAATGAATTTGAGCATGTTAATAAAAGAGTTATCACATTTACCAGGCTTACAATTTTGTACATTGAACACGAGTTTCGTTTTGTATATAACTCCTACGACGCTCAAATGTCTAATAAAAATATAAACTACGAGGAAAATTCAAAACATATTGTTCCTAATCAAATCGCAAAATCGAATGATAAAACACATTCAACGAATTGACAACAACTGTCTTTTTCCTGACTTGATGCTTGCAGGTTCAAATTTAGAAAATAGTGCATTGAACCTAGTTATATCGCGCTAACTCTCTCACTTGTATGAAAGTCGCATGAAGTTCCATTATATTTACAACGATGTGTGAACAAAACAGACATATTAGTTAAAATTCACTATTTCAGTACTATTTCTGCAAGTGATAAAATAGAAACAACAAGAATTTAAACTATGCTATTGTATCATACAATTTTAAAGCGTTTACGACTGTAATTCAATAGCCTACATATTGTCTTGATTTTGTTACATAACAATAGCGAGAAATATTATAACTTTAAAAGATAAATACCACAAAAGATATTGTCATTGTAAATCTACGTAGGTTAAAGCAGATAATCAGATTTCGTGCTAATTATGTACACGAACACATATTCACCTAAACTATAAGTTAACCGATCTTATATTTTAGTCTTTTCTTTAACTGTATTTAATATTTAACACTGTATCACTTTATAAATGGTTTAATGAGATTACAGAATGTTTACTCATACCATATAACACTAGCGAATTTTACAAATGCATGTATGTTAAGTTTGAAACAATCGATGCCTTCTTAGAACTTTAGCCATTGTCCAATTTTAAATACATAACCTTGAAACACATTTTACCGTCAGTGTTCAATATACCTCATACATTTCGTTTAAGATAAATAAAGGTATCGTCATTTTATAAGGATATTATTTACTTAAATAATTTAAAATCGTTTCACATGTTATTGTTAAGTGTGAGAGTTGTACTTAAAACGATATGTTTACATCACATTGGTTCATGTAGAATTCTCTGTCAACAAAACCAACTTAAGAAATCAGAGGCTATCTATTAATTTACAGTTGATTACTTTATGTTGTTGAAGCCCAGTTAACTTATATATATAACCTGCAGTTCTGTATTGCACACCTCTGATGAATCTCTTATAGATTGCATTTATGTAAATATTGACTATGACTTTTCTCATAGGAACATTCTTTACGGCTAAAACTGTACCACTTTTACTATAAAATTTTGAAACAATCATATCATAAAATGGAAAGTTCATGTGCACTACTAAATATTTCAAAGGTCAAAATATAGGGTTGTGAGGCATATATTCAACGTTTATACGCCCCGAACTTCTAAGAGTTTAAACTAACACTTAATTTCATAACTTTCCCTAACTCGACTGTAGGGTTACCACATATTTCAATCTAAACAATATTCACAAATATATGTAGGACTCGGAGGTGCCATTGGGAGGCTGGAATGCAATGGTTACGCTGAGGTGGGATGGTCTACGCCGAAGTGCGATGGTCCATTCGCTGATGTGCGATGGTCGGTCAAACGCATGATGGCGAGTTTAAAAGTGTACAGATTATTTTGAGCAGTACATTTATATTATATAATAGTTAGTTACTGTGTATAAATCTACATACATTGTTTGTTAGGTCTGTCATTGATTTCAGTTGCATACTAAATGAGAGATCGTCCACTTTGATTTTCTACATGACTTTGTTGTGGACATTATAATTCTAAATTAACATTTTATCTGTACTTTGTTCCTATTATAAGATTGCTGTTTACCGTGATATTATAATACGGAGAGTATGTCTGCTAACCTGTATGTTTTTAAAGAATGTCATGTTCC
This sequence comes from Mytilus trossulus, assembly GCF_036588685.1. NCBI lineage: Eukaryota > Metazoa > Mollusca > Bivalvia > Mytilida > Mytilidae > Mytilus > Mytilus trossulus. The sequence continues at coordinate 4,995,735 of NC_086383.1, read as the reverse complement.
ATCGTATACGTAAAAAAAGGAAACTTTAGTAGATTTAAAAAAAATAGCTACAGAAGGTTAACTTTCCACCAATACTCCCCGTTTGCTGTTCTTATTAAATTTTGTAAGCCCCCACATTAACTTAAAAACCTGGAAAACTGCTTCTTACAATGTTACATACCAGTTGTTTTCTACATCGACATATGAAAAAACATTGAAAGTAGTTTGTAGACCATCGCACTTCAGCGTAACGCCCATCGCACTTCGGCGTTACTATCATCAAGATAGCATCACAATGCCACCATCGCACTTCAGCGTGATAAAAAACGCACTTCAGCGTCAAACCATCGCACCTCAGCGTGACCATCGCGGTTTGGAGTACCATCGCACCTCAGCGTGACCATCGCGGTTCGGAGTACCATCGCAGTTCAGAGTCTTACGTATATTTACTGGTTACATTCCCTAGTTATGTCTCTATAAGATGCAACCTACAGATCAGAACTGGGTACCAGTATAATTATCAATGAATATTCTATATCTCCCCAAAAGAGGCATGGTTTGAGAAACAGCTGTATTGACAAAGTGCGACATATAGATAAATCTACGTACTTATTTATAACTTAACAATGATCTATCTTATATTGTAACACACCTTCTCATAAAACTCCAAACAGAGGAACAGGATATATCAAAAAGACATTCAAACTCGTAAGTATAAAATAAAACGAAAAATGTAATAACAAAACACACAATCATATACACACATAACACAGAAATCCTAAGACGAACAATCACTAAAAGTAAAATAATAAACCAGATGGTATGTACTATTCATGCTATTTAGAGTTTTAGATGAAAAAGATCTAAAAAAAGACAACCGAGACAAAGGTACAGTCAGTTGCAATCAACCTTTTTCTTAATACATTTTTTCGGTTCTCAATATTTAGCTTTCTATTTATGGTATCTGGAGTTTTAGAGACAAAAGTACAGTCAGTTGCAATCAACCTTTTTCGTTATGCATTATTTTCGGTTCTCAGTATTTTTATATTATTTGGATTTTTAGAGACAAAGGTACAGTCAGTTGCAATCAACCTTTTTCTTTTTTTGTGTTTTTGGTTATCAGTCTTTAATTTTCTATTTACGGTACATGATATGTTTGTCTTTTTTATGACATTTTGTGTGTTTTGTCATATCATTTAATTGTTATTTTATATTTCGACTTGTGCTGTTTAGTTCCCCTAAGATATCATTTTCCCCCTTTAAATAAACTCTTTGCAATCATATCATATCACATATCTACTAATACTCTAGTTACATGCTATCTGTTAAAATCACGACAATGGTTTATTGCTGAAATATCTTGTTAACATGAAATTCTCATCAATAATATTGAAATCCATATGTTGGTTTTATCTAACCAACTCTAAATGAGAACATTTGTGTAATGCAATGCATGACTATTCGATTACAAAATATTTTCAAGGTTCTCTGAATTGAAGTTAATACTTGAGATAATTATTAAGTGTGTTTAAATAATAAATTCCTTCGTATCAAAGATTTTTAACTGGAACCCATGTAGTCAGTGTTGTAATCGTAAATATCACTGAATACAAATGATATGTGTATCAATGTATCTGTCTCATTTAATTAAAGACGCTGATGAGTCTTTTGAAGACAAAACGAGCGTCTTGCGTACAACATTATATGCTACCTTTGGTGACGTTTTATTCTTTTAATGTTGAATGTCCTCGTATTGATACACGAATAAAATTGTAATAATTTTAACAAATGTCTCGTTTTTTACTTCACCGCGTTCATTTTTTTATATGAGGAAACGGATGTATTCTAACTGATAACATACATGTTTTCATGGTAGTATGTTTGTTATAGAGAGTCGAAAGATAAACTCATAAGACTTAAAATGACAACGCCAAGACAAAAACAGAAAAGAAACCACAGTACAAACAGCAGTAAACAAAACACAACATAGAAAACAAAAGACTGAGCAACATGAACTTAAAAAAACTACAGGTTATCTATGATACTCCAAAGTAGTAATCAGATCGATCTTGCTTTAAATTTAGCATCCGTTGTGTTGCTCATTTTTGTACTAACCTGTCGATAAGTATAATTCCGAATATCACTGACATGTCATTGTCGTCAGACTTGAGATTAATGTATCACAAAAGTTAAGTGGTATATCAGACTTTAACATAAACTGTGTAAGTATAGTTTGAATATATAGATGATGTTCTTTCACTAAATAATTCAAAATTTGATGACTATGTGGAACGCATCTATCCCATCGAACTAGAGATAAAGGATACTACAGATACAGTTAAGTCGGCCTCATATCTTGACTTACATCTAGAAATTAACAATGAGGGTCGGTTGAAAACAAAACTTGGTTGACGTTATGGAATAACCGTTTAACAAACTATATCGGATAGTTTCATTACGTCGTAACTACAATCCCCTTCCCTTTCATGAATGTGACCTACCGAATTAGACTATTTAGCGGATTTGTTATCACATAAGCAACACGACGGGTGCAACATGTGGAGCAGGATCTGCTTACCCTTCCGGAGCAACTGAGATCACCCCGTGTTTTTGGTGGGGTTCATGTTGTTTATTCTTTAGTTTTCTATGTTGAGTCATGTGGACTACTGTTTGTCTTTTTGACTTTTTCATTTTTAGCCATTGGCGTTGTCAGTTTATTTTCGATTTACGAGTTTTACTGTCCCTTTGGTATCTTTCGTCCCTCTTTTGAAAAATACAGAACAAACTGATATGATAATACAAAACAAAGATTTTAACAAAATTACAATTTTAAGATGTTGAGAAGAAGATACGGACTACGGTGAATAAAAAGTATTAACCGAATAACTTAACTCAAAAGTAACCTCAAAGTCATAACAACTTAAAAAACCAGCATGTTAGATTCAATCTTGTTTTATAGCAAAATGTCATACTTATGACATTGTTTTTATAGGTTTATATTGACAATATTGGATGAACAACCCAAAGTAACATAACATAAAACAGATTGTGTAACAAGAAAGGTGCCAAAATAACCATGTCAGAATGCTTCTGTGTAACATGTTAAACACTGTTTCAAGTGAAAGACAACCCTTTTTCTGCGAATACAAACAACCCACACATTTCATATGACAATGACTGTTTACTTGAATTTACTTTAAAAAAATATGTGCATCACTAGAACTTCCTGATATATTCAATACCTTTTGCACTGTAATGGACTTAATATTATATGTTTTTCCAGTTAAGATATAAATAAAATTCGTAGAACTGTATCTTTTGTCTAGGACAGTATTTAAAGGCATTTTGATTATCGAATAGCAGTATACCAAACTAATTTAGACTAGAAGGACATATTTAATTTAGTTATCAATAAATAAAGGTATGTATATAATAAGGTGTTAATATTTATGAGTACTCATTATGCTCATTTAATTTACATATAAAAATAATAATAAAAAGATAAATCAGCTCTCAAGATCTAAAACAAATTGAATCAGAGAAGTTTCTAAAATAAGTTGGTTTACAGTATATAGAACTTTATAAACTATAATTTTTTCCCATTGTAAAAACGAAATGTGATAATATATTTGTCATTGAGCGTTCCTGATGAAGGTAAATTGACAAAAGCACGTTGGACGCCTGCATTTCATAACGTTTTGTTTTCATTTTGTAAACATGTGCACAGATATCGAAATCGATTTTATAAATAATTGACGACAGTTCGCAGTTATTTAGCTTAATATGATTATAAACTGACACACCATGAATGTAATATGCTTATGTTTGTCAAATACAATGTAAACATACAAAAACGCATATTATTTTTCCGGATGAGTGGGGTGCGGACTTTTTCACTGCCAAATATGTTTGGATAATCATGTCGCCTTTAGATGCGTCATAGAAGACAGCTAAAGTGAAATTTATGTTATGTATCTGTGATGAAGATACATATTCCATGTTTTTTTCAGATGGGTTTAAATACATGAAATAATTACTTTTTCACCGGAAGTCTATCTTTTCTAGTATTAGTTGTAAATGTCTATGTGTCTTTTTTTAACAAAGATAATAAAAAGTAAAATCACAAAAATATTGAGCCCCGAAGAAAATTCAAAACGGAAAGACCCTAATCAAATTAAAAAATCAAACGCGAAATACTACAGTTACATTTCATCTCTGTATTTTTGTTTTATATTGCGACCATTTCAGTACAGTATTGTGTCACTACGTAATTCAAGTAACTGTAAAACGAAATGTGCAACATTTTTTATTATTTTTTTTTGTGCAACATTCATTATGTACCTTCCGAAGTCAAGGGGAGATGTTGTTCTGTGCTTGTCGTTGGTTAATATTCACCATGTTTTTTTCCGTTATTTCTACTAGTTTTTCTCAGTTGATTTATTTGAATTACTTTCAAGTTTTATGTAGACGAAATGCGCGTCAGGCGTATTAAATTATACTCCCGGTACCTTTGATAACTATTTACATCACTTGGTCGATGCCACTGCTGGTGGGCTTAAATTTTTCGAAAAACTAAGAATTTTCTTATCCCAGGAACTTTTGGGAATTTTGTGTCCTCAATGCTCTTCAACTTTGTATTTATGTCGAGGAAACGCGTGTCTGGAGTATTAAATTGTAATCCTTGTACTTTTATCACTATTAAGTAAAGGCTTTTATAAACGACTAAACGATAGGGGTTTTTTCTCATTGTTTAGGTAAATAAGGTTGCTTATCATTACTTTAATTAATTTCATTTGATCTTTAGTGGAGAGTTGTCTCATGGGCATTCATATCAGATATCCTTTTTGTTAAATAACTTTTGCATAGCCTTAACACGTGTCTTCAAGAGTATATATTCAGATATTTTTTAGTTAACTATATAAACATGATGGATGTCGTAGATAATGCATACATCGTGCATCTTGTTAAATAATACAAAAGACAATATTAAAATAATTTAAATTCTATATTTAAACTAAGGAAGATAAGAGTAAAGTTTCGTAATTCAAATGAGCCTTGACTTATATATTGTTCTAATTTAAGATTATTGGTTGACTAACAATCTAATTACCCCATGTTAAATTGTATATATCTATAAGTTTTTTAAACAAAGCTTTCCAAATGACATTTATAACAACTTGAAGTGCCAAAGGTATATTTAACATTGTGAATATGTCCCTCTTTTGTTTACAAGCTATTTTTTTTATACGTTTTGAATATTCAAATATTTGGACCTCTAGCATCAGTGAAAACACCTTTTTTGGCCGAAATGCGCCTTTGTTGTAAATAAATTGGTACTGGCAATGTTATTCGTGGTTTTTTTTTTGAAAAATTAGGACCATCCAAGAAACCCTATCTAAATTAGGATAACATGTATCTATTATTTACATCATTATTTCCATAACATATTTTTCTTAAGATGAGTAAACGAGACTTAAAAATTCTTTTCATAGTTCGGCCTCATACTGTTGTTCATGATTTTCCTTACTCAAAGAAAGATATTCAAAGGGTAGTTATTATTCATCATGTACATCATCAAGTTTCAGAAATAATATTACAAGGATAAGTCAGTCTGCTTTTTTTTTCCTTTAAGTTTGGAAAACGTTCTTCTTATTGTTTTATATCGTGGTGTTTGCTAAAATTGCAGTTATGTCATTATGGTCATCTTCACATGCGCTTTACTACATTTTCTACACTTGAAAATGAATGTACCAAGTCAGGAATATGACAGTTCTTGTCCATTCGTTTTTTATGTGTTTTGACATTTGATTTTGCCATGTGATTAGGGTCTTTCCGATTTGATTTTCCTCGGAGTTCAGTATTTTTGTGATTTTACTATTTGAATACGATTAGTTTTGTAATATATTTCAGACATTATGTCAGTCAAGAGTAAGTCGACAAAAGTTGGAACTAACACTTGCACAAAAAATGGAAAGACAAGTACAACTGTTAAAGTAGAGGAGACGTTCACATATTCAGATGGAGGATCAGAGGTTAAGACTAGAGAGTTGGTAGTAGAAGGTACCCCACCAACTAAGGAACAAATAGTATGTTACGTTACCATATCCAAAATATGATTTAGACACAATGCATGGTTCACTGTTCGGTTCCAAGAATGGTTGAACATATTTTGTTACTTTTGAAATACCCTGTGGGATTTCTCCTTTTTTTTCTTTCTGATATCGACGTTTCAAAATTCGTCGGCAGATATTTGTTCAGGCTGATAATAAAAGTAGATGTCTTCGAACAAAAAGTATAAAATTGTTAAATGTTACATTTGACAAGTGAATAATAAAACAGTCTCAAAATATCATGTTGTTTATAGTAATCAACACTTTAAAGGGAATATCATTTATTCATACGACTATGTCACATGTGTAAATTATTTACAAGTTCAACACCTAAGACGTTAAATTGTAAAACGAGTCAAATCGAATAAAACAGTCAGGCCTCTATTTAAAAAAAAAACCTAATGGGAATGCATGTTCAGCAGATAAGTGCATATTGTCATAATTACAATCACGCCCCCTTTTAATGATGCGATCTGTCGACTAATCACTTTTATTGTACTGTAAGAGCAACACAGTAACTGCAACACCTGAGATCACCCCAGTGTGTGGTGCGGTTAATGGAGCTCAGTATTCAGTTTTGTTTGTTGTTGTATTTTTTTTATACTGTTGTTTGTCTGGGTTTTTTTTTACGTGGCGTCGTCAGTTAACTTTAAACTTTAAGTTTGAATATCTAATATATGTCATATTTCTTTTGCAAACGGAATGGCGAAACATACCACATTGAATTTCTGATAATCATAAAAATGTCAATTCAAGGCGGTATATTTTTTGACGTAATGCTCTGTGATATAAAAAAAGGAAAACTTTTCGGAAAATTCAAATAAGAAATTCGCTTAAAAAATTAAAATCAAAAGCTCAAATGTATCATAAGAATGAAAGATAACTGTCATAATTATGACTTGATACACTAAACTGTAACTGTTAAACGAAAAACAGAGCCTTCAGGTTATATCTATTCACTATCAATCTTCCAATTAATGTTTAAGATACCTACATCAATAGCCCGTATCTCATAGTCAAATATAGATATAATAAAACATTCTAACAATCATGCAACAACTCTGCATATAGGTTTTATACATTTCCGCAATAGTTTGAATAGGGCAAATAACTCGGGTTGACTACAAACAAACTTCAATACTGAAATGGAGTAAAGAACATATTGAAGTGGCAAAAAGTCATCACTATGTCTGTGAAATACATCTTTACTGTAAATATACACAAACTTACATTGACGATTTGGGATATGTGTATGTATATTTTCTATTTTAGCAAGCTTTTGTGAACTCCGATGACGTTAATGAGAACGATTTGAAGAATCTTAATTTGTCGTCAAAACCTTCTCAACCAAAAGAGATTCTGCCAGGAAAAAAACACAAAAACTCATCACCAAATAAAACATCCAAACATGACCAACCACCCGGTGACTTTGCTGAACAAGCTTTAAATGCACATAATGAATTACGGGCTAAACATGGCGTACCAGCATTGACCTGTGCAGCTGACTTGTGCGCAATGGCTCAAAAATGGGCTGACCATCTTTTTGCAAACAATTTGACGGGGCACAGTCCGAGAGACCATAGGCCTGGAGCTGGTGAAAATATAGCATACATGATGGGAACAATGGCCGATCTCGACTATTCAGGTACAATTTAAAGACATTTTAGAAATTATAGATTTAGACCAACTGCATTTATACTGTGATTTATCTGCAACATTATAAAGGAAAACAAAACTCAGATTATATTGGTCATGTATCCATAACATAAAATAATAACATACACAGCAAAAAAGAACACACAAAAAAGGTTAGATAAATCAAGTAACGATTTTGTACATGGGTGGATAGATTCGCTGTACAAAAAGTTATCTGACAAAAGTATATTCACAAAACTTACTCCGAGGAAAATTCAAACGGAAAGTCCTTAATCAAATTGCAAAATCAAAGGACAAAACACAGCAAACGAATGGACAACAACTGCCATATTCCTAACTTGGTACAGGCATTTTTAAATGTAGAAAATGGTTTCTCACCTGCTTTTATGGCGCTAAACAAACAAACAAAAAACATAAACAGCATCTATCAAATTAAAAAAAACCAAACATGTAATCTATTTGGAGAGTCGGTTCAAGGCGATCCACAAGCAAATGTTTTAATTTTTTCTATCGATTGCTATTATTTGAAACTTACTTTTTGTTTTAGCAAACGATGCTACAGAATCATGGTACAGCGAAATAGAAAATTATGGATCATACTATGGAAAAGAGCCACCAGAGTTCGGACGAGTACCTGGTAGGTTACTTATCGATTCAAGTTTTAAGAAATATAAAGTATACATAACATATGAATCGCATGTGTAATGCTTTTATTATGGTCGATGGAATAACTGAAAAGCAGACATGTGCAACAGGTTCTGCTTACCTTTCTGGATAATCCAATTTAAAAGGTAGGGTTCGTGTTGCTAGGTCTTTATTTCTTGTATGGTTCGCTTCCGTTTTTTGTCTGTTGACTTTTTTTCTGTATTACTCCTGGCGATATCAGTTTATTTCTGACTTATGAGTTCAAATGTTCCTTTGCTACTGTATACGTTGCCACTCTTTAATAAGCAGTAGTCTTCCAGGCTTCCGTTTTTGTCTGCCAACTTTATTAAAGTTTAAAAGTAGTGAGTTTACTTTTGTTCGTCCTGAAATATGATTCTAATATTAGACAAAAAAGGAACATATTGAATTATTTCAAATCAATGAAACTAGGCAAGGTAACAGAGAATTTTTTGAATTTTGATAACAAGAAAATGAGAGAGATCTGGAATGTCAACCCAGTAAATTTATCATGCTATGCATGCATCAGCTGTCATTAGTGAAAAGGGTAACACGCTGTCCGAACACGAATGGTTAGGAAGTTTAACTGTACATTTAACGTTGTTGATGTTAATTTTAAATTTTTCAGCGTATGGTCACTTCACTCAAGTTGTATGGAAGGATACCAAAGAAATGGGAATAGGAAAGGCAAGAGGAAACGGTCGTGTCGTTGTCGTTGCTAATTATAGACCAGCAGGAAATTTTATTGGCAGCTATTCACAGAACGTATTGCCTCCTAATTAGCATAGCTGAATAAGCTAATACTAAATTGTTTCTATGAAAGTTAAATGTGGCAAACATGCACTATTGCTTATTTTTTATATAGAAATATTGTACATTGAATTTCAAATATATTTTTTTATACTATATACATTTAATTAAAGGAATATTAAATCATTAGATAACTATTTAAGTAAAATATTTTGGTCGTGGTGAACGAACGTTTGTTGTTAAGCATGTAAACATACCAGACTATTTCCAGTTTAAAGATGTTTTTTTCTGCTTTTTATAGATATAATGAGTAAAATCTTTTCCTAACCCGACCGTGCAAGGGCTGTATAGTCAGTCAATGTCGTTCAAAACTTCCATTTGAACTTTTCCTTTTACTAATGATGTCTGCTTTATTTTGTTCACGCATTGTTGTCAATATATTGATGTGACTGTCATAGAAGTTTATCTAGCTATAAAACCAACTTCAATCACAATTTTCTACATCAGAAAATGCCTGTACCAAGCCAGGAATATGTTGTTTGATGTGTTTAAGCTTTTGATTTTGCTGTCTGATAACGGAATTTCCGTTTTGAATTTTCCTCGGAGTGCAGTATTTTTGTGTTTTCACCTTTTTCCGACTGATATTTATAGTGTTTTTCCTAATATCGTTTGAAATATTGCATTATATAAGGTGTTTCTTATCGTATAACACACCGAGGGTTGTCAGGATTGAACAAATGAAAGACCGACACTAGGGAGTGTTTTCTTTGGGCAATTATGAATCCCCGCACGACAAGAAACCATATAGAATATGCATAATATGTTAAAGATTATTTTTTTTTGCAAAGATTTGCAGGATTTGGTTCCTCGTTGACCGATCATTTAAAGTGGATATTTTTTTGTTGGTACGTTCAGATGTAAATACGCCCTACTGCTCAGTTAGATGTGAAATAAAACTCACTAGTTATTTACTCTATTATGAGGCAGGCATTACCTGTGAATGGGGACGAAGTCTGTATGGGTTTATTTTTAAATCAAACATGTTAAAAAGAGAAACGGAAATATCGTAACGTTTCCGATTTTGGTTCTGTTTTTAGGGGATTTAGTTGTGACGTTATTTAAGTTATGACGTCATATTCAATGTAAACAAGGAAACGCTTTATTATTTTTTTTAAACAATTTTTAAAAATGATGTTTTATTGAGTTCCTTTCTTAGACTGACACATATACATTTTATTCAAAGTCTCATGCAAACAAGACGGAAACGGATGTAGATTTCTGCGCAGATCCTGAAATTCAAAAACGCGACAAAAAATTTTTTGAACGATTTTGAGTTCATTAGTACAATGAAAATTTCGGGAAATTTTCCCTTTTTTTTGTTTTGTTTTAATTTTTATTGAATTTTCTAATGTAATAGGGGACTTGGTTCCCATATAAGCTTTAGAAATGCATGATGCCAGACACAAACGAATTGTCATCTGTGTATGAAAAATAAAAGTCACTCTTTAGGAAATGTTTTGTACCAGCTTAGATGATGATAAATTGGATTCAAGATTTTTTAACACACAGTACACACTCAGTAGTCCTTGAAGGTGAACATTGAATAAAATTCCTGTAACATATGAGGTACGTCAAGCAGAAATCTCATTCGTCATTCGAGTCGAATCGTTTTTTAATAATAACAAAATTTGATTTCGTCCTTTTAAAAAGCAAAGCAAAAATCAATTGTGCGTGATATTTTAAACCAAACTTGGGTTGATTAACTGATATTAGATATCTAGATATGATTATACTTTATAACTTATGTAATATGTGATTTTTTTCGGAAGAAGTTATCCGAACTGAAGCAATATTTTGTTTGGATATTGAATGATAAAAAATTTAAAGCTTGGAAGTCGATGATTATTTACATATGTGGAAATAAAGCAGCTCGTGGATACAATATATGGAGTGGATTTATGGAGGGCACTAATTAAGATGTAAACAAATTTCTCTGTTACTGTTGAATAATAATACTATTGCTTTCGTGTTTCTGTTTTGTTGTCCTCCTTGCTGTTCAACTTTGTACTTGTTTTGGCTTTCGAACTTTTGTATCTGGGCGTCACTAGTAAGTCTTGTGATGACGAGGCGCACTTCTGGCGTATTAGATTTTAAACCTGCATGGTACCTTTTTGTCAGCTTTTATTCCTGTGTTTCTTTGTCCAATATGTTCTGCTATGTAACATTGCCATTTCTTTAATAAATGTCCTGTACCAAGTCAGGAATATTGCCATTGTTGTAATATAGTTCGTTTCTGTGTGTGTTACATTTTAACGTTGTGCTTCTTTTGTGTCGTTTGTTTCCTCTTATATTTGAGTGTGAACTCACATAATTATTAGACGTGTCACGGAACGTTTCTATCCCAAATTCATGTATGTAGTTTTTATGTTATGTTTGTTATTCTCATCGGATTTTGTAAAATGCTTAGTTCGTTTCTGTGTGTATTACATTTTAATTTTGTGTCGTTGTTCTCCTCTTATATTTCATGCGTTTCCCTCAGTTTTAGTATGTAACCCGGATTTGTTGTTTTTTTTCTATCGATTTATGAGTTTTGAACAGGGGTATACTACGGTTTCCTTTATTTGTTGTTGCAGATAATACATGTTTCTGAAATGTAACTAAAATAACACGTTTCAATCAGGACATGTTAAGCTTTTAAAATGACCTTGGTATTTTTAATAGTTTTTTAAGTGAATAGATAATCAATGTTTGAAGTTGTAAAAATCAAGAGAGAAATAAAATGAATCGGCTAATATCTCAAAAACATGGACAAGCGTACGTATACGAGCCTTGAATTTTATTCATTGCCTTTATACATTTCATTACATATTAATCTATAGGAATCTTGTAAAAAAAATGTTATTTTGAAACAAAGTAGCTTACGTCCTTACGCTTTGTATTACACAAATATGTGAATGCATACTAGATCATATATCTTCAAATATTTTATAACACAATATCTTAAACATTACCTCACAATAGTTCTGTAACAATATACATTGTTAACATGATATTTTCTTTAATAATGAAATCTATATATCCGTGTTATTTAAACTTTTTTTATTTATGACATTTTTACAATGTAATGAATGCTAATTCGGTTACAACACAACTGTTAATTACTTTGAAATGAAGATATAATACGCAATATAAAAATTAAGTACGTAGGTTTTAAACTCTCAAGGCCATTGTTATCTGGCGTGTTCAAATTGGAGAAAAGGGGAACGCGTTTATGAAATGATGTTACATAAAATTAATTATATAAATAGTAAATGTAATGGTTTAATATCAAATGTCGTTAGATTAAAACAATACCAAAGTATGATCAAATCCTACCTATAATATGACCAATGGACAAATATATAGTACTGTAGATTAAAATGACAAATATCCTCTACTGCATAATTTCTTTTAGTAATAAATAAAGAGGGACCCGTTTTTATCATGGTTGCTTCTCAGTGATTTTACATAGACCAAATTTGGACATGCTATTTCAGGACTTTTCATATATCTTAATCAGTAGTAGTATATGTTTGCCTAGTTCCACTCAGTTGAATCAATATAAGGACACTATTACCGTCATATACGTTACAAGTTAGGTTAGCTATACTATCAGGTTAGCTATACGATCAGGTTAAACCTTCATTGTCGTCGGAAAATGATTAAAAAAAAAGAAAGAGGACATACATGTATGTTTCCGTTTTTCCCGTTAGTCTAAAGGTTGATTTTGGCTGTTGTTATGGACTAACCAAATTCCAAAAAACATTGTCGTCAACATAATGGAATTTGTCTGCGACTGTAACACAGGTGACAAGTTTAACTAGCTATCATACTTGGTTTAATCCATCATATTTTACATACGAATATGTCTCTTCAAAGTTATAAATATGACAGTTGTTATCTTTTCGTTTAACGTGTTTAACGTGTTTGGACTTTGATTTTGTCGCTATAACACTTGGTTGAATCCACTATATTCTACATACGAATATGTCTCTTCAAAGTCATAAATATGACAGTTCTTATCTTTTCGTTTAACGTGTTTAACGTGTTTGGACTTTGATTTTGTCGCTTTCTGTTCCTTTTTATAAGTGGTTGATGTGACACATATTAGGTTAAAGCAGCTTACAATAAGTAAACATACATAAAGATATACAACATACTTCCTTACATATAAACCAAATTTTACTCGATCTCACAAAAAAGAAATATAGTTTATATAAAATACGATAAAGACACTTTCAAAAAAGAATTTTGTAGGTAATACATTGACTAAATCACAGATAAAAAGTGTTCATGGTTTAATTTTTAAATTGTTATTTGGATGGAGAGTTGTCTCATTGGCACTCACACCACATCTTCCTATATCTATTTGAACATATGTTCAATCGCGTTTTGCTGTATACGATTTGAAATAGATCTATTTATTTTGTCTCATTGGAATAAAAGGCAAACATTCTAAAGTATCATTAGAAAACACATATGTGATTAAAAAAATCGTGGTTAATGAATGATATAACGAAAAAACGTAAAAGATATCTACATTACTTAAGTCAAAACAAAAGCTGCCCAAACCAATTCAAAGTAAAACCAATTTATTCTGAACATATGTAATAAATATTCCAGATAAATGAATGAAAGTGTTTTGTGTGAATATGTAGATCCACATGCATTTAATGAACTGACATGTTGTATAATGTGATTTATTTTTTAAATATAAGTGTGTAATAATTTTTAAATGAGCGTCATTAAAATTTCCGATTAGTTCCGTATGACTTTATTATAATTGATTTAAGTTTAAAAATATATATGTTTCCAAACAAAATATATATATATATAAATATAGTTCTTAGAATAATATGAGGAAGGCGCTACCTTAAATGCCAGCTTTATACTAAGACAATGTCCTCTATATAGATTGGTTGTTGGTTGTTTAACGTCTAGTGGCAAATATTTCATGCATGTTCAGAACGAATGTCCTAGGCTACATTAACGATGGGGGATAGGACCTTTATCGGGACTCCGGGATCGGGTGTTTTTAGGTCGGGATTTCGGGATTGACCCTTTCGAGATCCGGGAATTCTTTATTCGAATTTCGCCGGGACATCGGGATTTCGTGTTTTTAAGTCCGGGATTTCGGGATTTCGTTTTTTAAGCCCGGGATTTCGGGATCAGGACCCCTCCTACACCCCCTCCCTAATTAACGTATTGTTTATGTCTAGAATTTAATTATAAGTTCAGATGGATAATGTTTAGGGAACAAACATTGAACTGGAAAAGGCAGAAGGTTATAGTATTTTTCCTGAAAAAAATATTCTGATTTCCAAATTGATGAATAAAAAATCTGGCTTTCCTTTTCCTTAGGAGTCCCAACATTACTGTTGAAAAATGGAGGGTCCCACAATATACATGTGTTTGAATACATTTTGTAATTGATATATTAAATAATATTCTATTGTATTGATTGTTTATATATTATAGGCTTAAATATGTCTGTTATATTAAAACTGTTTATATGGTTTTGGATTGTATATAGGTTGTGGGACCCTAAAGTAAACGAAAGCATTATAGCACTCTTTTACTTTAGGGGTCCCAATCAAATAATCTTTATATGGTTTTTGGCTTGTATATAGGTTGTGCGACCCCTTATAATAAGTAAATCAAAGCATTATAGCACTCTTTTACTTTAGGGGTCCCAATCAAATAATCTTTATATGGTTTTTGGCTTGTGTATAGGTTGTGAGTCCCCTAAAGTAAATGAAAGCATTATAGCACTCTTTGACTTTAGGGTCCAAATAAAATAATCTTTATATGGTTTTTGGCTTGTATATAGGTTGTGGGACCCCTAAAGTAAATGAAAGCATTATAGCACTCTTTTACTTTAAGGGTCCAAGTCAAATAATCTTTATATGGTTTTTGGCTTGTATATAGGTTGTGGGACCCATAAAGTAAATGAAAGCATTATAGCACTCTTTTACTCTAGGGTCCAAATCAAGTAATCTTTATATGGTTGTTGGCTTGTGTATAGGTTGTGGGACCACTAAAGTAAATGAAAGCATTATAGCACTCTTTTACTTTAAGGGTCCAAATGTATGACAAAAAATAAAAAAAGTGAATGTTAGGTCATTTTACTAAAAGCAAATGCATTTTAAAACACCAAAAAAGATTGGAAAATTAATTAAAAAATTAATACACTTAAAACAGGTATATAGGGAACTATTTTTTTTTTATATAATAACATACCACAAACTTTTATGGACTGGGACCCCTAAAGTAAAATCCAAAAATGTTGGGACCCCTATAGTAAAAGAAGGCCAAAAGTCTGTCAGGCATAGGACAAAAAAAATATTTTGAATCCAGATCTTCACCAAAAATAATTTTATCTTTCAGATATGCAAAATAAATTTAACTTTTATATATCTAAAAACAGAAAAACTTCCCAAACCGCACATGTCAGTCTGTACAGTAACACAGTAGTTTTTTTTAGGTGATAATAAGGCCGTATTTGCCAATTTTTTGTGATAAACCATAAAACTAGTGTTACATTTTGACTAAATAATTTTTATTGATAGTACTGAAGGGCTTTGTTAAAAAAAATCTGACTCGAATGCAAAAACATTTGTATTTCAGATCATGTTCAGTTTGGGAGTTCTACATCAATTTCATGTACTAATTCAGAGTCAGTTTTATGTGATTTTTGCATATATTTTTTGTTACATGTACATGATGTAGCTTTCTTTTCAAGTTTTTATATGTGCAAAATAAAATTGAGAATGGAAATGGGAAATACAAGCATGTCAAAAATTTTCTTTCGAGTAAGAAGATGCACTCAATAGGGTGTTTTAAATATTTTATCTGTAATTTGTGTATTTTCCTATGATAATGTCAATGTCAGTATCATGATAAAGAAAATATATTTGGTAAGTATATATTCCCAATTGACATGCGCCAGTGCGCTGTAAAAGGATCTTCTTTCCCTTAAATTCCAAACATTGCACCTGATTTTTTTTCCCTCACAGAAACATGAATTATTTGGTAAATAAAATACTTATCATTGTTTGAAACTTTCAGTATTTAAATTTAGTTTAGCCTTTTTAAATGTTTCACTGATTACATTTAATGAAATTGCATTATCTGCAGAATTATTGATAACTTTCCTCACAATATATTCACAAGGACATAGAACTAATATATTGTCCATGCTATTCTGATCTGAGTTTTTATTCATACATGCATGTATACTGGCATGGCTGGTGCTGTTTCAAGTTGTCTTCTTTTTCTGTTTCTCAAGAAGTATTTGTTTAACCTGCTCAGTCACTATAAAGTGTTACAATTCTTATTTAGACGCAACACATAAATAGTGACCAAAAAAGTACTGCTTTCACATGAGATAAAATTTAAACTTTTTGCAGTTCTATTGTCCCATTAAACAAATACAACAGATATTGTGTAACGGGGTATTTTCTGGTCTAATACAACAAAACTATTCTAGGGTTCTGTTCTTTTAATACACAATATTTAAGACCCTACAACATATAATAACAAATAATAAATATTCACATGACAAGACAGTACAATAACATATGGACAAAGGGGAATAACTACAATTCATATTTATTCCTTTAGATATCTATATACTGAAATAAGTCCTAAAAGCACTCAAATCTAACTCTTTGGTTAACTTTCCAATACATAAATTATTCATATGTATCTCATAATAATTAATAATTATATACATCCCAAATCTATTAATGAGTTGTTCATTCAATAAATATATTTGTATATAAAGTATACAAATTCTGACCAACATAAAGATATTACATAAACTACACTTCACATAAACAGACAATTACTTGAATAAAACATTTTACTCTTTCATACTCCAAATATTCCTCCATTCAATACATACAATCAATCCTTTCACAAAGTATTAAAATGACATACTATAAGTTTGTTAATTAACTGACCTGGATATAAGAATATTGAAAATCCAAGAAGTATAATACAAATATCATCAATGTCAGAATTGAATATATCAAGCAGGTAATTTTCACTGCATTCCAATATGTCTGCAGTCTCAATCTACCAGAAACAATGAAAACATATACATGTAGTGTTTGGCCTAAAGATTGACCAATCAAAAGGTTAGAATTTTCCCTCCAAAATGATATGAAAGAAAAGAGGTTCACCAAAGGGAAAAGAGAATGATACTAGAACAATAGTGCTAGAAATAGAAACAATGAATAACCAAACTATCAAACACTCCAATAAAATTAATATCATCAATATCATATTTGATATATCAATCAAATATGACTCTGCCACAATTGTTCTCTGTATATTTTATAGTCACTCAGACCTTTAAATTTCTTCTAAGAGAAATCTATCACTCATCAATTAATCTACCAGAGTAAAAGGTGATAATAAGATAATTTCACATGGTGAAACAAAACTTGTAAGATTTTTGCAGGTATTTTTTGTTGAATAGGTGCAATTTGGTTACTAAGTACAATTTTGGTACTTTGATGTTATATCATAAGTATGTATATTGCTAAATAGGTTGACATATGAACCTGATAGTGATATAGTGATAAAGTACTTGGTAGAGTGAAAATGTTTTGAACAGGGATAAACTGATGCATAAAATATGCAGGCAACTGCTGCAGCTTGAATTTTAAAGGATGTAGCCCACATTCTTTCAAGTAACATGCCCTGTATATATACCCATCATGGTTTATTCTCATGGGTTATCATAATAACTCCATCTTCCCATAAAATCCAATTTTGGACAATATAATTGGAGCATACAATATATACAGTAATCACAGTGTTCTCCCCAGAAATTGCATTTAGCATCATGGTTAACAGGGAAATTAGAAATACCATCTTGCTTCTAAAAATTATAGCATCACATCCATAACATACATGTAATCTATAAGAAAATCACTTTAGATAGCATCAAATTCAAAAATATAGCATCACATTACCCTGAAGCTAAAAGGTCCTGGGGAGAACACTGAGTCAGTTCTAAATGTACTACTCAGACTCAAGTCTCCTTTTATGATTTAACTTGGAGAGAAACTAAACAGTTTCCATTTCCTGGGACTGTATAAGGTGTGACATAATCAATGAATGGAAATTTGAAAAGATGTCTTGAGAGTTTGCCATTTAGGAAGTACAGAATTAAAAGATTGTGAATTATTTGAATGTTTTAACTTTTGTTAAGTTTTGAATGAGTCTGTGGCCTACCATAGGATCCAGAGGGAGACCCTTTTCTTGAGAAAAAAAAATGATGATTATATAGGGAATAACTGAAGCATGACTGGAGCGCCCCGTTAGCCCCCCCCCCCCCCCCTCCTTTTTATGAAAAATGCTAGATTCGCCATTGACTACATGAATAACCGTGATTACATTCTCACCTGTATAATTGTCACTGTTCCTTGGTTTGGGGAATAATGATATGTGGCAGATGAACATAAGGAGTCATGGTCAACCAGTGCACCGGAGTTTACCCCGCATGCCCGGCATGGCCAATTTGTAAAAAGAAATGCGAAATGTATTGCTTGCAGAGTTTTTTTTTGTGTTTCCATGGCTGGGCGGTACTTTTACGCTAAATTTGTTTTCGTTAACTATGATTTTGTGACTTTTGAATGAAGTACCTGTGATTATTTAGGACATTTGTTTTGACCTCACTCATAATGGAATGTTGAAGCAGACGAAACATGGCGTCAGATGTTGTTGTTATAACTTCGGTAATTTCCGTGGTACAATAAAATTTAAATAAGCTACACAAGTAGCCAAAATTTCTGAATTCTTGTTTTTGCAAACAAATAAAAATTTATGTCGTATTTAACATCGAAATTATTCCGATCTGTCCCGTTTTTTCAAGATCGCGTTAAAACGAGAATTTTGGCAGCCATTAAAAAAAAATAATCGTACGAGATTTAACGAGAGTGACGAAACTTTTCAGATGGGTCGTCTAGCAAGAGTTATCGTTCTTTGTCCCAAAACGATGCTTCTACCATAAGTGCCAGCCTAGCTGGCATAATAGGTATTGTCTTGGCAAATATTTAAAAGTATGTTGATCATGTTGATTGTCGGATATATATTTTCCAGATAAAATATAAATAGATTTCAGAGAACCATTCCTATTGTCTAGGACAAAATATTTAAATGTATGTTGATAATCGGATATCATCGCACAAAAGAATTCTTAATTGGACATACGTATTAACTTCAGTTACTTTAATTGAAAGTATTTACATGGTTTGCTGGTAATATTACATGTATTAACGACTCGCCATTATACTTTTGTTAAAGATATGCTTAACCTAAAACATAAATACACTACGTGCAAACGGATATAAACCCGATAAATATACACTGTAGAAAAATATTAAATTCATATTTACCAGCTTTAAAAACAAAATAGTAAGATAAGAAGTTCGACAATCGTTTCCCCTGTTTCGTAGCGAGTACAAAATATATTTGATTCACTACAGTGTACACATATTGATTTTTATCTTATAATTTAACATTAACGCTCAATAGTTGGTTCTAACTTCTGTCTAACATTTGAATTCGTTTTTTTGAATAAAAATCATCACTTCATAAACGCTTACCTCAATGCGGAATCCCAATTTTATAGTGCGGTATACAATAATTTGAATGAAACTGATCGCTCAAAATAGAACCAGGATACCAGGATAATAAATCGTATACTATATGTCCCTCGTCTTATCTTATCTGATCTATATTTCTTGGTGATAAAAAGTGTTATGGTCTTTTCCTTTACTTTTTGTTAACCTCCGTATTTTTGAAATCGTTTTGTCTGTTTCGCTTCTTTGTTATACTTTTTTGTCCCTTTCTGTTGACTGACGGTTTATTGGTTTCACGTTGGTATCTTTTTTTTTCCTTATTAATAATTCAAAGCAACGTTTTTTTTTTTTAAAAAGCCATAAAACCATATTGAATAGTTAATGAATCTATGATGATAGTTACATGTATGACGTTCTAATGGATAAAACCCCTCTATTTTAGTAATCCATAGAAAGCAAGGGATGTATAAATATGTAGCAACGCTAGTAGCTTTATAACATAAAGTCTTTTGTTTTATAGTTTACTGGATGCATACTTGGCAAAATAGTAATATCTCTACGAGTATATTTAAACAATCGAAACACTCTACTCCACATCAACTTAAATTGTTTCAATCTAATTGCTTAAGCCTTATACAATAAACAAAAAGAAGATTTAGAAACAAGCATATTGTATTTCCTTTCTGATCTTTGTTCAATAACCTAGCTTAAAAATGTAACATGCGTTTGTTGTCCTTTTGTCCAACTATAGTAATAAGTTATATAATAACAAACACAGAAAAATCAAATTTCTATTTTTAGAAACACGAAGTTTGTTATTTACTTCCTGTTCTCTGTGGATCAATCAATTTAAAGAATTGAACGTGGGTTTGTTGTCCTTTTGTTCGATAAGTAAAATTGATAAAAAAAAAAAAATACTCAATTAGACTTGTATTTTGTATAATTATGAATGCTTAGTTTTCTATATGTATGTTAGTAGAATGCTCGGGTTCTATCCACTAAAGAATTACAAAATCTTCACTTATAAATCAGCCACCAGAGGACTTTGACAGTTAGATGTTGGGTTTTTAAAAAAAAATCAACTTGAATATTACTTTTCAAGTTTTAACACTATTCAAGCATATCAAGCTTAGCAATGGACTAAACAAACTTCTCACTTAATCAACATTAAACCTAATGCATCCCCTTCCAAGCTGATGAATTGAAATATTGTTGCTGATTGTTGATAAATCTCGTTTATTTTTGGGAAAAAATATGACATTAAAACTAAAAAGTGATATCATTACAATAGGATATGGAATATATTGTAATATGTCATTACTTGTACATAGCAGTAGATTATGACGAAGCTAATTTTTTTTTTACACTGAAACATATGATGATTTATATGTCATAGTTATCAGAATCATCTATATCGGATTTTTAACCAGTGTGTGTCCACTGATTTGTATTTGTCAAAGTTCTCCAGTCCGGGTAAACGTATTGTACGTAACAAAGGTGTGATATGCAATTAAAGAGCGGATCAGAGTGATACATACAGTTTACAGACCGATACATACTTCTGGAAGAGTCATCATCGGATAACATCTAGGCAAATTGTCTGAGTTCAAAAATTGAAAACGTTCAAAATTATAGATATAGGAAGATGTGGTGTGAGTGCCAATGAGACAACTCTCCATCCAAATAAGAATTTAAAAGGTAAACCATTATAGGTTAAAGTACGGCCTTCAACACGGAGTCTTGGCTCACACCGAACAACAAGCTATAAAGGGCCCCAACATTACTAGTGTAAAACCATTCAAACGGGAAAACCAACGGTCTAATCTATATAAACAAAACGAGAAACGAGAAACACGTATATATTACTTAAACAAACGACAACTACTCTACATCAGATTATAGCAACCAAACGGAAAATATACAACAACAACAAAAATGCGTGAAATTTTGCGTGCGGGATTACCAACCTTTGATCCTCATTTTTAGAAATATTCACTTATTTCATGACGCATACCAAATATTCAAACTCATTTATCAAATGCAAAAAACGAAAAACGATCAAAAGACAAAGAACCGTATACAAAATATAAGTTGTAAAACATGTCCATAATTGTCAAATAAAAAAGCAGATACATTGTACAAAATTAACACAATATTTTTTTCTGATAGAAATTCGCATGACTATTGTGTAGTTCGATTTCTGATATGCCTTTATACACTTAACGAATCTTATGATGACCCATCAGAATTTAAGCATTTCAATATGCTTTTGTCACTTCTTTCTTACATATTTGTTTTATAGTGATTTTTATAATAAGACAATGCTGACTGATGTCACCTTTTTAGACAGTTTTTAACCTTAAAAGAGGGACGAAAGATACCAGAGGGACAGTCAAACTCATAAATCGAAAATGAACTGACAACGCCATGGCTAAAATTGAAAAAGACAAACAGAAAAGAAAACTAAAGAATAAACAACAGGTACCCCACCGAAAACTAGGGGTGATCGCAGGTGCTCTGGAAGATTATTATTCCATAACGGTCAATCAACTCGTGATGTCGTTCGTAAAATTTAAGAAGAGATTATTTCAACTTCACCATTTGGAACTCTTGATTTTACAGCTTCCTTGTGAGCAACAACCCTCTATCAAAAAGATCATGATAGGAAATGTAAGCACGGGAATATCGTATCATTTGGGAGATATATACACCGTATGCAGGTGCTGTTGGAATGATGCTACTTAGAAATGGAAAGTTCACAATTGGAAAGCTGAAATCATCTCTTTCGTCGTAAAGTTTTGTTTTCGATCTACCCTCTTTGTCAATTTCTGGATGTGAGTTAAGATATGAGGCCGACTTAACTGTATCTGTTGTTTACTTTATCTGTATTTCAATGGGATAGATGCGTTCGACATAATCTCCAAATTTTGAATTATTTAGTGAAATAACATCATCTATATAGCGGAAAGTAAAGTTAACGGATATTGCTAACCTCTTATCTTTCTTCCGATAAAGTTCCTGTATGAAGTCAGTCTCACAATAATACAGAAACAAGTCGGCAAGAAGAGGGGCACACTTCGTTCCCATTGGAATGCTGATAGTCTGTTAAAAACACGTCTTCCGAACGTAACAAATTTGTTGTCAATCAAGAATCAAGCATCTTGATAAAGTAAGTTTCAGAGATTTTTTTTTTTTAATCAGAGTGATCCTTTACAAAGTAGGATCTTTGTGTTTTTATATTCTTAAGTTTTATGTCTGTTTGTTTTGATCAAACATCGTTGACAAAATAATAGAAAGTGATGCGACTGTCATACAAGTGAGTGGTTTAGCTTGTTATAAAGCACAATTTCTACACCATTTTCAACATAAGAGAATGCCTGTACCAAGTCAGGAATATAACAGTTGTTATCCTTTCGTATTTTTCTCAATTTTAGGCCATGTTTTGCTGATGTGCATGTAGAGATTTGATAACCCTTATATATAACCCATATTCTATGTTTTTTCTGTTACATTTGCTTATCTGAAAGGTTTTTTTTTTAAATCGTAAAATTTATTTAAAAAAACAGCAGTTCTAGTATGAGTATTGTATTGCAATGATTATGTTTCACAAATAAATTCATGAAATAATAACATTTCATCGACTCATTAGTTTAATATAATACAAGTTGACAAGTAAACTTCACTTTGAATATAATCGTGTCATCGTGACATTGGGATTAGTTTAATAACTGTGAAAAAGATTAAGATATTAGCAATACTAGATTCAAAAACTATCAATCTGTTATTAGAGTCGTGAAACAATTAGAGGCAGGTGTTTACAGATTCGGATAAAAACATGTACAAAAATGTATACTATGATGAATCAAAATTATAGCTGTAACAGGTACAATAATTCAGTATGTGATTCTGTATGAACCAGCGCAACTATTTAACTCAGAATGTATTGACAAAGTGACAAAAATCAAGAAATATCCTGAAAGTTTTTAGTAAAGTTGAACTAAATGTAACAACATTTTTTTTTCTTTAGATGCTTGCTTATGAAGGAAATTTAAAAAAAGCTAGATGGTAAGCTTATTATTTTCGTCTTTTATGTTTCCAACACAAGAAAGATTTCTTGTTAGAAATGTACTTCACAGAATTTGTATATCCAACATTTTTATTTTATTTATAAGCGTGATTAAAACATTCCCACAAAAAGATTAATTTTAAATATCTACGGAAATATGCACGAGCTGTACATATATATTATAATGGCACCCGCAATCTGGTTATTAAATTTTATTCTTGATGGAAACATCTTAATTGCGAAATAATTTCAAAAAACCAAATATTTTAAGATACGCCCCAACTGGATGGATCTGTATTTAGAAATTCTATAAAGGCTGTCATTGTCATTCATCGTCGTCGTTATTTTTTTCACATTTTAACCGTCTTCTAGAGAACAACTGAATGGAACTACACCAAACATGGCATGAGTATTCATTTAGAGGTGCTGACCAAGTGTTTTTACTTTGAAACCTTCAATCATCAAAGATGACCAACAAGGGGGGGGGGGGGGGGGGGGATTACTTTCACATAGGATCCTATTGGATATTCATACATATGTCTTTTTTTAGAGAACCAGTATATGTAATGAAATCAGAAAATGGCATGAATATTCATTAAGAGGTGCTGACCAAGTATTTTTACTTTGAATCCGTTGAATAATCATAGATGACGGACAGGGGGGTGCTTAGTTTAACATAGGATTATATCGGAATTATATTGGAAATTCATACAAAGTCATATAGATATAGGAAGATGTGGTGTGAGTGCCAATGAGACAACTCTCCATCCAAACAAAAATGTATATGTCTTCTTTTAGAGAACAATTGAACTGTTCCTTATTAAGTGCTGACCGAGTTTTGCTACTTTGTTGCCTATTCACTGTGCAAGATGGTCATCAGGATTTTTTCTTTTATTAAATTACGAAGTCAATATGTATGTGAAGTTAGCAGCCGGTTCGTTATTCGTTATTCGATATTCAATATCCAATCGGCTGCTAGCAGCCGGTTTGATATTCAAAATTTTGTAAAAAAAATTATAAGAAAATTAAATACTTGATAACATAAAAAGCATGATTTTCATATTTAAAAAAGACTGATAAAATACGTAGGAAATCGTTAAATGACCTTTTCAAGCTGTCGTAATTTCTCGTCGTAATTTCTCGTTGTCCTCGAATATAAACCCTTTTTCATGTTACATATTTGTCTTCGACTTCAAAGATGTACTTTTGTATATAATGTTTCTTAAGACAAAAAGAAAAACCCATAACTCTAGAAATATTTATAACTATAAATAGAAATATATATGGAAAGCAAAAAAAAACAAAAACAAATCATTCGAAAAATGTCGAAATTTTAGGACAAAGGGCACAGGGTAATGGTGAGAGCCCCCTGAACTCTCAATCTTTCTAATATTTGACAGACATTTAGTCAATAGGTAAATACAAACGTGACTAAAAGGAATTTGGGTACACTTCCTGTCTTCTATGTTAACGGAGCGCCCAAAGTGCCAGTTGGATATTCAAAATATATAGCGAAAACCTACCCGAGACCGCTTAAAGGAGGTTGAGAGCCCCCGGGTCTTTCAATGTCCATATAATTCAACCAAATCATTGACTCTGTATATATGAAGGTTGTATTAGATGGATTTACCAGAATAACTTCATCTTCCATATCTACGGAGGGCTAAGATTGTCACTTTTCAGTCGAAAAATGTCGAAATTTTAGGACAAAGGGCACAGGGTAATGGTGAGAGCCCCCTGAACTCTCAATCTTTCTAATATTTGACAGACATTTAGTCAATAGGTAGATACAAACGTGACTAAAAGGAATTTGGGTACACTTCCTGTCTTCTATGTTAACGGAGCGCCCAAAGTGCCAGTTGGATATTCAAAATATATAGCGAAAACCTACCCGAGACCGCTTAAATGAGGTTGAGAGCCCCCGGGTCTTTCAATGTCCATACAATTCAACCAAATCATTGACTCTGTATATATGAAGGTTGTATTAGATGGATTTACCAGAATAACTTCATCTTCCATATCTACGGAGGGCTAAGATTGTCACTTTTCAGTCGAAAAATGTCGAAATTTTAGGACAAAGGGCACAGGGTAATGGTGAGAGCCCCCTGAACTCTCAATCTTTCTAATATTTGACAGACATTTAGTCAATAGGTAGATACAAACGTGACTAAAAGGAATTTGGGTACACTTCCTGTCTTCTATGTTTACGGAGCGCCCAAAGTGCCAGTTGGATATTCAAAATATATAGCGAAAACCTACCCGAGACCGCTTAAATGAGGTTGAGAGCCCCCGGGTCTTTCAATGTCCATACAATTCAACCAAATCATTGACTCTGTATATATGAAGGTTGTATTAGATGGATTTACCAGAATAACTTCATCTTCCATATCTACGGAGGGCTAAGATTGTCACTTTTCAGTCGAAAAATGTCGAAATTTTAGGACAAAGGGCACAGGGTAATGGTGAGAGCCCCCTGAACTCTCAATCTTTCTAATATTTGACAGACATTTAGTCAATAGGTAGATACAAACGTGACTAAAAGGAATTTGGGTACACTTCCTGTCTTCTATGTTTACGGAGCGCCCAAAGTGCCAGTTGGATATTCAAAATATATAGCGAAAACCTACCCGAGACCGCTTAAATGAGGTTGAGAGCCCCCGGGTCTTTCAATGTCCATACAATTCAACCAAATCATTGACTCTGTATATATGAAGGTTGTATTAGATGGATTTACCAGAATAACTTCATCTTCCATATCTACGGAGGGCTAAGATTGTCACTTTTCAGTCGAAAAATGTCGAAATTTTAGGACAAAGGGCACAGGGTAATGGTGAGAGCCCCCTGAACTCTCAATCTTTCTAATATTTGACAGACATTTAGTCAATAGGTAGATACAAACGTGACTATAAGGAATTTGGGTACACTTCCTGTCTTCTATGTTAACGGAGCGCCCAAAGTGCCAGTTGGATATTCAAAATATATAGCGAAAACCTACCCGAGACCGCTTAAATGAGGTTGAGAGCCCCCGGGTCTTTTAATGTCCATACAATTCAACCAAATCATTGACTCTGTATATATGAAGGTTGTATTAGATGGATTTACCAGAATAACTTCATCTTCCATATCTACGGAGGGCTAAGAATGTCACTTTTCAGTCGAAAAATGTCGAAATTTTAGACAAAGGGCACAGGGTAATGGTGAGAGCCCCCTGAACTCTCAATCTTTCTAATATTTGACAGACATTTAGTCAATAGGTAGATACAAACGTGACTAAAAGGAATTTGGGTACACTTCCTGTCTTCTATGTTTACGGAGCGCCCAAAGTGCCAGTTGGATATTCAAAATATATAGCGAAAACCTACCCGAGACCGCTTAAATGAGGTTGAGAGCCCCCGGGTCTTTCAATGTCCATACAATTCAACCAAATCATTGACTCTGTATATATGAAGGTTGTATTAGATGGATTTACCAGAATAACTCCATCTTCCATATCTACGGAGGGCTAAGATTGTCACTTTTCAGTCGAAAAATGTCGAAATTTTAGGACAAAGGGCACAGGGTAATGGTGAGAGCCCCCTGAACTCTCAATCTTTCTAATATTTGACAGACATTTAGTCAATAGGTAGATACAAACGTGACTAAAAGGAATTTGGGTACACTTCCTGTCTTCTATGTTAACGGAGCGCCCAAAGTGCCAGTTGGATATTCAAAATATATAGCGAAAACCTACCCGAGACCGCTTAAATGAGGTTGAGAGCCCCCGGGTCTTTCAATGTCCATACAATTCAACCAAATCATTGACTCTGTATATATGAAGGTTGTATTAGATGGATTTACCAGAATAACTTCATCTTCCATATCTACGGAGGGCTAAGATTGTCACTTTTCAGTCGAAAAATGTCGAAATTTTAGGACAAAGGGCACAGGGTAATGGTGAGAGCCCCCTGAACTCTCAATCTTTCTAATATTTGACAGACATTTAGTCAATAGGTAGATACAAACGTGACTAAAAGGAATTTGGGTACACTTCCTGTCTTCTATGTTTACGGAGCGCCCAAAGTGCCAGTTGGATATTCAAAATATATAGCGAAAACCTACCCGAGACCGCTTAAATGAGGTTGAGAGCCCCCGGGTCTTTCAATGTCCATACAATTCAACCAAATCATTGAATCTGTATATATGAAGGTTGTATTAGATGGATTTACCAGAATAACTTCATCTTCCATATCTACGGAGGGCTAAGATTGTCACTTTTCAGTCGAAAAATGTCGAAATTTTAGGACAAAGGGCACAGGGTAATGGTGAGAGCCCCCTGAACTCTCAATCTTTCTAATATTTGACAGACATTTAGTCAATAGGTAGATACAAACGTGACTAAAAGGAATTCGGGTACACTTCCTGTCTTCTATGTTAACGGAGCGCCCAAAGTGCCAGTTGGATATTCAAAATATATAGCGAAAACCTACCCGAGACCGCTTAAATGAGGTTGAGAGCCCCCGGGTCTTTCAAAGTCCATACAATTCAACCAAATCATTGACTCTGTATATATGAAGGTTGTATTAGATGGATTTACCAGAATAACTTCATCTTCCATATCTACGGAGGGCTAAGATTGTCACTTTTCAGTCGAAAAATGTCGAAATTTTAGGACAAAGGGCACAGGGTAATGGTGAGAGCCCCCTGAACTCTCAATCTTTCTAATATTTGACAGACATTTAGTCAATAGGTAGATACAAACGTGACTAAAAGGAATTTGGGTACACTTCCTGTCTTCTATGTTTACGGAGCGCCCAAAGTGCCAGTTGGATATTCAAAATAGATAGCGAAAAGCTACCTGAGACCGCTTAAATGAGGCTGAGACCCCCCTAGTCTTTCAATGTCCACAAAATTTTAGTTAATCATAGACTCTGTATATATAAAGGTTGTATCAGAAGGATTACCCAGAATAATGTCATATTCGATATCTATGGAGGGCTTGTATTGTCACTTTTCAGCTAAAAAATATCAAAATTTTAGGACAAAGGGCACAGGGGAATGGTGACAGCCCCCTAATTGCTTAATCTTTCTAATATTATGCAGACATTTAGTCAATAGGTAGATACACACGTGACTAAAAGGAATTTGGGTAGACTTCCGGTCTTTAATGTTTACGGAGCGCCCAAAGTGCCAGTTGGATATTCAAAATAGATAGTGAAAAGCTACCTGAGACCGCTCAAATGAGGGTGAGACCCCATGGTCTTTCAATGTCCACAAAATTTAAATAAATCATAGACTCTGTATATATAAAGGTTGTATCAGAAGGATTGCCCAGAATAATGTCATATTCGATATCTATGGAGGGCTTGTATTGTCACTTTTCAGCTAAAAATTATCAAAATTTTAGGACAAAGGGCACAGGGGAATGGTGAGAGCCCCCTAATTGCTTAATCTTTCTAATATTATGCAGACATTTAGTCAATAGGTAGATACACACGTGACTAAAAGGAATTTGGGTAGACTTCCGGTCTTTAATGTTTACGGAGCGCCCAAAGTGCCAGTTGGATATTCAAAATATTTAGTGAAAAGCTACCTGAGACCGCTTAAATGAGGGTGAGTTTCCCCTGGTCTTTCAATGTCAACAAAATTTAAGTAAATCATAGACTCTGTATATATAAAGGTTGTATCAGAAGGATTGCCCAGAATAATGTCATATTCGATATCTATGGAGGGCTTGTATTGTCACTTTTCAGCTAAAAATTATCAAAATTTTAGGACAAAGGGCACAGGGCAATGGTGAGAGCCCCCTAATTGCTCAATCTTTCTAATATTATGCAGACATTTAGTCAATAGGTAGATACACACATTACTAAAAGGAACTTGGGTAGACTTCCTGTTTTTTTATGTTTACGGAGCGCCCAAAGTGCCAGTTGGATATTCAAAATATTTAGTGAAAAGCTACCTGAGACCGCTTAAATGAGGGTGAGTTTCCCCTGGTCTTTCAATTTTCATTAAATTCAACCAATCATAGATTTTATATAAATAAAGATTGTATCAAAAGTGGAATGTTCTTGAACGGACTGTTTGCTGCAGATCAGATCAGACCAGAACGATAGGCCTAGTCGAATCGATGACCTAGTTTAAAATACAAACAGTCACTATAGGTTGAAGGGAAAATATACAGACCTTTATCACACACCTTCAAACAGCTCACACAACCACCCCTTTTTATGTAAAATCCAGATCCAAATGCATTGTTGATCGCTATTTCACACAGACAACTTAGGGCTCCAACACCTCATGCTGACATGAATTGTGTTCGCCAACATAGGAAAGGCTCGCATTGCCCTTTCCGCTAGCAGGGATAGGAATCCACTTTCTTTTTGAATGTTTTTCTTCAATTGGTTAGTTCTTGTTTCCACTATAACCATTTTGTAGAAGCTTGGTGATCTTTTCAATCTGTCGCGGGGTAAGCAACATCTTGTGTTCACCATGCTGGTTTGTGTCGGATAAACGAATGGTGACCGGGAAACCTTCTTTGTCTGCCCTCTGTAATATTTAGATTGACCTTTTATAAAGTTCAAACCGTATTTCGATAGACTATCTATTCATGCCTCGCGAAGATGGACGCGGATGGTGAGATGTTCTCTGCGGAGATTGTGGAGGATCGCCGTCTGGATTGGTGAGGTATTTCTGCATGCGATTGATGGTTATCAAGATCACGGGTAAGTACACCATATTTTTGGGGGGTTTGAATGATCTTTTCCCCGGGATCGATTGCGGGGGGGGGGGGAAGCTTCAGATAGTGGACTGTTGGAAGCCGTGTATGTAGCTGCTATTGATGATGCCACTGTTCACCAGGATGCTGTTGATGCTTCTGATGCTAACAATGTATTCACCCTCTTTGTAACATTTGTTGCCCGATCAAATGTGTAGAGCTGTCGCTTAAATCCCAATGTGGTGTTCGATTCCTTAAATTGTAGTTGGGGGAGGGGGTTGAACCGAGTAAAAATGCGACTGCCGTTTCTAGAGACAAGGATGGAAAACCCTTGTTTTTGGTCTGTGTTGTGGACGATTTGCTGCAACAGTGTGGTGTCCATTTATTTATTAAAACACGACGTTCAACTACTGACCGACCGATTCGAACTGGAGGCCTAGGACTCCTACGGAGATTGGAAGTGTAAATGCTTCGGTGTTGGCGGGATCATAACGCTCGAATTCCGCTCGAATCTGGATGTCCGCTCGGACTGATGACTTACATCGATGACCAACAGCGGCTATATGTCAATGAAATCAGAGGGGTTGACATCACCGTTACTAAGGAGGGTGTCAATGTTGTAGAATTTCTTTCTGAAGTCTACATCCTCCTTGAACACTATGGCAACATTGTTTTGTGAAGAAAAAAAACGGCATTTAAGTTGACGGCTGAGTAGCGTTCAGCTTTGAAGGTGACATGGATATTTTGCAATCGACAGCGATTGAACACGGAAGCATTATGGGTTTTGTCATAATCTCTGTCGGTTTGAAAGGCAACGATAATATATCTTGGCTTTTCGCGACCACTATTGGCAGCTAGGCGGCAGTTAAACTGTGTGGCTGGGGAACGACTATGAAATCACACTGTCTCATGCGAAATCCACAGAGGATCGTGGATTTTTTCTGGATGGTTTTGTACAGTTGCATCTTGTTTTCGTCTGCAGGAGTGACGCTCCAGAGTTGGTAAGTTGGGCGCCGGCTTAAGATTCGAATTCGTGAACCTAGTATTAATATTTTTGAAGACTTTCATCGAAGGTCAACCCTTCTGTGATTGTAAGGATGTCAGACATTATGTATTTATTTATAGCATTGGAGGAAGTTGGGATGGTACCGATGCCACGACCAGAGATGAAATTGTTTTAATAACTGGGTTTGGTTGTTGGGCTTTTTGCGTTTAACACTGAGCTGTTGATTGGGCTTGCTGTGTTGGTCAATGGTTTTCGAGTGTGGGTCACTTTGTCAACGACATGGTTGACGACTACCACCTACTACTCATATCATGGCTGCATTGGTGGCAGTGCTCATAGGCCTACTTTTCAATGTCTTGGCAGTAGAGGAGGTGAACATGCGACCAGCGATACTGGCGATAGTGTCAAAAAAATTTCTACCACCATATGCATACTTTCAAACAAAACCTTTCTTAATTGAGGATATTACGATGAAGTTGCTTATATTCCTTGATGCTGATGTGTTCACCTTTTTTTATGTCATCGATGATCGCCATAATCGCGTTGCGCACACCATTGTTTCCAGCACGGTATGCAGTGTTGCACAGATCCAAGCAATAAAGGAGCTGGTCAAAGTCGGAGGGTAGAAACACGGTTTGAAGTCCGCTACAGTGCTTATCTTGCTTTAGATGTGAGACACAATCTTCATCCACTTAGATCTTTATCGCCTTAGGGTTCTCGAGAGGGTTAATTGCCTTGATACATGGCACCGGAACTGTTCAGGATCTCTGCATAGTCGACAAGGTCTTAAAAACTTCGGACACGAAAGATTCTGATTTCTTTTTCACCATGAGTTCCCAGAGGTTAAGGGTTCCTTTGTACCTCACACCATCCACGAAAATATCATCGCAGTCTGAAGTAACTGGTTAGCTTCCGATGAAGAGATCGAGATCCAAAGGTGTGGTCGGCGAAGGATCGTTACTGATCTGCAAATACTGCTGTGCTAGAAGTCCGAGGATGGTGTCTATAGGTGGTGCAATGGGTAGTGGGTAGTCAAACTTGGGCGGTGGAGGCTGGAGGGCTGTCACTGCTGCAGGAAGTTAAACGATCGTTATGGTGGTCGGTGAAGCTGCCTCTCGCTGAGCCTCAACCACTAGCACCTTGGAAAGGTCAGGGTTGAGTCCAATCTTCTCGAGGCGATGCTGCATGTTACTGGCTTGAATCTTCCGCTTGATCTCTTGCAACTCCCTGGCGAGCGCCTCACACTGTTTAGGGTCTGTAATCTTTATAAACGTTCATTTATTTAAAGCGTTGACGTGAACCTTCCTAAGTGAAGGTTTGAATACCTGTAAGCGTTTGTTTGAACGCCCCTAAGCGTTGGTTTGAACAGTTGTACCTTTTTCTGAAACCAAGGCATATATCTATCGAAAGGTTAAAAAAAACACACATGCATTTTTGCTCGTTTTTCCATAATTTGAATTGAAAAGGTCGAGCTATAAATATTTGTTGATAAACACTACAATAATTTATGGACCTATGGGTGGTACGGATAGAAAAATACGGACTGTCAAACAGATACATACCATATAAAACATGCTAAAACAATCTAAATGTTCATATAACCCCACTAAGGAGGCTATATTATTCTTCAATTATCTAAAAATCTATTTCATTGTACAAAAACTTTCATATTTAAAAAATTCACCATGACCATAATGCGATACTAAACTTCTATTAAACTGTGTATTGCTACAGAACCTTATCATTTTTGATTTCAACCTTATCGGTAAATCAAAGCACTCAAAGTCCGCGTACACTACGAAAGGGACTCTCATCGGGTGGGTGTTGCTGACAAAAGTCAGCTGGTATGTCTCTTTTTTGGGCAGCTCTGATCTTGGCTGCCTTGTGGTTGACGCAACACTCTTTGTTGGTTTCCAGAACTTCCTTGCTATAAACGTGGTTCAAGCACATGTAGCCTTGGATCAGCAGTAAGTTGAGTTCTCTCTCCCGCTGTTCACCAATGTTTGAAATGTGCAGCGGGTATACTTCACTATAATCTATTCTAAATACATTAACCGCCAGGGTGGAATTGGACTTCTCAAATTAATTAATATTCTTAAGGCTTACCAGATTGAGCTCTGTGTAACCCTGTCCGTTTGTTTTGGGTCTACCTGCAAGGCCGAAAGAATGGCCCACTTGAAACAATTCTCGTCGTTATTTTTCACATTGATTACAGCCTTCTTATATTTGATCCATGCCGGCTAATCAATGTACTGTGACCTACCCAGCGATCGTTGGTAATATTGACTTGAAATTCTACAATTGCTTTCGATGTCCAGGTCCACTGTGCAATCTTCTCTCCGATCTTTTCATCCATCTTCTCAAGGGTTTCAAGCAAGTCCGTGGTTGAGTGGAAAATCTGGTTTCCCGAGTGAAAGTATCCCACGTTCTCATCATCCATCTTACCTGTTGGGTTAATCTTCACAGTGCAGCATCACATTGACTTGTTATCCTTTCAATGCCCAATCGTCTATAAGTTTCACACTTGACATCTGAAAGACCTCAAGGAAGGTCTGCACATCCATGTCAATAATATTGGTCATCTTTCAGGTAGTAAATACATCTTTAAAGGCTTTCTTCAGTGGATGAACCTCAATTTTATCCCCAATGATTTCCTATCTTCTCTGATCTGTTCCTGTAACTTATCCAGTAGTTGATCTTTCGACATCCTGCTAACCTCTATCAACTCATGCTGTTTGGCCTGGGTGATAATATCATTCCTAGTATAGGGTTGGAACAACGCTAAAAAAATGTTGGTCTACGTTCCGATCAACTAATCCAACTGATCCTTCCTCATCCGGGAGTACCATCGGCGATGGTTCATTTTGGCAATACCACTCAGGGCTTTGACGTTTTCAACAACTAATTTCAGCTATTAATAGCTATTGGATCGATGTCTTAATCTTTATAACAATCCAAAATAAAATCAATTTGTTTCACCCAAAACCAATATCCACGATTAAATGGTTTTTAGACCCAGCTTTTGATCTTTCGATCCTATCGTCCATATCAAAATATATAAAATTCGTGGAAATCATACCCGGTGCGCCTGTTTTTTTCATCCCATAGCTCACAATTTGCCGAGCTCAATCGGTCTCTCTCTTTGTCAAGACGGTGGTCAGCTGCTTGTTTAATCTCTCACAACCCCAAATGGGGATATGGTTGCCCCTTTCCAACATAAGGTTATAATTTCTGCCTACCTATAAACTAAATGTATGCTTAGTAATACAAAGATTGAGAGTTTAGAGGGCTATCATCATTGCCCTGTGCCCTTTGTCCTAAAATTCTGATATTTTTTAGCTAAAGTGACAATACAAGCCCTCCATAGATATCGAATATGACATTATTCTGGGTAATCCTTCTGATACAACCTTTATATATACAGAGTCTATGATTAACTAAAATTTTGGGGACATTGAAAGACCAGGGGGGACTCACCCTCATTTAAGCGGTCTCAGGTAGCTTTTCGCTATTTATTTTTAATATCCAACTGGCACTTTGGGCGCTCCGTAAACATAGAAGACAGGAAGTGTACCCAAAGTCCTTTTAGTCACGTTTGTATCTACCTATTGACTAAATGTCTGTTAAATATTAGAAAGATTGAGAGATCAGGGGGCTCTCACTTTCACCCTGTGCCCTTGTCCTAAAATTTGGACATTTTTTGACTCAAAAGTGACAATCTTAGCCCTCCGTAGATAATGAAGATGAAGTTTTTCTGGAAACTCCATCTAATACAATCTTTATATATACAGAATCAATGATTTGATTGAATTTTATGGACATTGAAAGACCAGGGGGTCTCAACCTCATTTAAGCGGTCTCGGTAGGTTTTCGCTATATATTTTGAATATCCAACTGGCACTTTGGGCGCTCCGTAAACATAGAAGATGGGAAGTGTACCCAAAGTCCTTTTAGTCACGTTTGTATCTACCTATTGACTAAATGTCTGTTAAATATTAGAAAGATTGAGAGATCAGGGGGCTCTCACTTTCACCCTGTGCCCTTTGTCCTAAAATTTGGACATTTTTTTACTCAAAAGTGACATTTTAGCCCTCCGTAGATATTGAAGATGACGTTTTTCTGGAAACTCCATCTAATATAATCTTTATATATACAGAGTCAATGATTTGGTTGAATTTTATGGACATTGAAAGACCAGGGGGGTCTCAACCTCATTTAAGCGGTCTCGGGTAGGTTTTCGCTATATATTTTGAATATCCAACTGGCACTTTGGGCGCTCCGTAAACATAGAAGACAGGAAGTGTACCCAAAGTCCTTTTAGTCACGTTTGTATCTACCAATTGACTAAATGTCTATTAAATATTAGAAAGATTGAGAGATCAGGGGGCTCTCACCATCACCATGTGCCCTTTGTCCTAAAATTGGACATTTTTTTACTCAAAAGTGACAATCTTAGCCCTCCGTAGATATTGAAGATGACGTTTTTCTGTAAACTCCATCTAATACAATCTTTATATATACAGAGTCAATGATTTGATTGAATTTTATGGACATTGAAAGACCAGGGGGGTCTCAACCTCATTTATGCGGTCTCGGGTAGGTTTTCGCTATATATTTTGAATATCCAACTGGCACTTTGGGCGCTCCGTAAACATAGAAGACAGGAAGTGTACCCAAAGTCCTTTTAGTCACGTTTGTATCTACCTATTGACTAAATGTCTGTTAAATATTAGAAAGATTGAGAGATCAGGGGGCTCTCACCATCACCCTGTGCCCTTTGTCCTAAAATTTGGACATTTTTTGACTCAAAAGTGACAATCTTAGCCCTCCGTAGATATTGAAGATGACGTTTTTCTGGAAACTCCATCTAATACAATCTTTATATATACAGAGTCAATGATTTGGTTGAATTTTATGGACATTGAAAGACCAGGGGGGTCTCAACCTCATTTAAGCGGTCTCGGGTAGGTTTTCGCTATATATTTTGAATATCCAACTGGCACTTTGGGCGCTCCGTAAACATAGAAGACGGGAAGTGTACCCAAAGTCCTTTTAGTCACGTTTGTATCTACCTATTGACTAAATGTCTGTTAAATATTAGAAAGATTGAGAGATCAGGGGGCTCTCACTTTCACCCTGTGCCCTTTGTCCTAAAATTTGGACAT
The DNA here is from genome assembly GCF_036588685.1 of Mytilus trossulus. NCBI lineage: Eukaryota > Metazoa > Mollusca > Bivalvia > Mytilida > Mytilidae > Mytilus > Mytilus trossulus. Next base: position 4,959,012 of record NC_086383.1, on the reverse strand, counting down.
TTTTTTACTCAAAAGTGACAATCTTAGCCCTCCGTAGATATTGAAGATAACGTTTTTCTGGAAACTCCATCTAATACAATCTTTATATATACAGAGTCAATGATTTGGTTGAATTTTATGGACATTGAAAGACCAGGGTGTCTCAACCTCATTTAAGCGGTCTCGGGTAGGTTTTCGCTATATATTTTGAATATCCAACTGGCACTTTGGGCGCTCTGTAAACATAGAAGACAGGAAGTGTACCCAAAGTCCTTTTAGTCACGTTTGTATCTACCTATTGACTAAATGTCTGTTAAATATTAGAAAGATTGAGAGATCAGGGGGCTCTCAACATCACCCTGTGCCCTTTGTCCTAAAATTTGGACATTTTTTTACTGAATTTTTTTTTTTGCTTTCCATATATATTTCTATTTTTAGTTAAAAATATTTCTAGAGTTATTGGTTTTTCTTTTTGTCGTAAGAAACATTATACACAAAAGTACATCTTTGAAGTCGTTTTTATGACAAAACTCTATATTACATACAGACAAATAAGTCGCACGGAAAAGGGTTTATATTCTCGGTTTATATTCGAGGACAACGAGAAATTGCGACAGCTTGAAAAGGTCATTTAATGATTCCTACGTATCTTATCAGTCCTTTTGACTATGAAAATCGTGGTTTTTATAATTTCAAGTATTTAATTTCCTTATGATTTTTCACTAAATTTTGAATATCAAACTGGCTGCTAGCAGCCGGTTGGATATTGAATATCGAATAACGAATAACGAACCGGCTGCTAACTTCACATACATGAAGTCAATACTAAATGGAATGAAATCAAAAATTGAATTAAAGGTGCTGACCAAGTTTTAATACTTTGAAGCTGTTACACCATCAAAATGACCGACAGGGGAGGGGGGCTTAGTTTAACATAGGACCCTATGGGAAATTCATACAAATATTTTCTTTTAGAGATAATTGAATAGAATAAAACAAAATATGGCATGATTGTTCCTTATGAGATGCTGACCGAGTGTTGCTACTTTGTTGTCTATGTACTGTTCAGGTTGGTCATCAAGATTTTTTTTATTAGATTAACAGATCAATATTAAACTAAATCATTATTTGGGTATCTGTTATGCTTTTTATCTATTTTTACATGATTTCTAAAACCAAAGTAGAGTCAGGTAAGCGACAGAGTCTCCTGAGAGCCACTAGTTTATAGTGATTAGAGTATTGATTTCCCTGTTTAAATTTGTTCACACTATAATTTGAGACCCTTTGATGCTTGTCTTTTGCCTTTGGCCAAGACTCCGTGTTGAAAGATGTACTTTGACCTTTACTAATTAACTGTTTATAAGTTGTAGCATATTACCACATCTTTTTATGTGTCGCTGTGCTGTTTCAAATTTGGAATTGTCAAAATAACAGTCGTTGCCATAGAAATTGGGCGAACAGGGTGTCTTCCGCTATTGCTGGTAATTGCAAATCTACTTGTTTTTGTCTTAACTCTCACTCTTCCTCTGCACCTGTGATCAAACTCAATTTTGCTGGGAGTTGTGTTACTCAGGACATTTTTAAATGTTGTGTTTTGCGTACTGTTTGTTTGTCATTTTGTTGTTTGACTTAATGAGACTGAATTTCTCTTTAATATGTATTATAAACAATTCTGAAACAGCACAAGAGTACCTGACGGATCTCATGAATTTTATTAAAAGATATTGGCACTCACACCACATCTTCCTATATCTATATCACCCACATGCATTGGTATTGTGACAATTTTCAACTTCAAAGAGAAATTATCATTTAAAAAAATTATATTTGGTATTTTCTCTATAATCTCTTTCTATATTGTCAGTGCGTTTGCATAATATTTACTAATTTTTAACATGATTCACCGAAACCATATAGTAATTTTTTTAATAAAAGTTGTTAGCATGCATGTAGTAATAACATTTCCATGTAATATTGCGAGAAAATAAAAATGTAAAAATGTGTAGATAAATTATTAAAAATACATACACAGGTGTTTATATTTAAAGAAAATAATGTTTTTTTTCTTCTATCGATTTTTTAATACATTATCTAGATACAACCAGGTTCAACCAACTATTTCTTCTTAAAAAGTACTGTACCAAGTCAGAAAAATGGCCATTGTTATATTATAGTTCGTTTCTGTTTGTGTTACATTTTAGTGTTGTGTTTCTGTTGTGTCGTAGTTCTGCTTCTATATTTAATGTTTTCCCTCAGTTAGTTTGTAAACCGGATTAGTTTTTTCCTCAATCGATTTATACATTTCGAACACAGGTATACTACTGTTGTCTTTATTTATTCCAGGAAATGGGATATGTAACGAAAGCAAGCGCCACTTGTAGGGTTTTATATTCCAGGTCATTTGATACACAGGTCAAATGTTTTGACATGCACACTTAAATTACAATTAAATATAACTATATAAATCTTGAGTAAGGCATTAAGGATTACTGGATTATCCTGAAAATATGATAACTGACTTAAAAGATTAGTATACCTTTAATAAAAGTGTTAAAACTAATTAACTTTGAATATATAAAAGTTGATGATTAAACCTTAAACCATCCTGTATGACAAACAGCTAAAAGACAAATATTTAAAAAAAAAGGTATGTAAAGATAGTTCTTACTCTTATTGTTATGTATAATCAAATTGCAGAAAATGTTATGATATATAAAATGCATATCTATGTGAAAAATTGAAAACAACACGTTTAATAATTTATTTCGTTCGAAGCGTTTTCCTGGATTTGCCTTCATCAGGAACGTTCAAAGCCAAACATTTGCAATCCGACAATGTTTAAGTACCGAAACCGTTAAAGAGCTATATGTCAAAATACCCTAACAGAAATAGCCAAATTCATCTAAAGCCAACTTTGCCTAAGGGAGTTGAAACCTTAGTTACTTAATAATTTCTAAATTTTTAAGCGGATCATGTCAGTTCTGAAATAGTGACTACTAAACTGATGATATCCTCGGGGACTGATAGTCTACCAGCAGAGGTATCGAATTATTACATTATTTTATTTTGGATAATTTCGCAAACGTCTAATCCGTCAATATGATGGAAACCGGATAAATGTGCTTTTTTTATCGCAAGTAAGATAAAAAAGGAAAGAGGAAAAAAAGGAAAAAAATCAGTTTTATAAATATGTTTCTAAATATGTTCAAATGGTAAACAGATGTTGCAAAATAAGGCTACAGTAGTATACTGGTGTTCAAAACAAATCCGGGTAACAAACTAAAACCAAGAAAAAACATAATCTATGAGAGGAAAACAAATGATCAGTGCAACAAACACAAACGCCAACATACATGGGAGCGAATAGTTTATTAATTGCCGTATCCCAGACTTGGTACACGATGTTTTAAGAGAAAATGGTGGGCGGAACCTGGTGTTATGGATAACATCCCACAAATAAAGTATTTTAATAAACCGACTATGAATAAAGGCAACCGTATATATACATCTGTTAGAAATTTATAAATCGATTGAGAAAAAAAAACAAATCCGGGTTACAATTTAAAACTGAGGGAAACACATCAAATAACTTCGACACAACAGAAACACAACACATAAATGTAACGCACACATAAACGAACTATATTATAACAATGGCCATTTTCTTGATTTAGTACAGGACATTTTAAGTAAACAATAGTGGGGTTAACCTGGTTTTGTGGCTAGCAAAACCTCGCACTTTTATGGCAATATTAAATATTACACTAAAATGACACCATTACATGACAGGATTACAATAAAAATTAAATGCAAGCTCATTCAGACAAACAAACAATACAATATAGTACATTTCGGCAACAAAACAACAGAAACACTGAAGTGAAAATAACGAAAATTGAACACATAAAGTATTCATTCAGCGACAGTTATATTATTATTCATCAAATACTTTTATATTTGACCAGGAAAGTATAGCATATGTAACAAGACTGTAGCACCTTAAGAATAGATACAGAATAACTCTATCACAAGCAAGTGATAAAAATCAGGTGTAGATATAATGCATACTACGAAAATAATATGATTCAAACAGTGAAACATGTTTGGTCGGTTTAAGTCCATTTTTAGTTATTGGATTTTGATTTGTATTCATTTTCTCTCAATCGAGTTTTGATCTGCATAATACTTCTGCTGCCCTTTAGCTATCTCCTGTTTTGTATGAGACATCATGTATTATTTTTTTTTTTTTTATAATTCATTTATTTACCTTTTTTTTACAGGTGCAAACATTTATCATGTTTATATTGAAGAATTAAATGCATCGTTTTGTAAATTTATTGGTGTGTAAAAGTGAAAGCTAGTAATTATAAAAAGGTGCGCACGGTCAACGCTTTTACAACCCTCTAAAATTACTAAAAGAAGCATTTAAAACTTAAAATTACATGTTTTGATAGGATTATGAAATCATGATCACAACCTAGCTTTAATTTAATTAAACTGTGTATTAAATTGCTGAAGCTTTGTCATCATGAATGTTACTTTTCATTTTGAAATAAAAGTTAATTAAAGAATGACACGATATTGCTGTTAGCTAATCAAAATAACGTATTATAATAAAACAAACATGGAATGTAGCTATTAGTTTTTTTTCTCTATTTTATTCTCATTCAAGTCATATGTACCTTTACATTAGAGTACATCAAATAGTAACCCAGTGCAAACGATATGAGTTCTGTGTAGTTGATATTTGACCTTTTAAATTGTCATTCTAAAGATTTAAAGATGTATCTACATTTTGTTCAGTTTTAGAAAGTAGTTACACATCGATGTCCCTAGATGTAAAATTGGGCATGAGCATCCTTAAACTGAAATTGTTTATTACTGTGATGAATTGTTGGTGCAGTTAGTCAGGGAAATAATAAATGTAGCAAAAAAAAAGCTAATGTGATATCTGTTATTTTGACTGTTTGTATAATATACAAGGCAACTAAATAATATAAACCCTGTTTCGACTGACTATATTGTTTAATAAGTTTAATACTGTATTGCATACTTAAACCCTATATCATACACAAGTATTATATAATATACAAATAAAGGCAACGGTAGTATACCTGTGTTCAAAAGTCATTTATAGAATGAGAGAAAACAAATCCAGGTAACAAACTTAAACAGAGGGAAGCACATCAACATAAAACAGTTATCAGAATAGACATCATGAGAAAAGATCAGAAGAATTGCAACTTATTATGTGGTTCATTCAATGCACATGTAAACACTTCTTATATATTATCTTGGCTGATCAAAAGATCCGTTACACTCCTATTATATTATCTTGGCTAATCAGTAGATCCTTTACACGCTTATTATATTATCTTGGCTAATCAGTAGATCCTTTACACTCTTATTATACTATCTTGGCTAATCAGTAGATCCTTTGCACTCTTATTATATTATCTTGGCTAATTAGTATATCCTTAACACTCTTATTATATTATCTTGGCTAATCAGTAGATCCATTACATAAGTAGGACATTATCTACTTTAATAGATCAATCATTTACTATTCACAACAACGGCAAACACATTATATATCATGTATATGGGATAAAAGTAATTTATAGTTTGTGCTTAAGATTACACATATATGTATGATAAGCGTTGTTTCTTAATGTTTTAAAATATGCAATACATTAAATATTATTTGTAAATACAAATGAGAAAAATACAAATAGAAATCTTATATGTTTACAGATATCAGTATGCCACCAAAAGATATATCCGCATGGATGAAAGATTTCATTCACAGTGTACATGACTTGAATGCTGTCAAATCAGTACAGGAAAGTAGTTATTTTTCACCAAAACAAATATATTCGATGAATACTCAACACTTTTATTCATACGTGCAACCAGTTATTATAACTATGATTATAATCTGGCTAATACTGTCATTAAAACTTCTGTGGGTTAAGGATTTCACGAAGAAATATGGCCTTATGACAGCATACACTTGTCTCGATATACTGGCATTTATAATGCAAGACATCTTCTTGGTCATCTTTCTTTCAAGCGAAAAGAAATATGTGCAGTATGAATGGTGCTACGTTTTTGAGGCTTTTACACAATATGTTCCTGGATGTCTACACATGGTTGCAACGTGGTTAAAATTGGGCCAGTCAATACGCATGTTTCTTATTTTCTATAAGCCATTACAAGTCAAAATCATTCTCAGTAATTTCAAGATAATGCTTTATATATTTCTATCTGTTGTAATTTCTTGTGCTATAAGTGTCGGATCTTTCACAACTAACGTCACTTTTGGCAAGGCTATATTGATGGACAGATCCACAGGAAATATCATTGAAGTCTGTAGAGATGATAACTTCTTCAAAATAAAATCAGAAAACAGTTCGCGCTCTAAACAAACAATTGCTGTACAAATTTTGATTGAGGTTTATAAAGGTTTTTTGCCAAGTTTATTTATGATAATTCTCAGTGGAGGTATTTTGTTTTTGCTAAAAAGACAAGAACGCATGCGTACAGATATTAACCGACAGCAAACTAATAGAGAAGAGGCAGATGAAAGGCTGGCAAACGTGACAATTTTTGCTACTGTCACATACACAATAGTAGCCCTTCCATCACTGCTAGTTTATATCCTTTTACATTTACAGTCAGAGTCACAGATAATGCATTCCCAATCCATATATGAACTTCTGTCCGTATTACATTCAGCTTTTGTTATATGCAATGTACCAATTACGTTCATTATATATTCTTGGTTATCGAAAGATGTTAGAAAATCGTTTTATAATTTGAAGAAACGTATATGTAAATATCTATAGACTATCATATTTCGTCGTCAAAGTAAAACTACCGATGGACGTCCGAAAAGCTTCAAATACAATACAGTTATCTCTATTCTAATGCAAAACAAGTTTATAATTAAATTTCAATCATTATTTCAGTGTAAACGACACAATGACGAGTTTTAAATGACACTGTTCCTTTGAGAAGTTAAAATGCATTGATAATTATATTTTGGAATGGTTTACAATAACTGATCGTGTATTCTGTTTTAATACATTTTTGACACAAATGATTCCCTTTGTTAATACATGTAATGGTAAACATTGTCTGCTGCAAATGCAAAACATGATTAATTTCAAATGATATTCAGGCGTTTAAAATATTGTCAAATGGTTTTTAGCTAAACAAAATAAATGTAATTACAGATTTGATACATGTTTTTTTTTTAATTAATTGATGTTGGCACGAATTAGGTGTCAATAAATGTGAGTTCTTCTTGATCTGGTCTTAATGTGTTGTTTGTTCTTGTTGAATGAGATGGAGTATGGACTAATATTTCTCTAATTATTAGCCGATTTATCCTTTTCCTGAATTGTTGAATTTTTTTTTAATCAACGCGTGGTTCGATTGATCTCAGTTTCTCATACTGATGTCACACATAAAGAACACATTTTGTTTCAGATCTGTACTTACTGTCTACTTGTTGCCCTTGTTGACAGAAACGAGGGACGGATACATGTTTCTCAAACACTTGTAGTGAGATATTTTGTGTAGTCATTTATGCAGTAATGTTTTAGATATGAATACATGTAATTCAATGGTAGTTTCTCCCTTTGCTCCATGTTATGTTTGATACCTACCATTTTTTTCTTTTGTCACCATTGTCTTTTAAAAGTTGTTTCACCTTAAAGTAAAGCGTGATGATTGATTACATATTTTTTCAACTGTGTTACCTTCTTAAAATGTATAAACTTTTTCTAAACTTATTCAGGAGCCTGTAATTCAGTGGTTGTCGTTTGTTTTATGTGTTACATATTTGTTTTTCGTTCATTTTTTTACATAAATAAGGCCGTTAGTTTTCTCGCTTGAATTGTTTAACATTGTCTTATCGGGGCCTTTTATAGATGACTATATGCGGTATGGGCTTTGCTCATTGTTGAAGGCCGTCGGTGACCTATTATTGTTAATGTTTGTGTCATTTTGGTCTTTTGTGGATAGTTTTCTCATTGACAATCATACCACATCTTCTTTTTTACAGTATAATTTATTATGTATATCAATGCAGTTGTCAATATCATCGCTATAAAACTATCAGCAATATTACAATTATACACACTACGACAAGTTGTAAATCGTTCCGGATGACATTAAGGAATAACTCAGCAGAGAAAGCAAAGTTGGATTATCCGAACACTGAGTGACGAGATGTATTAAGAATAGTCTTAGTTGAACGACTGTTTCACTAGCATGTCAGAACTGAAGTTGTAAGTTCGAGTTTTACTATTGATTGTCTGCAGTTTTCTGCTTGTACTTCAGATTACTCAACCAGTAAAAGCTGACCGTAACACAACAAAGCAGTACTTCTGATATTGGCATCACACAATAACCAATATGTCAATTAACCATTAAAGTACATTGTATGACGATGTTGTTTACATAGTACATTTGTATAACGGGTATATAGAAATATGTTTTAAAACTCTGAACATCTACATCATATCCACTTCATTAGAATTGTGTTGAAAAGTTGTCGGATGGGCAATAATGTCACATCTCTTTTTTTAAATCAACTTCATTATATGATTATAATACCATGATTACTAGCATTAATATAACACATTTACAAAATGAATCAATATATAATTCGCATCTTTTCCAAATAAAAATGATTTAAACAGAAATGATAAAAAGTTTGTCAATTAAGACTATATCTTCAATTGACAAAGCCATTACGATACGACATATTGCCTTTATAGAGCATTGTCTGGCGTTGTTCATGCCTTAAGACGGGTATATAAAAATGTATTTTAGGACAGTTTCCTAGAGAGAAAACTTTATTTATGTTGTATTTTAACATTTCTATTATTCAGACATTTAGTAATAAATACAGATAAATTGTATGTGTAATAAAATCGCTTGGAATTTTACTGTTTTGGCCAAATGTGAAGGTATCGATATTAGTCAATGTTGCAAATAGATATAGGAAGGTGTGGTGTGAGTGCCAATGAGACAACTTTCCATCCAAATAACAATTTTTAAAAGTAAACCATTATAGGTCAATGTACAAATGTAAGGCCTTCAACACAGACCCTTGACTCACACCGAACAACAAGCTATAAAGGGCCCCAAAATAACTAGTGTAAAACCATTCAAACGTGAAAATCAAGTGTGAATTCTATATACAAAACGAGAAACGAGAAACATATATATATTACATAAACAAACGACAACAAACACTATATCTAACCCTTGAATTATATGACAACACTTTATCGATATCAGACATCTAAATAACAGAACTCAAATGAAGCAGACACGAATATGGGTCCATGTACATTTCCATGTTTTTTTTAATGATAAAAAAAAAGCGGGAAATTGTATTTAAGTTATCTCACAGTGACAATTTTGAATGAACGTGGAGAAAAAATATTCAACAACCTGAAATGTAAACATGTCTGTTTTTTTCATGGTTGAGAGGGTTTGTTGCTAATGTATTAAAATGCAGTGCAATATATGACAGTCATTTGTTTGTTGTGTATTACATGTATTTCAAAATTTGTGTTTCTTCTATTTTCTATCTCAATCAACTTTGGGTTTTTTTAAAATTCAAACTCACGTTTAGCACTATGAAACCATGTTCAATCCACCATTTTTAATTGAAGAGATATAACATATTATGGAGAGGTATTTGCGAAAAATACCAGTCCAGGGCCGGTGAAATTTCCCGATCCGAAAGGCCATGGAAATTCTGTCCCAAGACTGGTCTGGTTCGCAAAGACCCCTCCATAACATAATATATCTTCTTAATTACACCGAATAGATTTGTAATGAAACTTTCTATAAAGGTGCACATAAATACTTGAAAGCTGTAATAAGGAATATTCAAAATGGCAAATACTATCATGGTATTTGAGGTATATTAAAAAAAATGTTTGAATTTGGGAAAAATAAACAGGCTTCCAACCAATCAAAATCTGGCATTCTTATATAAGGTGTAATTATTAAGAAAATGTCTGTCCCAAGTCAGGAATGTTACATTTGTTATCCAATTGTTTGATGTGTTTACGCTTTTGTTTTTACCATTTGATAAGGCACTTTCCGTTTTAAATTTTCATCATAGTTCAGTATTTTTGTGATTTTAAGGAGCCTGTTTCTCTTAACTCGTTTTATATTTAGATTATACCAGGTTTTTTCCAGTTTCAACTGTTTAACACCAGTCATTTTTGGGGCTCTTTATAGCTTGATTTTTGGTGTGGGCCAATAATCCGCGTTGAAGCCCGTATTTTATCTATATCTGTTTACATATTATGACTTGGACGGGGATGTTTTCACACTGACACTAATACATATCTGCATATTCCCACGTGACTCCTTTATGTTTAGTAGGGGGAAACGGGTTTTGTCGTCTTGTTCTCAGGTGTAACACATGACAAACGCTCAATACAAAGTCTTTTCCACTCCAGGAAAAGATTACCTAAGCTGTACTTGGCCAAACCTTGTAGTAATTGTTGGTTTTCACAGCTCCTCAACTTCGTAATTTATTTGGCTTTTTTCGAGCGTCACTGAGTCTTTTTGGAGACGAAACGCGTAAATATAACGATTCAATTCTGTTATCTATGGTGAATTTATTTGACCACTCAAACCAATAACGACGTTGAAAAGCACAATAACATGGATGTCAAATCTGACTAAGATCAAATATGTCTTAGGGTAAAACACACATTAGTGTTGCATAGGAGGAATTTAGGGTTAAACTGGA